>NW_024498451.1:684587-1314764 GCF_017590055.1 Onychostruthus taczanowskii | reverse complement strand
CTTTTGTTACTCCACAACCATCACTGTAAGGAGTTCGAGGGGCTCTGCTGTCATCACGAGCCGAGGACGCCAGACGTACCATCCACCAGATGTCCGAGGACATCGACAATATCCGACAACAGACCTCAGACTGGTTGGGGGACTTGCTATCTAAAATTGGAGTGGCAGGCTGGGTGGGCTCCATCATTCACACCGTTCTAGTTGTTATCTTCATCATACTCTGTTTAGTTTTCGGTTTCTGCATTATCTATAAGTTATTGACCAGAATTTTGTCTGCCACAATTCGGCTGCCGTGCCTTCAGCTCAGCCGGCGAGACCTCCTCCCCTGCCCGGGGGAGTAGAGAAACTCGGACAGCAGCACAGCACTGTTACATTATTCTATCTCTGGACATCAAGTGTTTTTCTAGTCTTGTGTTTTTTGGGGTTTTTTTGGTTTTTTTTGGTTTTTTTGTTTTGTTTTTTTTTTGTAGCGGCAGGAATAGGCAGAGACAATTCAAGCACTCCTTGAACCCTTGCAAAACTGGCAAAGGGTGTCTGGTTTGTATATTACTTTTGCTATTCCAGAAAATGCCTGGCAAGTCTTCCTGTAAAAGCTGCTAAAAAGCCAAGCTTTTGGACCACATAAGAGATGGTACTCCAAAGAATATTTGACTTCTTAAATGCTATTTAAAAAAGATTAATAAAATTCAACAGTCAGTATAGAAGAGGACTACCATGAAAGTCCACCACAGAGATTTTTCCTAGGACCTGTGTTCATAAATGATTAGGAAATAACAGATTGAAAAATGAATTGATCATGATGTACAGCAGTTGATGGGAATAATTGTAATATTGCTGAGGTTTGCATAAGAATTTCATAACAGAAAGTGGCAGGAGAAACCAGGATAAATTAAATGGTGCTAAATAAAAAATAAAGAACAAAGAGAAAATTTGTGATCTAAATGAAAATTTATAGGAAAGAAAATGGTTTTAAGAGCTAACATGGACAGCTTTCTCAGAAATAAAAAATAAAACCAGAATGCAAACAACTGTTAGCCAAAAAAATAGCAATTAAAATAAATATATATAAAAGCCTATAGCAACAGTTTAAAGTATGATACCCCATCCTAAAAGATATGAAACAGAACTGTAATACACAGGAAGGACAAGGCGAGTGGTCAGGAGTATTGAACCGTTTCTGTAAAAAGAGTAAGAAAAGAGATTTTTCACACTCAGGAAAAGATGGCCAAGAATTTGGGAGCTATCTCTGAAATCATTAATATCTTGAAGAAAATTGATAGGTATGGCTGTTCACTATTTCAGATAGAGACAACCTAGAAGGAGCCAAATAAATTAGCAACCAGTGAATTTAAAATAACAAGAACTGGGGTTTTTTTAAGAAAATATAATAAAATTTTGTCATATATTGAAATAGTTATATTAGTAGAAGAGGAGTAAGGGAAAAAACAATTATGAGAAACAACCCTGAAAACAAGGTCACTGAAGAAGAAGGATTAAGAGGTATTGAAGGCATGTCAGCAGAGATTCCAGTGTAGCCTTTGGGAAAGACAGTGGTGAAGAAGACATTTCCCATTAAGGATCTAATTGCAGAGCAGGGAATAAAGTGAGGAGGAAGGAGTGGCAGACATGAACTCTTATGAACTGACTGCAACACTCCATTACCCACCCCATATTTTACTGCTAGGGCTCGAGTCAAATAAAGAATAAACTGAGTGATTTTGAGACTGGAAATAAGGGTGAGAAAGGTGTTTCAGATTTTGCCTTTGTTGCATACTATCTATCTATCTATCTATCTATCTATCTCTGTTTAAATTTGTAATAAATTAAAATACTTTTCCCCAAGAAGAGGCTGTTTTATCTATGACAGTAACATGTAAGTAATCTGCCTGTCTTTGTCCTACTTGGGGTTATTTTCTTGTCCACTTCCATCTGGTTGAGGAAGGATAGAGAGTGAGAGAGCAGCTGGAGAGTTGGCACCCTGTGTCTGGCCAAAGTCAACCAACCAAAAGGATCTATCAAAGTCTACTAAAAAACACAGACTACATGCAATATTCAGCTGAAAAAATGTCCGCAGATTGCAGACTTCCAGCAAGTGGAAAGGTTGGAAGAATGAATCTTCTAGAGATTCAGAGTAATCTGTGTTTCTCTGGTTCCTTTCCTTTACCTGTTAGCAGTATGTTTTTGCCCTATCAGTGAGGAATGGGAAAATGGGCTAACTGGACCTCAGGTGTGAGTCAGTGAGAAAACTATTAGGCAAGGACCTTATACCTCAGCCTCACATGAGAAATGCAAATTTTACTATGCTATTTTATGAAATGCAAACAGTCAAACATCTCTGTCAGAATTGCTGGAGTTTGAGGGAGGTTCAAAAACATAGGCAAAGAGAATAGATGAGTGCAGGCAATATGTTTGGAAGTGATGGTCTGTGATGGACACTTAAGTGATAGAAGGTGAAAGTCACACAACAAACTGATGAAGGACTATATTGTGTCCTCCCACTAGTCCTTCTAAAAGAATAAATACCTTGACTCAAGGCTGGATTTTTAAAGTATTTTCCCTCACATAGGTATTTTTCTGCAGACCATTGACTGATAAGGCAGCATGATATTGCCACAGATAGCTTGTCCACAGTCGTAACACAGATCTGAGATTCCACTGAGGGCAGCCAGGGGGCTGGCAAGCAAATCATCAAGGTGGAGTACATAGAAATTCTCTCCCCACTCTTAGTAAAATATGTAAGATTTAACTCACCCTACATTCACTTATAGTTCTTCCATAACTCAACTTCAAGCACTTCCAAAGAAAGCAGAAAATAAATCAGTAAGGAAACAGATTTCAATGTCAAGCATTAAAGGGATAAACAATAGAAAGGACGTTTTTAATTATGAAAAATACCATGACAGGATGCTTTTAAATTATATATAATGGAAAACAAGGTGAGTCACATAATCATACTCCTTTTGACACATAAAAATCTTCATCAGTGATCTTCATCCTGCCCCCATGTCAAGCCTGTATAAAGGGGGCAGGCTCCCTGAGATATGTGAACATGCACCTATTCTGGTACATCAAAAATGGTTATGCAGTCACAAGAATTTCATCTTGTGAAACCACTCAACTTACTAGAGAACAACTACTTCTTAAGATATGAAGTATTCATTGAATATCTCTTAACTAAAAAAAAAAAAAAAAAAAAAAAAAAAAAAAAAAAAAAAAAAAAAAAAAAAACAAAAAAAAAAAAAAAAACCAAAAAAACCCAAAAAAAAACAAACAAAAAAAAAAAAAAAAAAAAAAAAAAAAAAAAAAAAAAAAAAACCAAAAAAAAAAAAAACATAAAAACAAAAAAAAACCAAAAAAACCCAAAAAAAAAAAAAAAAAAAAAAATTAAAAAAAAAAAAAAAAAAAAAAATTAAAAAAAAAAAAAAAAAAAAAAATTAAAAAAAAAAAAAACATAAAAAAAAAAAAAAACAAAAAAACCCCAAAAAAAAACAAAAAAAAAAAAAAACTAAAAAACAAAAAAAAACCCAAAAAAACAAAACACCACCCAAAAAAAAAAAAAACCAAACCAGCATACAGGATTGAAGACGGCACAGATAGAATATTTATTATATAACCTAAAACCTCTCCAGAATTTGCCAAATGTTCAGCAACAAAATATAACCACTGGGGCCAAAGCCAAAATACTAACTTTAGGTTTAGGGATTCTTTTTTTTTTCTTTCTTTTTCCTTATTGTTTGTTTGTTTTATTTTTACATAGTACAAATTCCAAATATTGTAATGTAGTACAAGTTCCATAAAACCTCCATTAAAACTCCAAAGAATTTTTGTCTCATACCTAAGCCTGTGTGGACTTGGTGTCTTTTGTTGTTGTTGTTGTTGTTGTTGAGGTTTTTGGTGGGGTTTTTTGAGTTTTTAGATTCTCCTGATAAACATAAACCTCTGGCATAGCCCAATGGCTCAAATCTAGAAATGGAATTCACTTAAAAACTTACTCCAAAGCAAACCCATATCAAATAAATGACCACTACTTCTTTTCAAGTTGCACAGGAGCCTGGTAGAATATACCAGAAAAAAACAAATGGAACTAGCTTGCTTTATATTTCTCAGAAACATTATTTATCATGCAAAATAAGCAGTATAACAACATTTTATCAGGATGCAACCCAGCAGTCATTATTTCCTTTTCCTGACACCTAAGAATTACATGACTTACATTTTTGCAGATTAATATCCCATAAAAAGGCAACCAGTTCCATTTTCCACTTGAGCAACTAAGAATTAGAAAAACTCTTATTTGCTCTTTAAAGCTTCTGGGTAGTAATTTTACGTACTTAGGATAAGGCTTCATGTTGTAGCTACATAAAGGTAGAACTTGTGAGGAGCACAGGTGCCAAGGAGAAAAACTTACGTAACTGCATGCTAGAATTTCTGTTACTGTATGCCTTAATGTAGAGACAAATTAAATTAATTGTTAACTGCATGAAGGGAATTTTTATCCTTACTTTTTTCCAGTGGCTTTCCATGCCTTCTGAATGGATTGTGATTTAATTAGATTGCTAAAATTTTTTCAGAAATGCAAAATTATATCATATAGGATAATATTTGCTGCTTGTAAAGAAATCATACTTAGAGAACTGGATGGACCCAGAAAATTACAGAGAATTCATAAGAGGTTAATGAAGTTTCTCCACAAATGAGAAAAGATCTCTGTCAGAGAAAAAATATGACCTGCCACCATAAAGGAGGCACTTTTGGATTTTGAAAAACTGAATTTAAAGAAATATTTTCCTGGAAAGGTCATATACTTGTCAGTATGGGGGGGGGGGGGGGGCGGGGGGTGTTTGGTTTTGGTTTTGGTTTTTTTTAAGTGTGAAATTCTATTCAACATTTTTGTCCCCTCTTTTCTGTAAGTCTATTTAATAAACATTGTCTTCATCTTCCCTCTTCATTGTTCCCCAGCCTGATTTAACTATGGTGGAATTTCAAACACAGCACTCAAACTCCCAGATGAGTCAGATTTGCTTATTATATTTTACTCACATATGTAAAAGAAATTATGTCATCTCTGTTCTTATTAATTATTACTGTTAAGAGGTCCTATTTAAAATTCTCTTTTCTCCCCTGTCAGAGAGGGTTTTGTTTTTTCTTTTTGTTTTTCTCCCACTAAACATTCTAAATGCCAAGAGATAATGATTTCTCACCCGGTAGTTGTTTAGAGAAATCACTCTTTGTACTTTACCACTTATGTTTCCCTTTGTGATAAGAAAAAATAAAGTTATTTTCTGACCACAAGCAATTCTCAGAATCACCACTTGGTAATTCTAGGGTGAAACCAAGTTATCTAATGCTGCAAACAAATTATTTGTATGCCTTTGTATCAATTTTACTATTATAATTTTATATATTAAATCAACACAAATTTTACAGCACCTAAATAACTTCAGCTCATAAATCCTTATTTATTTTGAGGATAGTCTTACAAAGAGATTTATCCATTGCAACAGGGATTTAGTTCTGTGTACTTCTATTAATACAAAAATCACAAAAGATATATGTACATTTCATTTTCTTAGCTGAGGGAGATATACACAAACTTAGGAAAAATTGTATGGATATTCGGGGGTAGAATTATGAATGTGAAATCTAAAAGACTTGATTTCAATGGATACAGAGTGTGCTGAAATCTGTTCCACCTTCAAAACCAGTACAATTCTGAAAGTTTCAGAGAAAGGAGAATAGTTCATTTTGGCAGACATGGAATAATTTGTATTAATACTATATCTCTCCCAATCTTTTCAGCTAGGTGCACTTTTGTACCCTCCATAATCCCAAAATGTTTGTCTGCAGTGATAGTTAAAATTCTGAGCATTTTTGTTGTTCTATAACTTGCTGCACAGAGATGTGGTTGCTCCGTCCCTGAACAGAAGTGTTCAAGGCCAGGCTGGATGGGGAAATGAACAACATGGTTAAAGTGGATGGCATCCCTGCCCATAGTAGAGGGGTTGGAACTAGAGGATCTTTAAGGTCTCTTCCAACCTAATGCATTTTATGATTCTGTGAGGTTTCAAGCCATTCCAAGAATTACACAAAATTATTGACTGTCAGGATATTGTGTGGGACACTGCATTCACAAGTAGGCATTGATATTTCTAACTGGCAGGTTTTGCTCTCTTTGAATGATCTCTTGTTCTTGAGTTTGCAATAGGGAAAAAGAATGTTCTTTGCTATTTCTTCCCTAACATTTACTATTTTTTCAATTTTTATCCGTTTCTTCTTCTTCATTTCCTTTCTAAGATTAAAAAATCCTTTTTCATTCTCTCTAAAGTGTTTTTTGACTCCCTTAACAGACTTCGCTTCATAATAATTTCCTTCATCTTTCACTGAACAATTTCAACTTTTTTAATATCCTTTTTGAGATAGGGAGACTTATATTGCTAGAAAATTGAAAATTTTAGTTGAGGACCCTACTGATATTTTCTTTAGAGTGATAACATACCATCTGTATCATTCCCTTTATGGGATTTAGAAGTTTTTAAAGACAAAAGCTAAGTAACTGGAGAAGTTTTTCCTTCCTAATGGCTGGGTTTACTTATAGGTTTACCAATATCTTTAAAGTTTCTCACAGACCCTTGAAACAGGAATTCTCAAGTAAGCAAGTAAGTAATTCCAATGACTTGACACAGTGCTATTTCATTAATCATAGTCTGTTTTGTCTATATATGTGCTTAAAACATTATATAGCTCCTGAATATGGAATACCAACGGGCTCTGCTACAACACTTACAGCCAGTTAACATCACCCTTTGCTTGCTTTCTTTTGTCTGGGATTTATCAATGATGTAATCTATTTTTTCTCATTGTAGACATTTAGCTTCTATAACAGCCCACAAAGATGAGACCTCTCTCAAATATTTTCACAAATCTCACTAAATAATACCTAGTCATTCATTTCCTTCCTACTCTTTAAGGAAATGCTCAAAGAATTGCATTAAGAGATATGTATAAAAAGTAATTTGCACAAAAATCCCCTATCACAGGATACTTTTCAAATTTTCAAAATATTTTCACTATTAAGCTTGCCATACAGGAACAAAAAGATGAGATTGAGGGCAGGAGAGTGTCACAAAATGAGGTTTCTCAACAAACAGCACAGATTTTAGGTCCTTGACTTGTCCAGTAGCTGACAGAAAGCACTTCTGAGAAGATTTAACTGAGAAAGCAGTTAAAAATCTCACCCTACCAATAGCTCTTACTCCTTGCCAGTAGGCTTTCACTGCACTAAATCCTCTTCCAAATGTAAACACCTGAAGTCCCAGTTTTCTAGGATTAAGAAAGGTCAAATCTTTCTAACAAAATCGGGAGAAATAAGAAAATATTTTCTACTCTATTGCTTGTTATTGACTAGATCATAAAGCTACAGCAAGTGGTGAGGTCTGGGGAAACCCTCTGGTGGCACATGTGAGAGAGCCTAGCTTGAATGAGCAAGAAGAGGACCGACCTAGCAGAACCCAGTAAAATATCTCAGGTGACCCAGTGAGCTTCTTCTGGTACACTCAGACATCGAGTGCCAACAGCCATGAACAGCAGGCAAACTATGATTCAAATTAACAGGTTCTGTGCTCTTTGATGTCTACTCTAGAGGAAACAGCTTAACAACAGCGGGAAATTTCCTACTGACCACAGAACCAAACTGAGGCTATCATGTTATCTCACTCAGTACATTAAATGCTTTAGTAGTTTGTCTTTCATGAATGAAGAATGTGACCATTTCCCTCTGACAAGTTTCAGAAAATTCCTGTGGCTTAGCAAATAAGCCTTTTTTTTTTCTTTTTTTTTTCTTTTTTTTTTTTTTTCAATAACCTTTCAGCTTTTCTTGATTATTTGTAAGTGGTGTAATTCTGGAGGTGGGGGAGGGATATGATCAAAATATGTTCAGAGAGGGCTCCAGTGAGTCATTATAGTTTGTGAATCAAAGAATCATAGAATTATTGAGGTTGTAAAAGACCTCTAAGGTCACCCAATATAACCAACAGCCAAGCACCACCCCCATGTTTACCACTAAACCAAGTGCCATACCCAAGACTTCTTTTTAACAAGTCCAGGGATGGTGACTCCCCCACCTTTTTCAGTAGCATGCTACAGACCTTGATAATCTTTCTGTGATGCATCTAGGAGAAAAAGTGGAAAAAAATCTTCCATGTTACACCATGACTTTCCTGCAGTTTACTATGCATACTTAATACAAATACTGCTTCAAGATCTGAAGGCAGATAAGGCTGTGTGCAGGTATCCCAAGCACACAGGTATCCCAGAGTCATTTTGCTATGCGAAAAATGATGATGGTAATAATTATTCTGTTCCACTGGAGAATTCCACTAAGTGGTAATCTCCTGTTATGAAAGTCCTAATATTTTGTTTCTGCGTGCTGCTAACTACCAAGTAGGATGCTAATGGAAAGGTGGTTGACCGATATTTTAATAATCATAACTGTAATTGCATAAACTCTTATAAAGCTAACCTTTAATTACATTAGTTGATGCAGAAAACTGCTTGCAGTCAAAAATATAAGTTAGGTGGGAATTAATTTCCAGTCTAAAACCTGAGCTTCCAACATTTTGAAAGGGATAGGTAAAAGAGGTTTTATATTGAACAAGCATTAAAACCCTTGGGATTTTGAGAAGGATGGTGTGGTGCTATTCATGTAAGGTGTAGGGCTAATAGTGGATAAGAAACAGAGAGGAAGTAAATTAATATATTTAGAGAAGTAAAGAATTCAGTAACCAAGTAAACTTCTGGTCTTACAGATTAATTTGAATAGCAATAGTTAAATCAAATAGGTCCTTCCAAAATTTTTACTTAAGTAATTTAGTAAGTCAGGAACTGGAATATTAAAAAGCAAAAGTACCAGTAGCCTCACAATTGAAATTTGGGGCATAAGATAAAACTGACTGGATAGATGGATGAAAATATTGCAGAGTGGCATCTCCACAAAGGAGCAATTTGTCTAAGTCACTAAAAGACATGTGTGAGGTTTTAATGTTCTTGCTCTCCTCACTCATAGTGTCACATTTTGAGGCAGCTCTTTACTTTTACTCTCAAGATCATGCTGGAATAAACTGCCAAACATCTCTTACACCTCCATGCCATCTAATTATAGCCTGTAACATGCGAGAATGCTGACAGTGCTGAGCTATTGACTCTTGACACTCTCTAAAGCACTTAATTATCTTTTCACACAAGCCCCTTTGAGACCTGTCAACTTCTTTGTATTGTTTATAAAAAAGTTGCATATTAAGATTTCAGGATTGCGCACCTGAAGTCAAACTTGCACATACACATGGGCTATTAAAAGGAGAACTTAATAAATGACAGGAGGAAAAATGAAAGAATTTGACTTGGTAAGACTTCTCAATTATGTAAAAGAAGAAAAAAAAATGGCCTTTTACAAAGATTCCTGGGAAAAAAAATGGAAATAATTTGAGGCTTTGGATTAATTTTACCAAAGACTAAAGGAAAAAACAACAATAAGTAAATGGTTTGTATTATTTATTCTTGTGTCTTGACATTAGGATCCAGTACCAAAACTTAGTACCTTTCCAATGAAAAATACATTTAGACACCCAGGTAAAAAAAGGAAAAAAGAAGCCAAATTTTTCAAGATCTCCCATGTTAAATAGAACCCTGCAAAATACCACTAAAATGCAAAGAAATTTTTTTTAGTTGAATGAAATATTGTAGTCAACATAATCTGATTTATAAAATACATACAAATGATTTTTAAGCATTTTGGAAGTTTTTTGATGTAAACCTGTTGAGGTTATCCCTTAAATGTCATTAGAAAATAAGGTGCCATTCATGACATCTAAACTTATGTGAAACACTATCTGTTGACATAAATTTTCATTAACAAAGTTTTACACCCTTCAGCTGGATGACTGGATGTATGGAATACAGATTTAACCACACTTAGGATTTCCTATCAAATTTGAAGGTTCTAACACATTCATGTAATTCGGTGCAATGTTTTCTATGTAACATTAAGTGTGTATTGCCTTTGTATAATTTGTTACCTTGAAAAGAGTCGTAAGCATTGTTACACACACTCATGAAGATAGTGAGTTAATTAATCTAGCAGAGTTTTGAGTCTCAACATGAAATATGTCTACGGCAAGTCTTGACTATCACTTTTCGTCTTACAATAAGGTAATTTTATAAAGTCAGCACACTTGTAAAAAAGTGACTAGTTCCCAAGCATTCTCCAAATGACAAAATCAACAACCTTCCTAAACAATCCCATTTTTAAACACATTGAGCTCTTTTGGAACATAAGCATTAATAATGAAAAAAGGCCTATACTTGTAAGTATAACAAGAAGAATCCTTCTTTTCAATGGCTTCTGTAAGACATTTTAGTATTTTCTTGATATAAACACAGAGTCAACCTACTGGAAATAGAACAAATTTGAGACACTGAAGGATATTATACCATGTTCATATCAGCTTCTTTTTTTATCACTAAACTTATTAATCGTACCAATTATGTATGTGTAAAATATTGTCTTATGCCGGAATTTAGAGCACTTAAAAGTTGGCTTTGTGATGATTAACAGGGCTAGCAGCTGCATACATTACATTTAGGAGGCGTCAGGGCAGCCAGGTTATCTTGTGGCAGCAAAGCAACTAGCTGTCTGTGCAGACAACCAAGGAATCAAGCTCATTAAGATTTCTACTACATTGCACAAGACAGTGTGTTCTAAAGAAAAAAAGGTGGAGGACACTACATAAAAAGATTTTGTTTGTTTTTTTTACACCAATTCAAATTCTGTATGTGTCAAGCAGTCCCTTCTCCTAAGTAAATTTGGAAACCAAGCTACATGAAAACAAATGAAGTACTTTAATTCAAATAATGATTTCCAGGATGGGGGAAACTGGTCAACTTGAAATCCCAGTGCAATTATTTCTAAGCCAAATTCTTTGTGTGTTTCATACTCCTTAATTTATTTGCACTAAATAAGAGATAAGGATAAGGATATAAGAAGCAGTTTTATTAGTACATTCTAATTACACAACAAAATAAATATGGCACCAATGGCATCATCAGTAATTGTAGTTTCTCCTTTTAAATTATTTCAGCTGTGGTTTGATATCATGACTTAATGGAATCACATGTTCTCCATAAAATTTGGTCCATTTCTACATCTCAGATGCTTAGTTCTCAATTATGGGCTGTCACAGAATCTTTAAATCTTTCCAATCTACTTTACTTTTTGCATTTTCTGCAACCACTATTAAACTGCTTTTGTGACTTGGAGGGCTGCTCCTCTTATTGCTCTACTGTTTGGTCTTTTCACTGTTTAAGACATTTACTTTACTGCTCCAGTGACTTTTTTTCTCCTTTATCATCATTAGTGTGACTTTACATTTAGCTCTAGCAGCAGCAATTGCACGGAACATGCAATAGAACCCCTCTGAACTACGAGTTTTGCTTTATGTGTCTTGTCACATGGTGAGTGATAAGTCATCAGAGGACCTCAATTTCTGGATATTCCATGTTATAGCAAGCAGCCTCCTATTAAGACCAAGGATGTGTGTATTACATGGAATGGGCATGCTAATTGCTTTCTTCAGACCTTTCTCTCACCCACCTGAACCTTTTCTCCTGCCAAAGTAAACATAGAATTAAGAGGAAAAGAAAGGTTTGGGTAGGTCTCACAGCATACCAGGAGAGGTTTTATTTCTGGCAAAAATTTTGCTGTAATGCAATTATACAGTTCCTAGAGTTCCTTATAATTAAATTACACGATATCTACTTTTAGTCAAGCCAGGGGTGAAAAAAAGGAAAAGCTTTATGGTTCTCCAACTGTTCACTGAAGTCTTTATTTTATAATTCAGTTATAAGCAAGAACCACAGAACTGCATATCACAGATATTTATTTTAAAAGGTTATACATTCTCCATAAATATTTGCAGTGGGTCAGACTTCAAAGTGTATTTAATTATTTTTCTTCTGTAATTGCCACTTAAACTCATCCTGAATGTGAACATTAGAAGGAAAAGAAGATAGTTACCTCTCTTCCTGTATTTTGAAAAGATATTTAAGATATTTTCCTTCCATAATTAAATTATCCCTGTTATAATTTTCAGTACTCTGTAAGTCTTAATCCTATTCGTGAAGCAAACTGAAAGAACAGTGACAATGTTCTTCCTCCTTGAGAGAGAGAAGCAGATCACTTTTGAAATTATTCTGTTTTTCAGTAGCCCAAATTAGTTTTTCTGTTTTTAGTAGCCCAAATTCTGTTTTTCAGTAGCCCAAAAACTTCTCAGTTTTTTTGTAAAGAAAGCAAAAATCTCCATCCAACAGAATTTCATATAAAATTTATTTAGTTAGTTCTTGTGGTCACTTGAAAACAAAAACTAAGAATGCAGTATTTGTTACCCAATTCTGAAAGAATTGCTACTGTATTGCAGCTATCTCAGTAAGATTCTTATAATACATTTAGCAAAATGAAGACAGAAGACGCAAATTCTCAGCAGTACTTCTGATGTTAATTCATAAAGAGAAATACATCCTCAGGGACATAAATCCTATCCTGTGTTGAATAGCAGAAATCAGGCAGAAGAGAAAGAATAAGGAATGGAACTTGTGTACACTGTGTGTTACATAAATATAAAAGCAAAATTACATTAGAGCAGCAACAACAAATGAGACTTACCCAGTTTTCCTCAAACTTGAAACAGTACCTCATGTTCCTTTCTGGAAGCAGATAGTCTGAACTTTATAGTCCAAATAAATAGAAAGAAAGAGGACATCCTTCCCTTATATTCAACTGAGATTTAACCAAAGCCATCACGAGGAAACATTTGTCTTTCCTACCATGGTCTACCTACAACAGGCACTCTGTCCTACATCATGCTTATTTTTCTGCTTTCTCAGCCTTCACAACCGCAACCTGTCTAGTGTAGAACAAGAAACAGTTCATTCATGTCAATCTTAAAGCCTCAATTTTATCTGTATATCAGGAGATGTTTAGCTTCATTGTATATTTCCACTCTGTCCTGTTTTTTTTCCATCTGCTGCCCTCTGGTAACCTTCTAAGCTGTTCACACTTACCAGAAAACACAACATCCCTCCCTAGAAATGAAAAAAAAAACCCATCAAAACCCACCACATTGCTTTCTTAGCAAACTGGAAACAAGCAAAGGAGAGACCAGAAAGAGATGAACTTACAGTGTCTATTTAACAGCAAAGACAAGAGAAGCTCAATCAACTTGTGTTCAATACAAGCAGAAGTTGCAATTCCACCCTGAGTGATCAATAAGACAAAAAAAAATATAACGGTCAAAGGAATAGTAGGAAATGGTAACTGGGAGCTGAAACTGCTAGAGAGATATAATTTCTGTATTAGAGGTAATTAAATAGCAGAACATTGTATGATGTTTGTCAGCAGATATCTTTATGTTAACTCTTGAAACTACAAATTTGAAACAGAAACCAATTAAGAAAATTTTGTATTTTATCACTGTAACATCTGGCCCTGAAATCACTGGCTTATTACTTATCTATTACTTATTATACTTGCCATCTATTTCATTTACTTATATTTTGTTATTTTCTTGGGTTGACTGAACAATACCTGTTAGGAAAACATAATATTATCAATGTATCATGTGCGTTACACATATAACCACAGGGAAAATTACTTTCCACATGGACTTGAGAAAATCTTGAACACATACCTCATGCAGCATAAAGAAGGTGCTCTCAGGCATATAGTGGTGTGTGTGCAGTCTGACTCCAGTGAAGTTTAGGAGCAATGATTGAAGACACACCTAGAGATGCTCAAGATCTGCATTTAGACCACCCAGTACTCTGCATAGTTATCACACATTACCTTCTGCAGTTTCTGCAATGCCTGTATCCCACAAATAAAAAGCAAATATCATGAGAAACTTTAGGTTTCCTGAACTAGTTTCCCTTTGACCACTGACAATGAGGACCTATTTTCACTGAAATTATAAAAAGGAAAATACAAATCCCTTAATATCGCTGCATGAAAAGTAACTCGATATGTCTCTTTAACACATTTATACCATTTATTTTCCTTGTTCTTTTTTTCTGTGATTCACTAAAGCACTCAAAACAGCCCAAGAAAAACAAATGAAAATAAATAAATGAAAGAAGACAAAGAGCAGCCTTTAAACATAGCCTTGGTTTACAGTTGAATGACCTTATGAAGAGAATAATGGTCTACTTCACCTGGGGCCTACTGTTTTTATACTAGATTAAATTAAATACATATGGAACTATTGGTACTCCAAGACACAATTGTGACTTTCTTGAAAAAACATAATAGAAACTCAATTTTTACTAGTACAGACATATGGACAATTTCTTTTTTTTTTTTTTTTGACTATTTTTACTCCAAGTATTTGCATGGAAGAGAAACATAATTTGGTTTTGACCCAAAAAAGGTTCTGCACGGAAATCATTTGAATGCCAAATTTAAATAAAAAAAGACACTTCACTCATTCATATAAAATATCAAAACATGTAGAAAAAGGTACAAAGTAATTTAATCTTTTGTTTGCTTGAACAAATGCATGTTAATGTTATTTTGTGCTTTACACTGCAGGGGCTTTTTGCTTATTATTCCTAAAACTTTATTTTGTCTAATCTTCTAATAATGACCAGTCACATTTGTTGGCACAGTTCCACCAGTACAGAAAGAATTATAATATTATGATTAAAAAATAAAAACATCATAATAATAAAAACAATTAAACACACAATGGACAATGAAAACTAGAATTTAAGAGGGAGATTCCTATGCCATTTATAACAAGAAAAGTTTGAATACACTCACTTTTCTGTCTCTGAACTTGATTTTTCTTTAATAGAAATGTATATAAAATACTTAACATTTTACCTATTCTTACTCCTCAATTGAACTACAGCTTTACAAAATATAGAATAAGATTTAAAAATAAAAAAGGGGGATAGGTTTTCAGTAAAAACAAAATTCAGGTTTCTACCTGCATCATGTGGTCTATTTAATACAAAATTTTATGGCTGTGGTCTTTGAAAATTAGGTGAAAAGTGATGCAAACTTTAACAGCATAGTCATGCTTCTGAATATGATAAAAGAACTAGGAAAAATTTTCCCAATCCTTCAGTCAATTTCTAGTTCTAGAACTGATATAATTCAAGGTGCAATATCTGGAGAGTGTTAATAACTTTTAATACCAGTATGTGTTAATTCAGTGAAATGTCATGATTGAAATGGTATTTTTGAAAGTATGGAATGTTAGGATTCTCAGAAATCTTTTTTATTATTATTATTATTTTCCTGCTTGAGAACAAGGGCATTCTGCATATGCTCCAGGAAAGTCTACTCCTGACAAGAATTTATTCTCTGTACAAGAGGCTATCACTGCACTTAAACTTCAACCAAGCCTTAAAGACAGACTACATGCACAGATTCGTGCAAGCAAGCTCTTAAGCACAGGTGTGTGTCACGGTTTAGGAATGGTACTCCCCTATTTAGTGCTCCCCTGAGACTCTCTAAACCACACTGCCTCTCACTCTTCCCTTCTCCCCCCCACCCCAAAGCCCCTGATACCTCCACCAAGCTTACTCAATCAGAGGAAACCACTCCTCCACGGAAATGACTCCCTTACCCCCACCCCAGAAAAGATGTGATGGGGTATAGAATAACCTCTAGGTCCTTGACATGCCCCTCCTGGCTGGAAACAGAATGGTGTGAACATGTGTGGCTCTATAAAGCTTTAATTCTCCTCAGTTTTTGTCTAATAAGTCTCTCTTTTTTAAGGGGAATTTGTATGAGGAGTGGCTGAGATATTCATAGACAATTTCTTTACTCAAAATTTACACAGTGCAATTATGCTGAAATACATGACACACAAAATGAGTTGGGTTTTTTTTTTTTTTTTTTTTTTTGGAGCAATGTTCTTTTAATTACATTTATTGGAGGAGTATTCAATAATTTACAACACTACAAGAATTTGTTTCACACTTTCCTAATTGGATAATTACACATGCAAGAGCTATAGAATACAATGGGAGAACATTATTTAATGGGAAAGTTTGCCTCAAATTAGTACTACCTTTAAAAAAGCATGATTCTTATTTATGGTATTAGTAATTAATTTGCCTTTTACAATTTCACATTAAAGCATATACATACAAAACCAATGTAAGCAAGCCTTTCTAGGAAATTTGACATAAATTGCTATAATTTCACTGCCCTGAATTAGTTTCATAATCTTTAGCATCACTTGCAGACCCATCATTTTTCAAAATGTGAAACTGAAATATTTGCACATTTCACTTTACCATCTTGCATGCTTGAAGACTGATTGATAAAGACTTTCTTTTTATTGCATGATGGCTATCCACAGATAATGCTAATTTTGACTGGTGCATTTGCAAGAAAGTAATTGCTGTGTCAACATTTGATTACAGCAATGGTCAACCAAACAGAGTTTTTAAAAAATATTTGCCTCATAGCTGCACCGCTGCTTTACTCAGCTGTGTATTCTATTATCTCCAAAAGTCATCTCCTCTCCAGTTTCTATGACCCTGATGCATTTAAAGCATAATCAAAAGGGCACAAAATGTCCTCGCTCTCTTACTTCTCCATATTAGGTCAGTGGACACAAACTGATACTGTGATAAATGTTCTGCTGTATTTCAAAGTGTATGTAATATTCAAAGACATGTAATATGAAATTAGCAGTTCCTGAAAACTATGATTCATAAACAGAGCAATACAATAGGCTGAATTTTGATAAATAATTTATGCCAACTTATTCCAAATGACCTTTGTAACTCAGTCATTCTGCCACTCATGAATTATGAAAGCATTTAAGCATATGTAAATGAAATACTTTATATGATATTGGTATATATGGACTCAAATGGAAACACTGGATTTAACTACAAAGGGCAGATACAAATTTCATCACTTCCATTGACCATTAATTTCTTTGATCATAACTTTTTTGCAGGGAAATTTACAAATTTCAGATAACAGTTGCATACTTTGCCAATTAACTCAGGATATAAAAAATTGAAATCTATTAACATGTATATGCTAAGATATGTACAGGAATGTTCTCATGTGAGTGTGAATTTACCATGAGTGTGTGTGTCATGTTAGCGTATATCTTTAATACTTTTGTCTTTAAAGCACTGTTTGTTTTTCATTATAAATCAAAATTCAGTAAAATGTGTCAGAAAGAGGCAGATAGTTACCCCTTAAAACAGGTCTTTAAGTGATTCTGCTTTGATCTTCAACAGAAAATAAAAAGTAAAAAAAAGAAAAATAAGTATAATCATATGAGTGTATCAGCACAAGTGTTTTGCCCTATAAAGTTAGGTATAGTGTCATTTAAAGTGTTTTTCTATATGAAGTCACATATTTAGTCATGTAACTAGAAGGAAAAATTTGAAAGGTGTTAATCTACAAACTTCTTTGGAATTTTTTGAGGAAGAAGCCATGGATAGATTTAATAATTTTAAAAAATCACAAAAGGTGGAGAAGAAAATAACAAAGGAAATCTCGTGGAAGATGGTTCTCTGGGGATTTGATTCCTTCTTTGTAAGTGTTGCTCTTTTTGAGTGAGCACAGGAAAGGAAAAGTGTTCTGTTTTCTCTAGAGAATTTCAGAATGGTTTTGCAGCAAGAAGAAGTTAGTGTCTTAATTTCCTTTGGCAGGTGAAATGTTGTTTACTGTATCTGGAAAAGAGATCCACTTCTTCCAGAACTTAAAAAAAAAAAAAAAAAAAAAAAAAAAAAAAAAAAAAAACCAAACTCAACAACAAATAGGTAATAGATTGTATTAAATTAATACTTCAGCTAATTTTGCTTCAACAATAGTTTGCCTCCAAATATTTTTGCCAAATAATGACAATTAAAAACTGTGAGAAAAAAAATATTTTCCAGTGCACCTCTTCCACAAAATAACTATAAAGAAGGTGAAATTTCTGGAGGCTTCTCAGACTTAAGTAATTACATGTTATATTCAGCAAGGCATTTGTATTATATTCTTAAAAAATACAGAAGTGCTCAGGACAATTTCTAGATTGCTATAATAGAAAGTTTAAAAAATAAAACTTCACTTTATAATAAAAAATAAAACTCAAAAAAGTTTTTTTTTTTTTTGTGAAAACTTCACTCAATTGCCTATATAGTCATTTGGATTTCATTACACTGAAAATATGAGAACATATTTTCAGTGTGAAGAAATCCAAATGGCTCTATAAGTAATTGAGTGTCACTTTGTCTTTGCTCAGACCATGCATGTATGCCAAATAAATAGCATTTAGTAGAGTAGTTCATTCCTGTACAGTCAGAGGCACATTCTTGTGATCCTATTTTTGGTTTTGATTAAAAGAAAATTGTACCTGAAAAATAGAAAACAAAATCAGCTTTGCTTCTAACCTTCTCAAATTTGATGCTTCCTTATTCCTTATTTCTCACAGGAGAAAACAAATGTTCTGTATTGATCAGTCACTGAAGTTGAAATGTATTTTGAGAATACTGCCTGAGAAGTGAATGTGCTGGCACTTATTTGCTGTCCATCATAGAAATTTGGTACATATTATTTTTTCACCTTTGTAGCTATCACTAAATACCTTGGCAGGTTGCCATGCATGAAAAAAACACAGATTAGCTGACCATTTTTTTTCCTAGTTGAGGAATTTTAAGGGCTGTCTTAGTAAGAGAAAAGGTGGAATAGCAGTGATCATGCAGACCTGCTGTGTGAAAGCAGTTCCATGTGACCTACTACATGCAATGCAGATTTTCATTTAGAGGAAAAGGAATATAACTGAATTAGATCAAATTGTAGAATGCAATTTTTTACAGAACAAAATATACAGGGGTGTTAACATTCAGTGCAGCTTATGCTTGTTGTATCTTATACTTTTTTGCCATGACCTCATGGCCAAGTCTTAATTTATCGTCAAGTGCTCTGATTTGAAAAGTCAAGTAGAAGTAGCTAATTGGAACTACCATGAAGTGGTCAATTGTAATTACCATGCATGAGGAACAGTCAGTTCCTAAGGAGCACAAGGACAGCATGGGTGTTGTTTTTATGTAATTAAGAAAGAACTTCTTCTAAATGCATGGATCTAGGCTGTGATATTATAGGTAAGAGGCAAATAGGAATTTTTAAATGCTTATTCAATTAAACTGCATACTCTTTCAAGTGTGAGAGCCTCTGAAAGACCACTGATGAGTGCTCACAAAAGAAAAAAGAAAACAAACAAACCAACTTTAATTAAGCCTTAGATCAGCTTGAAACTGCACCATGCTTAAAGATCTTCTTCCTTGTTTAGCATTTTATCATTGTTTAAATGGCTAGATAATATTATATCATAAATACATATAAATTATATAATAAACAATGCATGAGACCTTGCTTACCAAGATTTTCCCATATCTCACAACTTTCTTTATGAGGCTTTTATTGAAACAGTGGATAAACCAAATAATTTCAGCACAATATTTACAAATGCCTTTCTCCAATCATAGTCTTGAGACTTCTTTTAAAAATAAGCAGGAATAGATATTTCTGTCTCATAAATTTTCACAAAGATCCTTTCTAACAAACCTTCCATAATTTTCCATAATCCAGTTGAAGGCTTTCAATATTCATGCATGGCAGCCCACAACCCACCAAAAGCCCACCAGAGGTTGTAAAGAGAAACTTGATTTGGAGGTTCTGTTAACAATGTCACAATTCCACATATACCCAGCCAGACTCACTAGATTTCCAAGAACCACCAGGCAAATTCAGCATGACCATCTGCATTCCAGGTCCATTGTACTTGGAAGTTTCTTAACAGCTACTGTTAAATTAGTGTTATCAACCATCAACTGTTCAGTCGAGAAAGTGGATCTATATTCTAGGGATGGAAGGAAGTAAATTAATTTATTTACCTGTGCATATTTATTAGTTTATGTTGTGTGAATAAATGTGGCAGCTATTTCCTGTGAATCCATCTTTCATCATTAACTGCTTTTATTCTTGTGTGTCTCTTATTAATTCCAAAGCCAAATCATTCCTGTGATGTACTGCCTTGCAGAGGAAGACAATTAGCAGCAATCATTTAGGAAAAAAGTAAATGTTTCAGAGGAGCAATTAATGATAGAAAACCTGAAAATATTTTTCATATTGATTAGATACAGATGCAAGAAAATTCTTCTAATTTATACCGACTCAAAGATCACCTGTAACTGATGTTTAAGAATAGCATTGTCTCCATAGTTGTCTTGATTTTACTATGAATTATTTACAACAGAAATATTCACGTGGTCTCAACAGAATTTATCTTGGAAGAAGAAGTGTGTGTTCTAATTGTTTTCACAAAATTCACTAAAGTGTATGAAAATCTCCAGCAATTAATATATGAAGATCATAGTCCAAGTTTAGAGGGAATGCTAAAACTCTTCTTTAATATTAAATTATCCTCAGAAAATATCATTTATTTCAATGACTTTTGACTTAACCTCTAATAATCTACTTTGATGCATTCACTAATTCTTTAATGAGAAGTTCAAAATAATGTAAGATATGGTTGTGTATAGGAAAGCACATGAGAAGATAGAAAATGCATGTCTCTATCTTGCTTCACATTTCTAGACTAAAATCTGATCTCTGAAAAACTAAAGCAAATGAGATTAAATACTGCTTAGTTATGAAACCATAGGGCTCGGAGGCTGCTAAGACAAGGTTAAAAACTGGCAAGAAGTCTAAATTCAGAAAATGTATGTTCACTTAAATTATTTTGAATCAATTAGAACTCTGAAGCTGATACATGAAGTAATAAATTTTAAAGAATAAAAAGAGGTGCAGAAGGAAGGAAGTCTTAGTATGTCATGAAATGGAGACAGAACTCTGTGGTCCTTCCCTTTCTGAGTAGACCACACAGAGGTGGAAATAAGCAATGAGAACCATTTTGTCAAGAGATAAATGATTCTGCATTTTCAGGCCTGAACAGAACTTCAATTTCAGATACCATATAACATTTTTATAAGTGACTGGAGAAAAATTGCACCCTTCTACAGACTTCTATCTGTCTTTCTTCTGTCATTGATGTGTCTGTGTATGGAGAAAAGATGTGTGTCCATCTCTGCAAAGAAGAGTTCTTTGATTGCTGCCTAAAAAAATTTTCTGTATGTCGGGTTGACATGAAGTTAGTTAATATATTGTGAGCTGAAGATATTTCTTAATCCACTACCTTTGATTTGATTCTAGACTTTGTTGTTTTACACAGTAAAACACAAAATATCAAAGAAAGTAGGATCAGTGATGGAAAGTGGCAAACCAGAGCTGTTCTAAGAGCCTGAAGGAATTTTCACTTTCTTCAGGGAAGATATTATGTACATAATTTTCGTGTGAGTCCTACAGACACATACACTTCACCTATTTGAGTCAAGGCACTGGATTGACTAAAATACTGGCTGAGATTTAACCTGCTACTCAGTTTAGGATTCCAAATCCCCCCCTTAATATTTCTTAACAAAAATGTGTGCAATATAATCTCAGCTTGACAGCATGATGAGTGAACTTCAAGGTGCTGATTTAACTACTTTTAATGTTTTGATTTATTTATTTGATTTTTAGTTGTGGCTTTTCATTCTGTACATTCACCATATATGTGTTTAATGTCTACTTGCTCTTTAATAGATTCTTGGAAAACACATGCGCTTTCTTTCTCCACTGAACTGCAAGCTCTGAAAGCATAAGTTCACTCAGGTATTTGTATTCTTTTAGGCCCTGTTTCAAATCAATTCTGATGTGCAAGTGTAACTAATTCAAGGAGAACTCAGGGGAAAGTGCTGCCAAATGAACTGGAAAGTCATCATCACATTTTCCTTCCTTAACAAGTAGAAAGAGCTGTTAAATTTTTCAGACAGTCAGACCAGCTCCAGGCAACCTGAGATGACTCGTCATGCTAGAGAAAGACACGTGAGATTAGATTTTCTCTTGGAGACCTTAAGTCTGCTCTTGTAGTACTGCAATGAATCTTTTCACAGGTCTGACTGCTGAACTTGACATAGTCTCGTCAAGAAGCGCTAGGTCAGATTTGCTTTGAGTTTTAGTTATCTCTACAAACCACCGGGATTTCAAGAGGAAGGTAGAAGAAATAGATGGGTTCATGCAGTTTCCTCATCTCAAAGCACCAGCTGACCTTGATGTCAGAAAAAAGTAAAGAACTCAGAAATCTTTAGAAATACTTAGGAATTCTAATGTCACATAAGGCAGTGGTAGTAGTTCTCAACCCTACACTTCTCTTCCTAAAGCTACTGCTGCCCAGATATTTGTGTTACAGAGGAAAGTAGTTATGCTGAATCCCACTGGCAGCTGCTGCCTGTGACAAATACCAGACTGGGGTATCAAAAGCCTTTGACACTCTTGCAGGGTCAGCCCAGCACCGTCCCTTGTGCCTGGACAGTAGTGCTGGAGAGAGCTCTTTGATTTTAACACCCATCATCGAATGCTGCCTCTAACACATTTTGATTCTGAACAATTGGATTACTGAACACGGCCCAGCTACAGGCTTTACTGCCATGCCATTTATTTAAACAGATTGAACTTGATGTAGGAGGCTATGAGAGAGCTTTACAGAACTTCGTATCCTTGGAAGCTGTTTCTTCCCGCCCTCCATCCTGTTATTCACACACAGACAAAAAAAACAAAGTCCAAAAATCAAGAAAATATAAAATTTAAATAAGTCAGACTCTGTTAGCCAAAGATAAAGGGAGCAGCAGAATTTTGGAGCACTCCAGTAAGTTCTGGTACCAGGGTAGAGTAAAGGACCTGAATGTGATGAAAGGTCGCATTACAGAATGGCCGGCAACAGATGTAGGTAGTAAAATCTTTGTCTTTTTCCCTTTGTCAGCTGTGCCCAGCCCTGGGCTGGCTGGTCCTCCACTGCAGTGGGAAGGAAGGTAATGTGTCTAAGTTCTTCCTGTGGAATATTCTTTGAAAGAGCAGTCACCTCTGCTAAGCTAAGTCCAGCAGTATCCTCTCTGCAGGCGAGTCTGAGGCAGGAGGTGTGAAGCATCTCTGGTCACAGTGGACTTCTAGACAATCTGCCCTTTGGCTTAAGTTTGCTTTTGTAATGTTTCTTTGTCCATTTTGAAAGATGATGGAAAACTGTCCAAGGATGGGCAAATATATGAAGAAGTGCTGACATGCAACCTGCCATCACTCAACTTGAAACGGTGTTGCAAATGAGATTGTCTGTGTCTTGTTTATCTAAAACCGTTAAGAGAAATCAAAATCTGCCACAATTATTAACAGTATCTACAACTTCTGCCTTTTCAGATGATCGGCAAGAAACAAAGTGAATATGGTGTGCAAAATGGGAAGATAAGAAAGAAAATCATAAACTAAAGAAGTAAGATACTGTAATTTTATATTTCAACATATCTGTGATCAAATATTGCAGTTATAAGGTAGAGTCTATCTTCAGGATGCACTTCAGAGGAGAGAAGACACAACATTTAGGATGTCTTTTAATTTTATTTAAATAATATTGTGTAAGATATGGGAAATTCTGCCTCATTTTTAAGACCTTCACTAGCAACAAGTCAAAACATGAAAGCTTTCATGTTGGAAATATATTGAATGGTTGGGAACGTGGCATTTCTAAACTGGAAAATTTTCTACAGACCAAAGAATTCAGATTAATTATGCTAAGTATTTACAGGCTGAAAAAGTACCTCTGAAGTTTCATCTCTCCAGACATAGACATATCTTTAAAAAGTAACCTGTCTTCTACTCATTGTGAAAACTTAAATTTGTAGATTTTCTTATGTGTTTTCCCAAACTTATACCTATATAAAAATAAGCAGTTAAAGATCCTAACATTAAGGGGTACCTATGTTTCTCTCCCTGAAGTTGATCTCTAATAACTTATTAACATCCTTCAAGATAAAGGAATCAAATATTTTAATAAAATGCCTGAGATTTAAAAATTTTTTTTGCTTTCAACATATTATTTCTGTTAGCTTTCATGGTTGAATATCATGAGATCCATCTACGATTTGATTAAACTAGGAAGGTTTCCAAAAAAATGTTATAATGCTCTTACACACTCAGCTATGATATTTGAGGAAGACTGTGAATCTTCTGATAGCAGCAATGCTCAGTTTATTCTGTAAATATTCTTATTCCCATTATTGCCCAAAAAAAAGATAATTCATAAATATTTTTTTTTCAGTTTCTAGATCTATATATGTATTTTCATGGTCACAATCATTCTTTAGAGATCTAATCTGATTTTGCATTAGATTATTCTATTCATGCATCACATACAGAACAACCAGAGGATCACATCCAGCAGCATGGTTTAGTGAAAGGCAGGTCCTGCTTGACCTGATCTCCATCTGTGACAAGGTGATCCACTCACTGGATGAGGGAAAAGGCTGTGAATCTTATCTGTCTGGATTTTGGCAAATCTGACACAATTACCCACAGAATTCTCCTGGACAAACTGGCTGCTCATAGCGTGGACAGGCACACTGTTTGCTGTGTTAAAGACTGGCTGGATGGTCAGGCCCAGAGAGTGCTGATGAATGGAGTGACACCCAGCTGGTGGCCAGTTACTGGTGGCCTTCCCAAGGCTCTGTCACAGCCAGGTCTGTTCAATGGCCTAGATGAGGGAATCACAAGTGCATCATCAGTTGGTTTGCAGGAGACACCAAGCTGGGTGAGTGTGCTGATCTCTTGGAGATTAGAAAGGCTCTAGAGGGCTGTCTGAACAGGCTGGACCAATGGTCCAAGCCCAGCTGAATGAGGTTCAAGAGGGGGAAGTGCTGGATCCTGCCCTTCACTGCTACACGTTTGCAGAGTGTTGGAAAGCTGTCTGGGGGAACAGGACCTGGGGAGGTTAAAAACAGCTCAACATGAGCCAGCATGTGCCTAGGTGGCAAAGAAGGCCAAGGGCATCCTGGCTATCAGAAATAGTGTGGTCAGTGGGACCAGGAAAGGGATCATACCCTTGTACTTGGCCCTGGTGAGGCCTCACCTCGAATCCTGTTTTCAGTTCTGGGCCCCTCACAACAAGAAAGATACTGAATTTAGGTCCTGGATCGTGTCTGGAAAGGGCAGTGGAGCTGGCAAAAGTATCTGCAGAATAAGTCCTGTGAGGAGAGGCTGAGGAAGCTGGGGGTTTTTAGTCTGGAAAAAAGGATACTCAGGGGAGATTTATCACTCTCTGCATTTACATGAAAGGACAGGTAACAAGGATCTCAGTGTAGCAATGTGGGGGATGGTCTCTTCTCCCAAATAATAAGCAATAGTGACATCAAAATTGGTTGAATACAACTTTCTAATAGAGTTTTCAGTATTAGATAGCAGGCATTCTTTATTGCAGTTCACTGGCAACTCAGAGGATCCTTCCTCTGAGTACACCAAGCATCAGGTAAACAGAGCTTCATCATGCACACTGATTACATATTCGTTAACTATCCCTGTTTACTTGACATTATTATGGAAAAAGTAATAATATTTCTATTATTTTTCAGATAAAAATAACATAATAAAAGTACATATATGTATACCTTTATTTTGCATAGTTGCACCTCTGAATGGAAATTCTTACATGGTCTTTTAGGGGTCTTCTTGAGTGGTCTTCAGCATCTGCTGTTGTAATATTTAGGTGGTCATTCCTTGACCCCAGCTCCTGAGTAAGCACAATACTGGTTCTTTTGATGACTCCTACTTTGTCAGCCTTACAGAGCTGAGCTGGCATTCTGTTTGCCTAAGTTCCAGCCCTTATCTACTTCTCTCAAGGTGTTTTCTTCTGCTGTTGTGTTCTACTGTCCTTACCAACAGAGGAACAGGAAACCGCAATCTAGGTGTCTCAGAGAAGATTTAGATTTGATGTCAGGAAAAATATCTTCTCTGAGAAAGGGCTGTCAAGCCCTGGAGCAGGCAGCCCAGGGTCATGATTAAAACACCATCCCTAGCAGTATTTAAAAGAAGGTGGGTTTGGTGCTTAAGAACATGGTTTGGTGGTGGACTTGGCAGTATTGGGTTTCCAACTGGATCTTAAATGTCTTTTACAAACTAAACATTTATTTGATTCTATGAATTAGGTCTTAAATGAAAAATATTCTATTTATTTAATAGATTTTCCCTTGTATTTTCCCTTTCAAAATTCTCTTTCAACACAAAACGGTTACTGTATCCTTTAGTATGTAATTACCTAGACATTGAACACAAAATTTGGGATGTGCTCATAATTCAAAGCAATGTAATAATCCATGCATTTAAAAATGTGTTCTCTTTAGGGAAAAATTAGCCCTCTCCATTCAGTCTTGCACAACAATTACAACAAAACTGTTTCAAGTGAACTGGTCAGTCTAATGAATTGTAAATAATAATGATACATTAGGATCTGAATATGCAGTAAATCTCTGTTGTCCTCTTTCTTAAGTACATGACAAAGAATTTTTTTTCTCAATTTTTTCCTCATTTTTCTGTGCATGCATACCCATATTATTCTTTCTATAGCAATGCAAATCTAAACCAAAGAAGGTAGACATAAAAAATTACAGGGTCAGAATTTTTAGATAAGAGCTCTTGGATCAAAGCTCCACCTAGCTTATCATCTCATCTGTTGTCAAGCAGGAGCTGTCACAAAGGGAAAAATAAGACAAATAAAACAATATCTTCATGGTTTCTGGTGACAACAGTTGAGACTTTGACAGTTCCTGTGTTTAATGCCCATCTTGGACTTATACTCTATCAATGATCTTTTTTGATACACATGTACATTTTTAGTTGCTAACAGTATATGGAGCATTGAATTCCACATAATATTCCTGTTCTCCATGATTTCAATAATTATTTAACTAAGATTTTCGAATTGTATTTTCCAAAACTTTTATTTATTAATCAGAGTGGATTAAAATATTTTACATATTTTATACTATTACCTTGTCATAAAGCTGGTCTCTAAATATAACTCCTTCTTCCCATGAGTTCATTATTTCATTGTATATATCTCAGGGACAAAGTTGAGAACAGACACCATATTTAGAGATACCAGTATACCCGCCAGTTTTCTATTTTAGCAATGTCAGGACTTTCACTTGGACCTATTGTGGCTGTCCCATTCCTTAGTTTATTACTGAGAAATAATGTAATTCCAAGTACTCAACTACTGTCTGGTTCTAAAAGAGACTTGTTTCCACAACTACACAGAGACATTGTGACATTGTGACTACTAATCTGTTGCCATTATTTTCTTTCAGCCAAGAGGTAGGGTCATCATAGCATTTCAAGAAGAACTCTTAGCAATCTCTAGTATCTACTACTTGAACAAGATTGCAGTAAGATTAATTGAGCATTAAACTATGAAACAAATGGGGTTGCTGGCCTCACCCCCTTAAACTTCAAATATATATTTAGCAATATCATGTGAATCACAATTAAGATTTTTTGGAAGAGAAAAAAGGCAAAGAATATTCCAAATATTGTATTTACTAAATTGTTATCGCTTGCTGTCATGAATTATGAACAGCTACCAAACAAACGCAGTTTAAGAGATGTTATTTTGCCTGGAAACTTTCCAGGAAACATAAGAAGAAACCACACACCTTTAGAACCACAAAAATAAGGTGTCTAAAAACATTGTACTACTTTTGAGCACTATCTCCAGAGGCCTTTCAGACTACTGAATAATTAATTGTATAGGCACTGCAAAGAATCTATTTTATTATTTTTCCAAAAGTCCATAACAGTTCCTACTAAGCCATTTCAGCTTATTGGGTCAAGGCTTGTACTGAGAGATTCTGGCTTATGGATCACTGATTTGGCTGACTGTAACAGCTTCAGCCTGACAGGTCAAAGTCAATGTATCATACCTTCTTATATCCAGCTCCATGAAAAAATAAAATAAAAAAAAATCCAACAAAATATCACTATGCCCAAGAACAGAAGTATTGATTTTGTCTGGCTCTGTCTTTCAAGTATTTAAGATATATTCCAGCTGAAATTATATTATTTTAATTCATTAGGACATGGGTAACCAGTAAGGTGTTATACAAAAGGAAAAGTCAAATATGGTACTACAGTACCATTCTGTGTATTTGCATTAGGCAATACAAGGAGAATGACCTATTTATAGAATCTAAGCTAAACAAATATATTGTCTTTAAAATAATATATACAAGGCTCTGCTTACTTAAAGTCACAAAAATTTTCTTGTTTATTTCATTACTTACTGGTGTAAGCAATATAACTAGCCTTATAAATTACTTGGTGATAAATTACATAACAATCCAGACTGCATTTCCACTCTCTGCTGTAGACATGGTACTGCCATTTGCCAAGCACAGGAGTAATGCAGCCAATCTTCTAGGATCATGGCAAATATTTACCTACATAGGCCCTTTGTAGTGCTATACCAGGACAATTACCTAGTACTCATAGCAGATATGAAACCTTTATGCAGCTTTCTCTTCCCACTCCCTTGAGGTGTCAAAAATTATCAGGCACAAAACTCTCTTCTAAAAAAACCCCTCTGATTCCTTCTGTCAGTCAAATGTGGACAAAAGGAGATTTCCTTTTGCAGAATATAGCTGCTCTTCAGTCCTGCAAATACCAGGACAGTTTTAATCTCCTTGTTAAACATTTTACAAATTAATTGGCCTAGAAAACATGTGTGCATACCCATTATATATTTGTCCTCTAAGCACAAATATGTATAAAACAGTATGTTCTGTGGATTCTAGTGCTTTGTATTTAAGAAATTATGCCTGTATTTTTTTCCAATTTCTCTACCTATAGGAGATCATTTCTCAAAATCAGTGTGTATTTAAAGAAAAAAAAATTAAGCAGCATCATAAATCATTCAGCAAACACCCCAACTCTATTCATAGCCATACATATGTTGCCAGTAATACAGATAAATATAGACTCATAGAAATACACACACAGACTTTGAGAAAATATGCCTCCAGACAGAAACATATTGTGCATATGCAAATAACTGTCTGGCACTGAAGCTTTGCCCTTTAGCATTCACTTAACTGTATCTCTTTCCTGCGCCTGCTCACTCCCATTTTTCCATCTGTTTATTTTTTCAAAGCTTCATTTAAGAATATGGTACAACTTCTCAAAAATCAAGAAATATGGTCCTGCAAATATAACTGCCAGGTATAACATAAAATATAGCTTGAGAGAAGTAAAAAAAAAAAAAAAAAAAAAAAAAAAAAAAAAAAGATATAGAGGAAGCTACATTCAAGTTTTCCTACAAAGGTTACAAATGGGTTTTATCCATTCTGTTCCAATGATATTCATCCCGGGTTAGTTTTCAGGTCTGGTTGCTATACTTTAAAGAAGCTGCATAATCCAGGCTTGTGATCAGCTTTCTTGATTTATTTCCCTTGAAATGACAGGACTGGCAAAGGCAGGCTGGCTTCTCAGATGTCTAGATTACACTGTAGCTATGGAAACAGGTGTTTAAATGCTATGAATTTCAAGTCACACTGATATTCTGCACATCACGTTCTGTACTGATGACAGGTTATTTTACATGCTGACCAATACAACAGCATCAATCTTGCTGATTTACATAAGACTGTCAGGTAAGAGACTCTCCATGATGAACCTGGGGAGTTTTCTTGGGGTTTTATTCTTAATAGGCACACACAGTTGAACATGTGCATGTGCAGGGGAAGTACCTGCTACTACACTATTCCTGAAGTCTTAAGGACATGAAGTGCAGGTGCCAGAAGTCAAATTATAATGAATTTTCCAGCATGAGAGGTATTCACTGTTTTTCTTTTCTTTGTTGAAGAAACTTCCTCTCAGTCCCTGTTCATGTAAAGAACTGACTCAAATCTGAAGACCTGCACTGCTTTCCTTAGTTTTGCATAAGGCTGTAGGGAAAAATCCAAAAACCTTGGATTTGTGGGGGGAAGTATAATAAAATAAATATTTTTTTTTCCTTTGGTACAAAATTGTCTGATTTCTATTCCTGCCTCCCATTGTGACTTCTGTAGAGGCTACAACAGCATGAGGGTCCAGGTAGGAAGTCAGACCATTTCCCATTGTCCTGCAGGGAATTTATCTCAAAATAGCAGCATATTGTACTAGTAACCTCCATCATCAGAAACAGTGAAGTCAGAAAATAGTTTTTTTATGATTTTGTGTCCAGATGAATGAGCTATGGAAATCACAATTTTGAAAGAAACATTCATGCTCTCCCCCAGGCTTGTTCTCACTGTTTTACTTTGATACACCCATATTATCTTGTCCCTCACAGTCCTGATGTCTGTGTGGGAGATTTATGTTATGTATAGGGACATTCCCCAATCATCTCAACATCTGCTTCCTCCTTTGTGCCACATAGTCAGTCCAATCTTTCCTGAACATGCCTCTTCTATCAACAGGGCCTTTTTTTAGTTTTCTGATATTTATTCTGTTTTTAATATCTCTTATTCAGAGCAATTCAAACAGTGATGAATTTCAGTTTGGTGTCAAACTGGATTTTTATTCCTCAAAGTTATGTAAACTGAAAAGCTTTTCTTTCCTAAAGGAAATGGAAAACTTTTTTTAAACTATGTTGAAAATGTATATTATATTTGGCATAAAATTTTATCTTCTCAAAGCTTAGTGTTAAATTATTTTCTAAAGCATGATAAAGCTATAATCACCCTGAACAATTAAAAAAAATGTGAAGGCTTTGCTATACAGTTATTTCCTATATGAAAATATCAGTCTGAAAAATTAAGATAAATTGGTCCAAGAGAAATAAAACACAATGGAAATAAGGTAGTAACTTAACTACATGTAAACTACATTACTGGTGATAGGGATGATACGATCTGCAGTCTGAAATCTCCTATTCGTAGTTTGTGCTGCTGTGAACATCCACAGTGCTTCATAGCACTTCTAAGAGTTTATTCTGCTTCCAAGCAGCCCCTGCACAACTCAATTATCTACTTTACATAAACATGTATGGAACAGCACAGAGGTACGTTGTATGGTGAGGGCCTCCTCACAGAATTTTGAGATAGGGCCAAAGATTTTGTATGAGGCATAGCATCACTATTACATAAAAACACTTCCAGGAAATTGTGATGGAAGTGGCACAGTAGAGTAAAACATCTCTGCATACCAGTGGAGAACTTCAGAGTTATTTAGTTTTCTCAATAAAATACTCTACAAATGAAAAGCCAAAAGGATTGTTTCTAAAATTTTGAAATACATGTCCTGGAAAGTCGAAGTTAAGATAAGAGTAGTCATCATACTTCCCCCTCTAGATTCAAGAACGTTAAGGTATGAACTAAAAGCAGAATGAGGGGAAAGGAATTTAGTCCCTCTCTCTCAAGTAGACAACACCAGTCAAGCAAATTAAAGGAATAATCATTTCAACACCATTTATGCTCACATTTACATGACTGGATGAAAGATGTTTGAAGGCCTTTCTTGTTTTGCCTCTGTTTCAACGCCCTCTGTTTTTACACTGAAGCATTCACTTTAGTATAACAGAAGTTGTAGGCAACCCTTCCTTACTACATTAACTTAAACTGCACTACTGAAACACAAGATTTCAGTAGTCACAGCCTTGTCTTGTGACACCTGTAAACTAATAATACAGCTTTTTCTTAGCAATTCAAATTTTAAAAAGCATTACCCACTTGACACAGCAGGGTCTGCTTCGACTGATAGCAGCAACAAACACTTAAAGGCCAGTTCAGCTTTCAGTTTCTTGTCCCTATCCAAGGCCTTGAGAGCTGATGCTTCAAGAGATTTCTGTGGGCACACAAAGAATCTTAGATTCACTGCCTCTATGGCAACTGAAGTCTTCAAAGGACTCATTTCTTCCAGACATAATTCATATGAATGACACTTTTTGCACTATTACATCTAGTTGAGTCCTTCCCTAAGGAAAACCTGATGCTGTTATGTCCAGTCAAAATAATTACACCACAAGACACTTGGTTTACTCGAATAATTCCCCATTAATCAGCCTGCACTGGTTTTAGGCATAGGTCCCAGAGGTTAATGAATGGATCATTAAATCTACTGTGCAATCAGTCCCCCAGAGTATGCCCATTCTTTTGCCACATCACTTGTTTAGGCAAGCATTCTACTTAATAGCAAAGACTGAAATTATAAGCTCAGAAGCAGATGATGCAAATTATACACTTTTTAAAAAATCTTCTCTGCAAGTATTTGGCAACAAGATGAGAAGTGCAAAACAAAATTTTCAGGGGAGAATGATTTTCAAGCTGTATCATAAAGAGGTTTAACTTAAGGTGAAAAAAGACCCCAAACCACAAACTAACAATCAACAACAAAAAACTCCTCATGGAGTTATTTGATCTCCTTCAAACACTCACACCCATTCCCTGTAGGAAGCTAGAGATGCCCGTCTGGGATGTGAGAGATCTAACACACACATGAAGTGTTAAGTATCACTGGCTCCTGCACAGAAAATGTCATCATTCCCACCTCCCAGTTGGTATCTTTAAATAGCTCACATTATTTATGGTGTACATAGTGTTAATGTCCTTCAGTTGTTCTATTTTCAAGGATGGAAAAGCAGTTGCTAAACATTTCTAAATGACAGCCCCAGGGTTCATTAAAAATATGGCAAACATTTGCTAAGCTCATTAAGTGCAATTTTTGTGCGTGTGTGTATCAGATTCCTCCTCTGCATGTTATGCGTGACCAAACATCTATTAACCCTAATCACATTGATGAGTCTGATACATTCAAACTAGCAATTAGACAAAACAAAAGGGATATTTACTGAGAGACTCGTAAATGGGCTTTCATACTGGTCTAAGCTGTTGCAAAATGACAGTTTAATTCCCTTCTGTTAATCCCCACCTACTAGAGTACTCCCTTTGTTTGATTATAGGTTGTCAGATTTAGGGATTCTGATTGAATCAAAATTTTAAGTAAACCAGAAATACACAATAATTACACTTGCTAGGCACTGCTGCCTACTGTACAAGCAAAGTAAATGCAACAAAAATTTAAGTGAAATTCAAAGAAAGAAAAAAGGATTTCAGGAATCACCCATTTACGAAAATAAATACACATATTTCCTCCATCTAAATGCAGGTGAAAAAAAAGTCACTTCTGTTTCTTTGTACAATAACATGCTTTGATTTTTTTCCTGCTAAACACAACCTTTCTAGAACCAAGAGCATTTCTCTAGAGCCACAGAGAAGACATCTCACTTTTCTTAAACAGATGACCTTTCTAGTCCGGTCATGCCCTTCTCACACATCTTTTCAAACACTGTGAAGCACAGACATTATTATGAATTCTGCAAAATATTTGCTACATAAATTGTCAGAAAGAGAGTCCTGTATGAAAAAACTCAGAAACATTTGTTAGGAAAATATTTGCCTGCTTGTAAAATAGTGCTTACAACACCACTGCAAGTCTTATCACTAACATTTAATGCAGCAAGAGTTAGTTCTCTTCTATAAAGTATGAACTGGGCTGATGTGAGTTAGTAAGGAGGGAAAATCATTTATGCTGCAGAAAACTAATATTATGAAGTTTTCATAGCACAATGGCAGTGCTTTTCAAGTGAGAATTTCTGATGTTTACATAGACATTTACATAAAAGCAAACTAAAAACAAAGGACTAAGAAGACTAATTCAGTAGATTTTTTTCTCAAATTTTCTCTTAAGAAAATTTTTTTTACACTGAAGGGATTTTTTTTTTTTTGTCAAAAATATTATGTCCAACTTTTAAGCCTACAAAAAGATCATTAACAATATGAAGCGATTTTCAACAAATCTCTTCTAGTTTTCCAGGAATTCCACTTCTTACTAAACAAAGGCTTCTGAAAAGTGATCATGCAGAAAACCTTCAGAAGAAATACTCAAACACAGTAAAGATTTTTAATTAATTATTCTAAGCCATATTTATTCAGGAGTAAAGCAGCTCCTCATTTCAGAAGAACTGTAATAATTATATACAAAGAAATACCTGTGTATGTGAATAAATACAGAGATTCTATAAATAATTTTAAACTGTATTTTAAAGCAAGGTTTTTCCCAAAAAAAATCTTCAATGAGAAGGAAGATGCTGCTGCTTTTTAAAGATTTAATGCTATGAATTCATCCTTTCAGTCTACCAGTGTGTGCTACTGACCTAAATCCTCTCTTTAGTCATTCAAGAGATGTCTAACAGAAAACTTTCCCAGAAATTTCTGTTATCCACTCTATACTGTCATATTCATAGATTTATTCTCTCTATGATGGTGATATTTCTGTGACTCCAACAAATCACCTGTACAGGGACACCTTCCACAAAAGTTTTCAGCTTCTCTTTCCCTCAATGCAAACAGTATATCACTGTTTCATCAGCATATTTTCAATAAATATGACACAATTTTACTGAACAACAAATGTAGTGGAAAGGTCCAGAGTGCAAAGGGACTCTCTGAGCTGAAGTGTATATGCCTGGACATATTTCAGCTTTAAAAAAAGTCTAGCTTCAGATTGACCCTCTTCATAACTCAAGAGAAAGGAAAACAAATAATGGATTTTTTAATAACCTAAAATCAATAAGATGCAATCAGCAATTACTCCATTAAAAAGTAGTTGTGGCAAAAGAGCACACCTGTGTATATATAGATCCTGAAGTGGAAACATTGAGAAGTAAAAGGCTCATTAAAACCAAAACCAACAAACGTTTAAATATTAAATTTTTGAAACATTAAATTACTTTTTCCTTAATTATGCATTTTTATTAATAATTTTCTCTCTATTCCTTGCATGAGAGTTTAAAAACAGATGTGTGTGCTTTGTCTTAACAGATACTGAGCTATATTCAAACATATTATACATTTTATAGATGGAGAGCAAACCTGAAGACTTTTGGATCTGAAGATAATGCAATTGATGCATTTTTTTCTGTTCTTGCATAGTTGCATGCTACAAATCCACTACTCAGAAAATCTTGTCTTTGACACAACTCCCAGCACAGAAGAAGAGACTTATACCACTATGGAGACAGAGGGGCCAAGGTGATCAAGGTCTGAAAGGCCATAAAATTAAATTTTTCTGGTACTTCTGGTTTTATTCTTCTTGAATTTTAATATGAAACTGGAACCAAAAACTTCACTGTATTAGCTTTACCATTCTTTACCAATTTTTCAGCCTGCATTTTACCTTTCAAAGCCAGCTACTAAGTGGACTATTACAAAGTTATAGAAGCACATACAAGTATGGACATATCAGTAACACTGAGAACAGTATGTAAAATTGCAACTAATAGGTCAGATTAAATATCTTCTATTTGCAAACTTAACTAGTCATATTCCTCTCCTTTACACACCCCCCCCCCCCCCCCCCCCCACCCCCAAAACGGCTTTACCCCCCCCCCCCCCCCCCACACACACACACTTCAGTTTTGTCTTTTTGTGACTTAATGAATGTGGGCAAAAATGAAATGAGCCCTTAGTCATATAAAACCTAAGCATGACATTTTAATCATCTAAGAGCATCTGCATATGTTTAAACAGGCATATTTTTCCAATTGATTACCTGTACAAAAAAGATTTGAGTTAGTAGGCACCAAGGGGCAAACAAAGTTTCCAGATGCCACACTACTTCTGCAGTCAGCAAAAGACATGGGATTTTAAAAGCAGAAACAAGAAATGCAGACAATTGTTTTCTGCAGAACTTTTCTTTCAACTTACTCTTTGCACAGGAGTAAAATGTTCTGGGAAAAAAACTGAAAAACAGATTCTGTGTCCATTTTTACCTTAACACATCTTAGAATGTCAGTGGTCTGCTCTGCAAACAGCATACAGAACAGCGGATAGCACATAGCCAATACAGAAATTAACCATCACACTTCATGGATGTAGTAAATAATGAATTGCCCTAAATTAATTTACCACAAGTTTATCCCAAAAGGAGATTATATATATAATCAAACGCAAGAGTAAAAAAAAAAAAACTAATTAAAATGCTTTTCATAATTTTCACTTCCTCTTCCTAATATATACCTTAAAAATAAGCTGGTAAAGATGTGGAAAGACTTGATCACACTGTTCATTTTTTACTGAAATCTGGAAAATATTTCAGCATATAATCTTAAGCAAACTTATTTACAGCCACACTTACTTTCAGTTATGGTATTTTAGCAGGTAAAATATTTTTTGGTTGCTTTCAATGTCAAAGTTGGCTGGAAATCTCTCATGTCTCACTTTTTCTGTTCATTTTTTTCTTTGTTTTTTCTATTTTTGTGAAACATTTGCCATGGACATCACTCATAGTACTGGCACACTAGACATTCCTTTCCACTGAGGCTGTCCTTAGACCCTTTTCAAGTTGTTGACAGATATGGGCATTGTCAAAATCCAAATAATGAAGGTATAACACTGCAGACAACATGGTCCAGCTTGAACCAAGTGGAACTTCTGCACTGGAAGTCTGGTCTGGGAGATAAGTCTGGTTTAGAAGGATAGAAGAAGTATACTCATAGACATGCATAACTCACCTATTCAGCAAGTAGCAAATTTTCAGCTCTCATCCCTACTTCCTTTGATTTCCCTATCCTCAAAACAGAACAAACAAACAAACAAACAAACAAAAAGCAGAATTCCACAAATTTACAAAAATTCGTGAAAGCTCTGAGTGTGTCTGACTTCAATTACATTCCAGAACTTACCTTTTTCCTTTACTTTTTTATTTAACAAAAGCATTTTAGCAAAGAAAGAAAAAAAGGAGAAAAAAATCTCATGAAAAATTCAGATTTAGATACTCAATCCAAAGAGAAACCAAGCAGCTTTTCAAGAGCTAAACTGTAACTGGAAATCCACTTTTTAATATATGATAAATTAAACAAAAGCAAACAAAAAACCCAAATCTGACAAACCAAAAAAGCAACCAACCAAACAAAAAACCATCAGCACTGAGATAGGTGTCCTTCAATAAATATTTTTTTAAATCCCAACTTTGGAAACAACATCTGTCTGAAGTTACAACTGTGGACATAATATGTTAGAATGGAAGGAAATATAACAGGATTTATTTGTAATGTTTTACTGCTAGTGGTGTAGTAGAAACAAAATATCCACATTAAATACACGGCATTCTTTTTCAGCCTGCATCCTGCCTCTAAGCCCTTCAGGCCCAGCCATTCAGGCAGAGTTTGCAGATTTTCCACTGGATTACAGAAAATTATGCCAACATGAGTATTTTTTAGTTCACATAGCTCTAATTTAAATGTATATCCTATTACAATGGAACAGCAAGTTTCTAGATCTTAACCATGCTGGCATTTTCTCCAGAGAAAGACAGAACAAAATGGTCCACAAAGGTCCCATTCACATTAACCTGGCTTCTGCTAAAGCCCTGTGTGGCTGCTCAGTCACTGAGTTATGCAGCGGGAAGTAGGCAGTCAATGAGCTTAGGCTGCGCCAGCGTGTGTCAGGACCACAGCCTCAAACCTTTCGCCAGCTGCTCTAGAAGCCGTTGCTATTTAGCCAGAGATGTAACATTTCAGACCTATGTGTTTTAGGTAAAAATGTACTCAAAAGCAGGCGCACGGAAGGTTACACATTAACAATCAGTCCCAGTTACCCCTAATGGGATTTGGGCATGCTGCTTTGAAAACGTAGCCCTTTAGGGCAACATACATAAGATAACAAGTAGCTGCTACAAATGGCCAGGAAGACTGAATATGCAATTAAATAGCTGTGTTTTCTGAATCAATATGAATTGATTGAAAAGTAAACACTTGAGCTTAATCTATTACTGTCATATAAAATTGGCCTTGTTCCTAAGTGGCACTAAGAAATTTGGCCTGACCTTTTATGTGTATGTGAAGTAGCATCTTTCAAAGGAGGAAAAATCTCCAAACTCTCTGTCATTCAGAGCAGAAAATGCATCATTTTGGCTGAATTCAGGTCTGTATTACTAAGAATATTGTATTCACTTGTGGATTTCAATCAACTGTGAGCTGCAGCACTGTTTCACCAAAACAGTGTGTTATGGTTTGGAGTTCATCAGGCCAAAATCCCTGTGTGTCTGAAATTCATATAGCTCAATCATTAGACATGTGGTGTCCAACACACCCTACAGAAACAACAGGCATGAAACCATTATCAGTATAATTTTGCTTGAAATAAGACCAATTACACATAGTGAGGGGAAAAGAACTCCTAGATTCACTTAAATAGAAGGCAGATTCTTTATGAGACTGAAAAAAGTAGTAGATTTGTGCTCTACATTCAAAGCACAACAAAAATGAGCTGGTATCTTTGAGAGTGCAACAGAGGCAGGGAATTACACATCTCTTCTTTCCTCAAGACTTAAAAAAAAAAAAAGCTTTAATAGCACTATATGCCCAAGCAACATTCTTTTATCTGTGTACATACATTTAAAGGGGAAATTATAATGACTAAATAGTGCCTGGCTTAGGGGCAATAGTACATATCAACATTCAGAAAAAAAATTCTAAAATGGAAACAATTTGAGGACAGCAAAATAATACTCACAAAACTAAAAACTGAGTCCGAGAAAATGAAGACACACTAGCTTTTGGAATATGTCTGAGACTCATGAGCTAATCAGTAATAATTAAGAATTTCTTTAGCTGAAAGTTGTGGGCTTTTTCATGGATACATAACCTAAGGAAAGAAATGTTCTCAGACAGTGACTGGTGACCCCAAGCCCAGACACAGTTCTCATAATGGTTTATATGATAAGGACTCTGCCTCCTAAAAATTTGATCCCCCCTATTCTCACAGGTCAGCTGCTCAAAAAAAAAGCCAAAAAACAACCAACCAACAACCAACCAACCAAACAAACAAAGAAAAAGACTGCATTTCAGCATTCTACTAACCATTGAACCTGTCAGCCAAAAAATTTTCTTTGTGGCATAAGTTGTACAGACTTCTCCCACTGGGCCAGTGGAATTTCATGGGCAGTGTAATACCATTGCTGAATGGAATCCATGAAGTTAATTAAAGTAAAAATTACATTGTGTCTGCTGCACTTTATTTTGTTATTTTTTCTGTTTGTTTGTGTGTTTTAGGGGTTTTTTGGTTTTTTTTTTTTTTTTTTTTTTTTTTGAAGATTATGTTAAGGGGGCAAACTACATTTTTTTTATATTTCTATAAAGGCATTCCAGCATTTTAAGTTGTTATTGATTTTGGTGCCAGAAACTTAGGATTTCACTCCTTGAGGTTTAGTAACAGAGATTTCCATCCTTAGTTACTCTTTACAGAAAGGAGATCCTACAGCAAAAAATTAATGCCTGACATAATTTTTAGAACTAAAAGGAACTCTTAATCATCCAGTCCATTGCTTCTGTTTAAAATGGAAACAAAAACATTGTCAAGACTCAAGCTTGCCTGTAACACAAAATCTTAAATACTTTGAAGCCTGTGTAACTGGGTTGTCTGTTTTGCAGCTGGATAGGAGACTGAAGCACAGCAGTGATCTACCATGTTTGCTGTACTTTGCCTTTGGCTGGCATGACTTAATGTCTTCATCATCTCTTTAACTTCACAAACTTTAACTTTTGTATTTACAAAAGGAGTTTTTGAAAACATAATAAATATGTATTAACATATTAACTGTATGCATAGTTTTTTATATAACATATGATTTTGGATGAATTGTTAAAATTTAAAGAAATAGGAAGTTTAACTATGGATAAAAGAAGAAGCAGTTTTTCAGATCTCACAATGATATTTTCATATATTTTGTTAATTATAGGGGGGAATCAACACAGTATAAAAAAAGCACTATTTTTTAAATCAGGGAGATACTAAAATGGAAGAGGGAAAAAAAGGCAGATCATCTTAAGTCTGAAATCAAGCAAATTTCATTTTCTTGTTAAGCACTAAGTTCAAGTATCATTTCCTCTTAACTGTTCCTCAACAATAACTCCTTAAGAGCCATTGACAAGTTTTGCCTACATAAAGTGAGCAGGGACAAGTACCAGCATGCATTGAATGTAATATGATTGATAAAATTCCTGCAGACTCTTTCAGTTCTTCATAAACAAAGCTCCCGCAGTCCTTATTCAGGCAAACTTCCATTGAAGGCAATTTGTATTTCTGTCTGTAGCAGCTTGTGTCTCCACTACAAGACTACCAGACAGGAACTTTACTCCAGTATAATCTTTTACACTGGTCTGTCTGATACCAGAAGGAAGATGTAGAAGGAGTTTCTGTTCCAACTTTCCACATTGTTTCTCAGACTAACTGGGGACTTGACTGCAAGAACTTGTGACTACTTTCTTTTATCTTTTTTCCAAATTTAATAAAAGAAAGCATGCCAGGATTACATGTAATTTACTACAGATGGCATTTAGATCTGAAAGAGAAATTTTTTTTTTTTAGTTAATAGCAAATGTAGAGATGTAGTATTTCAAATAGTAGAGCAGGTGTGTGAAGAAACACCTTTATCACCACTCATATGTGTGTGAATGCAAAGGAATACTTATAAAGGTCACGGTCAGACCAGAAATTCAGTGATGTAATCTCACAAAGCACAATTGCAAGGGACAGTAGGGCTGACTGAATTTTGGTAGGTGAGAGAAGGCTTCAGAACAGCTCCTAGGGTAGTGTCGGAGCAAGGTCAGGACTTGGGACTCAGAGCAGCACTTTGGTGGTTCTTGTATAAATATTTCAGTCATCTGCTTGTGTTCTGGGTTTGAACCAGATGCAATGCTCTTCCAAATGCTCTCTCCACTTTCCAAAACTCTGATGTTTTGTGTTTGCTTCTTATTAGAGCATTCTTATGCAAACTTCCTATTCCTCTTCCAAACATGACAGTCCTCATTGTCAGTAACTTAACTGTATGTATAAATATGATAATTAAGGCAAGCACAGAGGAAAATATATATGCAATGCTAAAGTGATTGCTATACCAGATAGATCTCAGTAGGATAGTTTTCAAAGATAACTGTATGCTGAGGAGAAATATTCTAATGGTGAAGTGATAGCAATGTGTCAGACTGCACATTCCACTCCTCTGACAGTCACCATGGGTACATAAACAGTCTGATAGAGAGCTTAGCATTAAAAATTAAGCTGAAAAATCTTTTTGAGACCTTATTTTTCACCATTAGACTTCTCACCAGCTCTTCTGTCTTATTTTCCAAGGGGAAGGCATATTTACTTCAATTTTTTCTTTCTTGGCCTACATACTTGTAAAACAGAATCACAGAATTGGTCAGGTGGGAAGACACCATAATGATGGTGTCATCTGGTCCAACCTCCCTGCTCAAGCAGGGTCATCTCAGAGAACATGGCACATGTGGATTGTAACCAGATAGTTCTTGAATATCTCCAATGAGGAAGACCAAAACCTCTCCGGGCAACCTGTACAAAAGCTCAGTCACTCACACAGTAAAGAAGCTATTCCTTATGTTCAAATGGAGCTTTATGCGCATAATTTTGTGCCCATTGCCTCTTGTCCTAATGCTTGGCACCACGGAGCAGAGCCTTGCTCCACCCTCTTAACATCCTCCCTTCTAATTCTCACAGTCATTGACGAGGTCCCCTCTCAGTCATCTTCTCTCAAGGCTGAACAGGTCCAGCTCTCTCATACTTTCTTCATAAGATAAATTCTCCAGTTCCTTAATCATCTTTGTCATCCTCATCTAGACCTGCTCCTAGGCCTCCATGTCTCTCCTGTCCTGAAGAACCCCGAACTGGATACAGTACTCTACACATGGCCTCACCTGGGCAGGACAGAGCAGAGAAGAGGGGCAGAATCACCCCCTTGAACAAAGATCTTCCTAATGTGCCCCAGGACACCATTGGCCTTCTGGGCCACCAGGGCACACTTCAGGCTCATGGACAGTTTGTTTTCCACCAGGACCCCCAGGTCCTTCTCCACAGAGCTGTTTTTCCTGCTGTGCTGGTGGCTCTTCCTCCCCAGTGCATGATCCTGCATTTGGTCTTGTTCAGTTTTGGAAGGTTCCTCTCTGCCCATCCCTCCACCCAGTCAAGGTCCATCTGAAGGGCTGCACATTTTGCTGGGGTATTTACCATTTCTCCCACCTATGAGGGTGTCTAAGATGATTTTGTGAGTAACAGTGGCAAAAGCCCTGCTGAGGTCTATGTAGACCTCCACTGATCTCCCTTTATCCCTCCAGGTGGAAATTTTGATGCCAAACTGATTTTTGCTTTTATATATTCTTCATATTTATTTGTAGCTCTGTAGCTTAGTATTTTGTTTAACTATACAAATTCATGACTAGTATTTTTCCTACTCTACTAGACAAAAAGAAAAAAACATGTTCCTAAGGTCTTATCCTAATCCTGCTTCTTCTGAAACAGAAGGAAGAGCCACCTTCCCAAGACTCCTTCTCCATAAACAGCTAATGAGGAAGGGGGCTTCAGAAGAGGGTTGAAGGAAGAGAGAGAATTACCCCATCAGCTGTGCTTCTAATTCTTGTCAATTATGCTAATTTGCTAAACTTATGAAACTGTATTTGTCCTATGTCTTGTGTACATCTTTGGCACATTTTCGGTGCGTATTCTGGAGTGTCGTGCACCTGCAGGTATCTTCATTACAGGTAACTGCATTTTATCACCGAGGTTTTTTTTGGCTCTTGGTTTTAAGGCTCAAATAGGCAATAGTTTAATCATAGAAGGTGATTGGTCAAGCATGGTTTACCACTAATTAAGCCACTACTCCTGATCATCTTCTTGTCTTCCAGAGGGATAGAAAAGACCTCCAGAATGAGGCGCTCCATCACCTTTCCAGGGATTGAGGTGAGGCTGTCCAGCTGGTAGTTGCCTGGATCCTCTTTCTTGCCCTTTTAGAAGAGAAGGGTGAAATTTTGCTTTCTTCCAGCCTTCAGGCAACTTTTCTGATTCAAAGATGATCATGAACAGCCTGGCCATGGTGTCTGCCAGCTCTGTCAGCACTCATGAATGCATTCCATCAGGGCCAATGGACTGGTGAATGCTGAGTGTGTTTTGATTGGGTGTTCTATAACCCAATCCTCCATGAAGGAGTGAAAGCCTTCTTTATAACATTCCTTTACCCTGGTCTCCTGTGTCAGAGATTCCTGAAGGCTGGTTTTGTCACTGAAGACCAATGCCAAGAAAGTGTCCCAGTAACTCTTGCCTTATTTGCTTTCTCTGTTACTAGCGTTCCTCCGCCATTTAGTAGCAGTCTCACAATATTATTTCTTTCTCTGAAGTTACTAATGTATTCAAAAAAGCCCTTCTTACTGTCCTTGACACTGTTGGCCAGATTTAATTCAATATGGGCCTTGGCCTTCCTGTCTCATTTCTACTTTATGATTTCTCTGTTTTTATCCCAAGTGCTTTGACCCTGCTTTCATCTCCTGTTTATTTTCTGCTTGTACTTGGGGAATGACAGGAATTCTTCATTCATCCATGGATGTCTCTTGCCCCCATAGCCTAATTTCTTGTTGATTGGGATGTATCATCCTTGAGCCAGGAGAAAGTGACCCTGGAATACCAACCCTTCTTCCCTAAAGGGCCTATTCCCACGGGATTCATCCAACAAAATTCCTTGAAGAGATCCCTCAAGCTATTTCTCCTGAAGTCCACGGTTGCAATCTTACTTGCTGCCTTGTTCATTCCTCACCCAATATGGAACTCCACAATCTCATGATCACTACCCAGCCAAGGCTGCCCCCAGCCTTCACACCCCCTACAAGGCCTTCCTTACTGATTAGTGTGAGGTCAGACAGGTACAGCATTCCTTGTGGGATCCTCCACTATCCATGACAGGGAGCTGGGATCAGTGCTTTTGAGGAATCTTTCTCGTGCCTCAGAGTGATGGCTCTGCAGCAGATGTCAGGGTAGTTAAAGTTGATCCAGTGTTTGTGTTTCTGAGGCTGCTTTGTGCTGCGTGTCACAGGCCTCATCCACTTCTACCTCCTGCTCAGGAGGCCTTTGGCAATCACCCACAAAACTTGATTATTATTGTTGTGTTGCTGTTGTTATTTATTATTACTAATAAATTAATTATTAAATTTATTATTATGATTATCATCATTTTCTGATCATCATCACAATTTCCTAAACCCCATATTCAGGCACTGTCCCTGTATTCTTTTCAGCATAGATTTAATTGGTTCCACTGCATTGCCTGTGCATTTCCTTTTTAAACATTCCTTTGTCTTGGAGGTCCTTACTGATCCATGCTGGTGTCCTTGCTCAATTTCTCTCATGTAGGAATCAAGATGTCTCATGCTTAAAGAATAATGTCCTTAAAGAGCTTACAGATCCATTAATTTCCTATGTTCCTGAAGGCAGGTTCCCAGGGTGTCCTGTCCAATGATTTATTTTAAAAAATGGAAGTTGTCTCTCCTACAATTTAGCACTCTGTCTGTCCTCCTCGCTTGGCCCATTTCTCTCAAGACTATGACTTCATCAGACACAATCACTGAAGTTGAGACTACCACCAGTCTTGTTCTTTCATGTTGGTGAGCAACCAGTCCAATATTGCTTCTCCTCTGATCAGACTGTGGTGAAGTCTTCAAATTCATTACTACAAATGGGAAGAAAGCATTAAAGGCATGATTCTAGACAGATTTCAATAGAGCCATTTTTTATAATGAAGACTTTGTAACATGAAGCAGAGAAGGGCAGATTGTGCTCTTTTTGGCAAAATATATATATATAAAAATTCACTTGCAAAAGAGTTTACTGAGTCAACCACATTTTTAAGTAAATGGATTAATATTTTAATTTAAATTTTCAAATTAATGGCAATTATGAATCTATTTGTTTCAAGTTAATGGAAATTATTAATTTAAATTTTAGAATTGCAGCTTTCCCTGATCTTATAGCAGCTATTATTCACAGAAATCACAGGTCTTTTGTGCTGACTGACATCTGATTTGTGGAGTTACAGGGCCTTTTCCATGAGCCTTGCTGCTGCAGAGAGCCTTTCTGCAAAGTGGCCTCAGGGCATTTACCCTAAGTGTTTTACTCCTATAAAAGATGGAAGTGCTACCACCTTCCAATTAACAACCTTCTGGCAACAGAATCACTAAAAATGGAAATATTTTGTTCCAACACGATTTTTTTTCTGGTGGCAATACAACTGCTTTCATTAAAAATAAAGGCACAAAAGTAAGTTCAGTCAGCTTAGAAAAATAAATTATTTTACAGTTTCACAATGACTTTTCTTATTTTTCAATGCCTACAAGACCCACTTGCTGCAAAGTTGTGGTTTATGAGATTCCCTGTATGTGAGAATTGGTGTTGCACAGACAGAAAGACAGAACTGTGACTGCAGAAATTGTAAGGAGGGAACAGCTACAAAACAGAGACAACTGTTGTGGCAGCTCCCACAACAGAAGAAGCACCTTTCATCCAAGTTTCAAGTCCCACTTACAGAGATCACAAATCTACAGAACTAGTACTAGTTACTACTTATTTCCACAGAATTTCTGAGTGACAAAAGAGAGATCAAGATTTAGGCTAAAGGTATTACAAATTTGCTCCCTTTTCCAGTGTTTATCTTTTTACTTGTCTTAAAAATAATCTTGATTTCATTCAGTTTGTTTTCTTCTGTAGTAAATATCCAGGCATATGCATTTCAAAAATTATGAACATACAGTGTTTGGATGGAAATAAGATTAAGAGAATAAAGCAAAAATACATAAAATAGGGGATATTGTAAAGGCTACATCATTATGTTTGCCAGTTTCCCAAGTCTGGGAGAGCTTCCCGTTTTTGTGTCCCCTGGATGTTGTCCAAAGAGGAGACTTCAGCATATACTCATTTGAGAGCAGCAAGTAATTTAAAATTAGGATTATATTAAGTATGAGAATCATGTATATACTGAGCCCATTAAAAAAAATAGATCCACAATCACTTTGCTTCCAAATGTGTTTCTCAGTTCATATCATTTCTAGGAAAACCAGCTGCAGAAACCATTGCTGTGAATCAGATGTCCTTCTTCTCTGCCTTTCTTTCCTGATGCCACTTAGAGGCTCATTTATAGCTCTGTGCAAAGGGCTGGGAGAAGCTGCAGCTGTGGAGCAGATGTGTCAGAGGGTGTTCTGCACACCTGGGACAGATGACAGCAAAACACATAGGGGGAAGATCAAGAAGTTTGTGATTCCCACTGTTACTCTCTGTCCCTTCCTGAGATACACAGCAACTGCCAGTTTTTATGGAATAAGCAGAGCGGCTCGATCATGTCTCTAGAGATCAGGATTGCCCATGTCAGTCTGAGAGGACTTTACCTTCCAAGGCAGTGGGAAAGTGAAATGTCTGCCCATGCTCACTGGTGCAGGAGGTGATGGGGAGGCAAAAATTCATTCTGGGAAATCTGCACATTTCCATCTTGGTCACACCACACACAACAGTTTTCTTGGGTATAATTTTTGCATGTATCCAGTTATTCTTTATTCAGTAGGAGAAATCAGCTGTAATTTGCATTGATCTTTTAGAAAAACAGAATTTATATTGAATTTTGGTCTGAGTTTAAGTAGCTTCTGAAAAAAAAAGCAAAGAAAAACACCCCTGAAGGTACTGCGTTTTAGATCACCATTATTATCTTTTCAAGGCAAAACATTTTCATTTCTTAAATTTGAAACCATTTTTCAAAGTCAGATTAGATTTATTTTTTAGAAGCATTAAAATTGCAGAAATGAAAGGCCTTGATATATTTCAGGTAAAATAAAACATTCCTATTGGGTTATTAAATTTCTCATGGACCTTATTTGTTTATTTATATTTGATTCAGCTTATATGACAAATATATAAATAAATAGCTGAATTTTCATGAGTCTTGAGTTCACTATGACTAATCTGATTACAAAAATAAGTATTTGGCAATTTTCTTGGTGAGTAGGCACACTGAATGCCACAAATTCACAGACACGGCTTGTGTCTGATTTCAGAAAACATGCGTAGCATTGAATAATAGTAAAAGGATCTGTTATAGCTCTACTGGTCTAACTATAAAAAAGAGAGGGTTTATAGTGTTAAATGCCTTATGTTCTGGAACAGTGGGCACAGCTCTCTTCCCTTCCTTCTCCCTCCAGAGGTCAAGAAGCCGCTGGCACTGCAGTCTGGTTCCAAGAGGCACAGCAGCTGGGCCACCTATGAGATCAGCCACCAGAGCTGGGAGCGAGCAGGCCCTGGGCAGGTGACAGAGACTCCCGGCTGAGCTGACAGCCTGGCCCAGCCTTGGCTGAGGATCAGCCCATAGTGCTCAGCCTTACACCTTGAGTTTCAGAGTCCCCAGTACTACCAGCCCCCTACGAAGATTCTCTCATTGCAATTTTAAGTTCAGCAATAAATCTGTTTTTCATTAATGAGAGAATTAACAAGAGAGACGATCTCATTTCAGACCTATTAAAACCAAAATTAGGTATATTAAACAAGGTATATAAAGTGCTATGGGAAACTTTTTTCACCAATAACCATGACTGCAGCCATAGTAATCCAATCTAAATTGCTATTGAAAAATAGCATCCCAAGGTTTTCCTATTTCTGAAGGTCACCAGCTCCCCCAGACTAGCCATTCCTTAATTTCACTTGTATTACTTTTACAACAGCACAAATGAAAGACCTTTGAGAGTGTTACTTCTTTTTGTCAACTCATTTTAATAAAATCAGGATCTGGTTAAGTAGGTTTAATCACACAGATACAATTCTTGTCTCATTGACTCTAGAAGGTTGCGGTGTAAAGCAATCCAAGAAAAATCAGAATCAGCACCTCTGATTCCACTGTGCTGGAAAAGCATGTCTGAATATGCTGAAAGAGCTTGTAGCTTAGGTGGAAAACGCTAGATTATGAGCAGAATATTATGTCTAAACATGACACATAATTCATTGCACTTTCCTATACCTCACTGACATCTATTGTCTTTTTTTTTTCCTAGTTACAACAATGAATGAAGATGTGGTAAAAGTCAAAAGGTTGAATTTTAAAGTCACAGTTCTTATGCAGATGCGCTCATTTGTTAAAGCTTAGCATTTAACCACAGGCCATGACTAGAATTTATTAACTCACTAAAAAATGATAGTATTAGGTCCTCAGACATTGTGTAGTGACTGCTTGCTTAATTATCCATATCTAAAGAGTTAAAATGGTGGCTTTTGGTGATTTAATATTCTTCTAGCTTTCTGCTGGTGTGCAGTGTACTGTGCATTAACAACACAGGTCACTGAGTGCCCACTGAAAGCACACTCTGGAAATACCTGAAGGACACATTGAACTCTTCAGAAATCTGTGTCATAATACTTCATGTGTTAACAGAATACAAGGCACAGTGATGCATAGAAAAGGATCAGCCCAGCATGGGCATCTGAAGTGCTCTGTCTTGCTGCTGAATGCGAGAGTGAAGCATTGTAATTTTATTCCAATTATACTTTTAGTGCCATGATGTCACAGCATAAATTTGTACTTTTGCATGCAGCTCATGCTGGTGTGATGACAGCTCTTAAAATATTGAGCGATTGTAGGCCCGTCAGCATAAAATTATTCTAACATGGTACCTTTATTAGGGCTTCAATAAATGCCTTTCTTCTTGTATTCCAAGGTGGCATTCGCAAATGAGCTAATTTCTCAGCAGTACAATAATTGTGTTGCATTTATTTTGCAAGGTGGGGGTGGAGGAGGGAGAAGAAAAATGCTGTTACATAAAAGGGGTTCTTTTGCCATCAAAACTACATTCACCATGGTTAGGCAAGTTTAAAAAAGAACACATTAACTAAATGACTGTACAATTATTTAAATGAACTTGGTGCTTTTTAAAGCCGTGGAGGAGTATAAACACTTTTCCAAGCCATATAACAAAAGATGTGACAGCCCTCTCACAAGAAACACTTCCTGAAAGTCAAGCATAAACTATGTTTGCTAACTAGTGACAGATATTTTGGGGTTCAGAATGCTGCTACTTCAACAAACTAAATCCAAACCTGATGTCAGCTAACCTAATTCACAGGGCAAAATGCATAAAAAGTAAAGCTTAGGGAGGAAGCAGGTTTCAAACAGTACAAGTTTTTTCTTTTACTGTCTGTTATCTAGAAAATAGACAAAATGATGCAAAGAAAATGATGCATAAATGGAACTGTGCAATCACAGTGCTAACTTAACAGGAAAGACTTGAATTCACTGTTTGCTTGATACACACATCCAACAATCTATCTGAGAATATTTTATGTTGTGCTGTACTTCTCATTTATTGTTGTGTTTCTTAGACTTAAAACAACAACTGACTTTTCAAAGTGGTGCTTAGTATGCATCATTCAGTGTTTGCAAATGTGAAATCTGTTGAGTTGCTGAAAGCATTTAATTTTAGGGATATTGCTTTAAGGATATATTTTTAAATCAATTATTTCATGAGCTAAGCTACAGCTGTTATCAATGCCACAAGTTCCTCATCCTTTCCTTCCTCTATTCCCTACTATAAAGATGTTAGGAAACTTAAAATTTATTCAAATTCAACAACATGTTCTACTAAATAAAAAGTAAAATGTTTTGAAAATCTTTCCTTTTTTTTTTTTTTTTTTTTTTTTTTTGTCAGAAAGAGACTCTTATCCAGTCTCTGAAATTTAAATATTTAATAAAATATGTACAGCTGTCTTATGGGTCTCAAAGGAACTTAGTCTTTTTAAGACAAAACTACTCTGTAGTATCTGCAGTAAAGGCATAAAAAGTATAGAGAGAAGTCATCAGGAAGAAGGGACTTAATTAAAGCACACTGAAGTAAGTGTAAGTTCAACAATTGAGAAGATCTTTTTTCTTCAATTATGTTTAAGATGTGTGTCTTAAAACATCAGATGTTAAATAAGGTTGGATTTAACCAGAGCATTCAACAGTACTTTTTGCTTTGTGAGAGTCAGTTGTGTTTAGACAAAATCAAGCACAGGCATAAAAAGCAGAAAAAAAAGGAACTAGTACTACATCTATTGCATAACCCCAAAACTGCCAGGGGTATTTTGTGAAATGCACATTTTAAGTGCATTTCTTTAGCTGCCTACCATATCTAGCTATAGCTATGTCTGAATACTGTAAATATAAAGGCAACCTGATCAGGAAATTACATTATTGTTCAATTAAATTGCAAAGATTTTGTTACTAAACCTGCAATAAGAGAGGATGCTAATGACATTTTTATAAAAAATTTAACTGTCAAGTCAGTGTATCTGCTTCATAAATTAAGTATTTGCCATATATATTATATACACATACATACCTATCTATGTCTATTTATCTATCTATCTATACATGCAGAGTAATTATGGTTGCTGGCAACAGTAATCCAAGTGCCTCTGTAGGATGCAATAGGTCATGAATCAGTTTCACAAAACTGTTGATTTGCAACTGATGAGGCCCTAAAAGACTTTTGGAGTCTTATCTACCAGCAGCAGAAATATCAATAAAGAATGACCTTTTCTGTTAAATTTAATGAACAAAAATACATAGGTAACTGTCAGTCAGTCCAAATAAATCTATCAGAGTTGCTATAGTTAGCATTGATACAATTATTTAGGCAAAAAGGGTAAATCTTACTGATAAAAATGTAAGAAAATTGTACTTTAGACCTGTACTTATATACAGCTATTTCAGTATTGACATGGATAGATTATCTAACTAGCAAGTTAATTGTGTTTTCATTACCTGGTGAAAAAAATGGTGCAGGTATTGCTTCCTTCCATAGCCAAAGAGAAAGGGGGAACTGGGACACAGGGAGGAATTAAGAAAAGACAGCATCTCTCAGAGTCACTAGGACTGCAATATAAAAACTTCTAATCTTATTAATACACTTTATTAATAAAAGCTGCAAAATACTCAAAAACAGGCAAGAGATCATTAAGGTCATCAAAGATAGGACACAGCTTCAGTCAGTGGCAAACAGTGAACAAAAGTAAGAGACCTGATGTATGAAGAAAACAATTATATTACTGACAAGGTGGAAGTATAAAAATTAACAAAGTTGCAAGTTCTGGCAATGCATTATCACAAAACTTAAGCATAGTGCATAATGATGCTGCATATGACTGTATTTTTTAATAAAAAAATAATAAAAAATTTCAATTTTTGTGGAGCTTAAATGAAAATATGAACAAATATTGTTCAGAAGAAACAATATTTTAATCAACCCATATAGAAACATCTTATGTATGTTTCTTTTTTAAAATTTCTTTCCAAATTCTATTTGAAAAACTATGAAATGTTTTATTCCATAAATGCCAAAGTGAGATTTTCTGACCTTTTCAAATGAAAGTCAAGCCAATCAAATTTATTTATGCTGATTAATATACTTTTGTGAACATATTTTCTATACAGTTGCATCCATGGTTTTTGGTAAATAAGTTGTCCTGCTGAAAATGTTAGTAAGATTTAGTACATAGAAAAATAAAGCTGCAGAAAACGTGCAAGACTGAAAACTGGGACTGCTCAGCCTGGGGAAGAGAAGATTCACAGGGAGCTATCAATATGCATAAGTATCTGAATGGAGCATGTAAAGAAGACAGGATCGTTCTTGGGAAAGTGCACAGTGGCAGAACAAGAGGCAACATGCACAGAAGATTCTTTCCAAAGGTCAGGAAACACTTTTTATCTGTGAAGGTGACTGCAGATTGCACAGAGAGGTTGTGAAGTCTCTGCTCCCAACAGATATTATCCTGGGTAAACTGATTAAAGCTGCCCTGCTTGAGCAGGGAGGTTGAACTGGTTGAACATCCTGTGGTCCATAACAACTTACCTCAACCATCCTGTGGTTCTGTGGTTCCACAGAGTTAGGGAAAGGGAGTCCATTCCAAATCAACCAATAATGATCTTTACCAGGAAAAATTTCTGTTCCATTAACTTTTAAAAATAATACATACATAGTTATTACTTTCAAATGTTAGGATCAAAGTATGAGCGTTCCTGAAATTATCTATTATTATTATTATAATTATTATGCCATTATTTTGAGATTATCTTCAAGCCCCAGGGTTGAAGATATTCTTAAGAAATTAGACAGAACTAAAGAATCTACCAATGTACCTCTCACAGAAACTTCATGCTTTGAGAATTTCCCTTGCTTTGAAAGATGGAAGATTCTTACTATTAAAAGAAGAGATGCTCCAGTGTGAGAGAAGAGGACCACCAGAGACTCTAGTGATGTAATGGCAACCCTCTGAGACTGGGTAGGCAATTTTCAGGAAGTAGAGGAGAGCTATAGCTATTCCTAAAATCACCAGTGGAATAGCAGGGGAGTCCTTGGGGAAAATATTGCATGTGATGGAAGGCAGAAGGCCAAAATGTTGATCCTCAGAAATGGGGGATTCCTTGATGGTGTTTGCAACTGACTTACTACACACAAGGAACAGAGTGACTTAGCAATGCCAGCTCATAAAAGGAAACAAAATCTTCAGCTCCACAGTGATAGGTCAAAACCAGCTGGAGGAGTGGTCACAGGACACACAGCCCCAGCTTCCTTGCTGTTCGTGCAAGAGTCACAGAGGTCCATTTTGAAAACTGTGTGACAACCTCAAGATACATTTTACTCTAGTGAGTATTGTGGGCCTACTTTTTTTTAGCAAACTATGGCTTAAAATGTCTCAGTAGTACAAATGGTAGGAGGACAGCAGGAAGCTGATTCTCAATCATATTCTTAGTTTCATCTTCCCACCTAAACCTCTTATGAATCCCCAAGCCTCTACTAGCATTTAATCCTTAAGTCCTTTTTCATTTAAATGTCATTTCTTCCCTGCTAGTGCAGCTATGTCTTCATAGAACAGTTGTGTGTTTCTAACTTTTCTTTCCATCCAACAAGCAGCACCTACACATTTAGCAGGTAAGAATATAAGGATATCTACCTCTTTCCTCCAAGCTGCAAAACCACCCATTTTGACTGAGCACATAAACAGAGACACCTGAATGCTAGCATCTCCTGGTATTTTCCCAGACTTTTCTCTCTACTCTTCTCCTTAGAAAGACCAAGCCATTCTCCCTAAACTCTCAGGGAAAGAAATACCCATAGGAGCCACTGAATCAGATCAAACCTCCTTCTAGCCTAGTAACATGTCTCAGACAACAGACAGTACTAGAAATTCAAAAAGTATAAGAACATATATATTCAAAAATATATTTCATCAAATATATTTCATCACAGTAATCCCCACTGACTGACAATCTCAAGACATCCTGAACCAATGGTGTTGTCTTACTGTTTAATAACTCACAATGTATATTTTCATGCACTAGTTCTGCAAAAGTATTCATGGATCTACTCTATTTACCAACCAGACTGATCAGGTACAGACCACAAGCTAAAACACCACCATCCCAAAAATAAAACGAAATCACAAACAAAAAATAAATCCTCAGAACAAACAAGAAAAAGCCACCAAAACCAAAGGAGAAAAAAAATCAAAAAACCAAAACAAACAAACAAACATAACAGAAAAACCAAACCAGGAGAAAAGAGTCACTAACAAAATGTAATTAGATGTGTAGTTTATGTTGTTTTGGTATGTGACTGCTCATTCTGACCATGAAGGATAGCTACACCCTTTTGTAGACCTCTTAAACAAACAAAAATTGTGGCATTTGAAATACAATATCGTATCTATTCAAGGCTTGATTTTCAGAATGTGAAATGCTTATTAATGCTATCCTAATCATATCCTAGTATGAGCTACAGGTATCAGTAATTTATAGAATAAAATGGGGCCTACCCCTTGAGCCTTCCAAGCCAGATGTTAAAAACAAGCAGACAATATGCTGACAGCAGTGTGCAGAGGCACATAGGACAAAGTGAGGATTATCAGCAGGGAGAGGAACCTGGCTATTAATTCACTAATGAAAGCTTTTGATATGATATCTTAGGATCCTTCCAGACTTGTGTCTGGACCAATTTTCCTTTTCCTAGCTACCAAGTGCCGTCTGCCTTCTTTTACAGATTTCTCATAATATACGTCTCTTCATGCAGTTCTTCCTCCCTAATTTAAATCATGAATAATAATCCTTACACACTGCCTTTCCTGAACTGTTGTCCTGTGTTTTGCTGTGAATTTCTCCTATCTCATTTAGACCATAAGCTTTTCAGATAGGGCATGCATCTTGTAAATTTATGGTGTTGCAAGTGTCTTTAATGCTAATAATGTGCAGTGACAGGGCAGGGCAGATTCATAAGCAATGCCCTGAAAAAGAGGCAGCTATTGAATTCATAATCTGGCACTTCATATTCACAAGAGAGAAAAAAGCTGTCATCTCAGAATAGGGGATCTGCTATAAAAGGAATGGGTTTTTTGCACTAATGGTTATCAAGAATTCATACATTTCACTTCATTATCAATTCCATATATTAGTGACTATTTCTTAATGTTGCTTGTATCACAAAGCTGTTGCTTAAGTTCATTCAATCACTCATATTTGTTAAAAGAAAGGTTTCACAAATAAAAAGCAAATTAGACCCAAGGTATATGAGCAAAACACCCACACATGCCTGCCCATCAAACTTCATAATGCAGGGAGCAAAACAACTTCATATGTAAAATAAGGTAGAAAGTTCCTTAGTGATACTTAAGGAACAACATCTGAGTCATAGAAGGAGGGAGAACGGAAACACAGTGCTGGGTGGTTTAAAAAGGGAAATGTTTGGGAGCTGTAGTTTCTGCTTGGGACCTGTATTTTCAGAAGTAAGATGAAAGACTTCATCAAACAAAAGGAGGACTTGTAGGAAAAGTAATTTCTTTAAAAAATTGTTGGGGGCCAATATACTATTTTTGAGGAGCCCATTTAATTACAGCTCTGATCTTAGAGTAAGCTGAGTGCTTCTGGAAAAGAGCTTACATTCTTGCTCATTTTTCATCAGCTTTTGGCAGCACCAGATGACTGCCTGTTCTGAGCACAATCTACAAATTTATTTCAGAGTAGTAGGTTGCCTTGCTGTGTGTGCTCAGATGCTCCTTTAAAGCCATAACTAAAGATAGCACTACAATGAATGACTCCCAGAAAAAGAAAAAGAAAAAAAAAAAAAAAAAGAAGAAGAAAAAAAGGTTAAGAAAAGAGGAAAAGAGGCCTGCATTGATCCAGGATAGCTTAATCCAAAAAGAGAATTTTTGTTGAGACATCTCAGTAGGAAACATGAAATTTGGCGTGAAAAATATTCTCAGGTGTCCCATGTTTCTTGCTTCTTTGGGAGTGCCTGTCAGCCTGCTTGCTGTCACCCCAGAGGCAGCACATGTAGTGATACACACATCTGGCAGCTTGATCACCCACTTGTTAACCCACAGGAAACCTTCCTACAGTATCCCCAGTCTTACTGCCTTCCCAAGCTGCTTCTTAAAAGGAGGAGAACTTGTGGGAGGCCCTCACAGACCACATTTACCCCAGCACTTCCCCTTAATCACAGCACAACTGTAGCTGAGTTTGATAGTAGACAAAGCTGTGGTAATTCCACTGGACATCACATTCACAACATTAATTTTTTTTTTTCATTTCTTTTGATTCCTTTCCACTCTACTAATAGCTAGTCCTCTGGAGTAATCAAGCCAATTGAAATTTTTGTGCTTGGAATTATGAAAACTTAGAGAAATAACTCGTTTTCTTTTTTTTATTTCTTGGTGTGAGGGGTGGAGGGAGGGATGGAGAGAGTGAGGGAGACAGGAAGGAGCCCTCAACTATAAATCTAACAAAGCACTTTTGACATTCATAGTCAAGGGTTTTTTCGTACCCCAGATCCAACTAATTATTAGAATGCATAAAGAAGATAAGGACAGTAATTCCAAAATGTGACAAGTTTTTTGGCAGTACTAATCTATCTAGATTAAACTGTACCTTATAGGTACCATTTTTATTCCTATTGTATACCATATGTTCTACAAGGAAAAAAAAAAAGCTATAAAATATGAAAAACAGCAACAGGGGGAAAGTATCAAAATAAGTAAGATAGAGTAACAAAATAAGATGCAAAATAGGGATTAAAAGTACTGATTGTAGAGTTAATTTTCTTATTTCTCCCAACAGTTTCACCCAGCCAAAAATATCTATCAGACTTTCTGCAGTGATTCAATTCATCAAACATCCACAGTTAAACACACAAACTATCTGTCTGTGTGTGTTTGTGTTCAGTACGAGGTGACTTCTTTCTTGGCTCTTGATTGGCTATCATGTTAATAAATATAATAAATATTTGAGGTAGGTGTGTAGTTTCTCACCATTAATGATATCTTCTTCAGAAAATATACAAAGTAAATGACTGAGTCCCAGTGATAGAACAGGGCATGTGTAGAATTTAGTTTCAAATACCTCTTCAAGTGATATATACTACCAAGAACAGGCTCCACAACTAAACTTTAAAGAAAATAGTTGTGCATTCTCACCTTTCTGGATCAAATGCAGCATCCTACATTGAGAACTGAGCCTCCAAAAGTGTCTTTCTATATCCCATGTAAATATTTTCATAAATAGCCTTCATTGCAGATACTGACCAGATCAAACAAAAAAAAGAAAAAAAAAGAAAAAGAAAATTAAAATTAAAAAAAAAAAACCCACCCTGTTTTTTTTTTTTGTTTGTTTTGGTTTTTTTTTGTTTTGTTTTGTTTTTTTCCCTGAACTAGGGAGTCCTTAAAAATACTTATCACAAAAGCAGAGAATCTAAATTTAAAACAAAGCTCATTAGGTGGCAAAAACTTTTTTTTAAATACAGTCCCTAATAAAAATTAACATATTTTTATGTTGAAGAATATACCCACATGAACCAACATTAAAAACATTCTTGCAAGATTTTTAAGTAATATTTTTTCAATAGCTAAGTTATTATTCTCATAAATACACTTCTGAAGGAAATGGGGATGGAAATATTCTGCAAAAGAAGGAATAACTCTGCCATCATCAATTTTGCACTCCTTCCTGAGGTTAAATTGTGTTATACCCTAATATTCCACCTGCTACAGTCTACCATCTCTATGCCAATTAAGATGGAAATTAAATTTTCCAAAGACAGCACCTAACTGTGAATACTCCAAGGAAAAGTTATCTATCTGCAGAAGTCTAAAAATGACACGGTTGTGCCCACACAGGACACGATCTCTTTCTGATTCAACTCTGACAAAACCAAAGCAATGCCAAGGACTGGCTTAGCCTTGGTGCTCTGCTAGCAACAGCTCATGTCTTCCAGTGCAGCATAGCCAGCCTCTTGAGAATAACAGGAGTTAATTGAAAATCCAACATAAGCATAGCTAAAGAATGAAATAAAAAAGAGCGAGTCTGTTCAAGAGAAGAGAAATCATAAAAGATACTTCTTTCAGAATGAGCAATAAATCTTTCCTTGGCTGTGGAGGAGTGTAGAGTGGACCAATAAAATGCTTTGTGAACATTAAAAATACAGCAGGCAGTGGATAGAGCCTTTGACAAACCCCAGCTTATAAGATATGTCTTTTTAAAAGGGGGAAAAGCCTAAGGACATGTTTCAGAGTATCCTTAGGTACAGCACTAGGATAAGACTGCAGCATCAGGCAAGAGATGTTTGTGGTCTGAAATATAAGTAGAAAACTATTGGTATCCTTACTCTCTTCTTTAGAATAATAAATGGTGATAAAACAGCTGAGGTTTAGCATATGTGACAACAACTATAGGCATTTTTACTGCTGAAAATTCCAGATGAAACTTCTATGACCCTATTCACGCTGAGGGGGTTTTTGAGGCAGTGAGCATGAAATTAGCCACCCATTTCATTAGTGACAGCGGCAGCTGAGAAGCTGCTAGGAATTTCAGGTAGTTCTCAGTAGGAATCCTTCTGTAGGAGCTTCTTCCATCTGCAGAAGGTCAGAAAATAAAGTAGCTATGCAATGGAGATTATTCATTTTTTCCCTTCTTTTCATGGAAGGGATTTCTCACAAAAAGTTATAAAGGTTGTGAAGGCTTCTTTGTAGTGCCTTGTCCCTCTCAGTTAAGACTTGCATGTTACATAGCCTCAAAAAACACTATTTCAGAAATATTTTAAAAAATCTAATCCAGCCCAGTGCAGATTTCAGTGAGAGTCTTCTTAGCAAGGCAAACTCAAAACAGGGAGTAGAGACAAAACCCTCCGCTGCAGCTTACCAAGATGGCACGTCTGTGCCACTCCTTCCTCCTGTCCCAAACACCTCCTAGTGCCATTGCAGCTTCCTGAGGTACTTTCCCTGCAGAACAGCTTATCCAAACTTTCCTTTTTTTTGAGAAGTAGCCTTTCACTGTGGCGCTCTTCCCCTCCATCCTCAATGCTTCCCTCACAGAAATGTACATCATGCTTTGTATTAAATACCACAAGAGTATAATCTAAGGTTGATGCAGATACAGAAATGTGATGGACCAGCTGCACTACGACCATAATGGTCAAGTAGGAGGTCAAAACAGATCAATAAACAAGCCTTTCAAAAAAAACCAAGGAATGAAAAAAACATAAAACAAAAAAAAAAAAATCTCTTCCTTGCAAAAGAAAGAGACAGCAAGTACAGTTGAATTGTATAGTTCTGCCATTCAGAAATGCTTGTGATATGTAAGAGGACTATATCATACTCTTTCACAGAGGCACAGAGATACAGTGTCATCGCTGCCATTAGAAAATACATGTGCATGCTGTCAGGCTGTCCTTTTGCTGAAAGCTACCTCTGGCTGCTGTGCATATAGTTACAACATTGTGTCTGGTTTTTTAAATAACTTTTTAATTTTAACCAGGTTTTCCTTTTGAGTGAGGGAATCAGTTAAGAAATCAATATGCAAAAATAAAACATGTCTGGTGCCTTGGGTTTTAAGTTATTCTGTTCTGTTTTGGTGTGCAGCTTTTAGCTTTATATTAAGTGTTACTAGAATCTTTTCACAGGATGGCGAAGACAAAACAATCCTATTCTAGCTGGAGACTCAAGGACAATCTCTTCAAATTCCAGACCCAAAGCATAAACCATGTGAGAAGAGAAGGGCAGGCATGCAAGCAGGAGGATGAAACTTCACAATTTGAAGCTATTAACTGGACAGTTAACTCCTATATGCAACTGGACTAAAACTTATAAAAATGTGAGATCACATGACCGTCCTCTTTTGCTTCCATCTTGGAGCCATCTGAGCAGAGCCATAACTGTGGCTCTGGTACTGCCAGGGTGTGGCCTTTGATTTCAGTAATTCCTCTTCTAACTAATTGCACTAATTGAATTACAACATGTGCATTTAGGACATTACAACGTAGTCTAGCATCAGGCATAGTGAAACTTTAACTGTCTTTCAGATTAAGGGGTGCTCTTTACCTGTTGGAAGTATCCTTAAAAATATTTAAAATTTACTTATAAACATGGTGAAGGGTAAGTATATAGCAGGTAAATCTGAGGTAAAGTGGGATGAAAGAGTGGCACTGCACTCAACAAAATAAGGATGGAATTATATAAATGTAAGCAATCAGGTAAGAACATTTTCAAGAAGTTACTATCTCTTATCAGAGATCCTGCAAATTGTTTCAGATTCTATTATAAAAAAAAAAAGTGACGATTTTACTTTGCAGCCTCAGTAGATTAGAGGCACACATACTCATTTAATAGGTGTCAATGTAAAGAAACAAAGTGTAAAGAAACAAATGTAAATGAACAAGTCATAGGACACAAACTTTGTCATTTGCAATTGTGTGACTGTTTAAGCCCTCACAGGAGGATAAGAACCTTTACCATTATGAGTACAGTAGAGTCAACAATATTGTTTATATTATTTTGCCTTCCTAATACTTTTAGTACTTACTGAACTTTAGTACTTTACTTAATTTCTCTTCTGTGTAGCCTTAATTGCATTTATTTTAACTTAAGAAATTCATCCAGGAGCTCATTTTTAGAATCAGATTGCACAGTTGTAAATATTTGGGAATCAGCATGACTTACAAAGCTCATATTAGCAGTTATTTGAAAACAATGTTGAATAAGTTCTAAATTTTTCCCTGTAGCTCTGACTACAACATTCCCGTGTGTCCCACAGGAAGTGGTATAATATTTCTCATCTCACTAGTTTCATGTCATGCAGATTCTTCAAACACCCAAAGGCTGATTTACTAACTTGATGATGAAGATGAACAGTGTAACAAAGGCTGTAATACGGCATCAGTTAGATGTCATTCATAAATTTTTGCCTGAAGGCAAGAATGTAATACACAAGTTCTGTGCTGTCACTGAACGTGCCCCAGTGATGTTCTGCTGCACAGCACAGTAAAACTTGTGACACAGATTCTGGATATAATCTTCAGATCATCCCTAATGAAGATCCTATTAGTTGTCAGAATGGCGCAATGGTAATTGTTAGGAGAGGACTCGTGCTGCCTTAGTGCCACTGGATGATGGAGAAAAAAAAATATTCCTTTTTACCTGCAAATAAGCATGTTTCCATCATGGCTGAATGGATTGCACCTGGGATTATGTCTGAACTGAAACAGTCAGAATCAAGCTTTGATAAAGAGAAGCCTCTATTCTGTCATTTGCCACAGTTCCTTTTTAATTCCATGTGACTGAAAGGGTCGGGATTGAAATTAATCTTCTCCTAATATCAGATCACTACTGGAGTTTTTCATTAAACTATTTTAATTGCTTAAAACTTACATTTCAATTTCTCATAAATACTGCCTAAATCAATATAGTGCCAGACAGCATCTGCAACGTTCATTGCCACTAGTTCCCAGAAAAATAGTTAGTTCTTAAAAACCTTAACAGCTTCAGACTTCAACTGAATGATTTAATAATCAAAATTTTAATTCACTTCCCCTTCCTTCCTTCAAAAAGTTTTAAGACAGGTTAACCTGTCAAGAGCAACATTGCTACTGATCCAGCTGAGGCAGAGAAGGAGGTTGTATATCCTCATTATTACCATAATTGGCATTTGGAGTCTGTTCAAAAATTCTGATTTACTTTGTAGCAGAGGATTATGGCTGAATTTGGAGTACTTTATGGTCTACAGAGGCTTGTGAAATTCAAATATATAAACTGTCAGTTAAACATTTCATGAAAAGCCCTACCTTCTACTAATCCAAAGAAACATGAACAAGTGCTTGAGGGGATGAAAATCCACAATATGTTTTGGTAGCTAACCACTTACAGAAATATTAACATTCTTGGGCAGGTTTGCTCTCTGAGCGTCTGAAGTAACTTTGGAGCAGCAGGATTCAGTTTCTAGCAGATTTTGAACACCCTGAAAAAAAATTTCAGTCAGAAGCCTCTAGTATTTATGAATTATTAATGCTGGCTTTCTCTACTTTTTTTCTTAGTTTTGCTTTTGTGTGCCTGCTCAGCTAAGTAATTCAATAGACTGATAGAGACATGAATAGATATGCTAATTAACACCAAGGCTAACCTTTAAAGTTCCTTAAAGCTGTCAGCTTTCAATGAAATATTTTCATTTTTCTTTTTCTGAACTGGAATACAAACACTGTTTGTACACTCGGTGCCAGCAGGGGTGCCCCTAGGAATCAGCTTTTAAGATTTTTTTCATTGTGAAAAACAGTTTAAGAAAGGTGTCAGTTTTACAATCCTCATTTATAGTTCCTGTCATGGGAACATGTTCATGTTGTGCCAGTAGCTTCCCTCATTTCTCAATTGTCATCTAAACAAGCTATGGAGATTTGAATACCTTACATATTGTCCTCATGAAATAGAAAAATCTGAAGTGGGGGAAAAAGAGAGAGCAAGAGGGAGACTTGGAGACCTGAGATGCTACACTAATATGTGTATTGAACATAGAAGGAGAATTTCTTACTTTCAAACAACAATTCAGAACTACTTTTGATAAACTGAATAAAGGGCAAATTCATTTTACAATCCCCAATTAACTCTTCTGATAAGTTGTTGCTTCCAAAGATTTCAATGCATGAGAAAAAGAAAAGCATCTCTACAATCCAACACTGACTGTGTTACATCCTTTCTGGTCACTGCTAAACCATAAATATAGATAGCCACAAAACCAAAGTATTTGATAGGAGAAATGAAAGAAAACCCAGTATTATTCCTATTTGTCTCAGCCAGACACCAAAACACAAGCAGAAGCAACCAGAGCCTAAATTCCAGCTTCTGTAAAAATACAACTAGGCTCTTTACCTTTCTTCTATTTTCCCCCTTCCTGCTTTTATATTACAACTGAATAAGAAGAATCACCAAACTTCACCCAAGTTCAACACTGTGATTTCTGCATTCCTGTTCAAATGAATAGGCACACTGAAGCTAAATTCACAACCTTCTTTAGAGATTTGAAGTCACTCAGTCCTGTGAGGAGTGCAGGCAGAGCTGCTTTGAAAATACCAATACTTTAGGTACATTCCAAATTGCAATTACAAAACTTGGATGAAAGCCTGAACTTTCATCATAAATAAACACTCTGTTCATGTTCACAAATAGACTGGCTAAAGCAGCTACAATTTGGGTCTGTTTTACCTGATTTGGGCATAAAAATTTGATTTTTGAAATACAGAGTTTGAATACAACCATTGTGATAAAAATGTGGGTTTGTTGTTTGTTTTTTTGTTTGTTTGTTTTTTTTTTTAAATATGCATTACTATTATCCCAGCAGGGTAGCTACACCAGAAAACTGATTTACTACTTCAAGTGAAGCAGGCAAATTTTCAAATTATAGTTTACTTGATTTTGATCGTCATTAGGCATAGAAACTAACTTCCTAGGGCCAGGTGCTGTAAAGGCCTTAGGCACAAGCACATCTGTCGAGGGCTACGGTAAAGGCCTGAAGCAGCAAGTAAATAGACTGACTGGAAAAGTGTAAGGTAGCAGTAAGCATTCCCTGGCCCCACCACAAACTATGCAGGGTCTTCCTTCTGCAGATGTTTTTATGTTGGCTTCTGAGAAAATTATTCAAAATTGAATCCAGTCCCAGGTCTCTTGTAATTTGATAAGCAATCAGCATATTTTTCAGGAATTAATAACCTGCTTTTACACCATATATGTGACACAGTGATCTCATTCAATCTATGAACTTTGCTATAACATAAAATATAAAATATACACACCATATTACATAAAGAAAAGATTCTCAGGAATAAAATGCCTGTCATACAAGGAATTTTAAAGATATCCTTCAAGTTTTATTTCTTCTATAGGAAGATTCAGTGAGACAGCCCTCAACTAAATTAAGGTTCTTCTCATGCTCAAGTAATAAATTGATGTCACCTTCACTGCTATTCATAGCAGAAGTAATATTACAGTGAAATTAATGTTTGAAAACAAAAGTTAGGTAATATTCACGTAGCTTTTTTCCCAACATTATTTGTATCACAAAGGCTCTTCTGTCTGCACAATTTGCACTGTATCTTCTCCTCAGGTCAAGTTTGTTGAGTCATTTTCTCTTGACCATTCCTTCAAAATAATGAGGAAATATTCTTTGCTAGGTAGGATGCTTTGCTATGTGTTTGGCAACTACTTCCAATGACTTGTTTGTAAACAATTTCCTGACCTTCAGTTTGCTCAACTTTGTTGTTTTTAGTTGAAAAATCTGGAAAGGGTACCTATCTTTCCATAAATGGTGTCCAGTGAACAGCATATCCGTGTGAATGTATGATCAGGTTAGTTCAGTAGAAAAAATTGTGTCTTTGTCCCACATATGTCCTCTACTTCAGTATGATCGGCTCAATCCAAAACAGTAAATTCCAACCTATTTTGACTCCCATTGACACAGGCACCTTTTAGGAGCTAAGTCTGGGTTGCAATATCCAGTCTTTCTAGTGATACTGTGGTGTTGTGTGAGCACCTCTTAATGTTTTTTGTAATTAATATAACTTAATCCAACTTTGTGTCTTAAGTAATATTTTAAAATTTTGGAAAACATTGGATTAGGTAACTGGTCTATATTATATTATGTAACTTATTACATTAATAATATTTTCTAGGTTATTGTCTCTTATGGTCTACTTTTATATACAGAACAGGAAGTAAAAAGAAAAGGTAACAAAACTAGACAGTACTTTTCAAGAATGCAAACCTAAATGTTACCATTTTTATAATAATCTGAGCATCTCAGGGTTATGGCCAATTTTGTCTCTCAACTTTATTTAATATTAATGTTACCAATAAATGACATTTTGCATTATGGTTTTTTTTGTCTAAAGAGTCACACAGGGCTGAAAAAAAAATACTACACTCTAAAAGATGAGAGAATCTTCAACAAATCCCACATAGTGCCAAAGATTGAATGAGGTCATTAAAACACCTCATTCCCCTGGCAATAATAGAACTGGAGGGACTGACCAAGGTGCAGCTCACATTATTGCACCAGAGGAATACAAGCACATTCAAAAATAAAAGCTACACTTTTTTTATTCTAATCCTGTCACAATATTAGAATAGATTGACAAAACACATAAGACAGAAAATTTGTACAAAGACAGAAAAATTGTTTAAGACCACACGGTAGCCGATTGGAGAACGGGAACATGCTGAACAACCCTTAAAAACAAACTTCTGCATTGTGACCATTTTGAAATACATCAAACAATCAGAAATGAAATAGGTGACATACATTTAAAACTCCCATTTTCCCAATGAAAAGTCAAAAAAGATTACGCAACTTCTTTAAAAAAGCTATGTGTAACTTCTTAATGTAAAATTTTAAATTTCCAAAGTTAGAAAGCACAACTTGCTGTTTTTCTAAGTTGAGTAAGATCAATATTACATCATGCCCCCATTTATTATTTTAGTTTAGTTAATTACTGTGGCATTTATGCTTATGATTTTTATGGCAATGATCACATATGCCCCTGCTTTATTTTAGAGAAAGGGTCCCATACCTATAGTCAGTCAGACATTTGAAGTCAGAACTTGATAATTCTGTAATGGGACTTTAAATCTTGGCTCTCCAGAAACCATCCAAAGCTATATGAAGTAGGAAGTGGGTAACAGTGAGATGAATAAGAGTCATAAATTCATAAAATCCAACAGTGTTGTGGAGTGTTGCAAAATCGCATATATATATATATATATAGAGAGAGAGAGAGAGAGAGAGAGAGAGAGAGAGAGAGAGAAGATTCAAGTATTCTCTCTCCCATTCTGCTGCATTTCTGCAAGTCTCTAGACCATGGTAGTCACCAAAGATATAATTCTAAAGGACTGCAGGCCATTGTTCCTTTCTAGCCCAACAGATAATTATTTTCTTTGTTCTATACAATTTACACAATACATTATCTCAAGAAAGAATGAGTTGAGAACAGGCTGTCTTGTCAAGATTGAATAATCCCATTCTACTTTTGTTTCCTCAACCCTTCCAAATCTGCTCATGTCTGTGAGGCTACACCACTTGTTTTGGATTTTGATTGCTTACTTTCAGGGAAGCACTGAGATTTTTGAGTTTGTTTTTCCTGCTTTTCCTGCTAGAAATATTGTTGAAAGAAAATTAAATACTTCACCTCTTTAATTTGTGAGTGGGAATTTGGGTTTCAGCTGAATACTTTGAAATAGAAATTGTTGTTTACTATGCATAGTTATGATCAACAATTTTCAGGCCCCACAGTAATCTTCTCCTACAAGTTCCAGATGGGCACACAGTATTGGAATACTATGGCTCTAATACAGAATTCACCAGGTTTGTAAATCATCATAAAACCCTACACATATTTAGTTCTATGAAAATATACTGCATTGAGGGAGGCAATATATAAATAAATATATTAAACTCCATCACAGCTATGAGACTTCATATAGTAGATCACAAGAATAAGCAGAAATATTTGATTGCCTGAATGCTGCTGGCATTTGAGGTATTCAAGAAATTGCCTATTCACTTAATTCTCTTGTTAACTCTGACCCTCCAGACGTTCATTTCAAATCAAATTGTGTTATTTTGATCATGCTATCAACATCGACATTTCTATTAAAAAGAAAACTCATTTATTTGACAAAATCTCAGTATTAAGATATCCAATCCCACATGCTTTTTACCTCTCTAGTGTGTTAAATGATATGATTTGTTATCACTCACAATGTATATAAGAGTTAAACTTTTGCAATTGATATGGATATGGTTGCAACAGTCAAGAGAGATGAGATTAAAGGATGAAAGTGTTCAATATCAGTAGCTGAAAAAAGTCACATTAGAAGAAACTGTACTTTCTTTTTTTTCCTCTTCCCTAAACCTTCTGAGTCATCACCCTTTCCTTAATAAAACTTTGTGCCTGTAGTGGACAGTCATGGGACAAGATGGAGCAAGTGTAGGAAAAGAGGAACAGGCTACCAATTAAGAAAAAATATGAATTATTTTCCTAAGAAGGGCTGTATTGGCAAGAAGAGAGATTTGGTACTTCATTCTTAAATGAAAAACCTAAGGAATATTTCCAAGAGTTAGCCAGATTTCCAGGAAACCTTGGGAGGGGGGTGGGGGGGTGGAGGAGGAAGGCAAAAGCGTGAGTTAGAGGAAGCTATCATCAAACCAACACAATCTCATTGAATGAGAATCAGTGCCAACAGCTAATCTCTCTGTAATGAAAGAGACAACTTATGTCACGGAAGATAGAAGGACTTTCCACCTGAAATAAGCTATGGAATTTGGGTTGAGGTCACTTGTGGTGGGTTGACTTTGGCTGGATGCCAGGCACCCACCAAACCACTGTATTTTCCTCCCTTCCAAGCTGGACAGAGGAGACAAAATCAGATGAAAAGCAATTCATAGGTTGAGATAAGGCAGTTTGCTAAAGCAAAAGAGAAGTTTGCACATGCATAATCAAAAAGAAATATTATTCTCTATTTTCTATTATTACTTTCTATTTTTTCTACTTTCTCTTAGCAAGTGATATTCAGTGTTCAGCCACTTCCCAGGATGCATGGCTCCTTCATGAGTAGAGGTTGCTCCAGAAGGTAAATATTGTAAATAACAAATGTCCCCCTTCCTCCTCCTTCCCTTAGTTTTCCATCTGAGTGACATCACATGGCATGGAGTTCCCTTTGGTCAGTTTGGGTCAGCTGGCCTAGCTGTGTCCCCTCCCAGGACCAGCCCAGCCTGCTGATGGGGCTAATGTAGAGACATGGCTGGTGCTGTGCCAGCGCTGCTCAGCAGTACCAAAACACTGCTGAGTTATCAGCACCTTTCCAGACACCAATGCAAAGCACTGTGAGGGCTGATATGGGAAAATTAACTCCAGCTCAGCCAGAACCAGCACATCATGTCACATCAACTACTCTGTATTTTGGTCTTCACATATCTTATGATGATGTTTGCATTGGAAGACAGGTCAGTTCCAATCTGAATAATTATCTTCTGAGAAGGATCTTTCTAAAAATCCTCACGCTATAGTTTCATTTAAGTATGGTAGTAATCTTCCTGCCTTGTCTCCAAGAGTAGAGTATGATGGTGAACAGCAAAGCTGTTCCACCTAAGGAATGGTTGTATTTCACTTATCAGAAAAGTGAATTACATCATGATCCTTAGTTTTTTCAGAATAATTTTCTAGCAGACAGGTTGGTCTTGTAAATAACTTTAAAATTCTACCTACAAAACACACAGCTTCAATTTACACCAATACATAGATGTACTGGGTAAGCATACAAGTAAGAACAAAAATGTAGTTGATGACCATCCAGATACTTTTACCTAGAAGGATATTACACTGCATACCAATGCATGTTATTCAGCTTGAAATTCCTAGATGTAAAGAGAAAAACCCAAACTTACTCGAGAAAAATTAATTATAAACAATTAATTAAAGTTACATAACAAATTATCGTAGTGGATAAAGTATAGAAATGTCTCAGTAGACTAGTAAAATGTAACAAAATACTGCCTTACCCAAAAATCATAATTTATGCATATTTCAGTTTCTATGTTATCTTTATCAAAACACTTTTGCATAGGGCAGCAAAAAACCTAATATACAGAGGTTAATTTAGGTAAAATCTACCACAATTCACAATTGCATTAGCACCTATTAAGAGTCATTGTTCATGGAAATTTTAATGATACATTCCAGAGTGAATAAAAGCAGAAGATGATTAGGAACAAAATTGTTTCCATGTATGCTGACAGAACTGCTGAACATAATTATACATTTCTAGGGCAACCTGTTTGGAGTTTACTCCATAATTTTATGGAAATTTTGAATTACTTCATTTTTTCAGGTTAAATGTTAATATGTTATTTCATTTCTCAGTTGAGTAGCAGGAGTACTAATGGACACAGATTGTAGTTGATGGAACAGGCGTCAGATAAAAGTCTAGAAGCATTTCAGAATTACAAACTTTTAATTAATTGTTTTCTACTGCCACATTGTTTCTCCTGAACAAGCTGCCAAAATTTTCAATCAGTTCCTAGATACTAGCTGCATTATATATATTGAGAGCAGAAATCCTTTTCAAGAAAAATATTCTTTTGGGAGAAGTATTTTATTTTCCCCCTCCTTTTCCTCATTTATTCACTGCATGATGCAGGCTTAACTCAGCTTATACAGCTTCATGTAATAATACACTTGCAGTAATCTGTACAACATAAAAAGACAAGCAGAAAAAAAAGAAAAATCAAATACTCTGAAGACAAATATGTGGGATCAGCGCTGTTGAAAAACCTGCCTGTTTAGATTTGCCCAAGTTTCAGTGAATTATACCACTGAAATCTTGTGAAAACCAGTTGATTCTTCATTAGGTTCACAGTGGAAGACAAAATAAAGCAAACTTGAAGTTTATGTACATGAAAACAAAATGAAAAGAGGGAAGGAAGGAAGGAAGGAAGGAAGGAAGGAAGGAAGGAAGGAAGGAAGGAGCCAGTTAGCACCTATTTCTCCAGGATTTTTTTAACTTGTGACCTTTTCTTCAACTCCTCCATCCTCTGTATTGGGATAAAATTTGCTCAGACTGAGAAGGAGTCATCACTATCTACAGTCTGACAGGAGGTTCACACTCTCACATCCCACTAGAAGGGATATGTAAGCTTCGTTTAATGATAGATATCCTTCTAATTTGTCAGTATCTGCCTTGTTTTACTTGCCTTGTACAGTTGCTCTCAGGGATGCAGAGATAAAGAAAAACCCGCAGTAGCAGACATTAATTTTTCCATTGTTATTTGATAACAGGATGTTCCAAACCAAGAACAACAGCATTTCTCAGACCCCCATAACCTGGATATTTTGTGGGACCTTACGAACTGACACACAGCTTAGCAGCAACATAAATTTGATTACCATGAACAAGCTTAAGAGGTCTGAGTTATACCTTAACAAAAAGCTACTGTCAGGAAAATAAGGCTTTAAAAACTGTAAAGTACTAGGCTACAAGAAGACAACATGTGAATCTTCCTGAGCAGATGCTGGGAGGAAAGATCAGTCAGCTGTTCTTTAGATGTTTATGAAGAAAGTTTTGATCAAAGCCACTGGACAAGGAGGTTGTTGGGAAGTGTTCTTGTGCTGAAACACTGATTTCTTGACTTTGCCTTGCAAGCTGTATGCTTCTGATCTTTCCCAATTATGGGCTTATCTTTCTTTCCCTTCTTGCTGCAAATGAATCGAAGAATCTTATCTGTCCCTGTAGCAAACAAGTGCGATTGCGGGGTTTAAAGACTCTCTAGGTGAAATTATCTGTATTACTGGAAGAGAGATGAAGAAGCAAAGCTAGTTTGATAAATTATAACAGTGAACAGCTAAACAAGTATATAAATGTAACTGTGATACCTTCTACAAAATGATCCATTTCCCTTTAGCAAATAAATTTTAAAATAAATAAAATCAGTAGCTTAGTCATTAACAACGGCAACTGCTCAGTAAACAGAAAAGTGCCTTTTCTTCCCTAAACCATGTTTTTTACCTTGTGACATAGGGTGGATATATAGCTAAAGCTCCACATTGAAATCTAGCTTTCTTCAACAATTAGTTTCAATAAATGTACCACTCACATGATCCTAGAATTTATCATCATGACTGCACAACCTGGCTAAGAGAGAGTATCTGAAATAGAAAAAATAAAAAAATCTAAGAGGAAAATGTTCTGTTCCTGCACAATTTTTTTTTATATTTCATATAATATGATTACAAATAAAGGAAAATATTGTTTATATACAAACCCTCTTTTGATTTAATCAATTTCAATTTAATTGTATTCAGTTTTGAATAATTTCCTATTTGAAGAGTTGTGTTTACTGATGTCAAAACAGCCCCATAACAGGAATTTCTACTTAAACTTCCTACCTATACTTATTACTGGTATCCACATGTAGCAATCCCTAAATTCCATCTCTGCTGTAGTTCACAGGCTACTTTATTCTAAGTAGAGAATATTTTACATTTAGTCACAAACATGACAGCTTTATTAGTATGACAGTTATCATGGACCTTATAGAAAATCAATTATTGGTGAAACTCTTTGTGGAACTGATCAAACAAAAAGGCCTCTTTGCAAACCAGTAGGTAGATGGTTGATTGGTTTGAGTGAGGGTGCTTGGCAGAAGATAATGTTCCTAGGACCTTAAAATCCACAAATAACATTTTGAATTATTTAGCTAATACATAGTCACAGTATAGAAGAAAAAAAAAAAAAAAAACAATACTGATTTTATACTCTAAATTGCACATCACAAGCCTGTCAAGCATTTATTTGGGATTTTTGTAATGTATGTTGAGAGAAACTGATGTCTATGGTTAAGTTCTGTATAATATGCTTATCTCTTTTTTTTCTTTTCCTCCTTAATCGTGAATCTTTATCAAAATACAAATTAAAATAAAGTTCTTGGTTACATTTGAAATTTATAAATCATCCTCTGTATTTGGCACTTTAATCTTTCCCTCTTTTCACTGTGTGTGTCCTTCAGGCAGAGAGAGTCACCCAACAATCACCAAATAGTATGCAGATACAAAAGGTCTTCTAGTCCATCATCTTTTATGGTCATAGAATCAACTATGCTGCTGATATCCAGATGAAAGGGATGGTCTTTCATCTATTTAACAATAATCAGAAAAACTTCACAGCTTCTATAGTATGTTGGTTTTTTATGACATCCAGTCTGAACTTTCTTCAATCCAGTGCTAATCTTCTCTTTCCTAGTCTGTCTTTTGTGCACTTGTGAAAGAGAACTCATCCTTAGGAATAGGAAGACCATTATCATACCTTCCCTCAACCTTCTTTTCTGTGAGCTAAACAAACAATGTGTTTCAATATCTGATCACACAACAAAAAACCCAACACCTTAAGCTTAAATAGAATTACATCTACTCAGCTTCTTCTGTGGAGTCCTGTCACTGGGCACCACTGAGAAGAACCTTGATCCATCTTCTTCAAACACTTCCATCAGATATTTATGCATCCTGCTAAGATTCCCCTGAATTTTTATCTCCAGGCTGAAGAGTCACAGGCCTCTTGACTTCTCAGTATGTCAAATACTCCAAAGGTTCCACATTTGTGTCCATTTACTGGATTCACTGCTGGATGTCCATATGTTTTCTGTACTTGCGAGGCAAGATCTGGACGCAACACTCAGATGTGTCTCACCAGAGAGGAGGGATTATCTTCCTCTATGTGCTGGTGAGGCTCATGCTAATGCAATCCAGAAAGTTGTTGGCCTTCTTTTCTGGAGGGGTGTGACCCGGACCATTGCTGGGTCATGGTTCACTTGTTGTTCATCAAGATTCTAGGGTCTTTCTCTGCTAGTTCCTTACAATTTAAGTAGCCTCAGTCTTATAATTGTGAATGGATTTATCTCTATGCAGGGTCAGGAATTTACATTTCCCCTTGTTGAATTTCATGAGGTTCCTATCAGCCCATTTTTTCAGCGTGGATGGCAGCACAGCCAGTTGTTATATCAGCCACTTCTAGTTGTGTATCACCTGCAGCCTTTCTGAGGGTGTACACTACAATAACATCCAACTAATTAATAAAAATAAGCAGTACTTTATCCAGTATTGATGTGTGGGACACAGTACAAGGGATAAGGGTTCTGTCTGGTGGTCTCCAGCTGGACTTTGGGCCGCTGATCAGAACCCTTAGAGCCCTACAGTTTATCCCCTTTTCAGCTGACCTCAAGATCCACTTACCTTCTTGACATTTCCTTAGTTTTTTATAAGATAGTGTTAAATCCCTTCATTTCCATTTGTGATTAGCTGTATCTAACTGATATCCTAATCTTTCATGTATTTAATAATTGCATTTTCCTACTATTTCCATCTTGTATGTTTGCAGTTGATCATTCCTGCCCACTGATTTGCACCCTATATTTTCTAGTTGTTCTTCCATGCTAACAGAGGTGTATTAGTTTCAGGCCAAAATCACAGGACAAGCTTGCCCTTCAGCCGCAATACTGGAAAAAAACCCAACAAATAAACAACAAACCAAAAGGGACAAAAAATACCAAAAAACCCAAATAAACAAAAAAAGGAAAAGGGGAAAAAAAAAAACAAAACCCAAAAAAAAAAACAAAACAAAAAAACTCCACACCCCAACATGTAAGAAACCTCAGAAATATTCAGATGTGCTATAATAAAACCACTACTCACAAGTGCAGTAAATCAAATGAGTACAGCTACAGACACTGTCACTGCTATCATTTCAAACATGTCAGCATTTCTGCTTCCTCTGAACAGCTTGGATGGGCCACATCACCAGAGCTCAAATGTGACAAACAAATTGCCATCCAGGGCACTATTTCCTTTCAAAGGCTCCCATAGATTTGTTATAATGGACTTACTCAGGAGAAAGCTGTGTTCCCAGTTCGGTAAAATGAAGGAGTTAAAAAGTGTTCACTTGTGGATACATGTTAGGAATAAACCTCCTACCAGGCAAAACATTATGAAGGAAGGCAGAGTGACAGAGTTTCCTAAAAGAAACAGACAGTGACATAAAGATGCATGTACAACCTCAGCATCTCCTGTGTACATTTAGTGGTGATTTGACCGTGGCTGATGCCTGTTACCCACCAAAGCCCCTCTATCCCTCCCCTTCTCAACTGGACAGGGGAAACAAAATATAAAATAAGGCTCATGAGTTGCAATCAGGATGGGTAAGGTTCACTCACTGACTACCATCACAAGCAAAACAGACTTCACTTGAAAATACTAAGTAAATAAAAAACAGAGTAGGATAATGAAAAGTAAAACAAATCTTAAAAATCCCATTATGTCTCCCTCCTTCCTGGGCTAAACTTTATTCCTGATTCTCTACCTGAACCCCTGCAGCAGTGTAGGGAGATGGGAAATGAGAGTTATGATAAGTTAATTACATATTGTTTCTGTCATAGCTTTGTCTTCAGCAAGAGGAGTCCTTCCCCTACTGCAGTGTAGGGTCCCTCAGACAGGGAACTTCCCTGACAGAATAGAGTCCCTCCACAATCTTCTCCAAAATACATCTTTCCCACAGTTCTTCATTGACTGCTCCAGCATGGGTCCCTTTCCACAGGACGCAGTCCTTCAGGAACAGGCTGCTCCATGTGAGTCTCCTGTGATATCACAAGTCCTGCCTGCAAATCTGATACAGTATGGGCTTTTTCACGGAGCCACAGGTTCTGCCAGAAGACCGCTGTGGCATGGACTTCCCATGGGAGAGCAGTTTTCCTCAGGCATCCACCTGTTCTGTTGTGGGACTGTTCCATGACTTCACCACAAGGTACAGGGGAATCTCTGCTCCAAATCCTGCACATCTCTTCCTCTTCCTTCTCCACTGACCTTAGTGTCTGCAGGGCTGCTTCTCTTGCATATTCCCACTTCTCTCTTCTCTGGATGTACTGCTTCTGCATAATAATTTTTTCCCTTAAATATATTATCATAGTGGCATTATTACCATTGTTGATTGTCTCAGCTTTGGCCAAAGGTGGGTCTGTCTTGGAGCCACTGACATTGGCATTGGCTCTGTTGAACATGGGGGTAGCTTCTAGCTTGTCACAGAAGCACTCCTGTAGCCCAATATGAGACAAGATGCTAGAGACAGGGGGAAGATCCATCCACAGGTTTGTGGCTACCATACATACCATGAACTTAGCACATTTACAAATCAGGCTCACTTCAATATTTTCAGAGAATAAGGGAGGAAAATTTCTCTCAAGTGTATTTTTTCAGCTTCTCTACAGAAAAAAACCACCAAACCCTTGAACTTCTTTGTTAAGTCTGTGTGATGATTTGATGAGGGAAGGTGTGGTATTTTTTCTGTAATTCTTAAAACAATACATCCCTGAAAACAGATCCGTTGAAAGGACTGAAGAACTGTTTAATAGTTATGCCATTTATGGAAGAGGAGCAATGTTCTGAATGTATTTCAGTGTATTCAGATTCGCATAGCTGCGCACAACACATCTGTGTTATGGCTCTGTTGAAATTTCACCAAAACTGAGCCTCCAGTGATTTAAGGTATTCCTATTAGCGGGTTTCCTCTCCTATCAATGTGAACTGTATAAACCTGCAGACATCTGAGCAGAGACTATCGCATCTCTGATGTGAAGGGAGATATTTATCACTTTTTCTAACAAGTCTCATAATAGCTCTCTGTTTTCCAACAGTCAGTAGACTGCCTCTGAACCAAAACTGTTGATTCTGAAAAATAACATTTCACAGCCAGGTTGCAAAGTTAAGCAAACACCTTCTAGTATTACAGTCCATATTAATAATCAATTCATCTGCAATGGAACTATACATAGAAACTGGTCTTTACCAAATGTAATGCATATAAATGTGAGAGGGCTTGCAGGTCAAGGCAGATACTCTATCTTCTATCAATTGCACTTCTATTAGCAGTCATGACATACCTCCAGTCACTAAGGAAAGAAGACCCTCCAAACCCTAAGTGGTAGCCATTCAGGATGACTGTCCATCTCATTTTTCAGAGAGGCTGAAACAATAACCCTCAAACACAAACTCTCAAGCTTGCTTCACCAAGCCTTAACACAAATATTATCTCAAGTAATTTGTACTGTCATCTGTACATCTATTTAAATCATAGTGAAAAGGGCAGTATTATCCTGTCACTTATGGAAAAACTGCAGTAGACCGGTTGTAGAAAAGAGTAGGATGATGCAAATTGTGCTGACTAGATCTTGAATGATGAACAGTGGGCTAGTAGGGTGCAAGGGAAGAAAAGCGTCACCTTTTACAAGCTTGAAAAGGCTAGAAATCAACTTTCAAACCTTGGGAAATATTAAGGATATAAATGAGCTAACACCTCGTGCTGAGAGGACAGCACATCACCATCAGATGTGACACTGCAGCCCACGTTGCCACCCACAGCCTGGTAGCTAGCTAGTTGTCTGATACTCTAGACAACATTTCAGGGACATACTCTCTCATCAGTTTCTTTGTGGGAGTTGATTCACCTCCTGGCCCTTGAAGCAGAGCAACTAATGCAGTTTAATGAAAACTGCAAACACACTTTTTAGCAGCTTAGGGATTCAGTTTTTTCAGAATGTGGAAACACTGACTGAACCATTATTTCCCTGTGGGCTTTGCTGAGGGTTTTGGCAGGAATTGTGATAATTTCATTTCAGTCTAATTCATATTCCTGGGCAGCTGGGCCCTGTAAAAGCCCAAGAAGTTTCAACTTGCTCACACTGGAGTTTAGGGTGCCTAGGAAGAAAGAAAAGGCTAAGTTGGGTTGCTGCACTATGTAAATAGCCAAAGGACCAGTGTCACTTAAGCTTTTACTTAAGAAAACACTCCTGGGAGAAATGAAGGAAATATCTATTCTGTCTTTACAACTCTGATATTAGTCCTGAGCCTGAACAGTTCGCTTTTGGTCCCTTTGACTTGGCACTGAAATCCTTCTTTGCCTCACTGTTCAAGAGAAAGACCTTTTATCTTCAGGGTAACCGGTCCCCATAGCTGACAGGGACAGGAACTTGATTAGAACCCCTGTAATCCGGGAGGAAGTCATTAGTGACTTGCTCTGCCACTTAGACACTCAAAAATCTGTGGGGCCAGGTGAGGTTCACCCAGGGGTATTGAGGGAGCTGGCAAAGGGGCTCACCAAGCCACTGTCCATCATTTATCACCATTCCTGGTTGTCTGGTGAGGTCCCAGACAACTGGAGATGTGTCAATATAATGCCCATCTACAAGAAGGGTCAGAAGGAGGATCAGGCCTGTCAGCCTGACCCCAGTGACAGGGAAGTTTATGGAACAGATCGTCTTGAGCACGGTCACGTATCATGTAAACAACAACCAGGGGATCAGGCTCAGCCAGCAGAGGTTTAGGAAAGGCAGGTCCTGCCTGGCCAAACTGATCTCCTTTTATGACCAGGTAACTTGCGCAGTGGATGATGGGAGGCTGTAAAGTACATTAGTAAAGTCTTTGATACTTCAACACTTCTTCCACATCATACTCCTGGAAAAGTTGGCAGGCCAGGCAGGCCATGGCTTGAACAGACGCTCTCTTTGCGGGGTTAAAAACCGGCTGGGATAACTAGGGCCAGGGAAAGTTAGTGAATGGAATTATATTCAGTTGGTGGCCAGTCACTAGGGAGTTTTGCCAACTCAGAACTGGGTCTGGCTGTTAAAAGCCTTTATTAACAACCTGGATGAGGGGATTGAGTGTGTCCTCAGAATGCTGATAGATGACTGTAAGTTCGGTAGGAACTGATCAGCTGGGGGGTAGGAAGGCCCTGCAGAGGGGCCTAGACCATCTGGATCAATGGGCCATGGCCAGTGGTGTGAGATTCAACAAGATAAAATTCCAGGTTCTGCACTTTGGTGATAACTACCCCATGCAGTCCTGCAGGCTGAGGGCAGAGTGGCTGGAAAGGGATCCAGGAGAAAAGGATCTGGGGATGCTGAAAATGAGCCAGTGTGTACCCAGGTGGCCAAGAAGACCATTGGCATCTTGGACTCTATCAGAAATGGTGTGACCAGCAGTACCAGGGCAGTGATTGGCCTCATGTCAATGTATTCAGTTCAGTTCATGAGCCTCATGCCTCATGTATTCAGTTCTGGGCCCATCACTACAACAAAGACATTGAATGAGGTGCTCAAGTGTGCCCAGAGAAAGGAATAGAGCTGCTGAGAGGTCTGGACCACAAGTCCTGTGAGGCAGTGACACCTGAGTTAACCTGTAGAAAAGGAACCTCAACCCTATTGATCTTTACAAGCACCTGAAAGGAGGGTGTATTGAGGTGGGGGTCAGCTACTTCTTACAAACAACCAGAAACAGGATAAGAGACAATGATCTCAAGCTGCACTAGGGGACTTTTGGTTTGGACATCAGGAAAAATTTTGTCGCTGAAATGGTGGGCAAGTGTAAAAACAAGTTGCTCAGGGAGGTGGTGAAGTCATCACCCAGAAGTGTTCAAGAACGATTGGATGTAGCATTTAGCATTCATGCTTAGTTGGAGTGATGGTGTTCAGTCAAAAGTGAGACTTGGACATCTTGGGGGTCTTTTCTCACCTTGATAATTCTATGACTCCATGATTCTATGATTCTGTGATTTCCCATATTGTTTTCTTTACAGACAGATAAAACGGAAAGAGCTGCCCTATGCAAGAATCAAGGGAGAGCACTTCACTCCCTTTACCCTTCACCAGCATGCACAAACACTAGGCAATAGAAAATGTTTAAAAAAAATCAAAAAAGTATGACCGTATTTCTTTACCAGTTCAGGGTGCTCACACATCTTAACATTGGCTGTGCAAAAGGATGGGGATAGAAAGAACTAGGCTGACAGAGAACAGTGAAACTTTTGCTGTAGATTGTATGAGTTGGCAGAAGTTGTCAATCACTCCTCCTGCAATGGAAAAAGGAGGAAGTGGCATATCAGATTTCCCTCCTATGGCATCCTTAATAAACAGACATGCCCCTGTGCAGTCAACCAGCAGGAAACATTCACTTTCTCTGCTTCATAAAGATCCTTATTATATAAAAATATAATAATAAGATCTATTAAAATGTATTAAAATTATATGAATGTATAATAACTATAATATCATTATTAATAATATTAATAATATTAATTATGTAATTTCTATAATTTTATATATATTATTATTTTAAAATAATTTAAGCAAAGAATTAAAGGATTTTGGTCTGGTTTGGTTTGGTTTGGTGTGAAGATCAGTGCCTAAGGATTATCTTACTTTAATCCTAACCTCATACAGATGAAAAGTAAAAAATTCAGCATTTTTATATAGAACTTGTGTATGTGTGAGGAAATTTTCTATGAAGAAATCTTCTTGAGGTTAGATAAAATTCACCATTAAAAATAAATAAATAAATAAATAATCTAAATAAATAAAAATGGCTGTTGTGACTTATTCCCAGATTGTTTTTGAAGAGACAGAAAATAAACTGTTGCTTACACAATGAGAGTGAAAAAAAAAAAAAAAAAAAAACCTCACAAAGGAGATAAAGCAGAAATAGAAAACAAATATTAGTATTCATCAGTATGCCTCTACAATTGCCTGACCTCACTTTGGCTGTGCATCTCTTCTCCATATCTTGTGTTTTTATTAACAATATGTTATACACAAAATATTACATGCAGTATAATTTGAGTTTATAAATGTGTGCTTGGGTAGGATGACTGTGTCTATTGAGACTCCTAGATTACTCCTATTAGGTAGTGAATGTCATGCTATTTGTCATCCAAAAGGTAATTTTCTCTAGACTTATATTAAGGTTTCATATTTTATGATAACCTCTATATTATGTTGATCTGGGCATTTTTCATGAACCCATTCATCAGAAAGGTATCTTCAGCAGTAACTGCAGCCCTGCAACATTTTACTTGTTTTCAAAATGAATAAGATTTTTTTTTGTTTTGTTTTTTTCAGATGCATCAGTAATACTAAAGGGGCATTTGAGTCCCTATGATCATGCCAGTAAAATTCCATGAAAAGCTTTGCATGTATTAAGAAGTATATATGTAGAAATTAAATTATTGATTTTAGAAAATACTGCATCAGAAGGGAATCATATTTATCCTGAAATAAATGTTATTCTCTGGTGGCCGTCTTGTAACCACCAATCTCCGGCTGGTTCAGAATCCACCACCAATGCAACCAAACAGTTAAGAGGCACAGTGTCTGTGATTTTTGATGCAGTTCACTATGATACATTTACATGGGTGAATGGCAACTGTGTGTAAAGGGATGACCATGCTTGAATTCACTGCAAATTCTGCTTTACACCTGGCATAGCATGAGAGCAGACTGTCTTAAAAAGAAGAGTTTGCTTGATCTAATTAATAAGCATTAAAACAATTTGCAAGATGTCAGATACTGCTTAGAAATTGTACCAAAGCTTCACGGGATAAGGGTTAGAGACTGGCTCCAAGGATGGCTTACTCAGTGATAATTAACCTTTTGGATTCCTCTCAGATTTCAAAGCAACTTGTGATCCTAATTGAAATTAAATTGAGGGAGGCAGAGAAAGATGCTCTTGCCAAACTATAAACTGCAATAAAATGCAGCAGGTATAGCCATGCACACTAATTTCTTCTTGCAGAGCACTCTGAGGAGCTGATACAGACACTAAATCAAATCCACAGGTTTATCTGACTAGGTGAGGCCTCAGCACTCCAGTCAAGAAGCAAAACAGATGCAGATCCTTTTGCCAACAGAATGCATTTCCCATGGATAAAGGGACCAATCTCCTATTCCCTCAGGTACTGCTCTATGCTAGTAATCAGTGAGCCTAACAAAAAAATCCCAGCTGCTCTCACCTCAGATAAAAACACAAACAAATCTAAAAAATCAATCCAACATTTCCTACAGTCTCTAACGTGAAGCAGTCAATTCTTTTCTGCCTCCTCCCCTTTTTTACATAATAAAAATCTACCATCCCTGTCATCCTCCATATGTTGTAAGCCAGCAAGTGTAAATGCAGCCATTCATATAATTTGAATGATAATTGAAAATAAGCAGAAAGGGAGGATAAATTTATCAAACTTGTGAGAATATTCTAGGAAAAAAGGAATTTCCTGAGGTAACTGTCCTTGACCTGGCTCTTTAATCGAGTGAAATTTCATCACTTTATCTAATATCATGCTTCATGCTTCAGGCTCCCAGCAATTCTATTTTAGTGTGGTCTAATGGGCAGCTGACACATCCACTCAGCACCAGACTGCATAATATGTGCTGACACACTGTGTGGTGAGCACCCTATTGAGAGCTGTTTATTTGTGCCTGGCAAGGAAAAATTTCATCCAGTAAAGTCTCTTCATAACAGTTTTAGTCTCAGTTTTCAGGGCCTCCATAGGTTCCACATTTCGAGAGGTTCAGAAGCACTTGCGGGGCAATTCAGTCACTTATTTGGGTGGCTGTACATTATCTGACTTTAGGTGAGAGGTTGTGAAAGCACTGGTTATGGTTGTCTGAAACCTGAATCTAGATAGTGTAATGAATAGTGTCATTCTAACTGCTTTGGAGCCAGCTCTCCTCAGAAACCCTGATTCAATTTGATGTTCTGAGGTTAACGCACTGTATTGGGACTGAAAATAGGAATGCACAAAAAAGCTTTTATATTTATTCAGTTCAGTAAGCATGGCAAACTCATCAACAGCTATTTGTAAACTGTAGAATGGTGGGACTTATTTTGATGTACTGATTTATGCTTGCTGGTTTTCCTGCAGCATTACTTTAGAGTAAAAATGGACTGAAAGGAAAAAGCAGACATGGCTCTCAACATAATAGAAAATGACATTATCATAAACAAAGCAACATGAGAAAATAAAGGAATGACATAATTACAGAGATTCTGGCCTCTTAACCTCATGTAGAAATGAAATTTGCTATATAGAGACCAAGGAATATATTTCCTATACATATATAAAGAGGTAAGATATTGAGATGGTTGTTTTATTTATTAGTTGTCTGTTAGTAAGTTATATGTATATACAGATAAGAGAATAAATTAAAAACCCAAAATTAGGATTGAGTAAAATGGATGTTTCTTCAAGCTATCCACACAGAAACCTATACCCAAATTATATCTAGATATACACTTACTGATCAGCTAAGTACTTGGCATGGAAACCAAATTTATTTCAGAAACATTGTGGTAAAATGATTCTCTAAGTCTATGAAAACCATTTCAGAACTTTTATTTAACCTTAATATGTGAATTACATGACATGCATGTTTTCTACAAGGAACTACATGACATTGCCACGTAGAGAATGTACAGGTATTATTCACAAGCTTGTCTTGCAGGAAAAGTGCTTTGACCTTGATAGTGTTAGAAAAGTAACCTCAGCTTTTTCTCTTACTTTAGAAAATTTGAAGTCACAACCTTTAATAATTGGAAAAAATCACTAGAAAATTTGGCAAGTAGAAAAAAAAATCAAGCCTTATAATAAACTTCCCGTTACCAATTATATTCACCTCTGATACACATTTCTAGAATGAGAAATGTATATTTTTTGATTTAAAGGTTACTTTACTAGAGAGTATGTAAAGACTTAGTGAAGAACCTATGTACTTTAACACTTTAGAACTACAGCTAAGAAGGACTCAGATGGGTAAAGGCTGTTTCTTTTCTTTTTTTACTTTTTAAAGAAAATTAAATTCTGAGGGGTCAAAGCCACTTTTCAGTGCTTCAGATTTTGCAAATTCAGCTTCATTATTATCTGTGTCAAGTTTTGTTTGCTTGTTTTGCATAACGGATCATTTTCTTGAAAAACTTTACATTAAATTGTCCTTTTACCCCAAATGGAAAAGAGACACTAAAAAAATATGTACTAACAAAGTGCTTATCTCAGTTAGCACTGCCTCCCATGTTTCCACATTTGCCATGTAAGAAAAGATTCTAGAATTAAAGATTATTTTTTAATAAGACAATAGCTCATACAATTTACTACAAATGTAGTTAATATGTCCATTCAGTGAATATATACTTATTTGCATGTACACACATATGCAGGTATTCATGTATCTTCACTCTTTTATGCAAATAGGCCAGTACATTATACAAGCATGGAAGTCTCTATTGTGAAAATATAAAATTAATGCAAAGTTAAGTTAAAATAAGAAAACATTATAAGTGCTGCAGCTTCAGTCCTTACAGGAGCATTAATTTAGCCATCTTGCACAGACTGGGAGCTGTATTTCCAGTGCATGTACAATACTTGCCAATCTTTATCATAAGATAGAGAGTGTGAAGCATGATCTAAATAGTATTGTCATGAAGAACCTCAGTCACATAGTTTCTTGACTTTTATTTCACCCATGTAAGTTTCTTCGCAAATTAGTATAGTTTCATTTCTGTGTGATCTCCAGTTGTAGAGAGGATCCTTTCAGCGGGACTGGGAGAAGGAAGACTTCTAGTTAAGAATTACATCATAGCCATGATGTCTGTAGCAGTTTTTTGGTTTGTGCTCTGTACATAAGCTACCTCTCTTGCCACAGTCTTTGGTCTCAGTTCTGCCTCATAGGCACTGTGCACATAAAAGTGCAGCATCAGTGTGGCAGTTGGTATGTGGCTGAGAAAATAGGGTCAAGTGGAGAAAAAAATGTAAAATATCACCCAAAAAGAGGATGTTTCTGGGTAATTTCTGAGAACTGGCCCTTCTTCCATGCAAACATCTCTTTATCTACAAGAGATAGAGATGGCTTAGCTGAGTGTAGGGGGTCAGACCATCCTTTCACATTAGGGGCAGCTCTGTTCCAACACAGGAATTCAGGACAGAAGCATGGGATTTCACACACTGAAGCAGGTGTCACTTTCTAGAGACTATTCCCAAACAGTGGGATAAATGTCAGAAGCATGAAAAGCAGAGGATAAAAATGAAGTTGTAGCAGCTGAACACAGGGCAGTTGTATAGAGGTTGGGTGTCAAACAAGGAGATGACCTTGAGCTCTCTAAGTGGAGTGACGTTGGCTATCACCCCCTAAAAAGAAAAAGAAATATGAAAAACTAGTGTGAAGATACAGCTGCACCAAGTAGCTAGCACTGATATCAAACAAGTATCTCATCAGGTAAGTTTTGCCTTTCCACCTGCATGGGTCAGGAGCAGTTTTATGCACTCTACTGCAGGTTCCCTGGAGTCACAAGTTACACAGGAACTATTTTTTATCTCTGAAGTGACCATTTCACAACTTTTCAGACTTTATACAAGAATTGAGCAAATCCTGCCAGGAGACACACGGAAAGTTTCAAAAGATTCCTTAATAGCTTTCTACCAGAAGAAGGATACATTTGTTTCAGATTTTTTCATCTGTTAAGGTGAGCCACAGCGTGTTTCATCCTTCAGTCAGATACTCTATTGATCTTTCCCATCCAGCCAGAGTTAAGTATTTAGCAGTAAATTCAAGTTTTAAGGCAGGGAACAGTAATTGGACATATATGCCGTGATCTTTGGAGAATGAGATAAAGTGGAGAGGCCTTTTAATGAGCTTGGAGAAGGAAAGAGGAACTCAGAGAAAATAAGGGTGTTACTACAGTTCAAGAGAAAACCCTATTCATGCTCAGAATCCTAATAAAATCTGCATGCTATTTATCCAAATGCAAGACAAAGAAACACATGAGCTGTGAAAAGAGAAGAGCTAAACCAACAAAACAGTTTCTAGCCTTGTATGTACATTTACCCGTAAGTCGGCATCTGAAAACTAACAAAGATAAGTCAGGGAATTCTCCCATTCTGAGATGGGAAATTCTAAGTGAATCTTCTAATGAAATTATATGTGAGAAAAAGTGGAAATGCTGCCTAGTAATTACTTACAACTACCAGGAAGGCTTGCATAGAAATCTGTTTTGATATATGCATACGTGTGCATATATGTTTGTCTATATTTACATAGATATAGACATATACACATGCTTTTAAGTTGTCAGGCAGAATTTTTATTAATGCTGAATTGTACCTAAATCTAGTAATTTTAAATTTTTCACATGGGGCAATTTCTGATGCCTGTTAAAAATCTTAAAATTATGTAATTATTTTCCCCTTTCTGGAAGTTGTAACTAGGATATTGTTTGGTCTGCATTCCTTGAACTATAATCATTAACAGACACAGGAGTTTTTTGCAAAGCTATGTCTATTTTCTTCAAGAACAATTAATAAGGAAAAATCCTTGAATAATGCAAGACAGACCCTCCTAAAGAAGCTTAAACAAAGGTCAGTGAAAAATTCATTTATTTAGCATTGAAAGCAAGTTTCATAGCAACCTACACATATTGTATTGCTTCTGCTTTATGGATAATTAATTCCATAAATATTGAATTTAAATTAAACAATTACTTAAGAGGCCAAGGATTTAAGTGGGATCAATAACAACCTTTCCTCTGTAACATTTTAGTTAGGATTCACAAATAAACATTTAATATAAATTTTCATAAGGGATCTATTGTGTATATACCAAATTATTAAATGCTTTTACAAAACAAGAGATAAAAACAGATCCTAATTCTACTATCGTTTCAAGGCACCATACTTGTTTTACATGAGTTGTATTAATATATTTTACCCTGCATGTAATTTTAAAAATTACAGGGTTTAATATGCATGGTGGATGAACAGAAATGTTTTTGTGGATTTCTTTCACTTTCCGTGAAGCAGCTGTTACCCATTGTACAACGTACAATACAGGATAGGATGGAGACAATATTCTTGTTACATATGGGCATTTTTTCTCTGCTAATTGAAATTGTCTTTTAATTAAAATTCATTTCAATCCTTTACCTCTATCTGCACACATTTTTTTCTCAGCTTTACTGAAAGTTTGATAAAGGCTAGTGCTGGATGTAGAAATCTTTGTAACATTTTGGATAAACAAACAAATTACAAATATTAATATTTCTAACAATCTAAACTGTTATCTAAATTTGTATAGTCGGAAAATGTATCTCATTCTTAATGTAAGAATGTGTTAATTCTTAATGGATTTGCGGGACATAAAATCATGATCTAGATGAATATAGTGTATTTCACCACTTACTGCATCACAAAATAATTTAAGATTTACTCAAGGAAAACAAACCTGTCCTTAGGACATAATAGTAAGGCCACGATGGACACACAAATGGTGCAAAGTTGTACAAAGTCCCAATGCAATGCCTGAATGCCAGGACATCCTTACTAGGGCAGCTGCTCCCTGACTCTGGGTAAAGTCCTGGTGCTCTAGGTTTTCTTTTCTTTATCCTGAATCATCAAGATCCACCTGTCTCTCAAAGGTTAGATGGACTTAATCAAAGGATGTTCATAAAACACCTAAAATCTTTGAAGGAAGACATTGGATTAGTATGAAGAATACTGTTTCACACACGCATTGTGAATTAATCAAAATGCTTTTGTAGAAATTTACATTTTCACACATGTACTGAATTGGTGAAAAAAATATAGGCAACCCAATTTCATCATGTTAAATATTTAGTGGGGATTCCCTTTTTTTCCCCCAGGGAATCCAGTAGAAACATGAAAATATCAGCTTCTACAAAAACATTTCTATTGATTTCTGACAGATGCTTAGGTCGTAAGATTGTGATAAAAGACAATGGAAAGGGTCAAAGTTCAAGAAAAAAAATCTTTCTCTAAGACGAGCCCATCCCTAAGATGAGCTCTGTTATCTACAATATTCTAATACTAAAAGGAGTTCCAATCTTTAGTGAGGCTCATGAGTTCATCTCTATGTTACATACTGACAGGGTTTTATGAAAATCATGTATCAAATCTAAGCTTAGGCACCCGTATCCTATGGGAATAAGGACTTGCAATGGTTGTGACTTCAAACCTGTTTATATCTGTTTGCCAGTGTAACAGTAAAGGCATATAAGTGGTCTATAAATTACCTCATAATACACACGTGCTCTTAAGACCTTTGTCTGTACTGAGATGTATTGTTACTGTTTTTTTCACAAGAAATTCTGTCTTAGCCTATAGTTAGTGTTCCCTATATGGAAAATTTTACTTAAGTATAACTCCAGTGGGGATTCACAAGATAGGTTTTCTTTTCTTTATTACCACAGGTAAACCTCCATTTACATGAAACAAGATCTTCAGAGCAACCATGCAAATGTTACACTCTTTGCACTCATGTAAAGTAGCTGGGAAAAATAATTTGCTTCTACATTGTCCTTCCTTGTAAAGTTTTACTTTTCGTCAATGTTCTTAGTCAGATACTAAAAGCTGTAAGCCAGCACAAATTTTACACTGTGGGTTGTGGGTGTTTCTTTTTCCTGTTAGGGAGCAGTGTGTTTTAAGTTGTCTTCAGCTTTAGTATATTTTGAGGGCTTTACTTTGGGGATACATCTGTGTCATGAGATTACCTAAGGTAAATCCCACAATATTAAAATGTATTTTACAAAATACGGAGGAGGTAAAAAATACAGGTTAAAATCCCTTATCCCTTATCAAATTTACATGCCCAAAATAACATACATTGAAAGGGCATCAGAAGTATCTTTGGTGACATGGCTCCATTTGCATCAAATTCAAGATGGGGAGCAGAAATAATTGTGACTCAGTGGATGCTTGCTCCCTTCAGGCATCAGGATGCTTGAGTTGCTGTGGATATACTATATTTTACATTAAGGTACCTAGGCCAAATTAGATCATCCAGACCAGCAAATTAAAAAATTGAGTTAGGGCAGTGTCTTGGGAAAAGGTGGGTAGTCAAAATACGTTTCTCTTGTTGGCTCAGAAGTTGCTGTCATTTTTTCATATTTATTTAAATGTTCCACTTCATGTGTTTGCTAATAATTTGGGGACATCTAAGCCACCTTCTTTTTTCTTTCCACTTGGTATATATAAAAAAGGGCTCTGCTAACTTTATCACACCTACAGAGCCCTTCCTTAGCCATCCTCACAGTGGTTATCAAGTAAGGCTGAGGAGTTAGAGCTAATTGTAAAGGATCTGACACCCAAAAAGAGACATGAAGAGGTGATGGTGGGGCCACAAAGAAAACAAACCACAATTACAGCTTTCTATGCTTCTGTATTCTTTGGTTCTTTTACTGACTGCCTTGACAAGATTGCATGTAAAAAATAAGTTATATGAATTTATTTCTGAAATAGGAGAAATTGCATTCACCTAACATTTTCTTATCCAGAATGTTTTAAAACTTCTCTTTCCAAAAAAGTAAAGCTCTATAGGTTGAGCTGGGGTTAAATGTATCACTGTGGCTTATCCAGAACCTCTTCATTTGTGTATGTGGAGAAATATAACTTGACCTAAAAAAACACAAGAAAATGTGTGAAGCTTTAGAAAGTGTATTTGGGCAGAAGAGGAAGAAGAAAGTTGGTGCCAAGAAATGGAGGCATATAAATTTTTTAACATAATGGGACAGATGTAGAGAAGATGCATGAAAGAAAATTCAAGCTTTTCTCACATGGTCACTTAGAAAATATTTAGGGTCACTTTAAAAATATTTTAATAAGGGACCCAAAAGGTCACACAATGAAGATGAGAGCTCAGGAGGAGTTTGAGAATAATTTTTAAAAATCCTAAGAAATGTTCATGGTATTTTAAACCTAGATTCACCATAGGTTAGAGTCTGAAATCTTTAATCCAGACAAATTACAAAGACACCAAACAGACCTATAATGTCCAGCAAGGAAGAATAAAGCAAAAGTAGGATTCTGCTCACTATACAAAAGGAACAGGATTTGATGGATACACTGTATTCCTATTCTATTTTTTTTCTCTCATCAAAATACTTCAAGGCTTATCATGGCTCTTTTCATACTAAAATAATAACAATAAACAAAAAGCATGATCAGCTAGAGTGGCATTTCGCAACATCCATCACTTATAGAGCTTGAAACAGGAAGCACCATTTTCCAAATTGAAAATGTTTGAATGGGCTGTCAAAAAGCCTCTCTGCAAATGTGTTCCATCCAACAGAAACAAGCCCTCTGCAAACAAATCAAGTGGTGCAGAAATCCTTTGCACAAGATGATAGGCGAGGCCTCCATGCTGACACTGTATGCAAGCCAAGTTTTCATGTACTTTGATGGCTGACCTCCAACTCCTGACATATTCATTATATTCCAGCATGTTGGGCGCAGATTGCATTGAAGTGATGACAGCTACAAGACAGCCAACAAGGAATATGGGCATTCTGGCAACAGGTGGCCTTTCATTTGTACTGGGAAAGTTAATCTAGTTTATCATCAAAGTATATTATGTTCAAGGAGTGTCATGTTTTGAGAAATATAGTGACAGATTAAACAGAGGGAGCAGTCTTCCATAGACTGTGACATTTTTCGTAGACCAAACCTTTCAAGCTGCTCTATTGTTTATGCTTGATTTAGGTCAGTTAAAAATAATTCCATTGTCTCAGGGTTTTCACTGCTGGCTCCAAATTATAGTTTCTGCCCTATGTCAAAGTCTGATGGAGGTATGCCAGAAAGTCTGCAGCCCTGGGACCACCATCAGCCACACGCTGGGGAATACTTTATTACCTTGAAAAAGGTGATTTTAGAAAGATGATATTTCTCAAGAAAAAATATCAGATAGAAATACTTCTGGGAATGTGCGTGTCTTTAGCTCTGACAACCACATTAGCTGCAAATTCAGTCCTGAAAATTCCTACTCCCTTGCCCACTTTGCTTATCTTTTTCAACAGACTGAGGAAAAACTGTGTAAAATTGAAATCATGTCAGAGTCTCATAACTGAAGTGGTTGATGTGAACTCTTGGTTTAATTTCACTCCTGCTTTTGAAGATAGGTCAGAGAAATACTGTGACACAGTTAAAGTAAACCACTGATTTTTACACGGAAGAGTATAATCACAGAGCAGAGTCACCAATTTTTTTTTGTTGCAACTGTTTTGTGGTGACTAAGTATTTTGACATCCTCCCTGCCCGGGGGAGTAGAGAAACTCGGACAGCAGCACAGCACTATGGAAATTACAAATAAATATACTCAAGAAACCTGGAAATCCTGATGTAGACACCAAATATTGCAGCTTTAATAACATAAATAATTTTTTCTTCTTTACTGGTTGCTTTCTGAAATACAGACTTAGCTGATTATGTTGGAAGTAAAACTAGACACTTCAAGAAAAATGTGATCTAATCAGGGAAGTTAAGTCACCAATAAAACCAGCAGAATAGCAGGGGTCAAACTACAGCCTGTATAGGAAACCTGGCAACATCTCCAAATCAAAATATCAGGAGTTCAGATGACATACTTTTTTATTAATTTCTATCAAAAATAAATAAATGGAAAATGTAGACAAGTGGCTTCACTTCATAAAATAAAACTTGCCAAATAAAGGGGAAAACAACCCCCCATCTTCTTCTAGCATTTGTTACTTATGGTATAGTTAATACTAAACTATTACTGAATAAGGATCCAAATATATTTTGACAGAAGAGCAGTCTGAAAACTCTTGAGTACGTATGCCAATATAGTTTCTGTAGAGTTAAATATTGATAAAGAATATTTGGCTTTTGAATCTATTGAACATAATATTTTTACAATGTTGAGCTATACAGTCTCATTGATGCTTTAGCAAGTGAAGAATGCATTTCCTGAAATCATCACCACCTCTTGCACTCATGTCACTCATCACAGAGTTGCCTTTAAGCACACCAACCAATTAATTCAAGACACAAGTTAATGAAAAAAATGTCTTCCAGAAAAACACAAGTCAATTACATCCTTTAGTCCTTGCAACCAGACCAGATTTAATCCAAAGACATTTGCAAACAGTTTCTAGCTTTCCAAGCAAAGAATTTACTCTTTTATTATTTTCTTTGAAAGATGCTAAGGAGGTAATTTCTCAGGTAACAGTACATTTAGACATTTCAGAAACCTCTAGAAACTGTGGCATAATTACATAATGTTTCTGACATGACCAGTAAGAACTCTGAATTATCTTCTCATGCAACCTTCATACATGTACTTGTTAAGAAAGTTAAATATCTTAGGATGAATCCTGAGAGAATTTTGGAGTTTGATGAATGGAATCCTCTTTCAGTTTGGGAAGAGCAGAAACACAACATCATGAAAAATTAAGACAGATAGGACAAAAAAATGGAGTGGGAAAGAAGTTACACAAGTTTTTAAAAAGGTGAAAAACTCTCAATATTATCTAATAAGAAAAAGAAGATGAAGAAACAACAAGTGTGCTGCTTTTCATGGATGAATACACCCAAATCACCACCACTCTCTGCGACAAAGGCCATTGACTCCCACTAATCGACAGATGTAAGTACCTTCACTTCTCTAAGTCTTTTCATGAAGAGCTGCTCCTGGTTCATCAGTTGTTTGCCCTAACCTGCCCAGTGGATTTACAGCTTCTGAATATGATCTTCTATACAACGTTGTGCAGTTAATTTAGATGTATGTACATTCTACTCCTCGTGTGACTGAGAGCACAATTATACCCACAGGCTTTTATTTCTTTCACATGTTTCTCTTGTTTTTGAGCAGAGATGCCTATGTTTGCCTCACGTTCTCTGTCTATTTCTTACGTCAGCCTAACTGCCTACAACTGATTTTACAAATGACTTTTAATTTAAAATTATATTATGCAGTCCCTTATGCTGCGCTCTTGTCTTTCCCCCATGATCTTAGCTGTCACAAGCAGAATGTTTTGGAATTTTAATTTAATTTTACTGCAAAGTTCTTCCCAATGTTGTCCTTAATTCCTTGAGTAGCTGGAAGTTGAAAATCACATTGTTTGGATAATCAGGCAATTTTGCAAGTTTTCTGCAAAAAAGAACACATGGTACAATTATGCCATGTAGTGTTGACCAAACTAGAAGTTAAATAATAACCATTTGAATAAATTTTTACCTGTTGCTTTATGAAGAAACCTTCTATTTTCTGCTCTTAGTGTGTTGCAGTTAGCCTGTGAAATCAGATCTATGGAAGATAGGTTTTGTAATGGCATCCTCACTCCAGAAAAGGGGAAAAAGAGTGGGCTCAGCTAGCAACTTTTAATGTCTCAAGCCCAGAGTGACACTCTTCTGTTTAAGGAAAAAGATAGAAATAAACTTAATTTGAGTCATTCCTTCAGATGAAATGGGGGTTTGAGTCTTGACGCAAAGTCTTTTAAGAAAATACTTAAATGCTAAATTTCCTTCTTTCTTCATAGCCACTATACATCTGAATCCCTGTATGCTATGTGCAAGGTGAGAGGAGATTACACCAAGAAATTTTAAAGCCTTAAAACATCTAGGAGCAATGCTGCATGGCTTTCAGTGTTGCATACGAGCATGTTAGCTTCCTGTGCACACCTTAGCTCTGCACAGCACTTATTTTTGCAGGGTGTTCCACCAGCAGAGGCAAGGCTGAGAAGGGTATGGTTTGTTTCATAGGCATCACACAATTTCTTAATTTTTAATGCTTTTATACATGATCTATTAGTATAGGGTTCTGATCCACACAGGAGGTTTAATGACACTATTCTAATAAAACCCATAAGCAATAGCATTAAAAGGCAGAGAAAAAAAATAATCATGAGAATATCTCAAGACAAGAGACAGTCAGTATTCAGTACTGTTTCTGCCACATTTAAGTGAAAACCTCTGATTCTCACCCCAGTTTATAATTGCCTTAGCTTAATTCATCATTAACATCTTTTTTACCTTCATTACAATTTCTAATAATAATGGTTAAACATGCAATAGATCAGTGCTACTCACTCAGAATACCTAGAGATTGACATATCCTTGTTAACAGGACAGAGAGGTGTCATGGGTTTTACTTATGGCAAGTAACACTTAGGCATGGGTTTCTAGTAAAACCTTTCAGTGCTTTTTTCTTTTTTTTTTTTTTTTTTTTTTTTTTTTTTTTTTTTTTAAAACCTTTTTTTTTTTTTTTTTTTTTTTTTTTTTTTTTTTTTTTTTTTTTTTTTACTTTTAAGAACAACTCTTGCATTTGCTTAAAAATCACTTTTGCAGCAAACATTTCAACAAGAAAATTCTTCAGAGAGAATTTGTAAAGGAAAACAGTAAGCAAACACTAAGGCTTTCTCTGTACTGACTAAAAGCTATTGTTTTTCCCTAATGAGCTATTGTTTTTTCCCTAATGAGCTTTAAAAAACCCACAGTGCCATTTATTTCACTCAAAAATCCTAGCAGCAGACAAAGTATGTTCACTCTTTCCTGTGAAGTATCCAGGTAAGGTCAAATCTGTACCATACCCCTGTAACTGCCTTGATTTGATTGACCTTGTGCTAACTTTGGAAGTGCCCTGTTTATACTACGGTTTTGCCTCAGTTATCAGCAGTGAAACACTTCCTTGCCATGTAAGAAAAACAGAGCAAAAAACCTTATACAACTCTTCCACTTATGGGTGCTATCAGACTGCTCCCAAAGCAAATGTTTTTAGATGATTCTACTTGTCTGTCTCATTTTGCTGTTTCCATATAGAAGGTGACAACAGAAATGTAGCTATTGTTGCAAGACTGTACACTGGCACAAGTAAATGCAAACTTCTCTGACTACACTGTGGGGAAAGTGAACTGCCAAAGTGAATTGCCTTTCCCAGTCACTCAGAGAAGCAGAATGTGAATTATGAAGAAATTCTACTTTCCTCTGCTGAAATTTGTGACATCTGGCTGACAGCAGCACTGATTTACATCCTCACACTGCTAAACTTCCTGTCCTGCATTTGGCCTGATAGATATTAATTCTGTAGAACAGTGTTTCATACCTTTTTGCATCTGTAGCACACATCCTGAAAGCTTACATGGCAGTCTTCTGCTGATGCTCGTTACACATTGAAGTAGCCAAGATGTTGAAGACATTAACAAAAGGTATATTAAGTAATTAAAGTACATTATCAATACTGTATTTCATACAAAAATGGTTGAGAAAAAGAGAAATAATGCATTTTCACCCAAAGGTTTACATAGATACTGTTTATAAAAGCAATGAATGCATCAGAATACATGCTAATATGTCAAACATTTGCAGTAATTTCATGGCATGAACTTCCAGTGACCTCTGGGACATTGCCACTAATTTTTCTTATTAAGAAAAATTATTTCCACATTCCATCATGCCAGTTTCTGGAGGTATGCAATAAGGAACTAGAGTACAGTAACTGAAATTAGATACAGCATGTCTCTGCTTAATTTACTTCATGCTGTTAATTATCCATCTAGAGAGATTTTAATGATGCCACATTTAATAATCCAGATCTCCCTACGTATAAGCGTATGTTTAAACTGAGTGGAACTTATTTTATTTTGGTGTACGGCTGGCAACCTGGCAATTTCATGTAAGAGGATGTTGAGTAAGATGGTTTTTACTTGTCTAGAAGTCTAGAAGGCTTCCCTAAAAGGCATTTTTTCCTGATGAGACACTTCTGTGCAGAGCAAAGTCATTTAATCCCTTCCTCCTTTTTGTTTTCATTCAGAACAAAGGACCCAGCCACATACTGGGTCATAGATTTAATATGTATTCTGCAAAGAGCTGTGCTGAGGAGGAAAATCCTCCAATTTTCTCATAGCCCACCCTTGACTGTAGTGGTCATGGTTGTCCTTTCCTGGAAAATAGCATTGATTGAGCAGATTAAAATGTACTTCCTTGCAAAGAAGTACTTGTAAGGTCCGAGGTGTTTGGCTGTGGTGTGAATCTCCTCTCTAAACACCAGAGCTGAAATAGGGCAGATGCTAATAGTGTTACACTTCATTTTGATGGGATGATTCAGTTATAAGTGGATGCTCCTTTGAATCAAAACAAATACATATTCTGGTACTTGCTAAATTTGAGAAATGAGCCTAGACTGTCTATAAGCTATCTCATCAGCTCCCATTTTTGAAAATTCAATTATTTTTTTATTACATTTACCTACACCTGGTGCTCTACTGCCAGTAGTACGGGTACAACAAGGATTCCGGCTTCAGTCTATGCTCTCCATGCCCAAGTACTGTAGCCCATAGCCTGTGGCGCTCCATAATTGTCCTGTAAAGCAGGGACACTTGGATAAGTAATCATTCCTGTTGCTTTCTGTCAGATTGCGAAATTTCAGCCTATAGGGTTATTAAAAAAAAAAAAAAAAAAAAAAGTAATAAATTTAAAAAGAGATAAGCTATATTTAAATTAAGAAAATATGCACCTGTGCTTTTAGAGGTTTAGCCTGACCAAGGCAGAAAATTTGACTACCATTAGAACATGTCTTGTAAATCATGAAGTTGAAGACTATGCAGAGAGTAGTATTTTAACTACTGTATGAAGAAATGTGCTTAGTTTCTTATTTAAATGTATATAAGCAAGCAGTATGCAGTAAACAAACAAGTTTGCAAATGATTTTACAAATTCCACAAATAATTAATACTGTTAATCTATCCCATTTCCCTCTTGTCATAACCTTTACTTTTTTTGAATGCTTTGAAATTCATAGGGTTAGTGAAGTGCTTAAGAGGAAAAAAGGGGAAAAAAAGGTTAGAATTTTAAGCTTAAATTATGCCAAAATACAAGAGGGTTATACAAAATACCAAGAAATCATTGACTTTTTTTATCCAGAGTATTGACATTGCAAACATCTCGTAGTACAAAATGTGCACTTTTATTGGAACTTACTTTCAAGCTCTTAATAAACTGACCACAGAAATGGTGTGTCAAAAGGAATCCAACCATTTGCTTAATATCATTTCACAATACTTGAAAAATAGAATTACAATCTTCCAAGTCTTGGGATCAATTTGGTTTCTCCAAGCCTTTACATATATCCTGATAAAAACTGTGTCTGTGTTATTAAGTAATATTCAACAGCTTTGATTTATATTACTAAGGTGATAATTTGCTTACATCAGTTTTGGGGCTTTCAATTTTTCCTTTTACATGACTCCTTTCCAGTTACTCTATTATAACTTTTTTGTCATATGTATTCTTTCATTGTGTACTTTCTCTTTTGAAAGAATTACTGTCTTCATGTTTCTTACCTGTGAACACTCTTTAACGTGTTTTTTAGCAGCTTGTCTCAGTCTCACATGTACCAATAGTCTATTGTTTTGCTCTTGACCTTGCCTACTGAAATATCGCTTGAAGGTACAAATGCTTAAAGGTGTCTTTCTTTTTTTTTTTTTTTTTTTTTTTTTTTTTAATTTAGGTTTAAATTAGGTACTCATTCCAGGACCACTTTGGCCAGCACATCCACAAATTCTGCTTTTTTCGTTGTTCAATTGCATTTGATCAGTAAAAAGAAGTTCTCTTATATATTGTACTACTCATAGTCAACTGGAAATTAGCCAAAGTTCATTGTCTCTCACTGTTGTTTAGATGACCTTTCTTATTTTTTGGAAAACCAAACCTAGACAAAAAACCCAAACCACTATTTAGGAAATTATGTGACAATTTTTAGACTTGGAAAAGATTAAACTGTGAGCCTTGATATTTTATAATTAGGCTTCTACAGAGTAATGATAGAAAGGGAAGTTCTTGGAAAGACTGAAATATACCCAAACATTTCCATAATTAATTTAACAGACAAAAGATGTTAAATTGTGTTTCTAATCCTTGCAGTAGCTTGCTGTTATGATTTCTTCATAAGTACAAAGATAGAGCTCAGGGATATTACAGAGTTGTAAAGGTAGTGAACAGATCAGAAGTTTATTGGCATGACAGAGATGGACGTATCACTTCACTTAAATTAATCACATTTCATTATACAACCACTTTTGTACCATTATTAAGCTGGGAAACCTACTCTGGAATTTCCTTCTCTGGTAAACAGTGCAGATGGAGCAATCAGGGAGGGACGTTTGGTTGAAATATTTCTTTGGGAGTATCTAACACATTATCATTTTTAATATTTTTAAGCACACCTTAGTCCTTTAAAGGTGATATGGGCACATTTTCACATAAAAGGACCACCTAGCAAAATTTTTAATTCTTGCTACACTTAACTAATGGAAGCAGGCTTTTACCATGTCTCTGAAATTGTCAGATTTTTAATCTTTTATACTTCACCATCCAAAGGACTTGACTTGACTGAGATATAAGTGTTCTAGACATCATGCAAAAATATGTTTAAAGAGTCCCTGTCAGAAAGAACTTAGCCTTGTTCATTACAATTATAAAAGATCCTGCAACTCCGTATATTTTGGGATTTGTACAACCTTCAGCTAAACATTTCTGATTCAGTGTGGACTACATACCCAAGGGATTGAAGATGTCTCTGTCAAGCTGTCAGGAAATAATTTATTCTGATAAATGCAGAAACATTTTCTTTATAAGTCTTCAAGGCTATACCACTATCAGGACATTTGCCTTTGATCCAATACAAATGAAGATACTTGTTCCGAGGAGTAGCATAATTTAATTATTTATTCCAGTCTTCCTCTTCTCCACTAAGGGACAGTTAACAAAATACAGGATTAAAAAATACATTAAATAAAATGAGTCTTTTTGAAAAAGGACTTACTTACTTATTTTGAATATGGTGAAACATTGTTCATGGTTCTTCTGAAAGCATTCAGCCCATGAGAGAGAGGCTGTTACAATGAGAACCCACACCAGTAAAAATTGATAGACTACCCTGAATGATGGGAGATTCTTGACATCTGCCATGTAAGAAACACTTCAGAAAGGTATCTGTGCCTAATGAAGTTCTTTGTCACAGCAGGACATAAAGAAAAGTGGACCAGTTCCAGCCCTCGGAATATGAGAAAGAGATCACTTCCACTTTCCTGTACTTCCTTTCACATTCTGCTCAGCTGACAGATACCACTGAATTGAGTGGTACCAATACAAAAACTGACAAAGTACAAAGACCAATATTTTCTAAACCGTAAGTGCTTAAGAGTGAAGTTTTTTGCTTCCTCACGGAATCTTGCACGAATCAGGGTTAGAATCCAAGCCCAAGAGTCATCAAAGATTTCATCACAAGAAAACTTCCTTGTACAGAAATTTCTCTTCAAGGCATTTGTAGAGTCTTTCTGCCAATATAGTGAGAGATTTTGTCCTACTGGTTTCTTTAACCCTTACAAAACAAAAAATCTCCCACAAAAAGAACGGTGCATTATCAGAAGATGGAACTTTTCTGTTTCTATTTCTTACCATGCCTGGTGGGGTGGAGTTTAGTGTAAAGAACACTATAGAGAAAGAATCTTAAAAAGACTGGTTGAAAGCACATAGAAAAAACATGAAATTTACCGGATTTATGGCTTACTGCAAGTTCCCTAGTTGCTTTATATACAAGAGCATCTAAGCTGACCCATCATTTCATGCTGACGTCATATAGATATAACAGCTTTCAGTGAACTGGAGAACAGATAAAATGCAGCACTAGCAGATCTAGCATTCAACACTGAAAAATCAAAGACAGTTTGCACCAATTTTTGGGTCACAAAGCTTCTGACTTATGCCCAGTCTGATTTAAAGTCCATTTCATGTCAGCCCCATTTACAACTTTGATTCATCACAGCTGTCACAGAGAATATGCCATTCACACATCTTTCCTTTACAGTCAGATATTTGAAACAGCATGCAAAGTGGGTTTTGAAAATTGATGTTATCTCTCAGTTCCAGCAGCAATCCTGGACCAGGAGCCTGGTTTTTACAAAATAAGCAAACAAACCCCCCACCACCTTTCTGATAGTAAAGTTGGGATGGACATCTCAATTGGATAGTAAAGCAGGCTGAATGATATTGGAGAACAAAAAGAAGCTTGCTTTCCTCCCTGACTTCAAGATCACCTACCCCATTGTGTTGGTTTTGCATGGCCTGATTTTTGGTGAGGAGGGAAGAAGCCAGCCATGGAAGTGATTTTCTGTGAGGAGCTGCTACCAGCTTCCTCTGTCCATGGAAAACCAGTCGCTGGTTGGCTCTGAGAACAGGCTTAGCATGCTGCCAAGCCAGTTAGAGACATTGGTAATGCCTCTTATGATAACATATTTAAGAACGAAAAAACCCGCGAGAAGCTCTCTTTCCTTCTGCTCTCTGAGGGGTGGGGAGGGGTCATGCCGTCAGGGGCCATCCCAGCACCGTGACCAGCCATGCGGCTGGGACCATGAACTTTATTTGCTTAGCTGCTTTTAGCCAGCCATGCTGAGAACAGAAGGGCAGAAGCGGCGACAGCAGTTGTTCCTTTTCAGCTGCCCACATGAGGAGAGGTGCAGAATGAAGCCAGTGGCTGGTATGGCATGAACAGTGCCAGCTGGGAACACATGAGCAGCAGCGAAAGGCATGGCAAGCAATTCACCGACACAGAGCCTGGACAGAATCAACTTTTCAATGCTGCACAACTCTATGAAAACTTTACAGTAGATAGAACTTGAGAACAAACAAACCTATGAATATCAATTCTCTTCATCAAAGAAAAAGGGAAAGGTGAAGACGTGAGGAGAACATGGCAACACTAAGGTCTGTGCAAAAGAGGAAGGGAAAGGAGGAGGTGCTCTGAGCATCAGAGCTGAGATTCTTCTGCAAGCTGTGGTGAGGGCCATAATACAACAAACTATTTCCCTGTAATTCATGAAGTGCATGGGAGGATGCAGGATGCATCCGCAGCCTGTGAAACAAAGGTGCTCACACTGGAGCATGTGGATGCTGAGAAGCTGTGATGTGGTGAGAGGCTTGAACAGAGAAGGGAAGAACTCTTGCTTCCAGAGATATAGGAAGACCCTTGCTTTTATACCAGAACAGCTCATCCTTACAAAACTGCACCTCATGAACTAATGGCCCATGAAAAAGCAGTTGTGTGAAGACTGCTTTGCCTCTGGGAGGGACTCACATTGTAGAAGATTTGGGCAGGAGTGCTGCATTAAAGACTGAGGCAAAAATGTTGTTGAGTACCTCAGCCTTCTCCTCATCCACAGTTACCAGTTTTCCAGCATTGTTTATCAGAGTGGTACAACTTCTTTTACCTTCCTCTTCTGATTCGAAGACTGTAGAAGCCCTTCCTCCTATTTGCATTGTTGGGCTGAGTTTAATTTGAAACACTGTTCTTATGATGAATCTGTAAACTTAAACATTTAGAAGAGGAATGATGACAAATAGGTTGTAATTTCTTTTAAGCACTCTCTAATACATTTCCTTGAATTATTTCTACAGTTACAATAGCACCATGCTTATTAAAAATCAACTGTAGTGTTTTGTTACTCCCAGTATACACAGGAAAAAAAATCTATTGTTAATTTTTTTTGGTTGAGCACAGATTGTTAACCTTTATTTCAGTACAGTATTTTAAGAGCAATGTAGTTAGAATATCTGTCATTCTTGCCATTTTATTTATCACTTCTTTCAAATGTTTTTTTAAAAAAGGATATATGATTTTTGCAGACAGACTTTTAACTGATGTCCTTAGGTCTAAAACCATCACAAATTTAGAAGAGGGAATTTCATGTAATTGCAAATAAATTCAGCAGTTTGACGAACAGTAGTGTTGTGTACTTTGAATTAAGACCCCTCTCTGGAATCTGTAAAAATGATGCTGCATCAATATGCAGTGTAAAGAAACTCAACCCCTCATTCACCATACTTAATTATAAGAAAAATTGTTTTTCTGCAATATGTTGGAAGACCTTGTACTAAAATGTGACTTTGTTCTCACTTCAGTCATCTATCCCTTTGTATCAGAATACAAAGATCACTCTCTCTGACTCTACAAACTTGGAAGTTGAATTTTCTGAAAGAAAATGGAGGCTGTTCGTTCCTTGCATCATGGGAGAGGTTCTTCACAGCTGGGATTTGACAGATTTTTTTCCCTTGACGAACTCTTTGACCTGGTGGTAAGTGTTAAGATTGAGTATTACCATTCCTGTCTGCTCTAAGGCCCTCAGTGTCAAAGCACAGACCTACTGGAGTGATTTCAGAGAAGGGCCACCAAGGTGATCAGAGGGATGGAACACCTCTCCTGTGAGGAAAGGCTGAGAGAACTGGGACTGTTCAGGCTGGAGAAGAGAAGGCTTTGGGGTGGCTGAATTGCAGCCTGCCAGTAGCTGAAGGGAGCCTCCCAGAGAGATGGAAAGAGACTATTTACAAGAGCACAGCAGTGACAAGACAAGAGGCAACAGCTTCAAACTGAGAGAGAGCAGGTTTAGCTTAGATGCTAGGAAAAAAATCTATGGTATGAGGGTGCTGAGGCACTGGGACAAGTTGCCCAGAGAAGCTGTGGATGTTCCATCCCTGGAGGTGTTTAAGGCCAGGCTGGAGGAAGCTCTGAAGAACCTGGTCTAGTGAAAAATATTGTTGCCTACAGCTGATGGGTTGGAACTACATGATCTTTAAGGTCCCTTCCAACCCAAACCATTCTATGATTGTATGACTCTATGACTCTGAAACATTTTAATTAAATGTCTGATAATATATAATCTTCATTATTGTTAATGTTTTCATTTATTTTATGCATATAACATCAAAATTTTTAATTTTTTTTTATTTTATAGTTGTACATCACAAACACATACACTGATGTTTCAAGATGCTTTTACCCTTTTCAATAACAAATATTTATCTCCTAAAATGAAATGGCACTTTTGAGTATCAATTAATAAGAAAGAAATTATTTTTGTAGTATTCCAATCAGGAAAGCTAGATCCTATGCTAATTTTCCTGGAAATGTAGTTTTTATTTTGTTTTGTGGGAAGCAATTTTAATATGTATTTTTAAAAAAAAAAATTATAGATGAATACAATGTCCTCCCTGTGTAGTATTAGCGTTTACAGCAAACTTACACAAGCCTGTATTTTTCTTGATTTCTGCATCTACTTACAGCCTGGCAGAGATTACCTGAAAGCTTAGAAATAAAATAACTTCCTCACAAACACATAGAAATGTTAATGGAAGGCTAGGAAGCATATAAAAGTAGTTTATTCAAACCTGAATTAAACCAAAGATTTATATTTTGATCTGATGTACAGTAATAACCCAGTTTACTAAAAGACACTAAGTTTTTGCTGCAGAAATGGCAAATGCAACCTTTGGAAGTCATGCAGGAAGTGGACAATGTTGACTGTTTGAGAGGCTGTGGGGGATGCATGAACAGCAGTGGGGATAAGCAGCCAAAAGAGGGGAACTGCAGAGTGTACTGCTCCAGGCACGTGGTGGCATCCTCAGATGGCTCCATTAGCTGTGCTCATCTCTGTTGCCTCTTTCTTGCCCACTTCCCTGCAACCCCGATGGGCACCAGTGCCTTTGAACAGCGGAATCGTGGCTGCCCTCTGTCCCTGTCCACATATGGATGCCCTGGTTGGATAGACATGGAGACAGCACGGTCAGCACCAGGCAGTGTATTGCTAGCTCTGTTCGCAGGCACAGACTGCAGTTCTGTCCTGGTTCTACAGCCCACACAACAGCACTGCTGCCACGCCAGCCACCCTTCCCCACCTCCAGCACACAGGACCAGAAAGGGCTCTTGGGTCATATCCCCCTGTGGAGTCTGTTGACCACTACTTTTAGGAGACCCTCCAAGGATTTGGGTGTAATGAGAATTTCTGTGCAAAAAATATCATACAGATGAAATATTCCCATGGCTGATAGAGTATTGATAATCTGATAGAAAGTGGTACACATGGGTGTTATTTATTCCTGTTTAAAAATAGGATTTTTAATTCCAAAACAGATTAATATTTGTCTTGCAGCAGTTTGCTATTGAGTACAAAGCTATGCAAACTGTTGTGATGTTTATAATCATGATTTATCTTTTGCTTCAGGATCATCTTTATACCAAATTTATTTATAAATTCAGCTTTTACTGGATATAAGTTAAAACAAAAATATTGAAAATCTGGCACCTAACATTGCAAATGCTCAAAAATCTGCTGAGGCAGAAACCAAATTCTTATCATTTCAAAGTCACAATATGAGAAAAGGCTCTAACCTTCCTTAAACAGAGGGGAAACCCCAAGTGTTTAATAGAAGGAAGGTTCCTTCCTCCAAAAGGAAGGAGCCTTAGTGAGCTACAGAAATGGAAAATGTACATGAAAAAAAAATTATTCATTAAATAAATGTACTCACGTGTGTGTATCATGAACCAGATTCAATAAACACTAGGGCATATGTTCAAATTTAAGCACTGATGGCAAAGTGCCTTAGGTGGATACTTAAGTGCTATGCTGAAAAGAGATTTTGTAAGAAAAGCTATATTTGTCTGCTTCACTGAAATACAACCTGTCATGTTTTCTGTAAAGAACAAGAATATCTTACTAATGTTTTACACTGAGATAGCTTTCTCATTGCAGTAATTTCTTTTTAACAGTGAAAATGAATTATTATAAAGAAAAAATTCTTGAGATATTTAAAATATTGGGCCCATGCATTCATTAAAATTATCCTCTCATGCCCTTTGGAAAAAAAAAAATGGGGACAGTAACAGTAGCCCTATACAGCTCTTCAATGATTAACAAGACTAAAAGGATTAACATTGAGTATTTATTTTATGAGGGACACAATGGTATTTTGAAAGATCATATAGAGAAATCACTTGCAAAAAAATCTGGATTTTTTATGAATTAAGGTTTCTGTTAGAACTGTTTGTAATTGCAGAACATATGGCTGCTGGTAACCATTGAAAAATGACATCATCTTTGACCCCAGAAATACAAGTGATAAGAAGATTATAAACGTTTTTCCATAGTGCTTTAATGCTACTTCCTAGCATGTCAGAAATTATTGCCTTAGAAGTAAAGTAGTAAATATTTTAAAAGTCTTCATTCTTGGCAGATTTAGCTTGTTAACTGTGAAGGCAATATTAGCAAAAATAACTCCTAAATAGTACTATTATCTCTTTCTGGCTGTTTATATGACCAGAACAGAGTTGAACTGAGCTCATCATCACCCACCACTGTCAAAGGGCTTACTACACCTTTTGAAAACTTAATTTTCCCTGGCCATGGCTTACGCTTGCAGGTTCTCTTTCTCTAGGATTCCATTCCCAGCCCCGTGTGTACCAAGTTCCACAGCTGTGATGCTGCATGGCAACCAGGCGCAGCACAGGCTCCCCTCCTTTGGAGGGCCATGCCCTGCCCCTGCCTGCGTCACTCCATCACAGGGTTGCCCCTTACACCCATCAGCTCGCTGATGCACAATGGTTTAGCTCCACAGGTAACAAGTGCTAAGGAATGGCCAAATATCTCAGATCATTTTGAAGGGGTAGATGTTGGGTTTTATCCACTTTTGGGTTTTTGTCCACTTCCTACAAGAGAGCGAACACCAAGAGCACTAGAAGACAGCAGTTGCCTGTCACAGTTTGATTTATTAGGCAATATGGCAATTTTGCCGTGTTTGTTAGGCAGTATGGCAATAATATCATCATATGAACTATTATGCTGAACTATCTGTCAGATAGAAATACCCAAGCTGTGATTAAAAAAGCAGAGCAGTTAATATATTTTTATAAAATATATTTTGCATATATATACATACACACACATATATATATATGTATTTCTCATATATATATATGTATATATATGTAAAGTACATATGTATATGTAAAGTATATATATAGGTATAAAATATATGAAGAATATACAATTTTGTAATTTTCTTTTTCATAGAGAGATAGAACTGAAATCAGAGATACTTTAGCAATTTAGCAGCAGGGTATTTACATTGAAGCACATTTTCTGATGGAGAAAACGAGAAATGGTGTTTTTTCTTGTTTATCTAGTCCTATATCCTATTTATTTTACATATCTGATAAAGCAAGTATTTTTTTTGTATCACACAGTGTTGAGGACTTAAAATTTCAAGTGCATAATATTTTGTGCTGCAGTCCTACATGTAATACAAGGGCTGTAGAATGAAACCTCAGGCTTCTTTGCTGTACTTGGCTACTGTATATTTCACGAGATATGTGGCTGCACGTAGACAGAGACAGGGAATATGATTGAAACCAGGGTATCTGTTACACACTCTAAGTATGGAGACCTGAAAAGTCTTACTTTTACAAGGAGCCCGTAGTCATTTTTAAAGGGGCTTATAACAAAGATAACAAACATTTTAGCAGGGCCTGCAACAGGAAAAGATTATTGTTTTTCAACAGAAGGAGGGTCAATTTAGATTAGAGGCAGGAAGAACTCGTTCAGCAATGAGGGTGGTGAATTACTGGCACAGGTTGCCTCAAAGGATGGTGGAAGCCCCACCCCTGGAAAAATTCCAGGTCAGGGGGGATGAGGCTCTGAACAATCTGGTCTAGTTGTCCTTCCTCATTGCAGGGTGGCTGGCCTAGATGATTTTTAAAGGCCTTTCTAACCCAAACGGTTCTGTGATTCTATGAAGTTACGATTTGGATCTGGAAAAGAGCCTTAAGACACTGTGCTACTCACATGGAAGTCATAGCAGGACCAAGCTTCATGTTAGGTGTGCACCTGCTCAGGCAAGCACACAGTGCCCCTCAATTCAAAACTAATATATAACATACAAAACACATTTGTAGAACTGCAGTTGCATGCAGCAAAGTCTTGACAAATTAGAAATCTCTATGCTGTGTCTGTTCCTGTTTAAGAATAACTTGCAGAAGTTAGGGTCGCACAAGGCTGGATAGTTATAAATCCAGAAAAAATAGTACTTACCTGCATTCTACAGGAGAAGCTGAGGACCAATGGCTAATGTCTGCACTCCTACTAAAAAACACACTTGTAGTAAAGGCAACTGGCCTCCACAAAGATTAATTTTAAGTAGAAAACATACTGCTCAAAATTCAATTTAAGGTGAATGCAATTTGAAAAAATTAATTTTTTTGTATTTCCTGTTTGAAATTGATAAGGTATTGCAGTTTTTCACAGACTTACTTTAAATAGTTGATGATTGTTTAGCAGCGTTGACTTACCCTTTGATGTTTGCCATATTATTTCTCTTTTAGAAAGCATTTATAGCTGTACAGTAGGACTATTTCATCATCAATCAACTGATGTATCATAGATTATTGCTAACACAGAGCTCCAATCCTGATTTTACCAGATCAACAGGAAATGTCACATTAAATTTAATAACATCATAATGGATATTTTCATCTTTTTTCAACATCCAGCCAGAAAGCATACAGGATCCCCATATCCACATGTGCACAGCCCTGGAAAATCTAACACTGCATTCTGACTCGTACAATTAACAATATGTCCTCCTACATGTTAAAGGGAGGAGAAATCTCACAGGGAATCTCCATTGATATTCCATTACTTATACCTATGGCAAAAGAACTGGACTCAGATGCCAAGTTGCTATGCAATCAATTGCTTCATATTTTCACCTTTTCTGCCAAAGTACTATGGATTAGAAACTACTTTGATAAGCAGGGGGATTTCATTTTTTTTTCTTTTTAATTGATTTTTATGTTAGGATATCTTGAACACCACTTGGTAGTTGCTAGTTAAAACCTCATCTCATATCAAAAAAAAAAAAAACTGTAGTAATATTTTTATATGGGAAAAAATGTCATTAAAAACTCCACACAACTACTGCAATGTAGAAATCAGAAAAGAAATTAAAATAAGTAATTATCAATTTCTCAACATTTGGCATATGATGTTTTGGGGTTCAGCTTATACATTTCATTAATCATCGAGAAAATCAGTGGACTATTTTTTATCTAAATCAAGTTTTAAATGCCATTTTTTGTTGCTTAAATTTCAGAGAATTTTGGAAATGACAAAAGAGATCAATAATAATTCTTCTATGATTATATAGTCTTTTCCTAGAAGAGAAATTATGAAATTACAGGCAGACCCACCCATGCTGTGGGGACCCTGGGAGCCATTCCCTGGGCTGGGAAGACACAAGAGGCTTCCCTCAGGGACTGTTGGGACACCATTGGCTCCTTTCCCTGTTCCTGTGTCCCTCAGCCACTTGCTCCCTATTCCTCCACTGGCCATCATCATTGTACTGCCAGGGGACCACGGGTCAGCCCCTACCTCTGTTTCTACACAGAAACCTGGACTCGCCCCATGAGTGTGCCCTTGGACCCTGAACATCCCACCGTGTGGCTGAATTGAACATCCGTGCATACTATGCAAAGGCCCTTTTTGCTTCCTTGCCCTGGATTTTACTAGCAGCTATGCCAGTAGCAACACCACACTGAAGCAAAATTCACCTTGCTCGACTTCCGCTGGCTGATCATCTGTTCCCACTGAAAGTTAGCATGACTTCAAATTTTCCATCTGAGCTTCCTAACATTTCATTTCTAAATGAATCAAACTGGGTCCTTTGAAGCTACTCTTTGCACTTTTTTAGCTAACCTGATGCATTTTGGACCCAAATAGTTTACAGAATATGCACATAAACAGCTTTTCTAACAATATGGGAGACTAGCAGTCCCCCAGATAGAGGGTAAAGGAAGATGCCAGCCTAAGTAGAGGCAGGAGGACAACTGTGTCTCTTACTCATAGAACTGCTTATAAAGCCCTCACATTTGTTCTCCTCCGTATTTCAGTCTTATTGCACATTACATACAATCTCTCAGAGAAATAAAATTCCATTCTTTTATTTGGAATAACCATTTCTATAAATAATAAATATAGTAAAACAATAAAGTGAATTATAAGTATTTTGTTTCAAGGATCTGAAAAAATATATGGGGTGAAAATAACTTGCATCAGTACCTGTCAAGTTAATTACTAATCAGGAAAATATATACAGATATGATCCTTTAGATAACTGAAAATTATTCATTAATATTGATTTCACTATTTGAACTGGGGCAGATCCACCTCCAGGTGTGTCTGTGATGTATACAGTTCATGATTGCACACTTGAGTACAAGTTTGCATCTCCATGATCAGCCACTGTGGTATGGAGAAACTGCTGACTAGAGTAGATGGGAACCAGCCAAATGAAGGGAAATAGCTAAGAGACATGAAATTTGTATATGGTACTTCACATAGAAGTTTGGAGCCTTCACAAAGAACAACAAATGATGCAAAATGTAACATGCACTTGAATAAATTTGTTCCCTCAAAGTAAAGAAAAGCAGTGTGCATGTTTGTACACCAGTCATCATATATGTTTGGACATCAGTCTTGGGCATAAAGAAAGCCAAAAATTTGGGAAGAGAGTAAGCTACTAGCAAGATCAATTGACAAAATAATCTAAACAAAACCACACTCCAACAGCAAAGAGCATTTCGAGACAAGTGGGAATGATCTGATGCAGCTACATGACCTATACCAAAAAACTGAAAATGCACAACAGCAACTGCCTTGTCAACATTAAAACAAAATCTGAAATAAAATGCAGAGATAATTAAAGACTTTCAATACCTGTTGCCTAAGGATAGTTTTTAGTTGTTAATACCAAAAATGCTGTGGTGATAGCCAACCAGGCCTATGTATAGATCACCATCTGGAATGCTAAGGCTGGTGGAAAACTTGATAGCAGATGACTAAGCTCAGATCTTGCACAGCAACTTTATAAGCAGGAAGTAAGAACATTATGGACCTTGTCTATTATAAGCAATCCTCAAAGCAGTTTCTGCAAAGGTGGGGAATGAGATGGAGGGTCTGCCTCAGAGCAGACAGAATGAATGAAAGAAGCCAAGAGCATATTTGTTCCCACACCTTCTAGAAATCTATCACTTTGTTTAATTGCCCATTTCAAAGGCTAATGATACAAGTAAGAATGTAAATGGAGATCTGCATGAACAGGAAATGCTAAATCTTAGCACAGCTAAACAAGAACTGTTTTTATGTTGGTGTCCTACATGCTGCATTCAGTTTTTCTGACTTTTGCAAAGGTAATCATGCAACCTTATGCTGCTCCCAAATATTTTTTTCTGTATTAATTACATTTTTAAATGGTAAAATAGAAATTTACTAAGACTCCAAATGCAATATTATTGACTTGGAAAATGGTTTGGCAGCTTCAGTAGAGAAAATAAAATTCTACCATTTCTGACTTCTTGGGGGGTTACAGTTTGTTTTGATTGACTGACAAATAAATTTGTATTACTTTTAAGCAGAAAACTATATGTATGCACTTGAACTACAAAAGATTCTTGCTGAATGTTCAAAAATGGCAGGCATTCCACCTTGCTGAAATATCAGTTGTCCAAGTATAATGTGTACCTTAAACAAACAAACAAAAGAACCTCATCTAAATGTAAGGGGAAAATGAAAATTTCATAAATGAAGAAAAAAAAAGTAAGACTGGTTCACTCACTTAATGACAGATCAAACATTAGAAGAGAAAGCATGACAGACTTTCTTGTAGTTGTACTATTTGCAGATCTCTTTACAAAGAGCTCCACTCTGTGTGCCAAGAAATCTCAAGGAGAAGTCACGACTGTTAGAGAGCTGGTGATGAAAGTTGATAGCTTGAACCAATTCACCTGGCAGAAACGCATTACAAAGAGGGTGTATTTCTACAGAAAGAAATACTTGTTTTGGAAAGTTGACAATGCAAGTGCACGAAGTACAAAGAGAGGGACCCAAAAGGGTTGGTATTTTTCTTCAGTTTTTTAGATGAGCAGTTAAGTAGCAGTGGAATTTTTCTCTGTTCCATGAAATATGTCTTGCAATCAGTGGGACACAAATCTGTGCTCCAACCTTTTGCCAAAATGTGACCTGAAAAATCTGGTTGAGGTCATTCCTGGCATCAGTAAGAGTAGATGCTGTGTCCCAAATTTCAGTCAAGTGTCTTACTAGAAACACAGACTTCCTCTCACCAAAGTAGCAGGTGAGCATGATGCAAAATGTCTGTTAATTTGACTATCCATATTCAAACTCCTGTTACCTACTAACAAGTCTGGTATGGAACTTTATAATTTTTTAGAAATGTTGACATCCTTTAGATATACTTTTAACTGATCTGCACTTGGGAAAAACTAGAGGCCTGCTTATTTTGGGAAAAGCAGCACAGTATTTATTGTAGGATACCTCTCTCCCCTCTTCCTCAGCATTCACTTCTGGAATGGCAAAGGTTTATTTACTCTTTTTCTGGAAATACTACAATTTTCACAAAACAGTGATACACTGTCCACAGGGGAGGCTATTTTCCAAAAGCAACTGTACTACTTAGTATTTTGAGGGCATGTTAACTGACAAGGAGTATGCCCATCTGAATCTGTACTAAGAATTACAAAGTCCATTTATTTATCTATATATTTAAAAGTATTTTGTTAAGATCCAATCCACAACCTACCATTCAGAAATACTGCATTATCTGTGGGAATGAGATAGAAGTATACAGCTAATTCTTGGTCTGGTAGGTTAAAGTGATACCTGCTACATGCCCAAATTTTTTATTCTTGTTTTAACTGTCTTGAACACTTATGAAACGGAAAAAGAACAGAGATGCAATTCCAATAAATTAAGATTTCTGATCTCTGAAAACTGTACTTAGAATTATTGACCAAATCAGAAGAGAATTGGTTTTGTTCACAGAATGTCACACTCTGTATGAGCACTATACAAAATTTTCAGCAGTTTTGCTTATTCAGTTACTTTTGAGTTTTGCAATCCCAAGAACACCAGTGATGACAAGCATTCAGGATCACAAAGTTTAATCACCTCAGCTGCCTGTGCCCCATAAATACTCCAAAAAATGTTGAAAACCAAGAAGTCTTCATAGTAAGAAAAGCAGCAATAGTAATTTGAAGATATCTTAAGAGTACAGCACATTTGGGAAATTAATCAACTCCTGAATACATCTTAACTTCATACTCACACTGTGGAATATCATAAATTAATGCATTTCCAAAAAACAAAGGAACTGAATAAAATCTTACTTTTTCAGTTTCAGGGGATTATTTATATTTCATGTTCTCCCACTCTGAGAAATAAATTCTGTAAATATTTACATGGAGTATGGAAGTATGTCCTGGGTTGTAAGATATGTGTGTATTCTATGTGCCATCTGTTAGAGGTGGGGCAGTTATCTTCAGTTAATTGGGCAATTTTCTTTATGTATCCACAAACCAATCCTCCCTGTGTGGAGATATCTTCTGTTAATGGGCCATTGAGTCTCACTGCATGACTGATAAATTACATCAACCCACTGTGAGATGCTCTGCCCAGGGGGAGGAGCCAAGCATTCCTACCTGGATATAATCAGAGGATTGGAAGAACAGAGCAGCGTTTTCCCACTGGATTGCCAGAGGAAGACCAGGCCCATTACACCACCAGCAGACCTTCAGAGGAAAACTCCACCCTTCTACAGGATCACTGCTCCAACAGAACCACACCTGTCACTCCAGCAGCCACCATTTAATCAGACTGCTACCAACACCCTGACCAACAGGGTGTCAGGTTGTATTCTGACTCTGTCAGTGGTTTTCTTGGATTGTCTGTTTGTATCACTGCATTTGAGTCTTAATTTTCCTAGTAAAGAACTGTTATTCCTATTCCCATAACCTTGCCTGAGAGCCTCTCAGTTTCAAAATCATAATTTGGAGGAAGGGGGTTTAGAATTTTCCATTTCACAGGAGGCTCTTTTCTTCCTTAGCAGACACCTGTCTTTTCAAACCAAGACAAAGTACTAAAAGACTCTAACAAGGAACAAATATAAATGCCAGGCAAGTAAAGTGTTATATAAAAGGATGAGTTCATTAGACAGTATAAAACCATCCTTCTCATTAAGTACAGATTTTCCCTGGACAGAAAAAAAAATGAAAAAGAAAAAAGAAAAATTAAAAATAAAAAAAAATTTAAAAAAAGAAAGAAAGATAAAATATAGAGACAAATCCTCTTCTATTAAAACAGATAAAACTCTGAAAGTTTTCAATGTAAAGAAATTTCCTCTATCCTTTGTCCAAGACAACACAAAAGTTATACTTTTGTATACTTGAAAATTCTCATTAAGATCAAACTTTTGTTTTAAGGGCTGTAATCACTTCAGATTCACCTTTAAGTGCCACTGTATTTCAGAACTTAAGATATCTAAGAAACAATGCTCTGAAACACGCAGTGCAGGAAAAGTGCACTAGAGAATCAGGCAAACATCCTAGGAAACCTACAAGTGTTCAAAGACACAAACAAATACACATGCACAAGGGTAAACACATACCTTCAGTCAACAACACTATAGTTAAACTGCCTCATACAAATAATAGCAAGGAAAACAATAGTAAAATGAAAAGGGAAAGCAATAACATTTGTTGGATAAAACTGATATAGACTAGATATTAGCCAGTCTGAAATGCCTTCTGTAGTGGACCATTTTCAGCAACTAAAGGTTTCAGGTGGTACTTAGATTGCAAACTGCAGTTTGCAATCTATGAGTGAGAGGGACAAACAGAGATCCATCCCAGATCCATCTCCATCCCCACAAGGGTACAGCTTCCCTGCCGTATTAAAGACTAACCTAATTTTCCAACTTGAATCAGACTTCTTCCTGTATAGTGCTTACAAAATAAATCCACCATCACCATTCTTACTTCTATCTAATTATCATAACCAGTTTGAATATCAGATGTTTTGAGGCATTAAAAAGATTCATCAAGGAGTCAGAAGTAATTGGAAGTTATTTCACTGCTGAATCACAGACTCATAGAATGATTTGTGTTGGAAGGAACATTAAAGATCATGTAGTTCCAACCCATCTGCTGTAGGCAATGACATCTTTCACTAGACCAGGTTCTTCAGAGCTTCCTCCAGCCTGGCCTTAAACACCTCCAGGGATGGGACATCTACAGCTTCTCTAGGCAACTTGTCCCAGTGCCTCAGCACCCTCATACCATAGATTTTTTTCCTAGCATCTAAGCTAAACCTGCTCTCTCTCAATTTGAAGCTGTTGCCTCTTGTCTTGTCACTGCTGTGCTCTTGTAAATAGTCTCTTTCCATCTCTCTGGGAGGCTCCCTTCAGCTACTGGCAGGCTGCAATTCAGCCACCCCAAAGCCTTCTCTTCTCCAGCCTGAACAGTCCCAGTTCTCTCAGCCTTTCCTCACAGGAGAGGTGTTCCATCCCTCTGATGGTTCCATCCCTATCATCTTGGTGGCCTTTCTCTGAAATCACTCCAGTAGGTCTGTGCTTTGACATTGAGGGCTCAGAGCTGGACACAGAACTCCATGTGGGGTCTCAGCAGAGCAGAGGGGCAGAATTCCCTCCCTGGCCCTGCTGCCCACGCTGCTTTGGATGCAGCCCAGGGCACGTTTGGCTTTCTGGGCTGGGAGTGCCCATGGCTGGGTCATGTCCAGCCTCCTACCCACCAGCACCCCCAAGCCCTTCTGGGCAGGGCTGCTCTCCATCTGATCATCCCCCAGCCAGTGTTGATGCCAAGGATTGCCCCGACCTAGGCGCAGCACCTTGCACTTGTTCTTGTTAAACCTCATGAGATTGCCATGGGCGCACTTATTGAGGTTGTCCTGATCCCTCTGGATTGCGTTCTGCCCTTCAGGTGTGGCAACTGCATCACTCAGCTTGGTGTCATCAGCAAATTCACTGAAGGAGCACTTGGTTCCTTTATCTATGTCATTAATTAAGATATTAATAATACTGGTTTGAATGCCTCAAACCGAGGATTTGAGGGACACAATTTGTCACTGATGCCCTTCAGGACTCTGAGCCATTGACCACTACCCTCTGGATGTGACTGTCTAACCACTTCCTTATGCATTTAAGAGTTCCACCCATCAGTTCTGTCATTTTCCAATCTAAAGGGAAGGATCTTGTAGGGAAATCTGTTAAAGACTTTACCGAAATCCAGATATTCCCTGGTCAGCCATGCCAGTCTCTTGTCTTCCTTGCATGATTTCTTGCTTCTAGAGATTGCTAGCTCTTGCTCAATTTGTCAGGTCTGTTCCACTCTCTTGTCCCTCAGGGTAGTCTGTCAGGGGATCCCACTGAGTATCTCCCTGAAGAGCTGGAAGCTTGCTTTCCTAAAGTTCAAGGGCCTAATTTTAGGCCCTTTTTAGCTGACCCATATCCCTCAGGAGTGCCAACTCCAATGAAGTGTCTCTGCAGCCTGGGCTGCCTCTAATATTGATGTCTTCAATGAGCTCACCTGTTGATGACCAGCTCATCCACATTCCTCTGACAGGCCTGCCTGTTACCTGGATAGTGACTCATCAAACCATAGAATCATCAAGGTTGGAAGAGACCTTCGAGATCATTGAGTCCAACCATCCACCCAGCATTACCACAGCAACCTCTTAACCACTAAACCACATCACCCAGTGACAGATCCAGACTTCTCTTGAACAGCTCCAAGGATGGTGACTCAACCACCTCCCTGGGCAACCAATTCAATGCCTGACCACCCTACAATAAACAATATTTTCTAATATCTAATCTGAATCTCTCCTGTCTCATCTTAAGGCCATTTCCTCTGGTCCTTTCACTGCTGGCACAGTAGAGGAAACCAGCCCCCACCTCGCTACACCCTCCTTTCAGGGAGCTGTGGAGAGCGACAAGGTTCCCCCAGAGCCTCCTCTCCTCCAGACTAAACAAACCCAGATCCCTCAGCCATTCCTCATACAAGACGTTTTCTAGTCCTTTCATGAGCCTTGTTGCCTTTCTCTGGACACTCTCCAGCACCTCAAAGTCCTTTTTAAAGTGAGGGGCCCAGAACAAACACAGGATTCAAGGTGTGGCCTCCCAGTACAGAGCAGAGGAGAAGAATGACTTCCCTAGTCCCGCTGGACACACTGCTCCTGATAAAGGGCAAGATACTATTGGCCTTCTTGGCTATGTGGGCACACAGCTGGCGTGTGTCCCATCTGCTGTCAAACAGTACCCCCAAGTATGATTAGAAAACGAGAAAACCAAGGGAGGCACAGTACAATTGCTCACCACCAGCTGACTGATGTCAGACCTGGGTAACTCCCCAGAGTTACTGGGCATGATGTTCTGTGCTGTGGAATACCCCTTTGGTCAGTTCACACCTTTCTCATTGAAAACACAGCTGTTGAAAAGAATTTAACTCTACCCTAACTGAAACTAGGACACCATTCTAGAGGAGCATCATTCAATTCCTTTCGTGTATTTTCCTGGTGTTTCCCTGTTGGCTTCTCTTAGCTCAGTTCATCCCCCTAAGGCTGAAGGTCTGCTCCAGTGTGGCCACTACCGTTCAGAGTCACCAGCTGAGAGCCCTTGCCAGCACCCTGTCCCTCCAGCCTTTGCCTCTTATCCCAGAGCTTGCCAGGGACAAACCTAATATCGTCCCTTTTCCCCACCACATCTAATTTGGTGCTCTGCCAGTGAGCTCCACTCCAGTGAGTTCCCAAGCAGACTCTCCTCCTTTGATGAGAAAGGTGGGTCCCATCTGATGCCAGAAAATCTAGTGCTGCGTAGGCCTTTCTGTTGTGAAAACACCACAGATTTTGGCAGTGATACCAGCCACAGAGCCTGGAAGTTTCAGAAGATTCAAAGGGAGAAATGGGATGGAGTGAGATAAATAGACTGTTGATTCATAAACATAGCATATGGCTTGCATGGTCTAGAGATCTGACAAGGCAACAAAACTATACCAATTGCATACATGAGCTGGATGAACAAGATCAAGATAGTAGACATGACTCCTATCAACAAATTAATATCTTAGAATACCTTTGATGATTTTTAAAAGTGGCCAAAAAAACTACAAAATGGCCATTAGAAAGAGTGAAAAACCTATGTAATCTGAAAGAAAAAAATAAAATCAAAATCTTTTACTCAATCACAGCAGATCGGGGACATGCCTGGCATAAAGTGCCCCCAAAACACTCTCCTCCTTCCATGGTGTGAGAAGTCCATGCTATCTAAACTGGAGTACCACAGCCATCAAGAATAGCAGACAGCTGTATTTATCTATGTACAGCCTCTATCTGTAATACATCCAGTTTTACAGCCATGCTAAACACTTAAAAACACTTACGAACTTTTAATGAAAACATGGTTTCAGATTACACAACTGGCCTAGTGCAGTTCAGCTTTCCAAAGAAAGAAATGTCAATGTTTCTCAACTTTATGCAAATGTCTAATAATTCAGAATGCAAGAAAATGTCAACAATGTAAAACAGCAATGCAGCAATGTAGCATACAGCTCTGTGAAAAACAAACAAACAAACAAACAAACAAACAAACAAACAAACCCACCAAACAACCACCAAAACTAACCTCAACCATTCGAAATACAGAAATCTATTCCATTAATGAAGTCAACCCCTTAAGGCACAATGGAAGTCTGTCCAGCCTAGGTTGTTTCAGTTCTTTAAGTCCCAAAAGGTTAGAAATGTTCAAGTTAAGCTATCCACTCTTTTGCTTTTACTCTGTTCTGGAAAAGGAGCAAGGCAGAGAGTCTCACAGTAGAATTCAGCAAGCTAAAATCTAGCTGCCAAATTTCCCATTTTAAGTAGATGGAGCTGGGGAGGTTTGGTGCCTTTGAAAGTATCCCCTATAATTGCTTTCTTTTGATTTAATCTTATAGTGAGTAATTCTTTTTATATCTTATACATGATTACTACTCATCATTAAACTCCTTATTATCTAAGCTCAGGTAAAGGAATGCTTTCCTTATTTCCCTTCCAGAGAATATTGTAAATAATTTTACAGAAAGTGAAGTGCATAAAATAGTGTGTGACATACACTAAGTCTGAAGAATCTCATTATTTCATACTAGCAAAAATAAAGTTTCTACACTTTGAAATGCTGTTAAGAGAATCCATGCAAATAAAATAAAATAAAATAAAGCAAAACACTAAAAGGATTCAATAACTGTATTTAATTGGTTTTCCACAAACCAGGATATATTTTCAGAGGCAAGTATTTCTTATGGTAACAGATTTTCTTTTGTGGATCCTTTTCCCAAGCTGCCAAAAATATTTGCCCCTTGGCAGGCAGCCAGCACTGATTTTAAGCCCATAGCAGGAGCTATTCTCTCACATGGTTGCTTTCACTGAGAGAAGCTTTCTCAGCGTTATTCTGGTGGTTTCTGCAACAGTCAGCGCATTCTTGGAAACATGCTCTAGCTCTAAATTAGGGATGAAATGCAGTAATACATTGCTCTAAATTTTGCACACCTGTCAGCAGCAACGTTTGAAGCTTGAAAGTGCTGCAAGATGATCCTCCTTCTCCAATGCCTTCCTACAATTCAAGGTCTCCTTGAAATCAGCAGCAAATGGCATGAGGTTTAGGTACTGACTCACCCAGTCCATCTTCTTGGTGGAATGCCTCTTTCTGCTCTCACATTGCATTTTCCCTAAAAGTCTCTACAGGCAGGAATACTGGCAGAGATTTTCACAACCACATTAAGAAATAGACTTCTGTTTTCAATTTATTTATTTTAATGGAGGAAAAAAATGTGAGGCAGTAGCAGTTGAGACGGGTAAAAGATTTTTTTTGCTGGTGATTAAAAGCAATTTGAAGTAAAAAATACATTTGGTTCATTTTTATTACTCTTACAATGGGCAGATCACTGCCACAACACATAATCCAGTGCTTGGTAGAGAGACCCAGTGCTAGTGGGAGGCACATACTCATAACTCTTGAGGTTTTGAGAAGAGAGGATTACCAGGTTACCAGGATTCCAAAATTACTTCCTAAGCATTTCTCCATCTTTTGGAAAGACTTCTCAGTATGCTCATGCTTATGCTCATCTAATCACACATCACAAGCAATCTCTAGGTCTTTGTTGTGCCAATAAAAGGAAAAGACAATAAATTTTACAAAATACAATTTGTTAATAAGTGTAGTAGCAGCCAAATTCAATTCCCTTAAGTTCTATACACTTGTACCACAACTGTGGTTTTGCATGGTTTAATTCTTAATCTGCTGTTTCTGTGAGTTACTTGATTTGAACTAAAAGCATTTCAAGTTAAGTTCCCCAGTAAGCGCACAAAACACTGTATTATAATCAATAAGTAGATGTTGGAACACTGAGAAAAATATCAAATTACTCTCTTTAAGGCTTTTGGCAGGAATTTTCAGGGAACGAGATCAGATAAGTGGCATTTATCAATGCTCCTTCTGTTGAAGAAAAGAACAAATCTGCAAAATCTGTTAGAGTTGTTCATGCTTCCCTTTTTCTTCCTCTACTTCTATAACCACAAAAAACCCTAAACATTAAAATATCCTATGAAAAATGTCTGTTTATAATAGTGCAGGATGAAGCAGTGGAATGAGGCCTTCATTTATGTTCGTCTGTAATATTTATTTTAAAAAATGAATGCTTAACAGAGGAATGCAATTCCAAATCCACATCCATCTGGCAGTTTTCTTTGGACATTAGAAAGAGAAGAGTAGATAAACAGAATAATCCTATTCCATTCTTGTTTGGCTTAAAGAAAGAGCTTAATCTTTAGCTGTGAGTGTCCCTCTGTGGTCTGTATTTCAGGTATTTCATGGCAAGCAGTTATACACACTGAACTATCTTTAAGAGTGTTTGTCATATTACAAATTGCTCAATTATAACAACAATTACTTTTAAAATTACAAATATATCCTTCCTTTTGACTGCAACTAAACATTCACCTACTTCTGGAGAGTGCAGACCTGACTTTTTGCATACGGGTATTATCTTCAAGTTTGTACCTTTGGATATCCAGATGCATATTTGTGTAATGTATGGCTATATTTTTCAGTACTCCTTTCAGCAATGATTTATATGAGAAAAAGCATTTTTTATTATCAAGCTGTACATCATGTTTGTCCTGTTTCTAAACAAACCAAAGCTCATAGTCAGCTTTCTACCATTTTTTCTTCTGAGAAGATTAAAATATGTTTGACTATGTGTTTATTGTGTTTAGTTTGGGTTTTTTTGATGGTTCACACTGGAATTCAAAGAAGGCACTTTTCAAAAGCATTTTCCTACCTGAGGTACTAGTTGCAAAGACCTATAAACAAAGTTTTTTAAAAGTGCAATTAAAAAGCCTAACTGTACACCCTATTCTTAGCTCTAAACATGAGTCTTTCTCCCAAAGCAAATATACATAGAATTAAAAGGTAATTTGCCCCAGTGAAATTAGATGAAAATCAAAGGACTGTCCCTTCAAGAAAAGTATATAATCCCTTATCACTCTGAATGGTTGCATTACACTTCTGCTGCTTTTGTGCTTCAGTTGAGCAAGTTAAGACATTAAACAGAATTGTACATCATAATAGGATATCGAATTATATCATAATGAGTGAACACATCTACTATATTGTTATATATAGACACCTTTTATATGTCCTGTAAAAGAATTCAGCTTGAGAGATCAAGCTCATTTTTCATTTTAAAAGTGTTTTGTAGAGAACAGTTATAGTGTCAGTTACTTCAGTAATAAATAACAGATTTTTTGAAAACTGTAAGGTGGAAAAAGGCCAAGTACTTATAAATACATCACCAGTCACTAGGGCAGCACTGATCTTACCCCACAGCAATGAAAAGCATCAAGAACAAATTTCAACCCCATTTTGCTATTCAGCAGCATAAATGCTCTGCTTGGGATAAATCCCAGGCAAAAGATATGACTCTTGGGGATGGTGCTGGGCAAGCCAAGAGCTGCACTCAATGATCCTTATGGGTCCCTTCCAGCTCATCTTATTCTGTGACTCTGTGATTCTGTAAAATGGCAGCGCAGTGTCAGGACTCTGACAGGCTACACAGAGGGCATACCAGTTTCTGGGGCAGACCTTTACAATTATGCTCAGCATACTATTTTACAGGTATCTGGCTACACTGCTGTGTGATTTTATTCGGTAAAACTGATGCCCTGTGGAAAATCAAGAAAAGCAAAGTGGAACAAAAACATCCCTTTTAAGGAGGAAGTACCATTCTCAGAAGTAGATTGCAGAAATAATGTTCCCTGGAGCAAAGGGAGAGGCAGGTTAAAACTGATTGCATCTTTAAAAAGATATGACAATTTTCAGGGTTTTTTTGCTTCTTCTCAGAACAAAGGAGCATCAGACCTATGGCTGTTGGACACATGCTCAAGCTAATGACTAAACCACCCATATATATTCTTGTACCAGCTTGAATCCAAAATTTGATGTCTATCAAAATTTAAAGATCCTTATATAGAAGAAAATATTTTACCTTAATTGCTTGAATGGCAATGTCCTAAGACCTAGTGATGCTTCAGTTATTAAAAAAGAAGATAGTCATAAAAAAGCCATCAAAAATGTAACAAAAAAAATGGGACCTGTATATGGTACATATATATGTATATGTACTATATATGGTGACTCAAAGTGAAAATGATAGCTCTTTTCTTGCTTAAGAAAATATTTGGCTTATGCATACCATTCTCTTGTAGCTTATCTGTATGCAACCAAAAGACCATTGGATAGGTGAAACACTTAAACAGGCTGACTTTCATACAGCTCATAGTGGTTTAACAACTGCAAGAAATATAGTTCTCTTCAGAGGAATAATCTTTTATCCACTGAGAGCTAAATAAATTTTTTAAAAACTTATAAATATTTCTTTTATCTTACCATGAAAAAGAGGTTTGCTGCGAACATTAACATACCTAGTCACCACACATTATTTATAACAGAGAAAGAATTTGAAATGCTTTTATGTAAACAATCTTAGATTTTCCTAAAAGGCTGTTTAAAACCCTTTAGTAACAGGGGACCTTGAAAAAACACTGTTTCTAGCAAATCTCCATGTTTTCCTTTAGTTTTTGCACAATATTTACCCTGATGACACCATTTTTGTCTCAAATCCTTATATAAACAATGTCTGTAATAAAAGCAAATATATTTTTATCAGTCTCATATAACATAGGTCTTGAAATAAAAATGCAAAGATACTGGTATACACTAATGGAAGCATCTTATCAAATACTTTCAACCATCTCCACTCATATAAAGTGCCACATTTATCAAAACTTAAGGAATGGAAAATACACAGGATTCCACATATTAAACAACCAGCCTTCCACAACTATTACCACCTGTTGTTATAACTGATGAGCAATGATGCACTCAAAAGAGAGAGAGACAGTTACACACTTCCTCTGTGCCCCGTATTTACATAACAATGTCTGGAGAAGGCTTTCAACTGCAATGCAGTCTTTTGTCAAAGTTCACCCATCCAGAATCTGAGTTCAGAAAAGGAGAAATGAGACTTCAGTTCTGATGATCTACTCCTTACCAAGATATTTAGAGGCTCAGAGTAAGTTTATTATTTGGAAATTCCGGTCTGTCTGGGAAAATACTACAAACCCCCCTACCATAACATGAAGTCCTCATAAAGGACTCTTATGTCCAAGAGCAACATCACCATGCTCAACAAACACTAAATGGCACTCATTAGGACATCCCTCAGCAGGTACCTCATTTTATAGATGATTCCAAATAATGAGACACAACGTGCAAGCATCCTGGGTTTTGGAATATCTACAGGTGTGTCAGGTTTTCACACTAGACTGTGTTTTGATCTCAAATTTCCTGAAGCAGCATGTTAAGAATTTGTTTCTGTCCTCTATGTAATCTTTCATGGAATAAATATTAAGTAGGTTATAAACGAATCCCTAACTAAAACATTCTAGTTACACTCCCACTTCTAATCCACAGAAAACAAAATGTCTCCCAGAGAAGCACGCTTATCAACTATGTTTTAACAAGTGATAAAAGCTAAGCTAGAGCGGCATCACACAATAATTTCCATAGATATCAAGGAAGTACATTATAAAAATATTGGACTAGGAGCCACCATGGAAAAACTGATCTGCTACTCATTACAGAAAAGACAAAATATGATTCACATCTGAGTCTAATATCCACTACTCAAAATGAAGTCAGTGTTGCAGGCATACATAACGTTACAGAAAACAACACCAAACAGGTCTTTAAAATCTTCTAGCTCGGTCAGAACAGGATTTTAGGAGTTGATATTATACCTCCTAACCCCAAAGACAACAAAAAAAAGAATCCCAGACTCACCACAATGAATTGATGTTTATTAAAAATATTAATGGTAAAACAGATTAAAAATTGGCAATTTGTTCAGAGGAACCTTTGGGCCCACAGTTCAGTCTATATCTCTAGTACTAGCTACAAGGACACAACTTTGTTTGTGTTCCAGAAGAGCACAAAGATCCCAGAGAGGATCAGTCACTGTACACACAGAAGAGAAGGCAATCCTGTATCCAAATAGGCTGCAACCAAGGAAACAAGATAGGACACACAGACACACACAGCTGTGTATCCAACGCCTAGGGTGAATAGCTGGCAATATTGGCAACAGCCAACACACAAACACTTGCTCTGAGTCCAGAAGAGCAGGGGACTGAACACGAGCTGCCCACTTCACCTGTAGCTATGCCCAGGGTGTTGCCATGAAGGAAGGGAGCTCATAATTTTAGCAGAATCTGAGTTCTGAGTCATGAGAGAGCTTCCAGATAAAAAAAAGTAAACTGAAATGTAAATCTCAATTTGAAAAGTTAATTAGTATCAATTATCTCAGATCTTCCATGAAAGAACATATTTTTGATGTAATTTTGGACTGCTTGGAGGCTTTCTTTTTTTATTGGGCTCTCTTTTTTTTTTAGATTTTTAACTGTCTGTAATTAATAATCACAGAATCTCATGGGTTGGAAGGGGCCTGTGAGATCCTCCAAGTTAAACTCTTGACTCTTAAACCTTGTTTCTAAGAGTGTAGTCCAAAAAACTTCATGCAAACTCAGAGGGCCATGGCAACTCCCCTGGGGAATTTGCTCTCAGTGCTCAACTACCCTCTCAGTGAAAAACTGTTTCCTAATATCCAGTCTGAACTTCCCTTCATTAAATTTAAGCCATTCCCTTGCATCCTGTCATCAAACAACAGGGAGGAGATCAGTCCCCACTACTCTACTTCCCAAGCAGAAGAAGTTGTGAGAGCATTGAGGTGATTCCTTCTTCTAGGATCCTCAGCCACTCCTCCTACGTCATGCCCTTTCACCTTCTTTGTACTCTCCTTTGGACACAAACCCTCCCATTAATCAAGGAAGTGTTGCAAAACAAAGCAAAATACCAATAACAGAAAACAAGTATTCATCCAGTGAGGCTAGTAAATAGGACTATGCGGCATACACACTGGGACTGAGCACCAACCACCAAGCAGAGATGCCGGGTAAAAGGCAGAAAAATTAAATATTTTCCTTAAGCTTCAAACCTGTCATCTTTTGAAAAAAATACATTCTTAGGGAATGTAACATTCTTAAGGAAATTAACTGTCTTATACTTTGTTGTTCAATTATGCCACATAAACAAAAAGCAATAATGAAGGATTTCTACTTTCTGCTGAACCGCAAGTACAGGAAAACCAGAAATTGCCAATCTGCTGAGACTTTGCACACAATGGAGAGCTGTCCCAAGATGATGAAGGGCCTACATCACACATTTTTCGTGATTTTTAGTGGAAAAAAAGATTGTCAAGAAGCACTATAAAAGACAAGATTCTTTTCTGAAAGATTCATTGAGACTGAGTCATTGACTCATAAAATCATAGAATGCTTTGAGTTGGAACAGATCTTGAAGATCATCCAGCTCAAACCCCTTTCCCTAGATACCATTCCCTAAATACCTTCCCCTAGAGCTGCTCCATCCAGCCTGGCCTGAGACTAAATGTTAATGACTCAAAAAAATAGCCATTGGCAAAAGCAGAAGGTGCTCAGTTGAGGCCACGTTTGCACCCCCAGCTGAAGGGGTGGTTTTTGGGTTTTTGGGTGTGTGGTGGTAAAATCTCTGGAAACAAAACAACCCCAGTGCAGAGAGGTGCACACCCACCACCAGAAGATGAGCAGGACAAACTGACCCCTGTTTAACATGCTGGGTTGTGAGCCAGATAGGGAAGTCAGTAACAAGCAGATTCTGTAAGGTGTGACAACACTTTTTTATCATGACAATTTCTTTCTTTACACAATTGATCCAGGTGTAAAAATCCCCAATCCCATTCACATTCACACACAGGCCTGAGGGTATTCATCCGTTCTGAGGGCCACAACTATGAGGCAGAGGCAGCAGTCATGTCTTAGGAGGGAGTCACAGGCCAGCAAAGACCCCAGAAGCATTCTCAGAGTAATTTCTGGGGCCTTTGGCCAGAGGACTGCTCATGATGTGCAGTGTGCTATCAGAGTGTACCTGTCTCCCCCAGGGATGTTTGACAACCCTTCTCTCCCATTCTCTTCACCCACCAAACTTCTTTCCAAAAGAAACACCCCTTCATTCAATTATGATAATACATTCTTTTTATATGCCGATAACTATGTAAGAAGGACTGAGAGAGACCTATGAGCTATGCATGCCAGGATCCTGCAATCACATGCCTATCTTCATAAATGTATCATTCTCTGTCTTAAAAGCAGTCTGCTTTTTCCTGGCAAGCTCTGCATTGGAAAGCCATTGCAGGGTAGCCCACTCCTAACAGAGCCTCTTTAATTCCAGACTACACTGTTTCCCTCACTTGTTTTTTTGTGCTAGATTTATCTTTCAGCTGTAATACCATCACTCTTGATTAATAGACATTTGAAGTATTTTTAGATGCCATTTGTATCTGCTCTTGGTCTGCCACCCTGAAAGATTAAAAGGACACAGGCTTTCCTTACATGACACATTTTCCATCCTCTTGTTTTTCCAGTCTGCCTGGTAGGGTACACTCTTTTCCCTATCAGTTCCATTTTCAATTAAGATTTTTGAACACGGGTGACCAGGTTTGTACTCAGTATTCTAGGGAAGGTCTCACCAGTGCCTTGTATAATGGGAGCAATACTTCCCTATTTCTGTAGCAAATGCCTCTCCAGACACATCCTATATCACATTTGTCTTTTTCATGGCTGTCTCCCACTGGCACATTGAGCCTACCTAGAACTCCTCGCTGCTTCTCCTCCTCTGTCATTTCCAGATGATTGAGCACCTGCGAAGCTTGGTAAAGCAGAAGGGTCAGCTGCATAGAGGACTGCTCCTACTGCATCTCTTTATTTAAGACTGCTCAGAGAAAGAAGGAGGCATAAGTGAGACTGTAACAGCTGTCACAGCAGTTGTTACAGCCAGCAAAGTCCTGTGAATGCTTCCCATTCCCATTCACTGAGCAACCCCTGAGAGCAAGACCAAGCCACGTGCAAGAGCATCTTTGGAGCACTGAACACCAGCTTCAGGAAGGCTCTCAGCGGGGGAGGAAAAAGTGAGAAAATATCATTGGAGTCACATACAACCTGCAAGAAACCCAAAAACTGATATGACATAGAGAATAGAAAAGCTATTCTAATTATTCCTAAAGCTTGGATGAAAAAAGCAAATTTGCAATGGAGGTGGGAATTTTTTTATTCAGGCAAAGACATGTGCATAGTTAAATGGGAGGATGACGTTAACATTTCTTTAGAAAAAATATTTTCATTGAAATATTAACATTGCTGCTCATACGAGGTTATAAAATGAGCACTTTTTTTTTTTTTTTTTTTTTTTTTTTTTTTTTAATAATATTGCTTATGTGCTGGAGATTGGAAAGCCTGGTAACTATCCTCATTCTTTCAGTTGCTATTTTTTTGTTAGGTGGCCAGACACACCATCATTAATACCACAAGAGGATTCATGATTATTTATTCTAAAATGGGTGCAAATCGGACTTCATACCTAATACCTTAAAGCCATGCTGAAACACAAGATAGTCTATTATCTTTGTATCATATATGTTTTCTTCCCACTTTAGCAGAAGACTGACAGTTTATAACACAGCAGTGTGACTGCCTCATTTGCACATTTACAGTGCTTGATAAAGAGTTGAAATGCTTGATTCCCCAGAGGTTCTCCTTGTTCTTTTCCCAACAGAAAATGCCTCCCTATATTTCAATACAGCTGTGACAAATTTTTCAAAATAATGGATAGCTAGCCTTTAGATAATGCCTTTCATGAAGAAGAACATAAAAACATTTTACCCTGGGCTCATGCAAATCATTTCACTAGGTGTCAGGCAACACAGAGCACAGGCTGGAATCAGAGTTAACTATTATTCCACATTCCAACTCTTGCCCATGGTCCTGGACCAGAGTTGTCCTTAATTATCATTACCATTTTTCATCAAACATATCCTAAATTACAGTAAAAAAAATCAAAACAGAATTGCTGAAACCCCTTGAAGATGAACCTCTAAACCATACTGGACAGATGGCAGATTAAAACATGCAGCTAAAATTCCATATTGCTTTTGCTCAGGAAATGAGGTAACACCTTTGACCAGCAAATCAAACTCAATGTTTTCCCTAAATGTTAACAGCATTCTCTAAACCCTAACTTTTAATAGCAGCTGTATCACCTATTCTCATTTATGGTGTTACTGTAAATTGTGCTACAGCATATTTGTTATAAAATTCTTCAAGTATAAGGACAATAACGGAAGAAAATTACTTCTTCAAGCACCAGCATTGGGGTATTTTTTAAAGACAGATTTGATTGAAAGGTAAAGATTAGCTTAAAATTCCTCCACCCCTTCTTTTATTTGAATATGAAAAGAAAGTGTAATACAGATGCTTACCTTGATACGACTTTAAAAGACAGTTTGGGTCAATATAATTACTGTATAACAGCAGACTTGTTTTTTAAATCCTCAAATATTTGTACTTACTGATTTTACCCTTCAGATGTATTTTAGCATTCTGGGGTAATCAGCTAAATCCAAACTACAGATGCACAAGTAGCCACTACACAGTCCTTCCCCTAAATTTGTACACTGTGCATATGACAGGTTAATCTCTCCCAAAACAAGGAAAGATTTATTTCTGCAATGTTTTAGAACATAACCACGTGAGTCAAAGTGACCCCACAGAAGAGCTTCTTTGCACTCCATGGCAGGTTTATGGACATGTTGTAAATGTCAGACTACACCATTTTTAATAATAAAAAAAGACACTATAATACTGTTTCCTTGTAACTGGGACAGAAAATAATTTGGTAAGAGTAAGAACATTTATTGGTTTTGACATAAAAATTTCTTCCTGTGCAGTGGAAACGCTGTAGTCCAAATACTGGAAGAAACGTGAAATCTCAAGGGCTATGTTCAGTAACTCCTGGTTCAAAAGCAGACGTGGCAGGTGCATTATTTAAGAGCTTGTCAGAGATGATCTTCTACAGCACACCGCTCCAGGATTCATCTCTTGCTATGTTCTGGGAAGGGGATTCTCATGTAAATATATGGCAGAAATGGCTGGCTGCACATCAACCCCAAACTGCTCAACCCTCTTCAACACCACTGTGGTCACTGCAAAACATGAGTATCAGAAAAGCTCTCCAGTACTGAAGGCAAATACCCTCCTACATACCATGTGAGAGCAGCTCTTTGGATGAGCTATTCAGAGTGTATTTGCTCTGAAAAATTCGAAGTGGCATTCTTCTCAGTAGCCATACTTGATGTTCTAAAGTGTTCTTGTATCACTGTATGCAGTGTTAATTTGGTGCCACAAAGATGTAGTATATTCAATGTAAATGAGAAACAGTGCAGACCAAGTTCTGCTTTAAATTTCTTGACTCCTGCACATACAGAAACCGTATTGTATTTTATTTTTTCTATTTTATATTTTAATTTAATTTTCTTTCACAATACAAATCCTTGAGAAGCTAGTCACATCAGGATTTCAGTTGGAATGATCAGAAATAAATAGAGTAGTAACAGAAGAAGCATTTATTTGTGCCAAGGACCTAGCATGCTTTTATAGAATATTGTCCAGGCATATGTAGACCTGCATAGATACCTTCCTGTTTCTACCACACACCTATCAACATTTCAGGAAGAAGGAATTTTATATGTGCTTCAGGTGCCAGAATTCAGTGCAATACACAAAATCCAACTTGAACTATTCCAGTACAGACTTAAAATCCCTCATACATGAAAATCATGACTGGTAAAGTAAATTTTATTTTCTTTTTATGTAATGGAGTAGCTTAAGAAATAAGAGAGAGAAATCACTTTTGGCTAGAAACAGAGAAATATGATTTAAAATTTCTTATATTTAGAAAACACTGATTTGATAGGAAGTGTTCCCTTTAAGTGTACCTATACTGGCCAGTCAGAAAAGATTTAAAAATCAAAAAGAAATGTCTTTCTTAGTCAGTCACTGTACTAAATAAGATTTGAGAAGAGGAGAATACAGAAAAAGAGATGGTTGTACCATCTTTGGAGTGTGTTTGCCACAAGTTTGTGGCACGAAACACATCTCTATCAAAACACTACACACAAAATTGCTGTTGCAAACAAAACTAATGAATGAAAAAGGAAGGTAATCCTCTGTATGCATAACAGAAAAACAGAAAGTAGCTGTGTACCATCTCTCACTTGCACTCAGCCCTGAAGGGAAAAAATCATGATGACTACACATTTAACTGCAGTAATCCTGGATTAAAGTATCTGATTCCTACACTGTTTACAAGCCATCAATACAAACATTAATAAGCAGATATATGGCAGGCTGCTTCAGAAGTATATTACTTTGCTGTCAAAACTAGCACTGTTACAAATTCAGGTGTATACAATGTTTTATTCTTTTTAAAGGAATGCTTTATCTTAGATGTTTTAAGTAATCTCATGCCTGAACTACTACATAAAAATACGACATCCTCTCCAAACGTTAAGCAGGTGGCTTCTCTCTTTTTAGTAAACGCTGTACACCCTAGCCTTTTATATTTTTGAATGGCTTTGAAAAGACAAGGTGTCTCCAATATGTTTATAACCAGTAAATTCTATTTCTTCAGACAAGAGTAAATATTAACAGAAGGTATCTGTACTATGTTTACTTTTATGGAGCATTATTGTATTAAGTAGCACAGAATCTTAGTATTAAGTGAAACCTTACATTATTCTGGGGGGAAATCTGGAAAACTCTTCACTGTTAACTCTACGGAACTGACAGCTCTCACGGAAACTTCCCTCTACACTCTCCCCCATCAACAAGTATTACCTAATCACTCAGAGTACAAGCAAATTACTTCATCAACTTACGTTTTGTTTTGACATTTCAGGAAAACCCAAAATATTTCTAAGCTTGGGGTCATGTACCAGCAATCACCACAGGCTGGCATATCATGATAGGCTTACATACTTGGGGATTTCAACCATGCACAACATCATTTCAGAAATGGATTATAGAACAACAAAATTCAAATTTTTCTTTGGATTATTTTCTATTTCCTTTTTTTCCTGTTACAGACAGCATAACTCCTCCTTCTATCACCCCTCCCAGCAGTGCATTGATTAATTTGCACTAGATCACTTTAACTTGTGTTCATTAACTTCATGGAAGCTGGGCTAAATCCTTGATCTAAACCCAAACATCAGTGAGAGAAGTCTGCCTGAGAGCACAAACAGACTTTAGGTCTGGATGAGAAAACCCTGGTGTGATGCTGCAGTGCAGCACCCCTTCCAAATCATGCTGAGCTCCACATACTCACTGGGCATGTGAGTAGTAACGGTCCTCAATTTCACTCTCTCCCCAAGGTATGGGATAAATATGTCAGACAGGAAACCACAAAACTGGGAAGAGGCAAACTCTTAGGTGACAGGCGAAGTCTGATGCCTCCAAGTGTTCAGAATCAGTGCAGCTAGGTAACGTGAGAAACTGTAAATTCATAGGTTTCACTATCTCAGCTGAAACTCTACATTGTGTTTCAGTGGCAAAACAAGTATCTGTAGTGGTATGTTCTGTGACTGAACGGCTGCACGTGTGACTGAGATTATCACAAGCACGAGAATGAGGGAGGAGAACAAAAAAAGAAAAATGCATCTTAGAAGTTACTTATGTTTAATGCTTAAAAGTCTGAATGCACAAACAATAATCTACCATTATAGAAGTACTGGTGGTCAATACAATGCATTAGAACTATGTACAATGACACAGTTTAGTATCAAAATCTTTCTACAATGTAGAGTATTACGAAACTGTTAATGACATCAAACACTAAGCACTTAAGACACCATTTTTTGCTACCACATTTGGAACTTCAATAAACAGTCCATTTTAACTTGCAGCATCAATCCATTTCTAGTATGAAATTAAGTAATTTTCTACTTATACAATAAGATTTATCTACACGGGTCTCTTGATTTTGATCCATAGCAGCAAAGGCACTGTACATCAGCAGATCCACAGACTTAAAGATTTTTTTTTAAAGCATTCAAAAAAGAAAAAAAAGTCACAGATCATAGTTTAACAGCAACAACAACAACATAAAAAGGTAACACGTTGTCTCTGGCACAATGGCTCAGTCTGCGTCCGTCTTAGGGACATCCAATCAAGACTTGGATTGAACTGCTGGCGAACAAAGCAAGTCCTTATCCCAATGAGAATCCATTCCTTTTTTTATGTCGGAATGAGTACTCTTCTAAATCCTACCTCAGAGGTCATTGCTTTTGTAGTTTGTATATTGGTAGGCATCCATTCTTATTTCAGTGCAGTTTCCAAAGAACATATCAAATATTTTTCATAATCTCTTGTAATTGAAAAATTGCCCAAAGACACATATCCCCATTTTCAAGGAAACATTGCAAAAGTTTCCAGAAGTAACAAAGGTATTCTTTGAGGCAACTTATTGTACTCTCTGCAATATAACAAAGAGAGGTGTTTATATTAAAAAACCTAGCTTGACACCAAAATGCTTTATGTTTATCAACACAAAAGCATTGAGAACAAATCTGTACACAAGATGCTATATTAACATTGCAAATATATAAATTAGCACATTCTTACTTAAAGTGAATTTAATTTAGATGTGAACTGGATTTGCCATTCATCACAGGCATGTAGATCACTGGCTACAGTTTGCAATTTCCTAAGTTTCCAAGACTGTCTAAAATAGTTAAGATACAGCATCTTCCCACCAAATAATTATATTGTAATAACACTTAGAGGTCTCATCCAAGAACAGGACTAAAAAATATAACAAAGTTTATTTTTTTAAATAGAAACTACAAGTCTATTTAGTGTAATTTTAACTATCTCCTGAACATCCTTCTCCAAGATCCCCAATTTATCCACCTGCAAAAACACAAGTATATGATGCATCTTTCAAACTAAAGCTGGGCTGGACAGCTTTATTTAGACAGTTCAATGTTAGGAAGCCTTTTTTAAACAAAATAAATACATTACAGCTATAATACATAATTAAAGAGTCAAGGTCACCGTTATGTATGCTTATTCCATCTTCTTCCAAGTAGATATCTGACAATTTGGTATCACAAGTTCTTAATGAACATTCACAAATTAATAGCAAGTTAAGAAGGTAAAAATAAATTCTACAACTGTGATGAGCATTTAAGTTTTCAGTTTAGAAAGGAAAAAAAAAAAAAAGGAATATACAGCAAAGTGCTAGGAGAAGGAGTTCTGTCTGCATTCAGATTTGTCTCTAATAAATAACTTCATAGACTGTAGCTTTCTTGTCCCCAGAGCCAGTGACAATGTATTTGTCATCCACAGAAATATCACAGCTAAGCACAGATGAGGATTCTTTGGACTACAAGAAAAAAGAAAAGGAAAAAGACAATTATGTCTTTCCAATTCTTCAATCCTGAAAGGCTTGAAGATTAATTGGAAGAATTTATAGATAGGGAATACATGAAAAGCTCATTAAAGTATCACTACCATAGAGGCAAAATTTTTTTAAATACTTTTGTTCCACAGAAAGATCTATTATAAAATAAAGCACTGGTAGAAAGGGAAGTGAATATTATGGACCTACAGGTAACCTATCAATCAAACAATAGAAGTAGTTCTTCTACATACTTTACAAGAAATGAGCATTTATTAATATTTTATGCATTCCATTTGCATAAAAATGAATGAAAACCCATCTTCTTCCCATTTCTTTTGTTGTAAACAAGAAATTCACACAGAGAAACACTTCAAAGCCCCACCTACCCACAGGTATGAAACAAAGAGACCACAGAAATAACTGTATCTCCTCACTGCTTCCCCAATACAAGAAGACAAAAGCTTTGCACAAAGGAATTTACATTATCACAGAGGACTCAAGTAGGAAAAGACACTGTGGTGGAACAGGATACACAACAGGTGTGTAGGAGCTGGATGGGACACAGGGTACAGCAGGTTGCAGTAGATCTGTCTCTTCTGGCTTTGCTGTCTGTTCTAAGATGAAGTGTATGCATTGCCTCACTCACCTTGCTGTTTCAGTGCGTGTTTTCTTTACATAATATATGTCCACATAATTTTCTGCCTGTTACCACAAGAGCCAAACACTTTCCAGTCATGCTGTGTTTTAACAAAGACACCTCTGTTCACTGCACTAGAAGTTTCTTTATCTACCCCTCAGTAAGAAAGCTGTACTGGAGTTTTGAACATCATTTTTAAGAGGGATGTGCTCTTGTTAGGATGATTAGAAATGAATAACCTCTATCAGGAAAATGTAGACCCCACCTTTCTCATGTCAAGACAAACAGCACTGTCTCTAAAAGTGGAGACATGGCAGGCATCCGTACACATAAGACTAGTAATTTAAACTACAGCCAGTTAACGGTTAATATAATAAAAATATTCCCAACCTAGAGGTACCTGCTAGTGAAAGAATGGAAGGACATGCCAAAAATCCCACTTTTCTATAGTGGAACTGAAATGCCATAAATGCCCTCTGGGCACAGAGGCACTATAGATAGGCTACAGCTTCCAGTTACACTTCAATGGGCCCCTCCATATCGCTTCAGTCTTCAGCTCAGGAGTCTGCTGGTCCAATCCATCAACACATCTCATCCAAGAAAAACATAACATGTTGAAAGTGGCTTCCACTGGTTTAGCTATATTTTGGACCTTCAGTGGCTGTTCACCTAACGACATAACTTGGGTATTGTATTCCACCAATATGCAGAAGAAAGTGAGAAAGAAGGGTATTAAAACCAATTTTAGATTAAAGGGCTACTTTACTGTAAGAGCTGAATTAGTGAAATAGTAGAAAGGACAAAACCTTTTCTTTCCCTAACTACAAACTCTTTAAGGACTATAGTATTTAGCTGCATTTCCACCTGAAAACTCCTTAGGCTACTGACACACCCTAAGATGTGCAGCTCTACTGCACTGTAATGTCTGTGGAAAACAGCTTCTAGGAGATTATTACCTGGAATATACTGGCTCCATAAGGTGTTCTCCAAGCATTAAGAAGATTATCTTTTCCAGTGCTTACAAACCATTTGCCTGCAACAGATTGTTTAGATGTTATTGCTGCATTTTGTTTTCAAGGAATACACCTCCAGAAACAGATGATCATAACAAAGCATTCACACATATCCAAAGAACAGTAACATTTTCATCTGGTTGCAGTATGATGTTCCATCAGTAAACAAGCAGTACATAGAAAAAAGCAGAGTTTTTAAAATAACCTTAATACTTAAATTTAATGCCAAATTTTTAATTATATTCTGTACTTCAATAACTGCATTGCACTTTCATTTGAAGATAACTTTGAATCAGTTTTTCATGAAGGAAAAAACTGATTTAGAATGATTTGCTTACCACAGTGAGCAAACTTGAGTGACAACACACAGCTCTCATGAAGATGCAGCTGATACTTGTCTGGCTTAGTAACATGCAGCACCTCGACATTGCTGTTCTCCATTCCTACTGCCAACCACTCACCAGTTGGACAATAGCCCAGTGAGAAGATCTGTAATTAGCACAGCACATGCTTCCATCAGTAAAGGAATGAACTTGAGATATTCAAAACTGACCCTTGCTACACTGTTAGCACTATGCAAACTCACATTTCTGGTCTACTGCAGTTTTAAAAACATGATAATCCAATTACTAGAATAATCAAGATAAGTTTGTTCATGCAAACACTGCTGAAAAACTATGCTATTAAATGTTATTAAAACTGCAATAGTGAAGTACTGAATCAAACTATAAAAGTTGATGTCCAAGCTTACCTGACAGCGTTTAAAAGTATTTTTGCAAAATATTTTTGAACTTGAATCTACAGAAATGAGAACAGATTGCAGAGAGGAACATTTTAATCTGGCACTTGTTTTATAAAACTGAATCTCCACTACTCCCATGGGAGAGGAACTAATCTGTCAAAGCCATAATCCAGATAGACATCTAGCTGCTACAAGAAAAAAAAACCCGAAAAACAAAAATGAGAGTATGGAATATGAGACTAACTGAAAAATTCTTTGGAATTCTCTTTGAGACTGTTTTTTTTTTGCTTATAAAGGAGAAAAAAAAATTAAAAACATGCTTGTTTTAAAAAAACATGAGAAAATTTTGTTAACATGCCAAAGGTTCTGAGACTGAACCTGTGATGTGAAGTCATGTTGCTGTAGCTGTCTCCCTTCTCTGAGATCCCAGGATCTGACTGTATTGTCCAGACCTCCTGTCCATAATTTGGTACCATCATTAGAAATGTCAATACAGCTCGCTCCATCTGTGTGGCCCTGAAATTGTCTGAAAATATTAAAAGATCAGCACATTCTGAGCAAAAATACAAATACCTTCTTTCAGTCCCTGGGTTGTAACTTAAATTCCAATAGCAATCCCAGATGAATACAAACTCTGGGACAATCATATGAATTTTTTGATGAACTGATGATGCAATCAGGCCAGAGAGCTAATGTGATTTCAAAAAGAACACTTTAGGAGTCAGGTACTCTGGAAATCTTTGCTGCTGGCTGTGTGATACCCACTACTCAACTTAAAATAGCCATTCCCCCCAGAAGACTATAGCATGATCAGCAAAATTACCTTAGTTTAAGAAAAATGTGCACTGTTGTTAAAAAAAAAATAGAGCAGCCTAAATGGTAGCATCAGGTAATAAAAGCTTGACTTACATGCAACACTGATATTACATGTAATAACATATACACAGTGCAGTGCACAGAGAAGCTCTGTATGACCAGCTCCTAACATACTGTCTATCAGTGTTAATCACCAATCATTACTCCTGAAAGCTAAGTCTGCAATGCAGTAATTTACACATATCTTTACCCGAGACATGTTCGCTGGATCTCCGATTAAAGAAATTAGAGTGAGAGCAGCGCATTGCATGGAAACAGAAAAAATAATCTGCTCAAGGAATCTACAGCAGTATGGACATCAGCTGATATTTAGGGAATTATAGTTATGGGCTAATCAAAAGCCTGGAACTATGGAACTCTCAAAACCTATAAATAATTATATAGACTTTTGTCAAGGTATTACCATGGCTATGCTGAACAACAAAATACTGAAAGCATCTATGCATGGAGAAAATAGAATACATATACAAAAGCACATTTACGGCTGTGCTTAAATAATTCTCCACAACCTGATGACCCACTTTGGTCGACCTACCTTACTAAAGTCTGGTTATGCAGATCCCACACTGCAATGTTGCCATCGCTACAGCAAGAGAAGCAGACCTTGGAATCAGGGCTGATAGCTAGGGCATAGCAAGCTGGAGCAGAAGATGTCAGCTCTGCTTTGATGCGAGGAGTTGGAGCTGCCAGGTCCCAAATGGATAACGTGCTGGCTTCCCCACCAACAATCAGGGTGCGGCCGTCAGGGAGCAATCTGCAGGAACGGATGTAGTTGTCTCTGTTCTGTGGAGACAGAAGCCATCAAGAGATTACTCATGAGGAAAGAAAACAGCATTAACATGAGAGCAGAAATCCATAAAAGTATTGTATTCCCTCCTGGTTTTAATGAGCCATTTATACTTATGACAATGATAAAGTGTATTAATGCCAGAAAATTACATGACATTAGGGAAGTACTTCAACTTGATCTACAAAACTCAGTAGTGAGAGATATTTAATCTTAATTAGCATCAAAATGCAAAGACCTGAACCCAGCCCAAAACAATTCAGGATAGCTGAATTTGACAGCTGGTGTAGAAAGTTATATTTTCATACTCTGTTTATTTCAGCACATTAACCTCTCAGCATGGGAGAGTACCAAATTCCCTGCACACTTTCCCCCTTCCCATTCCAGTGAGACTTGCTGCCACCATCTAGGAGATGTCAGAGGAAAATATTTGGGCAATTTTCTTCACTTGTGCAGCAACTTGTGTAGCAATTCATTGTAAGTCTACACGTGCTGCACAGTTCTCATTTTACTGCCTCTGTAACAAACAGCAACATCTTAGCAAGAACTGGTAAATGACAGGAGAAAAGCTGCTAACAATAGTTCATCTTGTTAGCACATTCAAATAATTTGTGAATAACACTCATGGATATTTTTAATTGCCACATTAAGACAGGTCAATGCATTCATACACATACACAAGATACAAAATACGTGACACAATTCCCAAATATTCTCAGAGAATACAGCTGCAAGACAGCAATTTTTAGCATGATCGGGTATCAACAAGCTGTAAGACTGCCAGCAAATGTCGAAGTTTATAAACAGTATTTGCTGTGCTGTTTTTGATCTTTCCTCCTACCACAATTTTAGGATATTAAAAATGTTTTGACTCTTTGCAGGAGAAAAAAACCCACAAGTATGATGAGGAACATACTTCAACCCCAGTTCTAATAGAAACAACAAAATTAAAAACGCAACACCAACCTCTGATACAATGACAGAAATCAAATACCCACTTGCCCTTTATATCTTAGTGATATCACCGCAACCTTAACACAACTCCCCATCTTCTTTTAGTGTTGTAAGCTGCTGTTCACCTACCAGGCAGTCCAGCTGAGAGACAGGGCTCTTGTTGCCAGGGTGGCTGATGTCCCAAACCTTGACACATCCCTTCCCACCAGTGTACACATGCCTCGTGGGGTTGCTGATGGTGACTGCACACACAACTTCCCCGTGGTTCAGGGTGTTGATCTGACGGGCATGGCGAGGGATTCCTGGACCGATGAGGGCATCAGGAGGGAAAGGAACTGGCTGCATCTGACCATCTGCACTTACATGAAATGAGTATGCTCTGAGGGGAAGAAAAATTATGGGGATGATTTAAGGAGTTTTACTTCAAGGCTGTTTAGGAAAACAGAATCAAAGATGTGCTTCCCTTGCAGGCATTCAGGTTGTGCCCTCAGCTCAATTTTTTTTCACAGACATTTCACAGAATATTCTGAGCTGGAAGGGACTCTCAAGGATCATTGAGTCTTAAGTGAATGGCCATATGGGGACTGAACACATGACCTTGGTGTTATTAGCACCATGCTTTACTCAACTGGATTAATATCAGGTATTTTAATCACATAAGGAAAAAGCATTTATTTATCTGTAGCATGGCCCTCCAAGCATAAAGACAGGTGCTCAGCTTTAAATGTGGAAAGTCAAGCACCAATCAAACCAGCTTTTACAACTCACATTATGATGATTTCTGGCATGAGTGAGGCTATATGACACCACTCTTAACTTTGGATGGGAATATCACAGCCTGCAGAGAAGGGAAGGAAGGGTGGGTCAGGGCCTTCTGGAAGACAGAAATAGTTGGCTGGTTGCTGCCAGAGCATGGTGGGTAGCTGCGTGCCAGGGGACATTTGGCTGCTTGCTTTACTGACTCTTATGTGGCAGCTTCAGCTGAACTGCTGCCAATCTGTCCTGAACGTACTGTGGGCCCCAGGCCTCTTGAGCAAAACTGCCCAGCACTGTACCTAAGGGTGCAGTGAAACTTCCACCAACACTGAGGAGTTAAGAGTCCTCAAGGCATGGTTGCTGACAGCTGACATGACAGACCAGCTACAATGCACTGAAATGGAATTTTTTGTTTTGTGCATTGTTTTGGGTTTGGGCTTTATTGTTTTATTGGATCGTCCATAAGCTGCTGCCGCTGCTGCTGCTGCAGCTGCTGCACTCATTTGAGGGGAAATATTGTGTAGACCAGCATAGGCAGCTCCAGGGCTGGTCAGCTCCCCGTTCATACCAGCATGTGGCACGATACCAAATGGAGCAGGATAAGGACACGGTACTGCCATAGGTGTCCTTAAACCTGAAGCTATAAGAAGAGGGGGGGAATTGAGAAGTCACAGAGGCACTTTAGAGCCATCACATGCAACACGAATTTGGAAAACTGCAAAAAATCCCAGAAATAATCCAAGCCAACCAGCCAATCAGCCAAGGAAAGCCACATATACATATGTGTATATGTGCACAGTATTACAGTGCTGAAGAACCAGCTCAGCAGCCAGTATAAGCATCTGTACTGCACTGACTTGTCATTACAGATTTAAAGGGAGTCTGACAAGGGACAGATGGTCACTGTTTCACACCACCAAAATATATGGACACTAACCTATCGGGTCCACACCTGGGGGTTTGCCGGGCACTGGCCTCAGTCCAGGAGTGGAGTTGCTGCCTGGAGTTGGAGCATCAGTCCGTGGAGTTGGGGTATTTGATTTAGACACAGGAGTGGTAGATTTCTCATTCTAATCACCAAGAAGGAAAAAGAAAGGCAGTTTGTAAACAATTTTGTCTTTATCGCTAGTGATTAGTGATATTAGTGATATTTAGCTTCTAGGTTTGGGTTTCTCCGTGGCAATGAAGAGAAGATGCAAAGACACTGAAAAAGACAGAATGGCTTTGAAAATTAACTACAGCCTTCACTGCTTTTTTCATCAGAAGAATCTGTATGATTCAGAATTAGGGAAATGACTGAAAATAATTTCCCTCTGACAACTGGCAGCATATGTGAAATCAGTCAGTGGTCTCACTATGCTCATGGACCTGCTCCCATTATAATTTTCTGTGAGGCATGGACAAGAAGAGTAGAAAAAAAAATCCCCAAACTGACCAACTACTCATACCCAAGTGTGGTGCTAGAAACACAGGATGAAGACAGTGATGAGTATAAAGTCAGGAACTGTGCAGTGCTGCTCTTGTGACACGCTCATTCATCAGACACACCACTGATTCCCAGGCCTGAACCTGTCATTCCATCACCATTCCTGAGCACTATATTCACTTTAGGCTTTCTTTTTATTTATTTTATTTCTTCAAATAATTGCATACCCTGCCCTGTGAAGAACCAAGAGGGGAATTACTGTGCAGCTCAGGTAGGTGATTAACTGTGGCCACAAACAGGAAAGGAAAGAACACCCCTTGCAGGCAGCTCTTTTCTTTTGCATTTTGATTTGCGATGCAAGTCAAGGAAGGCTCTTGTAAATGACAGATTACTTTTTAGATAGAAAATAAAAATTATTGTTGTTGTATATAGCCTGATAATTCAAACAAAGCTAACAACCAAATCACATACAAGCAGGGAACTGAATTTGCTATAAACCACAGCACAGGAAAACAGCTCAAGAAACCCCTGTGTACTTTTATTTATTCTCAGAATAACAGTTCTTCATATGGGAGCAGAGAAAAATGTCTCTCAGAACACCACATCTATCATCTACTCACACCACCAGTGAAAATAACTTCTTCCTATCCCAAAAAAGACTGTGGACTTTCTATCAGACTCCCTTGAAAAGATAAATTAACTAATTCCCAGTTCTTTATTGACAGCTGTGGAAATACAAATTGTGTCCAGACAAAAATCTGGTAAGCATGTATTTCAGCCTATGATTAGGGGTCAGAAGCATTTTGTAGCACTTACAAGGCTAAGTTCTTTGGATTTGGAGGAAGGAGTACTGCTAGAGGATGCAATAGATGCCGGACTAATTGGTGCATCTTTTTTCAGCAGTCGAGTCTTGTCCAAGCCATTTTCCCGTGGAGAGTGTGCTGGGCTCCCACGGGGAGAAGAAGGATCCTAAATATCAGGAATATGGGTTAGCATAAAAACTTCATACCAGCCACTAGTTCTTGTCTTGAGCAGTCCTCTGATGCCTTAAGTTTAGCTTTCATGTTTTCCAGATTCTGTACTGCATTAGTATATGACTCTGAACTTCGTATGTTAGCAAGTTCTCCTCACAGTTTAGTCAGACAAAATGATCCATTTCCAGCCCGAGAGCCAAGTACATCATTACAGCCTCAGACCCAAAAAGTGTCAACAACAGCAATTTGAAGAGAGCAGTCTGGGAGGATGGGACTTCATAACCTGAAGCTGTAATTGTACAACTAACCCCAATATGTAAATGAACCAAAACTTATAGAAGTGTGAAAACTCATGGCCAGTTGTCCATCTTGGGTCCACCTTGGGTGTAACCCTGGCCAGGCTCTTGTACTGCCTAAGACGTATCATTTGAAGGCCTTTTAATAAATACCTACTTCATTCCTTTTACTCTGTCTAACCTCTGTTCTAGGCAGCCTCTCAAGGCATCACCTCATTTGGAATGAAGATCTGTCATAGGAAGTGACATATTCCTCCATTCTTAATTGATTTAGCTGATACAATTGTAAAATTGAGAGGGATAATGGAGGACAATTTGGTTTTTTTAAAAAACTCTTAAAATTTGATGCCATTAAACTATGGATAAAAAATAATGCCAAAAATCTATGGATATTGAAATAGGCAAGTAAATCTCTTTCTTCAAGTGACAGATTAAAAAGATTTGATGCATTTGGCAGACCTGATAAGGTTCACACATGAACACATGGCCAAAGTTAATGAAAAGACAGACACTCTTACAAGCTTTGTAGAAGTACTTACAACTCTGTAGAAGTAAATGCTTCAGATCTGATTTGTATTCTAAAGAAAGAGGATACAACTGGATTCTGTCAGGCATTTCAAGTTCAAATGCCATAATCCCATTCATAAAATCAATATGCACAGAAACCACTGAAGATACCCTCACCACCCTTTCTGTAAGGTCGAAAAAACACCATTGTGTATACCTCATTGGAAACGTCAACTACCAAGTTGTCATCACTCTTTTCACCATCACTGTCCTGCAATGACAAATCACAATGTGTTAAAAAAATTTATTTCATACCCCCGTATCTCTTCAAAACTATGAAAACAAAGGAAATCTGCTCACAAATCTGCAGTGTACCATTCACTTTTACCAAACTTTATGTGGTAATACAATTAAAATCTTTCAGTCATCTACAGGGCTTCTGCTTAGCAGGATGCCACAACTACAGCAGTCTTGCCAGTTCTCATATTGGTGGAGAAGGACATGGGGTGAAAATCTTCATCCAAAGTGGCACTGCACTATAAAGTGGAGTCAAGAGAGACTTCATCAACAAGTCCCAGCTTAAGTAAAGCTCAGCCCTATTGTCAAACAACTTCCAAATGCTTTGCATTTATACTGTTAAAAACAGTATCAATCATATGCACCAAAATGTTTAATCCAGCAGAGACACTAGAGGTAGGAAGCAAAAACCAGTTAAAATCTGACCCTCATTTTAAAATTAGTTATGCAGCAGAAATCAGGTGAAACTACAGAGGAACACTGAAATTCAACAATACAGAATGTAGACAATCTACTCACATAACGAGCTGCTATTTCCTTCTCTTCTGTTTTCTGTTTTTTACTATCTGAAGAATAATCTGTTGAATTTCTGTGCTTTTCTGCTGTTCTGAAACTGGCTGAGGGAGATACAGAAGAACTCTGTAGTCCAAAAAGACAAGAAAGCATCATCAGGCCCTCATTCACAACAGTGGTTCATCTGTCACCACCCCTCAATACATTTTACACTGATAGTATGATCTGGAGCTGTCGTCATAGACAGCATGTTGGGTTTTAACCAGTGACAGCTACCCAGCAAGTGTCTCATATTAAAAACTGCACTATGTATTGCAAGGGACAGAAACAGGGGATCAATTGACAGATCATAGTGGCTATCTGCACTACCAATGGGATGAATTTTATGAATACTGTGCACTGGTCTTGTTTTGGTTTGTTTCCTGTACAAATATGCAGGGTTAAGTCAATAGTCCCAGTAGAGGGGTGTGTGTTTGCACATGTGCGTGTGTGTTTGCCTGTGTAAATCAAAAAGAACAAAGAGGCTTGAGGCAAGTCACACTTGAAAGAGGCAAAGAGGTTCAAAAGGCAAGCAAACATTTGAATGAAGATTTCTACCAAAGAAAGAAGCAAGCTTCTGAACAGTTTTGGAGTAGGCAAGAACAGGAGAAAACACCTTGACTCATTTTATTTTGCTGCCTTTTACAATTACAGGCTATGCCTGCAGCAGACAGAAACAAAACACAGACTGGTTCAGTGATTCTCTTGCTATTCTACAGTGCTCACCTAGTAATGATTGCTAAAGAGCACACGTGGACAGGAGAGAAAGGAAGATAATGTGTACTTTAAGCACTATCATCCAACAGCTCCACTCTACTCCGTTAAACAAGGCAGGCAACATTTATCAAATTCTACCACATTTCCAAGGCTTTGTAGAGTCTGTATCTTTGTGTGCAAAAAAAGGAAGCAATGAAAGATGCAATGTTCCCACTGGGACTGATTTTAGTAGCAGCAGCAGTTTTGGCCCTAGTTCAAGAAAGCATTTAAGCATGCACTAAACTTTATCTCACTCTGAAGTCAGTGGTTGAATGTACATAAGTAAGGATGTGTTCAGGCTTTTTGCAGAATTGGAAATGACAGCAATGGAGATGAAAATAATTGTCAGTTGAAATCCTGCTGGCTGTTTCTGTCTCTGTCCTCTGTTTTTACTGGGGTGGTGAGGAACAACCAAAGAAGTCCTGACTGATGGATTTTAGATCCTCCCATTCATCCAGAAACAGGTGTTTGGGGTTTTTTCCTCCATGCATGATGGACAGCTGTTTTTCCACATAAAACTCTACCACACAGCAATTTGGTTTTGGGGTTTTCAGTGCAGCTATTAACACGAATACAAACCAAGAAATTAGCATTTACATTGAGTAACTTCTGTTCCATCACTATTACAGAATTTCTTCTTTTCCTTATTATATCACAAGCTTCTGGTAAGGATTAGGAAAACTTAACCACAGAAATTAAGCTGTGGTTATTGTCCAAGTCACATAAGGGAATGTAACCACCTACTGGGACACAGGTCCTCCTCTCCATTTTCCTGAAATTTACAGTTCTTGAGAACAGCAGCTCAGGTTAACGAGTGGTAGAATTTGCAAAAATCTTCATATTTTGGATTGGTAATTGTTAATTACGATCTAAGAACACTGAGTGGAAATAAAAATTTCAGAACAAAGCTAGTTTTGAAGGCACAGCCAGTGCCTTTCCCATACTGTGCAAATATATCTTAAAATACTAATTTAGTTTTAAAGCAGATCATCAATCAATGATTATAGCCAATAATGCAAACTAACAAAGTTATTTTTTGCTCTGAAGCAACAACACATGTTAAGACATTTGTAGACAGCAGTGCCAGGGTACAGAAACCCTTAAAATAAAGGCCAAGTAGAAACTCAACATTAAATGAACTGATGACTTGAAACATGTATTTGTTTCTGCAACGATATAGCATAATCTTCTGCAAAAGATTTTTACACTAAGCTCCTATTACATTTATATTCATTTAGAATTTGGAAGGCAGTAGCTTGTAATGTGAATTCAATTCATTATTTCTCAACTTCACCCTACAGAAAGCAATTTGCTTTAAAACGAAGAAAAATAATCACCAATAAACCACAAATTAAAGTGGTGTCTAAAGAATTAAACTACTGCACTTATTTAAATAGAAATATTTATTTTCATAAATCTGAAACCATACAGTTCCATTTTTCACAATCTGGTTAGCTATGTGCTATAGATACCATTTTAATCTTTGATTTCACTACTTAATAAAGTAATAAATTGAAGGTCCCTACTAGAAAGACAAAGTAGCTAATTATCACTAGCACATTAAAGGATGAGCACCACACTGGGCACTGGGGCAATGCACACTGCTTAATGGTTAAATTGCTTGATGGATCTGACCTTATACCAATATGAAAGGATCCGCCTGCAGTATTCTTACCTGACATTAGCAGTAAAAACAGAGACAACTCACCTACTGACAGCAGGCAGAACCTCCGTTACCAATCTGAAATTAGGCCAGTGTACTAGGAGTGACATTATTTTACCTCACAAGTCAATTACTACAGACCAAATCTAAACGCTCCCACTTTTAAACAGTCACACCCCTTTCCTTGCACCAACGCCCCTGCAGAACTGCCTTCTTTTCCCTTCAACACGAAATGCACCTGCCACACTAAGAGGCAAGTGAGACTTCATGGGATGGATCTCTTATGCTAAGTAATAAAGATATGTCACAAACATGGACAACGAGCTATAGTCTGGATCTTCCTATGGACCTAATGCTTACTATGTTCACTGTGTGAGAGTATTAATCATACTGAGTTCCCTCTATTGTTTGTAACAGCTTTTCAGTCTATAAGCACTGATAAGGACCTACCCTCATTGAGAAATAGTGGGATGTAACAAGGTCCTCATGGTTTCCACTGACATCAGATTCCTGCAAACAATCCTGTACTCACCCACACCTTGGCTTCCGAGTGTGCCAGCCCACAAACTCCAGGAGAGGTCCTTACATTTTCAGATGGTAAAAAAAACCCCATCAAAATACATTGTTCAGCTGATTGATAGACTCTGCCCTGTTCCATGATTAAAACATCAGTTCTGTCCTGATGGCTGCCTTTAAGAAGCTGGAATAGATAGCTACTTAGAGAAATTAAGTGATTCAGCACTATGACTTGGAAGGCTGTAACTTAATGGGCCAGAGTCCTTGTTTTAGTAACTATTAAAATTTATAGCGAAATGATGTCTTTTTACACTGTTGTTTTCTTCAATAAAATGCATTAATCTACTAGAAGAGTAGCATTTTCCTATTAAACAATGCTGAGTTTGCTCACATGTAATAATTACATCAGACACAGGAAAAAATACTCTTTGGTGAAAGTAGGTTACACTTAGTTTGTGTTTGAGAAAAACATACCAGTTTTTCATTTTCTGCTTTGGTAGAACATTTTTATTAATGGAAAATACATCACAAAATGGTGACAAAAAACCAATGAACATACACATTTATAGAAAGGCTGAGCACATCACCATGTTCGCATAACTCACTTAAGAAGCAGAACAGTGTCTTTCTAGTACTGGACCCACAGTATTTTTTGCACTAGGCTATAGAGCATAGCATGCCATGATTCAGTCTCTGTTTTGGGCAGTGCTGAGCACAGTGCTAACTGAAACGGTCTCCCACTAGAAGGACCATGCTGTTTTCTCTCCAACACCATCAGGACACTGCTCCTGCTGAAGTATCAGTGCCACACAGGTGCAAATTAAACCGGTATCCAGAGAGCCACACAAGCCTCTTATGCAGGCATAAAATTCTTACCAGCATATTCACCGTCTGTTTGGGATAATTAATAGTTCAAATTGCTAGGGGGGGCGGGAAAAATCACTGTTTTACCCCCAATTTTTACTGGAATTTAGCTGCATCAACATACGTAGCTCACACTGTAATGTGGCAGAAATCAGTGTGGAAATCATAAATCAAATTGTACAGCCATCCAGCTGCAAGCCCCAACTCCCCATATGCTGACTTCCCCAGAAAAGACCTGGCCTGAGCACACTAAGTGATAATTAAATGAAATCAGTGTTAAAAGTAATGACTAGAGATGACAAGATGAAAAGCCTTCCTACATGTTAAAGCTGGTAACTCTTTAAAGCATTCACAAGTATGACCATTCCCTAGTGCACCCTTACTACTATGCCAAAATGATGTATTTGGAGTGGAATAATTAAAACAATAATTCTCAACAAAGTGGGAATTACAAGATAATTTACCATACTGAAGTATTAAGCAAACTGCAGTAAAAGCCAAGGATGCTCAACGCTAAGGTCAATTACAGTATAATTATCTGAATTACATTATTGCTGTTATAAAGACTGTTGAAAGTATAAAAGAAACTATAAAAATGGATACAATATGTATCACAGTGAAACGACCAGGTAGTAATGCTGCTTTGTGCTGGCCGATGCCAATGTTATAGATGGAAGTACCAGCACTGGAACTTGGACTTAGACACTGCCATAGGTTTGGCCTTGGAGCACTAAGCTGTCTAATACTGTAAGCTTACATCAGAGGGGAAAAAAAAAAAAAAGGAAAAAGAAACTAAGAAATTAGGGTTAAGACTTCTGACACCCTAAAGGTGAGATGTCAGGGCACAAGAAAAAGAGGCAGTGCAAATACAGCCCAGAGACCATGTGCTCAGTAAGGACACTGCAGCCAAGGGTTCCTACAAAACAAGCCTAAGGGCTCTAAGGTAACACCTACCTGTTTAAAAAACAAATGCATTTATAAACATCTATATGCACAGAAGTACTACTACATACTTTCTGGAAGTATGTAGTAGTGCTACATACTAGCACTAGTAGTGCTAGTATGTAGCAGTACTACATATTTCCAAACTCGGGAAGATGGTGTGAAATGCTATGGGTTGATCTACAAATACCATAATGGAGCACTTGCACAGCAATTCTGCCTCCTGAAGTCAGCCACACTTACACAGCCTTTTTGTTGCTGGCATTGTTATTATTATTACTATTATTAAATTACTATTATTGTTATTACTACATCCCAGTATCTGCATGGATGGACATGATTTTGTCCTCTTTGCTTTAATTTTTCAACACACACTCTTTGCAGCCCTTAGGCAAGCAGATTTTCTTTACTATGCCCTTACCTTAAGGTTTATGCTGCGTGCCGTGATCAGGCTGACAGAGTCAGGCAGTACAGCCTGGACCACAGCACTACCAAAATGGTTCATCAGAGGAGGCTGGTAGGCAAGTGTTGATCCCACACGGATCACTCACTGGTCATGGTGGACTTCTTTAATATTTTTATGTATCCCTTTTCCAACTTGTTTCTCTGCTTGCCCAAACTAAAACCTAACTTTTACTCAGCCATACCATGAGCAAAATTTTTTTTTTTTTTGGTCTTATTCACTGCCTTTTCCCTATGACTGCATTTTCAGATACCAGAAAAAGCCTCAGAAACTGTCAAGGAAAAATGCAACTAACTAGCTAGGAAAGATACAGAACAAAGCTGGTTTTAACATCACATGACCTGGGTCTGAGCTAACTGCATCAAGTTTTGTAATCAAGCGTGTGATAATTATTTTTAATACAAACTATGATTAAAATGCAAACTTTGAAGTTTCATATAGCATTTTTAACCACTAATTAACTTCACTAATTGCAAAATTAATGAAGTTAATTAGAGGATAAGAGCACCATAAAAAAACATCAAAGTCTAGATGTGCAGTGCTGCCTGCAAGAGTGACGGGAAGACCATAAAAAAGTCCAGAATAAAGAGAATATGAAGGGTCAGCAGTTTTCAAAATCTAAGTGTTCTCCTAAGTGTTACATCAAGAGAAGTACAGGTATGTATGTTTATTATATATAAAAAATGCCCATGTAACTGCTCACACTCATGATCTGCTTGCCATTGGTGGTACTACTGGAGTATTTAATCTGAGCTAATTAAAAACTTCAAAGTCTAGATGCTATGAAATGGGTGATAAAACAAAGCAATAAACTACTACAGTTGCACACATTAATTCCAGTTGTATTTCAAGATATACTTATCAATTTTCTGGAAAAGCTGACAGGGACACACAACAACAGCTGAAGATACCTAGCAATTTTGATGTATAATCCTATCAGTGTGGGATGATGATTCTCCGGCCCCTCCTGGCATACAGGTTTATATTGGTGACAAGAAAAGCAGATTAAGTTAAAGCAATGGTCAGGTCTGCTGGCTTGTCTTTTGCAGATGGATTTTTCCAATACATCCTTTAAAATACAGCTTCTCCACTAATCAGTGGCTGAAGGACATAACACACATAAGGCCTAAGCACTACTTGACACTGTGAGGGTCAAAGGATGGGGAGAACTAATGCAGCTTTAGGACAAGCAGTGGAACAGTAGAAGAATGCAGATGAAAGTGAAAAAAGGAAGGCTAGGTTTAGGTTAAAGTACATCCTAGCACAGGCACATGGAGATAGTGAAATCAAATGTGCCAAGAGTAACACACTCCCTTTGGTAAAGAAGAACAGCTTGAACACAAGACGTGGTTTCAGCAGGGAACAAAAGAAAAAGAAACAGATGGCAGGAAAAAGAGTTAAACATTTCTGATAGAAGAAGCCTCAAAACTCACAATATTACATTTACTAGGAAGTCTGTTCTCACCCACATTTTGCTACTCGTTAACATTGAATTTAATTGACAGTAAGACAACCTGGGCACTGTCAAACATCCCCTCCCACTCAATCTATAGAGCAATTAACTTGATCCATTCTCTCCTCCCTTGACCAAACCCTAAAATAAGAATACATGCTTCAGAACATAGCAGAGCAGGTAATTTGGACGGAGTGAAAAGATTAGTAAGAAGGTGTTAAGGCACAAATTGCAACTGCTGTAGACAATAGAGTAGGTGAGCCCCAGGGCATATGCAGGCTGCAAAGGAATATCAACCCTAATGATTCCAGAATGAAGCGTTCCACCATCACAAGCCTGGAGATGCTACCAGAGAAAAGTGTCCTGCTGGCATTCTAGAAAGTAAATGTGAGAATCCAAGACACACTTGCATGTTGGTCAAGCCTCTAAATGTTACTTCAGCCAAAGTCAGTTACTTAAAGGGAAGGGCCAAAGGCCATCGAGTTACAGAAATTCAGAAGAATTCAGGGTAAATATCTTTGGAAACCTGAGGAACTGAGCATTGCCAAGGAAATGTGAAACCATAGTCCTCCTCTCCTCAAATATTTATTTGGGGTTCCAGTTACTGATCTTTCATGCTATTTCATTTAGCAGAGACCTGGAACAATTTGAGCAGTTCTAACAAAACAGAAACACAGAGAACAGAGACTGTGGGGCAGTTAACTAGGGAGAAAGAGCAAGGGAAAGCATGAGAGGTATGTAATCACAGAGTATGAGAAAAAGCTCAATTAGCTGAAGCATACAATACAGCAATTTAATTGTGGGCTCACCATCATGAAAGAGAGAGAGAAGAACAGCCATTAGCCTGTATTACAGGTTTTGAGTCACTGACATGCCATGAGGCAAGGAAAAGCAGCAGCACTCCACTACTGTTCTTCAAAAGCCAATGACGGACATGCATAAAAATTCCCAACACCCAACGTATCTCCAGAATATCAATAATAATTATGTTTTCACAGCAACTGCATTCAAACAGAATATACAAGGATACTTGGTTAGTTTTCAGAATTCTAAAAAACACTACAGAGGGAATGTTTTATGATAACCATTAAAGACTTGTGTCAGTATGCTTTACAGTCTGTTCCTGCAAGAATCAGGAAATCCCTCTGAAGAATAATTGGGTTTTGCTCAGAGTCCTCTTTTCAGACCAAGCACCATAGTAGAACTGTTATCCTTCCACTTTGCAAAGTGATTAAAATGGACTGTAAGGCACAGAGCCAAGCTGAATGCAAACACTTTCCTGCAGCGTCTCAAGGCACAAGGGTTATAAAAATCCCTTCAGTACTGGCAACCAAAGTTAGGAGGTAAAAAATACACACACCTACACCCCCTAAATTTTCCATGTTCAAGCAGCAAAATGATCAGGCTTTTAGTGTTGCCTTCTCCAGAGATATTTTAGTAGATTCAGTTTTCATGTGACAGGTCCTACCAACTTTCTCCTGGGACTTACATTCCCTATCTATTCTCCATTTTTGACCAGAAGGATCTAACCAGTTAATGAGCCTTTTCTTTTTTGTTGCTTTAAAACCACAGAGATCACATCTGAAGATAGTCCCACAAGACATTCAATTTAGCTTCCCTCCATCAGCTACTGTGCCCCAGTATCCTACATTTTCAGTTTTGATTATATCTAATAAAGACTATATTCGTGGCACAGGCATCAGCTTTGAGTTTTCACATTTCTGCTCCCTTCCAATCTATCCATATGTACCAACCCTCCTGGGGAAAAACACTTTCATTTTCTTCCCTTCTGGCTTGTTTGTCTCTAAAGGACGTTATAGTTGTTTTGCTGCAGAGATGACCTAGGAGGTGATAAAAAGACACAGCAAATTATTGTTTTAACTGAATAATTCACAAATAGAACTGATGATCCCTTTCTACATGTTCTGACTAATTATCTCGCTTATCCCTCTTCTTAATACTATTTGTTCCTGACTTGATCAGTATAAAAGTGATGGGAAAAAAAGCAGTCTTCAAAATGCTACCACGATTACAAAAAGCCCCCTAAAATTAAATAGAAGCACTCCACATCCTGACTGCTTCTGTTAGCAGAAACATATTCACATGTTTTTCTCCAGTATTAAGCAAGAGACTAGCAACTTAGTTCTCTCTTCTCCATTAGATTTTGTGTGGCTTCTGAAGACTTGATTTGTTTTCTAATTTTTTTAGTACCCTACATAGTTTAGGAAGCCACAGACACTGACAAGTGTCCACTGAAAACAGAATTTCATTATCCAACCAAACTCTTAACTGGGTAGGTGAATAAAACATTAACTGGGTGCTATTAAATGTTTGCAGATTCCAGGACATGCTGATTCTGAAACAAAACATTCTCTTAACCATCTATTAAAAATATCTTCCATAAAAAATCTTTGAGCACTACTATTCTCCTCTCTGCCCAAATAATAGCCTAGCCCGTTGTATCTGCCTCACTTCATCTACCCTCACTTGTGCTCCCAAGACCCTTGTTCAGGAAATTATCCCATTTCCTATTCAGGAAAGCACTTGAGCAAATGCCAGATTTGAGACACCCATTTTGATCTTACGGAAGTCACAAAGCAGAAAAAGAAACCAGTGGAATGTACATATGTGCTGAACTTTAGATGCCTACTGTGCACTACTCCGAATCTGGACCTCAGCCTGCAGCAAAAATAATGGTCCCCAGTTTCCTTCTTCAAACAGGACTCTGCTAAGTGGAATGGATGGACAAGTGGTGGGAACACAGTCTGCAGTCAGCCTTAAAGCAGTTACATTAGTATATAACAGCACATCATAAGTATAACACCTACTTTTGAAGACTGAAAAAATAAAACACATGCTCCTTTCTGCCAGATTTTTAGATGCATTACAACTCCTGAACATCGCAGAGCTTTGCCAAGAGAAGCAGCAGTAGCTTTTACTTCTTTGGGCCTTCCATTATTTATATCAAATAGGTCACACTGTTAATGTTTTAAATGTTAAAAGAACAATCAAATACTGACTTCAGGCTAGCTGGAAATGTTTTGATGTTAGCAATGATTAGCCAATACATTTTTAATTCAGGTTAGAGAAAAGAAAAAGAAAAAATCTCCTTCTTGTACTCCCCCTGCACTCTGCCAAGTAGTTAAATGTGATTAACTTGGCATGCACGCACATGACCTTCTATTCTATTCAAATTAGTTATTTTAGGTAATTTCTGAAGACTCTTGTCTCTCATTTAAGTATTTCATAATACGATTCATCTTTCCACTTGCTTTTAAGGAAAGACTACAGTAATATCCCAAAAACAGCATTCTGGCATATGCTCCTGAATTATGTAATTCACTAAGTTCAACTCTACTGTTACAATCATTTTCAAGACAGATATAATACATTATTATTACAGCTACACAATCCTGAATTGAATTTTCCTTTGTTGAATTACTAGCACTCTAATGCTGAAATTGATCTGTTTTAAAAACCTCATGTGAAAGGGTTTTTAAATACCCTACATGCTCAGGAGCTGTATTTTAAATAGTTTAGAAATGAGCTGGTGGAAACAGGGGACTAAAAAAAAGTCTTATGTTCTCTAATCTAGCATTAAGTACATGTTAAAGAATGCCACACGTTTCCAAACAATACCTACAATGTGGATTTAGAGCTGCAAAGACCTGATATTCCATCAAGGTTCCAGGAAACCATTTAAAAATTTATTTATAAAACAAAATGAAAGATGTTTATTCCCATGTGGGATGCCTCTACAGAAGCTGGCAAGTAACAAGTTTATTAAAATGACAAGTTCAAGGTACTTTTCTTGTTGACTGTAAATAATCTCCCTGTGAACCAATTAAGAGTGTGGAGATTAAAGGCCCAAGAAGCACTATAAAAGCTGGAATTACAGGGTTAAGGGAAAGCCTCCACAGGCTCCTTCAATACATATAATTTCCTCTAGGCATCCATTGACTGGGTGAAACAGTGCAGACAAGCATTTTTTTACTTGCTTTGGAGTACAGCAAAAACCAACACCCACACTTTAAAGGACACCTAAATAGCCAGCTTGATCTAATGCACAGTCAAGAATGAATTTAGTTGTAAACACTGATCCAGGTGAGAAGGCTAAAAGGGAGCTGGGATGAATGCACAGAATGACTTATAAAATGGGCTTCTCTGTTGGGAAGTTATTAAATCTCAAATAACAACAGTTTGTCAGAGCATTCCTTCTCCATAACAGCTTGCCAAGATTGTTCCTTTTCAAGGTGCTAGTCAGAATAGCTAGCTAAGTGTTTCCTAATGCAAGGCTTGAATACAACGATGATCTCTGCACACATCATCTTCAAATTTGAAGAGTGAGTGGGGCTTTATGTTGAGTACACAGAGCACTGTCAGCATGAGTTTAGCCAGAACTCAAGACACTGAGCTGGAAGTCACACCACTGTTCACTGACCAGCATCTGGGCTGCTTGAGTTTGCTTGCATTGTTACCTTGCTTATTCTCAGTAACGAGCTAAGTCCTGTCTTAAGATAGAAAACCTTGAATTTTAAAGTGGGTCTTCACTGCTGTTTCCTGCTGACATAGGAAAAGATTCTGAACCTGTCTAGTCTGTCCCCCTTTATTTCACTGCCTTTCCTTGCCCCTTTTGTATTACAGGGTTCAACAGCAAGACAAGCTTTCATTATTTGTTGTGACAGATAATACCATCAGAATGCTCACTCTGCATAGCCTTTAGTCCTGACAGTAAATGCAAATTTTCATTTAAAGACACCTAGAGCCATAAGGGCTCTCTTATTGTAAGGGCACCATAAGGAGCCCTTACAATAAGGAAGTGTAACAAACTCTTTCACAGAAGGCACAACTGTATCCAAAGCTCCAGCCCACAGATGGAAATCCTTCTTCCTGCCTACATGCTTGCCCCACTGGGCACTTTCACTACTGACAAAAATCACATTCCTACATCCACCTCCAGGGCTGCTCCCCCACAGCAGCCTTGCAGGAAGTCTGGAAGAGTCTTCCAGCTGTGCAGCAGCCCTTGCTGTGTACCTTGCTAACAGTCAGTGGAGCACTATGCCCAAACTCTGCAGCTGAACAATCTTGCTCCATGCACAGAAAGTGGCAGAGCCCTGCCTGTGTGGCCCTGGTCTGGAAGTAACACAATGAGGAAGAGTTCAGGCACAGTGCGTGGATGTCTAGAGTCATTGCTACTGGTGGGTGGCATGGTCCTAAGAGGGGCTAACATTAACCCTGGGGCTTCGGCACTGTGCTTTGTTGCACAGTGTGTATATGCTGTGTGACAGCTGGTTAGCCCAGGGTGAGCAACACCACCAAATACAAACTCCCCTTGCCAGGACCTTCCAAACAGCGCTGTGGCTTTTGCTGATCTGGCTACATATCACAGAATCACAGAATATGGTGAGTTGGAAGGCACCCACAAGGATCACTGGGTCCAGCTCCTGGCCCTGCACATCTTCATCCCCAAGGGGTCACACTCTGTGCCTGAGAGCACTGTCTAAATGCTTCTTGAACTCTGTCAGACTTGGTGTTGTGACCATTTCCCTGGGGAACTGTTCCAGTGCCCAATCACCCACTGTGAGAAGAATCTTTCTAACAGCCAACATAAACTTCCTCTGACAACTTCGATTGTTGTGAGGCCTGAGGCCATTCCCTCAGGTGCTGCCACTGTCACCACAGAGAACAGATCAGTGCCTGCCCCTCCTCTTCCTCTCATGAGGAAGTTGTAACTGAAACGAGTCTCCTCTTCCCCAGCTGAACAGACCAAGTGACCTCAGCCACTCCTCATACACCTTCCCCTCAAGGCTCTTCACCATCCTCACTGGCCTCCTTTTAATGCTCTCTAACAGTTTAATGTCTTTCTCATACTGTGTTTCCCAAACCATCCCCCAGCACTCGAGGTGAGGCTGCCCCAGCTCAGAGCAGAGCAGGACAATCCCCTCCCTTGCCTGGCTGGCGATGCTGTGCCTGGTGCCCCCCAGGACAGGGTTGGCCCTCCTGGCTGCCAGGGCACTGCTGACCCATGTTCAACTTGCCAGGACTCCCAGGTCCCTTTCCATGGCACTGCTTACAGCATCTCATTCCCAGTCTGTCCATACATCCAGGGCTGCCCCATCCCAGATGCAGAATCCAGCACTTTCCCCTGTTGACCTTCGTGTAGTTGGTGCTTGCCCAGACCTCTGGTCTGTTGAGGCCTCTCTGCAGGGCCCCTCCCTCCCCTCGAAGGAGTCAACAGCTCCTCCCAGTTTAGTATCATCTGAAAACATGCCCACTGTCCCTTTCAGTCCTGTGTCCAACAACCTGGTGTGAAAGGAGCCACAGAAACACATGAGCAATCTAATCAAGCCTGAAGGAAGGATGAAAATTCAACCAAAAGCTTGTCTTCTGCAAAAACATGCACAGATTAGTCAAATGAAACTGAAAGTAGCTCAAAAGGACTGCGTGGTCAAATTAGAAGCATGCACGTACTTGCCAAGAATGGGACTCAAAACCACTGCGAGGTTTCAAAAGGAAGAATTAAGTACAAACAGATCGCAAAGTAAAATTGATGCTTGAGCTAAAAACTGAAAGTGGGGAGGTTGGAAAACTGTTTGTATTTTGGAAACATAGGTCTAGTAGTCTGCTCTTTTGTCTGATCACATGAAGTCAATTAAGCCTCTTCATGCATCAAAAAGCCAGATAATTTCAGAAGTCTAGAGAGTGTTTCTTTCCCTTACAGGGTTGCTGTGAGGATTCATGGATTGAAGATTTGGAGGTATTCTGGTATGAATCTATTACTATATGCTAGATGAAAATTTAAAAATGAGGAAGGAATAATCAGTATTCCTTGTATCACAACACAACTAAAAGATTAGAGCAATCCAATTGCTGTAATAGAGTACCTGTACTAAACTTCAGAAACTATACAAACGTAGACTTTAGCCAATTATTAGTTTGCATAAATCTGTATGACACAGACATGAGAAAGGTAAAAAATGAAGTATTTCTGCATTGTATGTAAAACTCATCAGGCAAACTGTGAGAACCTAAAGCCACTGCTTCAGAATGCGTAAGACCTTCTTAAAGACAGCCAGAAGTCGCATGAACCTCCCTGATTTCTGCAGAAATACAGAGCCAGTCTTTCCATCATCACTTTGTTTACTATAACCCACCAGGTACAGTGTCTTTTATGGCTTTTTGCTATGCAGTGTTTGCACTTAAAAGCACTACGTAAGTATGAGAAACAAAACCTGTCTGTGCTTTTCTGATTAAAATCCAACATAAATTATACTCAAAAGAGTGCAGCCCACTGGTTAATGGCAAGCTGCCAGTAAAGACCTTCTGTGGCTGAAGGATGTGCACCACTGATTTACAGCTTCATCTCTCTGCTATACTGTTACTTCTGTCTTATTTTAGTGTTTCCTATTACTGAATGTTCTTTCCCATATCCACTCTTATTCCTACTGGCCAGCTTAGAACTCCAGTTGTGTATTATCTCACATCAGACAGTGCAAAAAAATGCTGCCCCACAATGCATAATCACTTTGTGATTTCACTGAGTCCAAATCAATCTCCACCTATGTACTATACCAGTTCTTTCCCTCCTTGCTTCACTCTAAACTTCTATTACTTCAATGCAAATTCATTCCAGAAGCACTTTCCTGCTTCCTGGTCTAAGGTCTGTGAAACTCCAGGTAAAGCAAAACCTGGGGCCCTTACAGATCAGCAGGCAAAGCAGATTACCCTAATGAGCTAACTCTAAGTACAGGGAAAAGTACATTTCACATGAAAACACAAAACTATACTAGCCTGTCTAAAAAGTAAGGCAATGCCACAGAATGTTCACAAGTTAGTTTTTGTGAATTCTCACACAATTTAGGTAATCCAAAACTGTGTTACCCAAATGCTGTTCAAACATGATTATGGAATATATTTGTTTTGACTGGGCTTTAAGTCCCTGCATTTCAAAAAGTCCTCATTTTACCTTCAATCAATTTGCTATCATAATACCTTTAGCTTCCTTTAGAACTGTTATGCATATTTCCCAAAGAGAAAAGAACTGGGGAATCATCGTGCACAAACTGATATGTATAGTAACACCACTCCTCGTAGGTTTACTAGAAATAGCTTGGTATTTCTACCCTTTGTTTTGATATTTGTAGCATTAACAACAAATTCAGGCCTGATCTCACAGTATTTAATATCTGGGCAAAACACTTCTTGCTGATGTCAACATGGTTTAACACAACAAACATCCTACATGTTACAAGAAATTTTAGCAGCGACAGCAGTAAAAGGCAATCTGTTCCTTATCTCTTTTCATGCTTTCCTTCTTTTCTTATCATGATGAGAGCAGGAAAAATATAGCAATCATAACAAAGGGGAATTATGAAAACACAAATGATTACTCAAAGTGGGTCCATGAATACCACAATTACCTGGCGACTATGGCATTTGATTTTAGGACAACTTGAAGATCCATGAAGGCAGGAGACAAAAAATACCTGCATATCACAACACTGGTACCCCAAAACCCTGTGGCTACCTCAGATACCAGCAGGTGCACATGTTACAGCAGAGGCAAGGATTACCTTTGTATGCCTTTACACAGCACTACTGAACAGCACCTTTTTCTTCCACTGCCGTGGTGTCTTCACCCCTGTGAATGTGACTTGCCACTTTCCAGCTGATCTGCACAACACCCTGAAGTTGATCACTACAAGAAAACTACAGTCAAAATAACAAATATAAAGCATCTCTCCTGCCAAATGGCAAGACTTTCCAGGATGTACACTAACTTCCTCCACAACTAGCCAGCATAACCGTATTTCACAACATTAGATGCGTTATGGGTCCCAAGCAAACAATACTCAGGCACAAAACTCAAGTGCCAGAGATGGCTAGAGTAAAGCAGCTCCTCCAGGGCCAAAACTACCTTTTCAGCAAAGATATCCTAGCGTGATGCTATTCTTCTGCATCTATACTCTGCCATCCCTCAAGACAGACTTGAAAAGAAGGACAGACAGAAAACTGTGAGTCAGACAGAGCTAAAAAGGTTAGTCTCTGGGACCCAGAGACCACAAGGACAGATATCTCAGACATGTTTTTTTTTAAAATGCTTTCTTTCTGTCTCCTTCTCTTCCTGAAGGACTAAATGTAAAATGAAATCATCTTACAGAAGGACAGCCGCTTCCCCCCTGTGCTCAATCATTCCAGTCACACTATGTTGTCCAGTAACCTGCATTGATAATTCCTCATGAATAAAATGCCAACATTATCATCCACAGCTATGTTGTTGACATGCGTTTGTTATTTCACTAAAAATACCATTAATTTTCTGGCTTCACAACATCTGAGCTACTCCCCATTTGAATACACAAAAGACTATTTTGTTTAAACCAAATTAAAAGCGTTCCAGTAAATGACTTCAATTTTACTGGCTATACTACTTAGTGTACACCGTTCTATTTAAGCCTCTCTTTCCTCATCTCTAGCCCTTCTAAACCCCCGTCCTTTTCTCTCTGATTTTTTTTTTTCTCCCCATCCCTTTATATACGTAATCCTTTCATTTCAGGAACTGGATTTTCCCAGCAAGACATTCACAGTCAGAGAGAACTTCAAAAACATAGTGCCAATGAGTTAAGGCAATGGTGAAATTGCCTCTGCTCTGTTTTTATTCACCTGATTGCCAAAAACTATTTATCAGTAAGGAAAGAAAGGGAAAAGAGAGGGAAAAGCATATAAATGCTGAATACACCTTCCGTTACCCATCTAGACAAGTGCCAACATTCGCCATTGAAGTTGGAATGAACGCCACCATTTCTGCCAAGCCCTCCTGGCATCTCACCACTTTATTTGTTCCCATTTGTATCTAATGCTTTTGTCAACAGTTCAACAAAAGTCAAAGCAAACAACCCACTACAAACACTGAGGGTAACAGCAACAAGCATGAATCCTTCACAATTATCCAGCCCAGCTGCTCAGTGCCTGTCCAGACTGCTTTCATTTACAACAGTGTCAACAAAAGGCTGAAACCCAATAGCTAGGTGGGTCAATACTACCACTGTAAAGCCTCCAGAGAAGAAAATGCTGTTCTGCTGCTTAACTGCTTCAGCAAACATGCAGAATAATTCAGTTAGATAGACAAGTGCTTGCCTAATCATTTGTTGTGTGAATTATTCAAGGCTTTCCCTTCAAACTGCTAAATGATGGCTCTTCAAATATTTCCATGGAACCACCAGATGTCCTACAGGAGAAAAGGGAACATAAGGCACACTGTGACGTAAGAGAGGGCAATGGTAACCTGTGATCTTGAAAAGCATTAATGTTTAGAGGATTAACGCCTTCTTACACCTTGCTTTTGGTATAAAGAACACACAGCTTTTAACATACAAGTGTTAGGCATACATCAATTTACTACCTGCTTGATGCTCTATATAGCATCAAGCTATAGAGCTTGATGCTCTATACAGCATAAGGTTGTGTACAATTTTTCTTCCTTTTTTTCACGTGAATTGTAGAAGAGTTCTCTCCAGAGAGTATGCAAAGTGTAGGTAAAAATACACACAGTAGCTAGTCAGGTAGATGCAGAGAGGAAACATGCATTTATTCCCACATATCTCTCTTCCTCCACTGCCCCTCATATTCATTTGACACAAGCCAAATGCTCACTAGCCTTTTTCCAGAGGTTTCACACACCTGAACATAGGTTCATGCTTACAGTTTCAACGAGAAGGACAAAGTAGTCTTACTGCATTGAACCCAGTGCTATGCATTACATGTTTTACTTTAATTGCCATTTAAGTATGGGAAACAGCCACCTTCAGATGTCTGCTTCCCTGACTTTGCTGGCTTTTGTCACAATTGCTCAATTACTTGAACATATTATTTTTAAACTTTTAGCAAACTTTAAGAAAATGGGCAAATTAGGTAACAAATGGTGCTTGTTTTGATTTAATCTCATTACTGGCAAGAACAACCCTGAATATGAACAAATGTTTTTCTAAGACCAGTTTACATACACATCACAGTGCAGTGTTGGACGTATCTTGGATATGTATCTTGAGCCAGAATACAGTATCAAATATACTTATGAATGTTTTATTTTTGACATCTACAGTAACAGTTGCACACACTGCGTAACTAGTATTCCAGAGAGGATTCCTGGCAGTTTTAAGACTTAGAAAAAGAGTAAGAGAAATTTGCTCTGTATGTCAAATTAAAGAACATATTTTTGTTTTTATAATTAAAATCTGCAACATATTTTGTTTGCAAAACATGCGGCTCTGCAGTGATTGCACTGTAGCAATCTGGTGTTGTGTGTTGTCAACATGAGAGACTTCTTCCATCAAATAGTTTTCTTCCTCTTTCTGTCCAAAACAACCATGAAACATTTGTCTACCAAATAGCAGCAGCTCCATCACGCTGTGATCACCACAGCTGTTAGTACCCACTACACTACTTGGTGAGAAACTTAGGTTAGATTTAGTATTAAAAATCAGGTTATTACTATTTGCAATACTAAGTTTGCTTATTAGTATTAACAGGATTGTTACAGTCATTAGCAGAATTTGTAAAATTGCTTAGGGATCACAGAGAGCAAAGACACAACAGAGGGGGTACTGTAGAGAGAGCTACCGTACAACAGAAAACAGCTGGTATCAAAAGAGTTGTGCCTTGCGCAGATTAAATGCAAAAAACCTCTGATGCTGGATACACTAGAAACGGTCTGATACTGAATACCCTAGAAAGTATGGCAATTTTTGATGGTGTATCCTGTTCCTCATCCAGCAGAATAGGAAGAAGCATTGAAAAAATGGCACCCCCAGCCTTCACCACAGGTGAAGGTAACGCTGCTAACCAGAAAACCTTCATAAAGCACACCAGAGCCCTACAGGTCTGAAAATAACATTACTGCTTTCCAACTCCTGCAGTGTGACAAAAAGCTTTTAGGCTACCCTAGATGGTGAGCACACACTACTTTTTTCTAAGGGCAACAAACTGATCATGGACAGATGCCTTTATGCTTAAGGTGGGGTCCCTTTGCTACTCTTATGTCATTTTTACATACTGACATGGCACTCACAAAAATACTGTACTGCAAGGGAATGGCAGAAAAAGGTTTCTCTAACCTCACAAGGTTTACTGTAATTGATTTAAAAAATATTATTTTTACATTATTCAGACACTGAATTCTTCCCATAAACTGCAGTACTGGACAGCAAGGCTCATTACAAATCAGCAGTTGCAGATCATGGCACAAAACTTTTCTCAAAGCAGGGAAGAAAAGCAAAACATTAATTTCTTCCAGGGCTAAAATAAATTGCAGTATTATATTTTTAGAAGAAATAGAGAGGCAAGACAGAAGCATAGCATCAACAGATATGGCTTCAACAAATATAGCAGGGAGAAAGGAGAAATATAAACATACAGGTGCAATTACTACAAGCCAAATACAACAATTTCCTAATGCCTGGTATTGGAAGATCACAAGGCAAAGCTTTATGTTATTTAGGTCAGCACTGGCTTTTCCACTCAATGTAACTAGTGATTTCTATATAGTCAGTCCAGTTTGTAAATATAATAAAAAGAGAAAAGGACTCAGCAATACTCTGCCATAGCTGAAGAGTTTTATGTTGTGTGTGGTCTGTGCCAAACATAAACCACACACAACTGCGGAAAACCCTTCTGGGGGTTGCTGTAATTGGGAGACGTCTCTCCTGGCCTTTTTTCCATATTCCTGCACTGCACATCTGCAGAACATGCCACTCTGACAAAGCACAACTCTGCCAGCAAAACTAGTGTTATTGTCTATTTTGATTAATTTGCTATTGTTTATTTTGTCAAGATTAATATAGCGAAGAAAATACTGTACACCCTCTTTCAAACAATAGAGTGGCTTGAAATATGCCAGCTTCTCTGTATGGTGAATCTATGGTAGACAGCTCACCCAGTTAATGGAAAAAAGGAACAACCCATGTTGAATCTTTTCCTTCTCCTACCCCTCCGCCCCATTTACTCATAAGTAGGCATTAAGAACACTCCCACAGCTGTATTCACTGCCTCTTGAGTGGCAGAAAAACAGAGGTGCAGCTGTGTCTACTAATATTCGTATGCAAACAAGTAGCACTGGACTGGCTGCTATACCTCACTTAAAAGCTGCTTGGTACTCTTTGTTAAGTTTGCAGATCAAAAAGAAGTGATACAGAGTAATCCGCTGTCCTTTTAATGCAATTAGCAGATTTAAGTGGCATTTCACTTCCAACACTTCATTAGAACACTGACTGCATCCAGCAATTGCTGATGATACAACATTCACAGTGTTCCCCCTACAGTCCTCCCTGAGACTTGGTGGAAAGCTGGGGCAAGCCCTGAGCTGGCAGCCATTAGTCAGAGCCAGCAGCCAGCACAACTTCTGGATCCAGCCGTCAAACCTGTACCATGGTGCACTGCAGCAGGGGTGAGGGCGGCGGAAGGGAAGAGAACACCCGGCACCTAACAGGGAACCGACAGGAAATCAATAACCCCTGCGCTAGTGGTCTCCGAAATTCCTTCAGGAGGCAATGGAAAATACCATCTCCAGGATTTGCATCTCTTAAGCGTGATTGTGGCTGGGCCTCTTGCCGGGTCAGCTGCCTCATTGCTGACTTTTGCTACACGTCTTCATTTTACGATTTCTGTGAGACTTTCTACCCCTCAAGTTCTGTTTATTCTACAGTCTTGTGACAGTGAAGCATACAAGTGGTCAAGTCCAGTAAACATGTCGTGTGGACACAAGACTTTACTTCCAATTTTTCTCTTGGATCACTTTTTCATGTAAGACTGACAAGCCAAACAATACCTCAGCTTAGGAAAAATACATTTTAAACTTCTTCCCCCAATGCACCCAAACACAAATTAACAGCATCCCAGAAAAAAGTGACATCAAGCTGAATTTCTTCAATCCCTTCATTGCTGGAAGCACTGCTGGGGAAGGACCTGGCTCTGGCTCCTCTGCCAGGAGCTTGGGGCATCCCTCGGGTACCCTCCAGCTCTAGCCCTGTTGCTACCAGCCAGCACAGCTCCACTGGTGCCAAGGAAAGAACAAACTAAAAAAGATTAATTCGCAGATGTTCATGCATTTCACACACAGGGTGCCCTGTGGTCTGTTGCCAGGGCAACAGGAGACCACCAGCACGCGCTTTATTGGCTTTAAGAAGTGCGTCTTGGGAGCTATAGTCCGAGAAATGCCGCATGATAATCTTCAGGCTTTTCAGAAGCCTTGTTTTGTGTTTATCCACATTTAACCCTCTGAGTGTTATTAAGAGCACCACTATGTCTGACATGACAAGGACCACAGAGACAGGATGTGAGGAGACAAACACATCATCTCCGTTTCCAGCCCAGAGACCCTGGAAAGCATGTCCTCAGCAACTGCTCCCACCTGCCCTGCACTGAAGTTTTCACCCACAGCCTGCAGGTAAGCTGGCAGGTAAGCTGATGTAGGGCAGACCTCAGTACAGCCATATCTGGGGACAAAACTGACATCAGAAAGTGCAGATGCAACAGAAGTGTCACACTAGACTAACAGATAACTGATGGCAAGCACGTTTTCTCAGTAACTTCAAAAGAAGATTAAAAAGAATCAAGACCATTTCACTAACTTTCTAGACACATGACACATGAAAAACCACACTTTTATTTGGAACCCCAATACATGACACCAGCAAACCATCCATGCCAAAACCTTTACCAAAATGTATAAATTCACACAGAGAACTTCCCTTCCTCTCCTTACTCCAGGACAGTGTCAGGTGTCTCTCCTAGCTGTCCCCTCATCAGCCAGTGCTGCAGATGGGAGGGGCAGGAGGGAACAGGGGTTAAAATCACAAATGATACAACATGGCAAGCAGCAGCAGCCGCCGCTACTGACATCAAGCGCTAATCCAGCAGGAGAAGAGAGACAGAAAGCAAGGGTGGCAGAAGGGATCAGTAGAAGAAACGGCTTGCATTCAGACTTGCAGGAGAAAGAGCATGCAGAGACAATCATTTCCTGGGAAAAGCTAAAGCCTAACGAGAATTTACTCTGTCTCCTTTATTCAGACAACCAACCCCTTTGTGGCAGGGGCTTCCTGACTGACAGGAACTCAGGGCTCTTTAATAGGATTTCCATATTATTTCCAACACCTGCCTATAAGTTATTTGTTTACATTGAAGAAGGCGAGATTCTCAAATCAGGCATCTGCTTCTGGTTCAGGCATATTTTAAGAAACCATGTAGAAAGAAGCTTTGTTGCTATGGAGACATTTTTATTTTCTTCCCTTAGTTGGATGAAAAACATTAGCATTTCCAATTTTTTGTTCTTCAAAAGGCCAAATGTCGCTTAAGAAAAGACAGAACTTTTCAAATCGCTATGCAGAACAGGCTAATCGAGCTTTAGATATTTAATTAATTATTCAACTCAAATAGAGCTGTACCAAAGAGAGGCAGGAAACAGTGCAATTTTCCTGCAAACTTCCCTCAATGGCCAATTCCTGCTGACCAGTCTAATTGCTTTTTCCCTCAAAGCACAGCTATAACTTTGTAGTTCATGTTGCACTCAACAATCTTGAATAACAACTTGCATATCAGTCAGACTACCCATTTCCCTAAATTCATCATCTTGGATTAGGAATGTGCTCCTTTCCCAGTGCCAGAAAACAGATAAGAAGAGCCATACAAGTATACTATTAGCATTCAGCGACTTCACCCATATGACAGAAACTTCCAATGCATGTCATACATGTCACTGAATCCAGAAGGTGCACTCCTTCTGTCCCTTTAGTAATCTGCATGCCTAAGGAATCCCTTGAATCATGTAAAACTAAGGGATGTTCCAAGTTACTTTGGACCTAAGGTTTTAAAGACAAAATCAAAATGTTACATGTTCAAAAAAAAAAAACCAAAAAAATAAAATAAAAAAAAAAATCACAGCACCAACAGAAATCTCTAAGCCAAAAACCTAGTCTGTGTCCCACTTTTGACAAAAATTGATACATGTTGTTTATTTTCTCCGATTACATTGACAAACATCTATGTAACTTGACCTGCAAATGTGTTCCTCATTCCAATTCATCCACCATGAGTAAACTAATGTAAGACATGAATTCCAGCATGTAAAGTACTATTTTAATTGCATGCTTACAATGCTTGAAGAGACAGAATAAACAAATTAATTTCCTGCCTTCACTTCTCTTCTCCCAGTTATTATATTGTCAAAGTCTTTGCACTGGAGACCTTTCCACCCACCTCCTCATTCCAGCAAACTTCCTCTTCCTACTCTATGATGTGAAATCATAATCCTGTGTTATCAACATCACAGTCTGTTGCCATGGAAATAATTAGACATGACTGCTCAGGTTAGAAATTACAGCCCATGTATGTATTTGCCTTCTGGGTGAAGAGAGCATCTGTAGAGAGAATATTTGAGTTACCCTAAATAATCAAGTGGCAATATAGAAGTTTGACAGTGGGATGCACTTTGGGAATTTGACCAAATGTGGGCACACCGCTGAGTAAAAATCACCCTGTGGTAATGTGCAGAAAGATGTAAGAAAAGAGGACAGCGTGCCATTAATAGACAGAAGTGGGTAGAAAACTACTGGGTAAAAGAGGTGAAGCCATCAAAACTAGCAGAAGCAGCTTATTCTTTGATGCCAGAATATATGCTGTCACTTTCATATGAACATGAGTACTCTACACTAAATTAAACTTCACAGATGACCTCCTGAAAAAGACTAAAGATGTGATACTGCATGAATGAAAGAAATTTAAAACTCAGTTGGGGTGGGGAGGAGAAAAGAAGAAAAAAACACAGCAGGGAGATACACCCCTGCGGTTTAGTTTCATGTTCCTTTTAAAAATCACATACTACAAGAGCTTGAATCACACACTACAAGTTTAGCCATGAAAAGGTTATTAAGAAAAAAAAGCAGTGCCAAAAAATCAGCTCTTTAAGATAGACTGAGACAAACAGGACCTTGCTAATTAATATTTGTTCTGCTTCAGCAGACAGTTACTGGATGAGACTGCAACAAACAAGCATGTCTCACCCAATCACATCATTAATCCACTCACGTTCACCACCTGAGGACCAGCTATGCCCCACAGATATTTATTCATCTGTTCCACAAACAAACAAATTACAACACATTTTCTGGAATTAGGGCACCTGTTACATTCAGCACAGCTTACACGCCCAGAGGCAGATATCAATTAATACTGAAAAAATTACTGTATCAGAAGCCAACAGAAGTTACTCATTATTATTTGGTAATGCTACCCCCAAACCACCCAGGAACATCAAAAACACACCTCTTGCAGAGCAGTGTAGTTCAAATCCGCTCTGTTTAAAACCACCGCTCCATCATAAGAGAAAGCAAAATACACGCAATGCTTCATTCCTGAATGGCAAAAGTTACAAACAGAATCCATGGTATGAGTCCGAAATGTCTGGATTTTAACAAGCCTGTCAAGTGCTTTTTAGCTGAATGGTGATTAATTGGCCAAAGAACAAAATGATCAGGAAATAAATTCTGCAAATTTCTTCCAGTTTGTAACAGGTAACCACATTTTTTTGGCTTGTTTAATAGACACAATGCAGAGACATTTGGCAGGACACTCATGCCTCTAGAGGAAGTCCCATTTAAAAGAAATCTGATAATCAGGGCAAATTCCACAGAATACATAACAGGAGCTAATGTGGTGTTCCTCTATCAGCGGAAGAACAAAGTTAGCAACATAAATTACATTTGGTAATATCCAGAAGTCTTACATTATATGTTGGGGGATTTTTATTTTAAAGTATCTTGTACTTTCCAGAAGTGCATACACACACAGCTCCTCCAAGCATCAAGTTACTCACAGATTCAGGAGTAAGCAGCCTACTCACAACTAAATGAAAAGAGGTATAAACACTTAATAGTGGCTAAAAGCTTGAGAAGCACTGGAGCACCTGCTACCACAAATGTAAATGCAATGTGCGAATCACATCCATCCACTTTCCCTGTATCGCCCACATGTGTAATTATTAGCTTTCACACAGATTAAGGCAAAAGTAATTTTATTTCTAAATTCACCTCAATTTGCCCTGACAGACTTCTCCCAATTCACCAGCATGTTGGCCAGAAATCCATCCCAAAGCTCCATTTGATGCATTATTTCATATCTTTTCTTCTAAAATTCTTTTTTCCCCCCAGAGGAATCTCAAACTAGCTCTTTTATTTCTGTCACAAGACTGCAATTTTCAATTATTGGCACTTGTTACTACTGAAACAAATCAAAATGAAAAAAGGTTTCATCACCTTGGCAAGTCTTACTATAGGCATAGTCTCTGCCCCAAATAATTTTAAAATCAGATAAAGGAAGAAAACCCAAAAACCAAAAAACAACCCAAAGAAACAAACCAACCAACCCCAAAAGAAAGGCAATGCACAACAGGCATATAAAGAACAAGAGATCTACATTAGAAGTGATAAAAATTTACACACGTTGGATCCTGTGTGTGAATCCACATGTTTCAGGAGACTCTGAGGTTCTTGAACAATCTGCTCAGGGACATCCAGGCTACCTCTGGCAGGCACACAGCCCAGCACCAGCATCTGGGAGCTCCTTCATTCCATTTGCTACACTGAAAGTTATGGGAAGAGAGTGCCAGCACTCCACCACTTTCTGTCAGGTAGAGCTTTTTTACACAAGATGTTTCCACAGCTTCCCCAAAGGGAATCAATTAGAAGAGGAAATTTGTTAAGCACAAGAGAAACTTTTGCCACATTTGTCCCAGAGATGATACTGGGGCTGAAAAGAAGGACATTCCTCCTGCACCAAGAGTTCTCAGAGGAGGTGGAAAAAAATTTGTGCAAGCGAAATTTGCAAGAAAGAATCCACTTAAAATAATAATATTTTCCCCCTTTTTTTTTCCTTTTTTAAAAAAAGAAGTTTAATGGCTTTGAAAAGGAGACACACCAAGTCCTCCATGAAACGCTGTGCGGTTAACTGCAGAGCTGTTTGTCTTTCTGTCTAAACAGATTATATTCCTTCAGAGCCCTTAAGCTAGGGCTGCACTTTGAGCGCAGCCCTGGCACATGCCACCCTTCCCTTCCTTTTGTCCGCTCCACAGCCTTGCCACTGCACAAAGAGCACTCCCATGACCCAGTTTACTGCATTTAGAATTTTCCCATACCTCAAACTTTGCAAAGAATTTGGAGGACTGGATCCGAGAAGAAATCAAAGAGCTCCCAAAGCTGCCCTTCTACACAGAGCTTGCTGTGTCAATGCTGATCTATTATTTAGGAACAGCTCCTGGACAATCTCATGTTATCGGAAGGTGACTACTCAGTTTCAGCAGTGAAGCACTCAGTCAGGGGAGGTGCTGGGCAGGATCAGGCATAACATGTCTGGTACAGTGAGGCAAACTGCCTTTTCCCTGGCCTGAACTAAGAGGAGAGTCAGGAGCAGCACAGCTAGAGACAGCAAGTTTCAGTAAGAAAACTGCTCAGCAAATCCAAAACACTCTAAGTAGTGGCAAGAAATGGGTCATTCCGAATTCCTTTCTTTGTAGAAATGGATACTCTACCTTTGTTATCTGAATTGCACACTAAAGCGTAAATTTACACTTCATGAGCTATTTTAAAATCCACCCTGCTTAACAATCTATATCAGCAAGAAAACACTTTAAAGTGTCTCTCACAATTAAACCCAGGCACAACCTTATATAAACCAAAATTTTGCTACCATATCAAAACGTTACACTGGGGCTGTGTAACATTGCCCATATCCTCATTACATGGTACACTAATTACTACCAGCAGATTCAGAATTTTCTGCACATTAGAGGCTTTTAGAGGAGCTATAAAAAATTTCAGGCATCATTAATTTAAATTTGTATTGAAATTTCCTTTTGACAGATGGCCAAAAATTACTTACTATTTAGAGTACCAGAGCCTGCCTGTTTGCACATTGGAAGAGGAAAGGGAAAAATTAAAAGGAAGAAGGAAATTTATGTCACGTTCATCACCTGTTAAATGTTAAGGAGCATTATCCTGCATGAATAAATTATTTCATACAAGCACACAGACTCCAGCTGGTTCTGGCCGACAAAAACTGTCTCAAGTCACACGGCAGACAATCATAAAAAGCCTCTCTTAACCGGGAACCACTTAAGGGAGGAGGGATCGATTGAACAAGCAACTAACTGCTACTCTGGGCATCACTGAAAACATTTAAGGAAATTAGCAAACTATTTCACCTTGCAAAGCTGGCAGTAAGCCCCATAATGCTGACACACAACCCAATTCACAAGCTGAGCACCGTGCAAGACAAACATCTACTTATCATTTCAAAGTAAACTGCACAAAGTAGATGCCCTTCATTCCTTCTGGAAGCTGTATGAGTAATAGCACTTTCAAATCAACCTCAGAAAAAAATCAGCCTTTTCAGTACAAATGCTCACCCTAATATCCATGCCAGCATAAACACCCCAACACCTCACAAATGTTACAGAAACATGACTAGCATATATTGTTCAGAAACAGTGAATGGCATATATCAGCAATTCCCCTCAGTCACTTTCTTGAATGAAATCATCATGGTTTCAACTATATAGATAAGCAAACTTACTCAAGAAACTACATGGGTTTGTGCTCTCACAGTTCGGTATCTCCTCCACTTGCATTTGTGAGTTTGAGTGAAGAAAAAGGAAAATGGACTAAACTTATCTGCTCACAGTGAAGACTGGATTTTTTCTACGGAAATCATCATTATTGTGTGCTCCCACCTTATTGCATTAAGCAGCGTTAGCAGTTTCCAGCCCTCATGACAAAGAGGCTGAAGTGAAATCCAACACGCCGTTGTCTTAGTCGGCAGATAGACAGCTTCAGTGCCTTTGCTGCTCACAGTGAAAACTGACAGTTCCTGTCAGCTCCTGGCTGTTATGCAGAGCCATGTGTGTAACAGCAAAACTGACAACTATTGGCTCAGTTGCGCTTGGCTGGGACATGTCAGGAGTGCCAGTGGCAGAACGGGTGTGCTGGGATAGGCTGTGGGACACATCCCCACCTGTAGTTGCCAAAGAACCAAGGTGTCAGCTCTTGTCTCAGCACTGGATGGACAGGTTTCTACTGGGGACAAAACCTGTGCCCAGAACCTGCTTCTCCCAACACCATAAAGGGAACACCAGTAATATCTGCCTGACAAGATCCTGCTGATCTTGTCTAATCACACTAGACTCATGCTGTGAACATCTCTTCCATCACTTCCCCAACCCTAAGAATATATTATATCTTCCTAAAAAAAGCACCACTAGAAACTTGAAAAACTGTTTCTAAGTGCTCCATAAGGTTGGCACAGGTCTTGCCATTTCTAAGAGAAGTGTATCTTTCTTTTCACACTCAGCAGCACCTAATAAGGCTTGATCTTGTGTTTCTGAAAACTGCGCAAACTAGGAGAGCACACCCATCAAGGAAGAGGACAGGACATCTCTCCATCTGCCGCATTAAAACCCCAGGAGTCCCTGGAAGACTCTGATGGCCATCAGTATGGAAAAGAATGTATTTCACTGAATCATACTTGTATTACTGAATGCTCAAAATTATACGAGCTGCAAGGGATGTTATTACATCTACTTATGCACATCACCTTACACGGGATACAGATATGCTGCAGAGTCACTCAGAACCTGCGAATTAATTTTTGGAAAAGGAAGGCATATTCCTCAGTGCAAGCTTCAGTACCACGTTCATCAGGGTAGAGGGAAGGGCAGCTTACTCCACTCCAACTACAGGACAGGAGGCAGCACCCCGTGTCTCCCACTGTGAGCAAAAGAGCTCTCCTTCCTCAACTGCATTATAAGGAAATATCAGAATTACAATATACAGCATCCAAATGACTCTAGACTACTGGCTTATTCTTTCTGTCTCAAAAGTTTGGATACAGACCCTGGGCAGTCCTTTCTTTTCACCCAAGAACGGCCTCAATGCTGTTTCAGTAAAATCCCTGGTCAGCATGTTGCCTGCAATCCTAGCTGCCCCACTACCAGCCATTGCCTAAATGTGACACACAGGCTATGCAGGGTGCTGCCACTCAACAAAAGCATCACAATCCAGTTCCAGTTTGTGACTCTTTCCACCACTCTGTGCCACACTTCAGAAGAATGTAGTGTTCACACACCTCTGTCAAGCTACCCTTTACACCTACGAAATGAAATCCTACCTTGATGGAGTCTCTGTCTGCATGCAGAGCAGCCCCCATATGTAAGGAAGGGGACATACAGTGGCAGGGGATGGGCATGTGGGGGAAGAAAGAAAGAGAAAAATACTAGTTAGTTTACATAAAATTATACATTTATCATACTCCAAAGAAAGAATCCTGATGTCTGTTAAATAATATATTGCACAGATGTTAACTTTTCTGTACAGTTAATTATTAATGTGGTACAGCCAGATTTATAAAACTGGATTTGTAGCATTTGAACACAATTTCTGGCTACTGCTAGATAATAAACACTGAAGTAATTAGCTAGGACTCTTCTAAAAATTGCTCCTCCCTCCCCACCTTTGCTTGCTTTAAACAGGAGAATTTAAAAAAAGAAGGAAACCAAAGCCAAACACTCCTCTGTGGCAGTGCCTACCTCTTTGGTGATCATTATCATGGTGCTTCTTCTCATCTTTAATTGGGAGGTGGGACTGCCCCCCCAGTGCACTGGAGAGTGCCAGGAGACCAGCACTGCTGCCAATGGGTGGGATGGCGGGAGGCTGCAAGCCCGAGGGGTGCGGAGTGAGCGGCACAGGAAGACCATGTCCATGTGACAAGTGCTGGGCTTGGAGTTGTTGCTGCTGTGAAAAACAAAACCCAGATATTGAATTTGTTCAGGGAGCTGGGGATTGTTTAATTGATCACCTACATCAACCGTGACTGATCAGATCAGTCAATGCATCTGATCAATCCAAGATATCAGTGCTCACAAACATCCTGGCGCCTTAAAAATGTCCAGATGTTTGGACACAACATATTTGGTAAAACTCAGACTGAACTGGAAAACGACGACAACAAAAATTAAAAAATAAAAAAAAAGAAAGCAAATTAATGTTACCATTTTGGTGATTTTTTTTTTTTTGACAGAAGTATTATGCTTTTCTCTTTCTAGTAGAAACACACCATGTACACATCTAATCAAAACATATGTAACTGCAAAACAGTTATATAATAAAAAAAAAGCTGAAAATTGAGAAAATTAGTGTTAAACAGTTCTCCCAGCGCTACTGCACAGCATGCAGTGAAAGTTAATTTGAAAGAGAAAACCTGAATTAACAATCCAGAAAAGGAAACTGGTTGCAGCCACCATTTTAAGCCCTTTAAGTGTCCTCAGTGGTACTTGAGCAAATTACTAAAGAAAATCTAATGTAGCAAGGCTTGGGTCCTCCTGTAGGCTTGCTCAATAATGCTGAAATAATTGGGCACTCTGTGCACGTTTAGTGATGCTCGAATGAAAAGGTAGAGATCTGCCCTTGTACTCTTCTCTAGCTGCTGACTCTGTGTTGTGACAGGTTTATTTGAGTGGGACTGTGATGCATGCACCAGTAACTGCACTGACAAGAGTTTAAAGTCATTTTTACCAGTGCACTGGCAACACATAGAGAAAGCCCTTGAGAGGCTCAAATCGGAGTGCTTGACCTCAACCAGGGCTGCATCAAGCTCTGTGCTATACTAACCAATGTAGGGTAGATAGACTGTTGCTATTTGTTGGAAAGGCAGCGGAAAAACCCCCTGACAAACCAACAACAAAAACCAAACAGGTGAAAAAGTTTAGTTAAATACACCCCAAGAGAAATCTGTTCAGGTCTAAGGCTTACACACCAACCATCCAACTAATTAGTGTTCACAGAAAGGACAGTTTACCCCTGGAATTTTCTTTTCATTTTCAAGCAGTTACTGCTCAGGATAAGTCAAATCCTAAGTCTTCTAGGATTGTTCTCTCCCACCTGCATGTCTGTACACTGGACTTTAGAAGAAACAAAAACTTAACTTCCTTTGCATAAAACCATTCCACTTTAAACTTCTAAGACTTACTTATATAAGAGAGAGCTGAAAGTAAAAGGATGCAAGTCACAGCACACTAGATAATCCTTGCAGCACACTTTACACATAGCTCCCTTGACACCCCACCCTGAAACTACAGATCCTTCTCTACTGCTTGGAAATAAACCTCATGCAGTGGAATCAGACTGGCAGTGGCATGCACACATCATGTAATCCAGACCAGTACTAGAGAAAATAGGTCAATGATCTAAGAGAAAGCTATGGGGGAATAAAATTACAGAAGAGGGTGGGAGGCAGACACCAAAATCAAAACCAAATGAACAAAAACCCAAAAATAACTTTCTTCCAAGGGGAAGAAGAAGGAAAGGGTAAATCTTTTTCCTGCTTGCAAACCCATGTCATTCCAGCAGGTGTTCCTTCTTGTAGAACGTATCAAACCCTTTTTGCTTGCTTGATGCTCTTATGGCAGTATGCTTCATTCTTCAGAATATTAAATTAACTACAATGAAACAAAGCAAGAGAAAATAGTGTATTGTTTAGCTTCAGGGTTTGAATGGGGCTGCCTTACAACAATCTGGCATGCCTGACTTGGGGAGGGAGGAGAAGAATGAGCAAAAGAAAAGGGATGAACGGAATAATCTGTGTTCTGCTACCTGGTTTTGAACAAGGAATTTCCTATTCCTATTTGATAATGTGCTGTAAACCACAGTATGAAGATTTGTCTGAATCTGCCAGTGGCTTAAAGTAAAGACTTTGAGAAGAGCCTGAGAATATCAACAGTGAGCTTTCCCCTTGTTAACTATTATACTGCCAACTGAAGAAGAACACTCATTACACTCTACTGTACAGTCCATACAGATCCGCCTACTGACCTTCCCAATTTGCATTATATGACCTCCTCTATTGACACAGGATAGTTTCCAAAGAGCTGGAAGAAAACCACACTGTGAATGTAATACCATTTTTTACTTCTCTTTGATAGGAACCTCTCTACATAGCTCAGCAAGACAACAGCACAGACTGGAGCCTGGATGTAATGAATATCATTAATGACTCAGACATAATATGGTCTTTAAGAGTAGTAGCCTAGCAGCTTGAGATCACCCAGAACAGCTGGACTGCGCCAGTCACTCTTGCCCAAGAATCAAAGTGTTTGCACTGCAAGTTGAATTGCAGAGAGCTCTCAAAATAACTGCAGAGAGTGGAGAATTAAAAAAGCAAACCCAGAGCCTTCCTGCCATAGAGAACTTTTCTGAAGAGACCAAGTTATTCCATTAGAAGTAATGGGAACCTGAAATCTAGTAAGAACATGGCCTCAGGAGTGACTGTCATTCACTGATACAGCAGAATTTTAGTGTCATTAAGTCACTTTGTAACAGCAGAAAGAAAATGCTTTGGTACGAAAACTAGACTGCAAAGTAAGTCTAAGCTAACACCCAAAATTTCAGCATAGCACCACATCCTATGCCACACAAGGATAATACTGCTGCATACTGTTAGATGGGGTAGGAGTAAAACTTCAACAACAGAAGGAGGATCATGGACTAGGACTGCATTGGCATGGGAGAGACTATGACCTCCTCCAATATAAGGAGCAATGCTGAACACCAAAAATGAGGCACTGGTCCAAAACCAGAAAGGAAGCAAATTCAAGTGAAACACACTGGGTAGGCTTTTGCTCTCAAAATATATAAGCAGAAAAGGAAATAAAAGTATATAATCACATAATTAATAATGCTATTTGCTAACAGGCTTAGTCAAGAAGGTAAAGATGAAGTGACATCTCTGTCATTTCCTATTGCTGTATTCAAATGCCTACAACCACAGCTTGACTTTTGTTTTTCCATTGCTTATGGACATCACTGGTGAGCATCAGGTGGCCTACATGCAGCTATTTCTTTAAATGGAAAGTTATAGAATAATGGGCAATTCCTCAGCCCACTGGGCATGAGATTAATGCTACCAAGTGGTAAAAAGGGTGATCTCCTCTAGTCATCAAAATGCCACAGTTATGGAGAAGTAAGTATGGAGATAGTTACTCTCCACACAAAGAAATATTCCACTAGGGAAGAAAGTTCACACTTGTTTCTGCCTGTAGCATGAATTTAGATCATAAAACTTGACACAATTTAAAAACTTGCAAGGAAAGCCTGAAAATGAGCCAACTGAGCAACTACATAATTTTTTTGAAGTTGCTGTAATGCCTTCTTTTCCCCTTCTCCATCTTCTCTATAATTTTTTATCTTTGGTCATGTTATTTATGAACTCCTAGCATGTGTAGCATGTGGTTAACTTCAGACAATCCCATCACAGTTGACTACAGGATGCGTAAAGTCAAGCATACATCTTCAGCATTAATGCATAATAGGTGAAAACTTGGAAAGGCAGACTTTATGATGCTGTAAATTTTCCAGAATTATTTGAAGATAAAAACATGAACAGTTACTAGCAAGAAATACACCCAATGGAATTACAAAACAGATTGCAATGTTTTTAAGGAGCATTCAACACACGCACAAAATATAAGAGCACAGGGTAAACACAGCAATCAGAAAGAAGCCAAAAAAGAAGACTGCATTCTTTTTAGTAATAAGTTTAGGAAGATGGTAATTTAAATCAGCTGAGTAGTAAAAACTGAAGTAAAGCTTTCAAAACACATTAACACACGTCAAATAAAGATAACATCTGGCTGCTACTAATGGTATTTTCTTTTCTGTATCTTCTTCTAGGCTGTGTAGAGTAAGGAATAAAATAACTCCAAAGTCACATGTACACAAATAAGTAAAAAAGATTTGCTGAAGGTTTTTATCTGAGCAACAGTAATTTTTAGAACCACCATTCTAAATGTTGATGCTCAGCTTAATTCTTTTCCCACCACATCTTAAGAGATCAACTTTTAAGTAAAATGTGATAACAAACCCACTAACAAATTAGCTTTGAATCCTCTCTTGTTATAGTCAGCACATTCAAAGCCTATTTTCCTGGAAGAGGTTCAAGTTTTTACTGGATACTTTCCAAGCAGCTTGTGTTGCAGTAATCTACCACTTTCCCTCTTACAGACCCTGAGAAGTCACAGTCATTACTCAAACAACCTGAATATACTACTCTGAGCTGAAGACATTTCTAATGTTAACAAACAAACAAAATGTCTCAAAAGGTTATTTTCTCTCTTATATTTTTACACATGTTCACTACTCGTACTGCAACACTGCTGGGAGAGGACTTCAAAAAATCTGAATCAAATAGTTTCCCTGTTTGTTTGAAACGAGTTAAGGGATGTGGTTGGTTGCTCAGAGTGAATCATTAGTAAGATATACAGAAAACAAAACCCAAGATGAAGAGGAAACAAAGACATAAAAACAATGGCTCAAGAGTACATAATATCAATGTCAGTGGTTTGAAAACCAAAGGCAATTCTTCCTCACACAGAGTTACGAGTGTACTTAAGATGATATGAACTTTTATCTGTTGTGCCTGGTTCACACCCTTGACATCATCTGCACCGTTTGTACTTCCTTTGTACTGTTCTCTCTCTGCTGGCAGATATTTAAAAAACAAAAGAAAGTTTTTATGATGTTATGATACAAGACACCAAAACAGCCCACAAAGAGAATCATATAGCAGTTCCTCCAGTGGAATGGTTCTGGAACTATATGGATACATACCATGTAATAGGTTTGCGTAAATAAGCAGCGGTACTGATGCAGAGTAGAACAAAATACTACACTTACTCTTTAAAGGGAGAGTGAGCATTTTCAAAATTATCACAGTGCCCAGAGTAAAAAGAAAATCCTGATGGAAATCCTACTACAGACCACCAAGACAAAGAGGCAGATGAAATAGTCTATAAGCAGCTAGCAGAATTCTCACAATCATAGGCCCTTCCTGTCATAAGGGATTTCAACTTACAAGATGTTTGCTGGAAATACAACACAACAAAGAGGAAACAGTCCAGGAGGTTCCTAGAGGACAATTTCCTGACACAGTAAGGATGAGGGAGACAACAAGGGCTGGTGCCCCACTGGACCTGCTGTTTGTGAACAGACAAGGATTAGTGACAGACGTGGTGGTCAGAGGCCATCTTGGCCCAGCCAGCACGGGTTTATGAAAGGCACATCCTCCACATCCTGTGGATGTTGTCTACATGGACTTTAGTAACGCTTTTGACACCTTTTCTCATAGCATTCTCTTGGAGAAACTGGCTTCTCATGCTGTGGATGACTGTACTCTTTGCTGGGTATAAACTGACTGGATGGTTGGGGCCACAGTGCTTATGATTAGAGTTATACCAGCTGGCAGCCCAGGGCTCAGTGTTGAAGATAGCTCAATCCCCTGAACATCCTCACTGACAATCTGGGCAAGGGGATTGAGTGTCCCCTCAGTCAGCTGGCAGCTGACACCACGCTGGGCAGGAAGGCTCTGCTTAGGGTTCTTGACTGGATCAATGAACCAAGGCTAATGGTATAAGGTTCAACAAGACCAAGTCACGACAGCCTCATGCAGTGCTACAGGCTGGAAGCAGAGTGGCTGGAGACTCGACTGGTGGAAAAAAACCTGGGAGTGCTGGCTGACAGCAGTTGAACATGAGCCAGCTTGTGCTCAGGTGTCCAGGAAGGTCAATGGCATCCTGGCCTTTATCAGCAATAGTGTGGCCAGCAGGACCAGGAAGGGATCATTGCTCTGTACTCCCACTGGTGAGGCCACACCTGGAGTTCTGTGTCCAGTTCTGGGCCCCTCAGTTCAGGAAAGACATTGAGGGGCTGAAGTGTCTCCACAGAAGAGCAACAGGGCAAGTGAAAGGGTCCAGAACACAAGTCCTGTGAGGAGTGGCTAAGGCAGCTGGGGCTGTCTGGACAGGAGAAAAGCAGGCTCAGGAGACTTTAACACTGTCTACAACAGCCTGAGAGGAGGCTCTACTGCAGCAGAAGTCAGGTTCTTTTACCAGGCAACTACCTATCGGATGAGAGGAAACGGCCTCAAGTTGTGCCCTTTAAATTGGATGTTAGGAAAAGCCTCCTTACTGAAAACAGGGTCATGCATTGGAACAGGCTGCCCAGGGAGGAGGTAGAACCACCATACCTGGGGAAGTACTCAGAAAAACTTCTGGATGTGGCACTTGGGAACATGGTTTAATTGTGAACACAATGGTGCTGGTCTGATGGTTGGATTCAATGATCTTAGAAGTCTTTTCCAACTTTAAAAAAAAAATCTGTGATTCTATGAAATGTATCAGCAATTAGTGAAAACTTTAAAGTGCTCAGATGCAACTGATCTACTAGAAAATCTGGATGTGTCTGTTCACAAAGGGGAATGAATACAGACCTTAAAAAAATCTAGGATTAAGAATGAAAAATGATGAAAAAGGAGAGAGAATAAGGAGCAGACTAGTAATAATAATAAGGGTAACAACAATACTTTTTTCTTTTTTTTTTTCTTTTTTTTTTTTTTTTTGGTAAGAATCAAATGCCATGCTACTTGCTCTCTAAGATTCAGCAATTTATGTCTTTGAGGATGCTGATTCCTCAGAAGGAAAGCAAGCTCTACTGACAAAACTAAAGGGAAGGAAAAAAATCAATAGCTGTCATTAATCAGAAGAGGAGCATTTAGGGCTTCTACATAAATAACAAAGAAACCATCAGAATCATGTCTCTACAAATTGCTTCAAAGATCTTTTAAGTGATCTAGGAACAAAAAGTCATCTCCCAAATCATATTGTGGGATGAAAGGCAATATATGCAGAGCACATTTCCGTTCTTAATCATATATATGGGAACATCTGTCAGGATACATGTTTCACCATTTGTCCTCCCTTGCACTCTAACAACTATTTTTCACCCAGAGAAACAGCACAGTTAGTGGACAAAAAATTAATATAACCTACTAACAAATAAAAGATCCATGGCCAAAAATTGGACATAATCTTATAAAGGGAGAAACCTAGTCCTCTGCAAAAGGCTAAGTTCACCATCCCACAGTATTAGAGTTCAGTAGTTCCTTCTTCTGATTGTAGGACTTTCCCTCAATTCACACTGGAGGTGGAGGGAGGAAGAATTAAAACTCTTCAAAATCACTTTCTACTGTCATTTAATAAAGGGCAGAAATTCCCACATAAATCACACAACTTACAACTCCCTTCTTCCTTCTCCCCCATCAATTTCTATTTAAGGTAAAGAAAATCCACATCTGCCAGAGAAGGCAGAAAGCACAAATTGTAAGCTAAAGGCCTTGCCAGTGGTGTCATATGTGCCCTGACATACCAAACCTCTGCTTCAAAACCTTTTCACAAAGAGCAATGTAAAAAATAACAACGGCAGCAAATTTGCGTTTTCTGCTATGTATGGTAAAATTAATGGTAAAATTAATCTCTGGCTAAGTAGGTGCACACTGGTTCAGGTACCTTATTTACCAAATGCTCCACTAATGTCCTATCCATAGACACTGGGAAGAGATTTTTTTTTTCTTCTCTGGACTAACAGTAAAAAGACAGCATCTCTATTGGGACTTTGTAAATTTTGGTCCTTTCCTTTAGAAATGAGAGTAACATCTGTGCTTCTCCCAGCCAACTTCTAAATAATCTTCTAGGGTCACCACAATAAATAGTTTCTGAAACCGTGGGCTAAAAAGTGAAAAAATTACCATTTGAGATGTATCACAAATCAAACAATAAAAGCTAGAAGTTAAGCAATGGCACTGGTCACAGAGAGATTCAAGTGGCTAAATCTATATGCAGTTCTATTACCAGAGCTTTTAAATGTGGCAACTATAATTCACTTCTAGGATTCCTCACAAGGTATGGTTTTAGAGACATGTAATACCAATATAAAATAGATGCATGTTATGCATCTCACAGATATATTTCTCTACTGCATCTTATCAAGTCAATCCTTACCAAGTCAAATTTCTACACATCAGTTACTGAGAAGCAGAGATTCCTTAACTCTAAGTGCAAACACCATGCATCTTCATGCTTACAGCACACAAGTACACACTGTGCTGGATTTCAGCAAACTGTCTTTCCTTGAAATAAAAACCTGGGCTGCACAGACTGATCCATTCTTTCCAACCCCTTCTTTGCCTTTAAAGATGGCCATTTCTGGTGCAGCTGTGGTCCTGTGCAGAGGACTGCTTGCTCTTCTCAGAGGTGAGCAGCCTCCTCCCACAAGTGTTAGAACACGCGGATACCATTACCTCTCTCCAAGCAGATTTCACTGCAAGATGTAGTGCTCTGCCTCTTTAATGTAGTGCCCATTAGCCAGGTAACCGAAACTTAAAGTGCATTCTTTTGCTTTAGTGCAGTTTCCTAGATACAGCGGCTTTGATAAAGGAAGGTCTTCACAAGGATCAAATCACCTGGATTTAAGTTGCAGCCCCAAGACTGTGGAAGGACCACTTGGTCTTAGCCTCTTTAAGAAGTATAACAGGGAAAGCAGTAGACCCCTGTTCCACAGACATTCTTTGAGTTGGCTCATCAGTATTTGTGATGGATTCATATACAGAAGGACATGACTGTGAAGAATTCACCAAGCAATAAGTAATAAAATAATTCATCAACTGTCTTGCTATATAAAAATCAAACATTCTGAAATATCAGACAGTGTAAGACCTCCTAAATTCCTTCTTCATCAATGGACTTAACATGTTGAAATACTCTACTTATGCAGTACTTTAGTGTCCATCCCAGTTAAGCAATAGAGCCCTTGCTCTAGTCCAACATTTAAGACTGAAGACATGAAAAGTACTATTCACCCGTGTGAAGCAAGGCAAACATTTACCTGACCCACTCTACAATACACTTCTGGTCCTCATTCATTGCTGTAGGCAGCAGCCTACAAAGTGTGGTTGGGATGAAGTCTAGGTGGCAAATACATGACTTTGTTTAGGGGTGGTATCAGAACTCTTGTAGTATGAAACCATGATACAACAGCACCTTTCTTTAGGCCATACTGTACAGTAAGGGTACCTATTTAAATAGACAGCATTGCCACTGAGTACATAAACATTGCTGATTTTGCAGTCAAGTAGTTTTGGAAAACCTCTGTCTTTACAATACTTTAAAACCTAACAGACTTTTTTTTTTTTTTTTTTTTTTTTTTTCCCCCCCCAGAGAACTGGTATAAAGTTATCATTGAAGGCAATACACACCATATAACAGACCAACTTGGAACACAATACATCTGTATATGGTTGGCAACAGTTTCCCCTTACTGGAGTACAGATCTTGCTGGCAACAGTTTTGTCTGCTTTCTACTTGTGAAGTGAAACCACACAAGTGTAAGTCATAAATAAAATATTGCTTATGTTCATGTTACAGAATATCACAAAAATTCTCCACAAGACTCTTCATATCTGCACTGATTAGCCCTAATTTAAAAAACAAGATACAGTGGTCACACAGCTTTGATACCAACATTTGTAAAGCCTTGAGAAACGCGGAGGCCAACATCAGCTCTTCTGCCTGATGAGATGTGCACGCCACAACATTCGTGTCACACGCGTTTAGTTAAGCAGAACGAGCCCCTGGCACCAGCATATTGGCAGTGAGATGCTGTAAGCGGTCAGCACTTCACACTGCAACACCACTGACTGCTCATATAGTGACAGAGCAATTCAACTAGCTACCACAGCTACTGAAAATAGGACAAAAAGCAGAAGACGGTGGCAGCCCACTCGAAAATCCATCCTCAGAAATATGGAACCTGGAAAATATTTACATTCCAATTAATTCCCTCAAAACTCCCTAAAAAGATAACTTTCAGTTTCCTTAAATGAAGACACTGCATATGGAGGAGATTTATTTAAATTAGACCTCACCTTCAAGGCTCTCTCTGAGGCTGACACATAGGAATAAAGGAACAAGATGATAAATTCCTCAAAAACACCTCTTTGCAACCAAAAAACAGGGTGTCTTTAACGTAGCCAGCCTTCAGATGAAAAATTCAAAACCAAAAGTGTTCACCCAAAAGTCTTCTGCAAATCAAGAAGGGTCTAGAGAGGATCAAAATACTTGCAGCACCATATCACCACTCAATAAAAAATCAGCAAACAAGAGTAATTAAATGGAGAGCAATGAATTTTAACATTTCTTTAGGGTACACAAATAAACACAATTCAAAGCTTATAGCTGATAAGTCAAACTCTGCTGTCCTACTTTAACAACCTGTGTACAATATACAGCAGACCACCAACTTGTTTTACAGAATTTAAACTTCAACCACTGCTTATCACACCTTGAATGAGCAACACAGAAGGGCTGGAAAAAGAAGTGACTGCTGTCCCCATGCTACAACACTTTTGTTCTAACTGGCCTTGCTCATCCTCTGACACCACCATTTCTGAATGCACACACCTGAGCAGGAACAACTTTTCCATACAAACTGAGTGTACTGGTTCAAGTAGAAAATCCTCACAGCACCCGCAGTCACATGAGCCAGAAACAAGCCACCATCTGAGAGGAAGAGGAGATGCTTCTGCATGTTAAGCAGCATTTGGCATCTGCAGCCCTAGACAAGGCAGCACGGCAATCATGGCAGGCACAGAGGCCAGCTCTCCATTTCAAGTTGTGTGTACTTATCTGCACCACACTGCTTTCTCTCCACACAGAGGCTTCTGTGCCTATTTTCTAAACAGCTGTTGTTCTCCAGAGCTGTAAAACAATCACTCTCTTGAAAGTAAACAAAAATTATGGACCTTTTGAGATGGGTCAAACAAACACCCTGGCCTCAAATACAGGGTAGAAATGGTGACTAACAGTGCATTTAAGAAAAACGTTTTAACATAGTAATTATATGTGACAAGACAGAAGGAGTCCTTTCTTTCAGTAACTGCCATTTGCTTATTTTTTAAGAAGATAATTAAAGTGGCATGCTAAAACAAAATGCTTAAAAATTAAACCAAAGCCATTCTTTTTTCACTGAGATGCATAGAATGGTAAAGAAAAAGAATTATTTCAATCACTTCCTTAGTAATACACGTAATATTTAAATAGATTTAATAGGGCTGCTCCAAACCAATGAATTATGAGTTTAAAACCTATTAAAATGTAATGTTTTTTTCCTTAGCTGAGGGGAGAGAGATTTAAATTCACTGAATTTTAATATTTCAGCTTGAGCTGCAGGAGGTAGAGAAAGTCCAAATGAACTATTCCATCAGCACCATTCAAGCATGAACATTTTAATCAGTTTTACTTCCTTGGAGTTCTCCAACACAGTTTACGCTGTCATTCTGAAAGCACTTAACACAGAGGGTGTGAAAAACCACCAAGGCTTGTTATTGCCTTCACAATTGATGGCAAATAATTTTGCAGACTTCCTATCATTAAAATGTCACTGCTAGAAATTGAGGTTCAGCATTTCTTGTGCTAAACTGCATTTTCTTTGAACACCATCACATACCTGTTCTTAAGTTTTTGGTACATTTATCTCTCTCCATGTGATAAGCAGGCACATTTCATTTCTGCCTTACTACCCACATGCAGTTGAAAAACTACTATTTTAAAAAGACAAAATTCCTAAAAAGTTACAAGTCAATTCCCTGGTTCCCTTATTAAAATGTAACCATACTTACACAGCATGTTCCAATTGTATAGTATAATGGATTAGAGAAAACAAACCCCAACATTTTAAGGAAGTTAGATTACTCAATTTATTAATACAGGAAATGAAAACATCATTCCTAATTAGATCATATTACTGATTTAAGCCTATGATTTGAGCACTGTTCCAACAGTGCAATCTTGCAGATTCTAATGTAAAAAAACGGCAGCACGACACATGACAAGATCTACTGGATATATCACACTGCTCATCCTGGAACACCCTGCCTAGAAAGTAGCTCTGGATGTGCACTACAGACTGCCCTGAGCAAGAATGCTGCAACACACTGCCCATGGCAAGCACCAGAGGTAGACCCTGGCTGCCTGCAGATTTAACGTCCTCCAGCAGCATGCTTATGATATGCCTAGTTTTGGTTTAGTTTTTCTCACTGCATCTCTCCAGAAGATGATGGATGATATTTAACTTGTTTGAGCCCATCAGTAGTTTTAAACTGAACATGACCTGTGAAAGAAGTCATTATAACTCTGTTTCATTCCATTAAACATAACTAGTTTATTGTCAAGAGAACAGGCAGTCTCTCTGGGTTCTGGGCTCACTTCAGTATTTTGCATTTAAACTGCACGGATCAGTGATTTGGTTCATTTACCAATGAAGATAGAATAATATTGCAAAGTTAAAAGGTGCTTCATCAGATTCCATTAAATCAGAGCACATTCATACAAAAATATATACATGTGAAACACAAAGAGAGGTATGATCTGTGCACCTTCAATTCCTTCCTTGTGCCACACTCCATTCTGGTAGCATGCATTTTTAATTCAGCGCCAGAGTTGCTCTGTTCGAACAGAGAGAGTTGAGTGTGAGTGAGGTGAACCAAACAGGATGCCCGCAAAACAAAGAGAGACCTAAGCTACAATCTCATTTCAAAACCTCCAAATACTGCTTCTGTTTTTGTCTGATGCACAATGGGTTCAATGGGTTAAACAAACACTGGAATTTTTTAAAATACCATAGGGTTAAAAGAACACAAACTCTGTCAGACTTACTAAAAAGAAAAATAACATAGGACAACATAATTGGACACATAAAAAAACCCAGCTATGTTCTTTGTTTTATTTTTCTGGTATTCACTTTACAAATTATGAATTTTATTCACTTGACAAAGTAAGCCTAAGTAAGCCTTTTCTAGCCTCATGCTACATTTTCAGACTTTAAATCTCTCTAAGTGCAGACATAACACTGTTGTGAGATTCTTGCAACATGATCTTAAGCTTATTAGACAACTTGCGCTCCTGTTTATTCCATTTTAAAAAAATTAATCACTAAAAGACTGGATGAGATTACTTATCTATAAACCTAATGAGTACTCAATTTCAGTCTGTATTGCTCCTGTTTTTCTAAAATTAAAGAAGAACACACAGTATTTCCTAAGTCAACATAAAACAGCTGAGCAAAAAAAAGGCAGGTAAAAATCAGACGTGAGGGAGTCAAGGGCTGGCCGACTTTGATGCACAAAACCAAAGTCTGAGAGTTTAGAGAAGTTTCAGACAATAGAATTTCAGTTGACATGAAAAGATAAATTCAGACAGGAAAAGAAAATTTACTTCTGTCTGCTGGGGGGAAGACCAACAGAATTACTGACAGGCTGCCAGACAAGTGTCTCATCTGTTTATTTTTATTCTCTGTGGTTTAGTGGTTCATGAAAGCAGGACAAATTTAAATAACTAGTGTGATGGCCAGTATCTGTAACATCACACACTTTGTACTTGCTTCCTTTACTAGAAATCAAATTTCTTTTTGCAGTCTCTCTAATGGAAACAAAGGTGAATGGCAAAAACATGCACAGATAGACTGTGAAGTATGAGTATGCACATACAAAACCACACATGCTACATACATACACACACACGCTACAAATGCACATTGCAGCACACACGTATAAAAGAAACAAAGAAGCCAACCTTTAGCTACTTACTTTATGCAAAGAATGTTAATAAAAGGCAATATTTTTGGTTAGGTAATGAAAACTAATTGGGAAATTATTCATTTCCCACTCTCCTCACTGGAGCATAATAGACATACAACAAATGTTATTCATGATTCTACACGATGTGCTCTGATTCACCCCCTTCTTTCTAACGGGCACTTCAGAGGAAATAAGGGTTACTCTTTTCCATTTATAATTTCTAATTGACTACCAGTGCTTTCTTGTGGTCAGAGGTATACAAAATAGAGTTAGAAATAGCCTATTAAAAACAAGTTACAATCAGACCGCTGCTCTTAACTACTGTCAGCAATGATCAGAAAGTCCTGATTTCCTTGTTAAAAGACAGAGGCATAATTGAAGCCATATCTTCACTTCAGATTGATTATTCGGCGACCCTTATCCACATCTTCATTCAGCAATTTGAATTTTAATGAAAGTAAATGGAATAATTAGCATTTCAAAGTGTGTTTGATACACTGAATAAAAAAAGAAAAATACTTTTATGTTTAATCTATACACAAAAGAAAAAGCATTTGGGAGGATGCAGAAGATACAAAGTACAGTTGTAGAGTCTTCATTAGAATAACTAAAACAACTGCTTGCTTCAGCTGCATAATTATACAAGAGAATAATGTGTTATTAAGCTATGACTTCTCACCTTTATTTTATGTAGTGTGAACAGTGAGAGTTTTTGTTGTTATGTCTCTTCTCCAGTTATAAAATATAAACACTGTGGCTGCCCACACCTATAAAATCTCTGTACTGGGCTAACACCACTGTCAGCAAAGGCTTTACAAGAGGGGCTCCATGAACCTGTATTTATAGATGACTAAGAGCAGGACACCTATAAGCACAGTGGGGATTGAGTTTTTCTGCTGCCCATCTTGGTTGTATGTTTGGGTATTTTGGTTTTGGTGGGCGTCTTTTGGTTGGTTGGTTTGGTGCATGGGTGCTTTTTTGTTTTTTTAAAGTAACAGCTATTTTTTAATGTAAAAATAAAAAGTCTGGTTAATACTCAGAGTCTTGAACCAACACGCAGAAAAAGATGCGGACAGCAAGGATGGGGAAAAAAGTCTATCATCAAGGGTACCTGTTACCATGGCTGCAGAAGCAGACTGGCAGGTGGTATGCAAAGGAAACAATGTTACCTAAATAGAACAACAACAAAAAAACAGGAAAAAAACAAATACTGAGTCTGCTTTGGGGAATAGATACAACACAGACATTAATTACCCCATTAGTCTTCTTAGCACAGTGCAAGCAAAAGTCTTCAGGTAGTAACCAGCTTTTATGAAGGTCAAGCTACTGAACTTCACCACTGCCCACAACTTTTGCCCACCTGATGGATATGAGTTCATGCAAGAGAGAAAGAAAAAGAAAAGCTATTTACAAACACTATCAGAGCTAAAATGGAAAGACCACATACCCCAATGATTGCGTTCAGTTCTGCCATGGTCACTTGTTTGGCACGCTCCACAGCCTGCACCACTTGTTGCTGGTGCTATAAATGAAGATCAGAAACAGAATAAAATTATTTGTTTTCTAAATTACTAAGCACAAATTCTTACTTTTACTGTCTTTATTTGCTTTTCTAAGACATGCAAGATCTGAAGTAACTGTTCTCTAACAGTCACGTTGTGTGTTGATAAGCAAAAATATATAGGCAAGGGGAGGATTTTTATCTTTAAGCCATTACATGCTGGGGATTACACCTGTGCTTCCCAAAGAGCTCTTTCACAACCTGGCTAAATGGGAAACTGTCTTCCTCTTGTTCATCAGCACAGTGTGCTTTTGAATTTAAATGTCATCTTCAAATGTAAGCCTCTTTCCTTACAGCCGTGGAAGCTTTATGAATAAACCCCACCCAGTTTTGTGAAAATAAAGGTATCTTTTCAACAAGTACAAGGCAATCACATCACTGAAGAATATACAGATTCTCCTCCTAGATACATTTCAAAGCAGCCCAACCATGAAAAAAAAATTTAAAATGACATTCACAAATCTGTCAAACATGTGAAAGAGAACTAATTATTTCAATCTCCAACATGTAAATTTTAATAGCTTTTAAAGGTCCATCAAAAACACATGGTCTAATTAACAACACAGTTTACAAGCTCCAGTGGTTGTATCAGCTTGAGTGATACTATATTCCTGCACTAAATTCATTATTGCTGAAAGCTGACTGGTATTTATTTGAAAACATCAACTACAAACAAAATAAGGTTCTCATCTTGCAACCAGATCCATGGCTGTTCAGACCTCCACCAGTGACAAATTAATCTTCACGGGCAGCCTCGCAGAACCAGCATGACACAGAACAAATAGGTGCAAGGAGGGGTCATGGAGAACTGCAGTGTGATCTGCACTGAGAGTGAGACATCCTTGATTTACAGCCACAGTTTGAACAGAAAAAGGAGGGAGGTCCTGACAAGCTGGAGAGGTGCAGAAACTGTAACAATGAAACATCAGCTTTGCATCAGATGTTTACCAGCACAAAGTTTATGGGAAAGGTTGAGAAGGTCCCTTTAAAGTTTCAAGTTTGTCCTCCCATGGTTGTATGGCAGAAGGGAGCCAAGGTACAGACCATCTTGTACAGCAACTCCTCCTGTGCATCCTCAGCAGAAGCAAGAAATTTCATAAAATAAAACGAGGACCCAAATCCTCAAGACCACCTCCAACACAAGAGTTAGGTGAAGAGCATTGGGACGCCCCATGAAGCGCCCTAAGCCCACTGCAGGAGGGAATCAAAAGGGGCTGTAAAAAAAGGGTGCTGCTACTTCAGGGGCTTGGCAGGCCCAGATTTCACAATTCTCAGTGCAACACACAAACAAAAATGGCATTTTCACTTACAAGCCCTCTTGCATAAAACTTCTCAGGGCAAGGAAAAACAAACCTAAAAATCCACCCATAACTGTACGTCCTGGTTTTGGCCTGTACAGAGTTATTTTTACACAGCAGCCATGAGGTCTGGGTGTGTCTGGGTTGTTCTGTTCACTGCCTGTTGCCTATTCACTGCCTCAGGGCAAAAATAAGGGACTCTTGGTTGGGTTTCCAGAAGAAATGGCTTTTGGTCCAGGAAAGCATGGCAGCTGGAGGGTCTGTCTTTCATTGGTTTTTGGTCCTGGGCTTGGTGAGCAATTTTGCTTGCACATCAGCCTCTTTCTATAAATTTTTTTATTAGCATTGTTGCTGTTACTGTCTGTTTTCTTATCTCATGGCTGTTTCCAGTAATTTGTTCTTATCTCAAACCCTAACCTCTGACTTTTTTCTCCCTTGGAGGAAGGTGGTGGGGGAAGTGGTTGGATGGTTTTCTTCTTAGTGGGAACATTAAACTGGGGAGTGCCATTCCTAACCAACGGCACTAAGAAATTTTGATCCCAACTTAGAAAAACAGATAAATGCAAGTAATGAAGGTCATAATTTACAAATTCTCCTGGAAGGAAGAAAATGGTTCTAGTGTTTGTTTGTTTTTAAGCAAATGAAGGAAATGACTGGAGACCACTTAGAATACTGCTACTTTTCAGGTGTAAACAGAATCATAGAAGTTCCGTTCAGAGTTTCGTAAAACTACACTGCCAATATAAACCAAATCTATCCAATCTGTCTTATAAGAAGACAATGTAAAGCCTAAAAAGTAGGTTGAACATCAGCAAACAATGTTCTCGATATTCAAGAAAAAAAAATTTTAAATTAAAAATCCAGTGTACCCCTGCCACAGACACCAGAAAAAAGAGAAATTATGATATTCAAGCACCAAGTTCCTGATAATGGGTTATCAGCTCCAGGTTATCACTTATTAAGGATAGGTACAGCTTTCATCAATTACATAACTGCAAGCCTGGTGACCCATGACTCTGTATGTCAACAGGGCGATTATAAAAATTACACCACTATTTTCTGGTAGAAGTCATTCACACCATGGAATTTTTCATTAATTCATTGAAAAAAATCCCAAAAAAAACAAAGCAGAGGTTTTAAAATATTTACTTTTTAAAATAAAAGCATTTACTGAGAAGTTTATAGTCATCTTTTCTTTCCTACCACAGGCAATGCTTTTTTCACTGATGTAAAGAAAGCTCTTGTATATATGAATGTTCTACTCCAACATCAATTTACTAAAATCCTACTTCCAGGGGAGGAAATAACTTCTAAGGCCTCTACAAAAGCTGGCCTAAACCAATCAAAATTATTGCAGAAATTACTTCAATTTGCATCCAGGATTTGGAAAATAAGTCAACTCCATAAAAGTTAGAGTATTTTCTATTCCCTTACAGCAAAGACATAAAGAATAGCTCTCAGAAGAATTTGGGGAAAATGTTATTTCATTCTTAGCTCAGAGGAAGAGGTGAAGGGATGGACTACCAAAACCCCACTTTGAGATTTCTGCCAGAGCAGTCACACAATCCATCTTTCATTAATTCTAACAGGCTTGGGATCAAGACTTCACAGAGAGGAGAAAACTCAAGGGCCTAGTAACGCTGAACCTAAATTAGGTACAGTAGAGACTATTAAAACTCTCCTATTGCTAGCTGCTTTAACATTGATTTAATCTTCAGCGGCTTTGTATGCAAAAGACTCAAAATAGATGGTCTGTAATTAGCCTTCCCATCACTTCCAGCTCATTGCAGCAACAAGGAAGCACTTCCTCAGCTCCCAAAAACACCAAAACACCCAGGGTCGAGTGAACCTGGCACTACTTCAAGTTACAGACAAAAACCATACACTTGAGTGAAAAAAGGCGCAGGAAATCCCATGCAGGGTTTTGAAGAGCTGTCTGCTCACAGCCTTCCTGAAACCGGGCTGGGGGCTCTGTTACCGCCATGGCTCTAGAAACAGGTGGGGACCTCTACACCTAAAGACTGAGCCCAGCTGGGTCCAGGGCCCCACTGCAGCCCAAAGCCAAGGTGAGGGGCAGGGAGCCCAGGGGCCTGCTGAGCAGGATGGCAGCTGGCTGGCCCAGCCTGAATTGGTACCCAAGGACGGATGGTTCCAATACCTACCACATGTGCCCGAACACGCTCCTGAGCCAGCACACCAGCAACAAGCAGCATTATGCTAAAAACCAAGCACTACACATCCGCCTGTCCATCAAGTGATCGTGAAGTGATTTACAGCCAAGTAAAAACAGCAACAACAAAAAAGGGTTACTTTTTCCCCAACCAAATATAGACACGGGGTTGCAACTTTCATACACATTTAATGCTAGCCTTCGTCTGTGCACACAAGCAAATGACAGATCTGGGTTTTTTTCAGTTGTGGGAAAACAGTATCTTGCACTGCATTTAACATGCCAGAGCAATGAGCTCAACACCCTGCCCCACCTGTCATGCAGACTAGTATAGTACTGTTTCTCCTTTCTAACTTATTCTCTTGTTTCTTCTCCCCTTTTTGCATACTATAATGAGCAGTATGCCTGTACTTGCCTGATTTTGGAAAAATCACATAAGTCTCACAGTGTGTAGCAACAACTACAGAGACCACAAAAAGAATCTAGGCTTTTTCACCGTCACACTGTCTCCCCACACAGTTGTCACCTAGCCCTGGCTTATACATAAGCACTGCAACATGGTGGAAAATTCCCGGGCTTTTTATACCATGTCAGAGCTCTCCACAACTTCCAATGACAGGGGGAGCTGTGCTGACAGCAAGTGAGTGGCCAAAATTCCCCCAGGCACAGACACAATTATACTGGTGTTAAAAACCACTAATTACAGCCTGTCTTCAGGGTCACCACCACCATCCAAAACAAAACTCACTGAAAAATTTGCTTTGAAGAAGCAAACAGCCTCTGCTATTTCTTACTTGTATTATTTTGTTGTTATATGGTATGTTTAGAGGTAGTACAGGTCTTGCTTAAGAACTACAGCACTGCCCTTCTTGGAAGTCCTGTCTAGAGACAGCACAATGAGACCTTTGGCCATGCCAAAAATGCTAGTGAAAATTGGAAAGTAAATACACATCCACCATGGAACACAGCACTCACTGTAAAAGCTGCAAGGGACAAGGTGGGTCACTGCATCCAGGCACCATAACTCAGACAAGATATAATAACTACTTCAGAAAAAATGTGAGACCATTATAAGCAATATATGCATAAATTGCTAATGAAATGCATTCCTTGGCAGAAGGATTACAGATCTCTCAGTTTCCTTGCATTTACTGTTTAGCTCTAGTTTGGGGCAAGTCTGAGACGGAGGCAAATAATTCTGTCTTCTCAACCTCACATCTCAGATCAAAAGCTATTTCCTCTCAATCAGTACATAAGAACTCCCGCTCTCCTTCTACATAATGGATCGCATACTCCTCATTCAAATTTACTGGACTTCAGAAACACCTCTAGGGGAAGTACGTACAAAGAAGAGCAAGCTTATTATAGTCCACATAAACCTCTTAAAAGAAAAACCATCAGCTGATATCAAAAAGTTTGATAAGACTCCAAGCATAATTTCCTTTTGATGTTTACATGTTTGCATGCCAGTGCTTTGCATTTCATTATACTAGAAGGTGTATCTGACTACCTTAATGTGCATAGGGAACTGAAGATGAAGATTGTTAACAAACAATCCATCTAGCTTGTTATTAGCTAGTTCACTGGCAGTTGGAAAGAAAAGTGAGCCTCCCAGAAAAGTTTATTACAGCCTCCTTCAGCCTTCCAAAATTCTTACATTGAGGCATGTAAGTTGACAGGGACCAGTACCTGCTTCTCAAGCAGCTTTTGCAAGTAGCGCTGAGCTCCAAGTTGCCACAACTACAGCATTTGCTGTACATCAGCCAGCTTGCATGTATTTCATGACTAAATACACAGACAGTATTTACTCAAAAGAAGGTGACTGTGATAAGTATCTCCAGACACACTGAAGAAATGCCATTATCCACTACTTGAGGTCATTCAGGACTTAGACCACAATAACAGCCAAAGGTTGCAACCAGCCACACATACTACCTTGAGCACACAGGAACTAGCCCCAGCTTGAAAGCCACAGGGTTGTGGAAGTGTCAGTCATCATACTCTGCTGAAGCTGGTAAATTCAGTTGAGAAGTGTCAATTAGCAGAGGCACTGTCTATGGCTATAGACATAAAATTAATTGCATTGTACTGGCTAGGTCATTCAAGCATGGGAACACTGAACTATCTACCAACTGCAGCAGATAAAACTAAATTAACTGAATGACCACAACCTACAACCATACAGGCACCCCTTTCATTTTATGCAATAGGAACTACTTTGAGCATACTGGTATCTCACAGTATCACAACAGAGGTGGAAAATGACTGTTGCAGCACAGGAAGCCCAAAACCACAGCAGAAATTGAACACACATTGCTCCTGAGGTCCATCTCACATTTTTGACCACAGAATCACTCTTTCCTACAAAAATGGGAAGCTTGTATTTCTTGGTGCTGTTATTTACAGTCTGCCTAAACTGGAATGAATGTAAAAACAAGGTACCACTTGACTGTGTGTTTAGGCAGGTTAGAAACTTTGTTTTAAATACATGCTTAGGTGATGTAGAGCACAATAAAACTGACTGAGGCCTGGAGAATTTACTGAATACTTTACTGGACTGCCCCCAGAAACAAAGCAGACAGTAGTACACAGTAGGGTGATGTATTATAAATGCATCCTTTTCACAATATCTCTAGTGATTTTGCCCACAATTTCTTACTTCTAAGTGAGTTATCACAAGCCATTGATTCCTTACAAAGTTAACAAGCAATAAGACAAGTTAACCTGGTGCTATTATGAGGCAATAATGTTGCCATCAGTGCATGCAACCGCTGTACTTTGTTCATTTTTCCCTCAGGCACAATATAAAGAAGCCTGATCACATTTTTCAGCCACTATTCCACAATTAGACTGCATGTAAAATGCATAAACAGCAAAAGCATGCTGCAATTCAATTCTCTATTAATCTGGATGATGAAATAAAGAGACTTCCATTAAGACATTAACTTTTTAAAGACACAAATTAGAGAGAAACCAAGACTATTAGTATACTCAAACCTGAAGCTCAGTTCCCTTTTGACACATCAGTCTATGCCAATATATACTGATTTAAATATGTATTCTTACTTGAAGAGATCAAAAAAATCATCAAGATTTTCCTAAACCCATTACAAAAAAGTCACTGGCAGTTGCACTGTCAAGACACATGAAAAGCTTTTTTATGCTTCCCTTCTCAATCCTTCCCTGCTGTCTATATATGGTATGCTATCTCTGAACAGCAAATAAAACTGTGTAACTACACCCTATAGAGACTCTGAGGCAGTCAAAGTACAAAACAGCTACTTGTTTTAGATCTGTGAAGGACTTGAATTCTGGTCCTCCAGCAATGGAGCAAGAACATGACACATCCTTTAGTTTCCACAAATCCATCTTAATAAGCAGAAAGCACAGTGGCACTCACAAATGCTGTCAGGTTCTAGTTTTGATGGCATAATTCTTGTTTCAAACACACACAGACACACACACACGTGGCACACACAAAGCTCATTAGCTGAACAGCAACATGGAGCACGCAGCCTCTCACTGGCAGCCAGCTGAGCAGCTCCCTTGAAAAGCACTGGCGTTTTATGTAACTGAAAAGCCAGGAGGAAGTCACATCGTGTTCTCAGGCATGACGTTTTACAGATGCAATACATAAAAATACACCTTCCAATTCTGTCTTTGCAGCTACATATTGTATTGAAATGAAACCATATGCTAAACTGATGCATGCTAACCTGCACCAACAGATCCCAGTGTCCAGTCCTTCCTTCAGAGGGTGCACAAGGGAGGCCATTATGCACCAAAGGTTTCCTTTCATGAACCACACTTCCTATTTTACACACGCCAGTTGCTCAGAAGCTTCCTCATTAGCTCCCATCTACGGCCCTAAATCCCAGTGCCTTTTAAATTATCTACAATGCACTCACAATAATACTAGCAAATCATAATTTGGAGAAAATTAATGGTTAGAGAAATTAGCTCACAGTGAGTTTCAATTTTCTGTTTATATTCCCCAAATACACAAAAACATAAAAGGATTTAAGGTAGGAAGTAATCAGGGATACAGAGAGAAAAAAAGCCAACATAAAAACTGTGTTTCTATGCCTGCTGTGTTGAACATCACTATTCATGTACCAAACAGAAGTTTCTGCTGAACTTTAATGTTCATTGCCAAGGATGTAGCACAAATTATGCCTTTCTCGCATTTTTGCAAGCTGTCTTTGATTTCAGACACACAAAATCATAATTGCAAGAGAAACTACATTGTACGTTAAAGAAAAATATTTAAACTAAAATTCTGCTTTGACATTACAACACATTCCGTTTCATAAATATATCTAAATTATATTACAATATATTACAATAGGCTTGAAGATAATGATGATAAAGTGATAAAAGCACAATGGAAAGTCACGTACAAGAGATCCATAAGGAAATAGTTTCAACACAAAGTCCCACTTTTGTAACAGATACAATGATGCAATCGTTCAGATCAGAAGCAGTACAAATGACTACCTACCTCTTGGGACAGGAAGGGAATGACTTGTGCACATATAGCATTCAGCCTCTTGACAATTTCTGCCTGCAAGTCACAAGAAAAAAGAAGTTCAATTACATAAATTCTCAAATGCGACTGTCACCCATGAACCCTAAAGGGACATTTGTTTTCTTTCAACTCTGGCCACTCTCTGGTTCTCAAAATAACAAAACTGTTCGCACACGGATCCAAACGTACTTAGGAAGCTAGTAATTTCTGGCTAAAATATTTTTCTTAAAAACCACTATTTCAGACTGATACAAAGAGTAGTTAATTTTGATTACACAATCACAGGAATTTAAAGAACAGAATCTTCAGGAGATGTAACAAAAAAGATAAACAAAATTCATTGTATCAAACTGAACTCTCCTATGACGCAAAAGAAAGGATCACTTCAAATAAGAGCAATGCCATTGTAAGCAAAGGGAACAAATATGCCATTTACTTGTAACAGTGCATATCATGAGAACATTAACATTGCAATACACAATCTTACTGATAATCATTCTGCCTTGTATTTCAGAAAGGAATACTGCAGTCTTGTAGCACACGTCTGCCGTTATCTATTCTTCTGGTTAGTAGCAGTCACTTTCATGTGGCAACTGTAACCACAAATTAATAATACACGATGTTTTATTTTCATATCAGAGATCAATTCTCTGTATTTAATCTGAAAATCTCAATAGAGACAGAGGAGATCTGTTTAAATAACACAAGAACTACAGCTCCAGAAGAAGCCACACAGACTTTCCTACCATAAATCATAATTTTCTTACACTAAATTCTAACCAGGATCAGTTCCTCATTTTACGATCAGACAGAATGCTTTTCCTCTTGCAAAGTCACGAATCATGGGATGAAGACATACTAACAGGCAATTTAGCATTCCTTCTTCTAAAAGCAAACCTTCTAGCCTTTTTGCTACGCTGTCTTTTAAATGGCAAACACTCAGAGAAGAATCTGTAGATCAGAAAGGCTCACACGTAGCACTAAGAAGTTCATATAAAATAAATCTGGATTCAAGAAATATTAGAGTTAGAGAGCTATGTAACCAGCAGACATGGTTTGCAAGAGGTAAGAGCACATGTGAAACTAACTCTGCCCCCTTGTGCATACTGTGTGATACACACAACTTAATATATGCTATTTTGGAATACATTTTCTCCCTTTCTCTGAAATCCACCTGGAGTCCCATATGCTATTTATATAGCAATTTCTATGCTAAACTGTACTTTTATCTCCCCACTGGTCTTCACTGTTTATGTAAGGCCTCATATCAATAAATCTATGCATTTTAATGATTTTTTTTGTATTTGTTTACTACATCTTTTCTAAGCAGCATAGGTACCTTATAGATACTTTATACTATGTTCTGTTCAGCAAAAATCTAAGTTATCCACAAATTTCAAATACATCTATAATACCAGATATCCCACAAGGCAAAACTTAAATATTCTTTTAAACAGACAGCATTCACTGCACTGTTGACAAGGTAACTACTTGTTACACACAGCAGCACAGGGAGTGACAAGTTGTGTGCACCTAAGCTTCTGCCAGAAAGGCTGCACAATCCAATACAGCATTACTTGAATAACAGTATTTGATTAAGGAAATGTAGACTGTAATATAAGGCACAGCTGTAAAGTACCTGTTCTTAGTGGCTCAAGCACCATTAGTCTAGTTATTTCCGAATTTTGGGTTCCAGCCACACTGCTATTTTTTATAAGAAATCTCCTGAGTGCCCTAAAGCCGGAGAAAAAAAACTACACATTTTATTCTTTAAGGCTTTTCCACATGAGCAGAAAATTCCCCAATGCCCCTGTCTTGGCATAAGCTGAAGCCACTCTGACCTGCATTTAAAAAAAAAAAAAAAAAAAAAAAAGCACATCATGCTTCCTTCTGCTGCAAAACAACTCCTCCCCATCTTTAAAATGGCTGTCACAACCTTGCCCTGCACAGCTCGATGGGGGTAGCCTTTGGAAAACTCCTTTTCTACCACAGCTACATCAGCTAGATACCTTCACTGCACTGCTAAGGAACTGAGAACAAAACCAGCTTGAAGTGCCATGCAGGAGCTCAGTATCTAATTTTAAAAAGCTTGTAGATTCATAGATTTTAAGGCCAGAAGGGACTGTTACAATTGTCTTATTTGACCTCCTGGGTAACACAGGCTGTAAAACTTCACTGGCTTCCCCATCAAACCCGTAAATCACTGTTCAGCTAGAATATAGCTTAGTCAACAAAAATAATTTTATTCAATTCACTTTGAGGTATTTCTTCTCAAGTAAGGTACTCAACCATAGATATTTCAAGTTATTTCAGTTATGATGTTTTTCTTTTTATCACTTCTCTCCCCCCTCCCCAAAATAAGTATGCCTCTCTTCCACTGCTCTTCTGACCAAAATGTGGCTGAAATATATTTGCTCAGTATTTGTATCAAAATTCACCTCTGGCAGATTCCAAACCTGGGAAATATTCAACTAAAAAGAATTTCCTAAAAAGCTGTAAGTAACTGAAAGCAGGTGGCTGAATATGCACAGTTACACAACGGCAATAAATCTCTTGGTATCAATCCCACTGGAGCGCAGAACGAGTCCTTTCATGCTGTATTCAGGGAAGTGAGCTGATGGAGACAGCACCCAGCTCAGCCTACGGAGAAGAAAAATTGCTAAAACAGCTTCAAGTGATGTCAAAACATTCCTCAGCAGAGTTTCTCTGCTAGGCCAATCACAACAAAGCCAAAAAGCCCTTGTTATGCCAAAGTGTTTACATTTTTCCCTTATTAAAACAGTCTTCACTTTCCCTAACAAAAAGCTTCCCCAGTTGCACGGTTGTGCATACAGTTACCATCCTCCAAAATCAGGCAGCAAGGAAACAGCCCAGCTGAGCAGCAGCAGACTGCAGAGACACAGCATGACTGAGACACAGACTGCCTACCTTTGGAGACCACATGCAGTCTGAAGGCATAAAGGAAAACACTGTGTACACGCACAAATGATAGGAAGGTACACGTTCTGTACCAAGAAAAGTCTCCTACCAGACATTTTCACACGGTAAATATGAAGCACACTCTGTCTCAATACTTCCACTCTTTCGACAATTAACTGCAGGAGATAATGCCACAGCAATAGGCTTGATTGCCTTCCACAAAACATACAAGAGAAAGGAGTTAGCTGCCAGAAGCTAGTTGGGTGGGTTTCTTGAGATGCTGCCCTGAAGCTTGAAGGTGTAGGTACTGATGACATAGATTAGCATCTCAGTAGACCTATTCCCAGTACCCCTGGAGGAAGCCTGGAAACTCATTCTTCTTTGCCTAAGGTACAAACTCTGACACAAGGTAAAGCACAAATTCACATTTCTACTCCCACACATTTTTACAACCCTACATTTGAACAACAGCTTAGGATTTCTTTTTTCTGTTACACATCAGGTCAATGGGTTTTTCATGATCAATCTAACTGCCAGGAAAAGGAGAAAGTATGATTTCATAAAATCAGGCATCCAATTCCTCACACGGAAAGTCAAAGTTGCCTCGGAAACACGACTGCTTCCACAGTCATCTAATTTTACCTCTTTTGTCCCACAGGACCAGGCTTTAGAGAGGCTTCATTTATTTACAGGCCTTTCCACTGGGCTTCAGTTATCAGCCAGCAATGCTGTGGACACACACACTTCTAATGGCCTATGTTTTGAAACCAAGTCTAATCTGATGGAGCAGTGCCCAAACTCCTTTTCCAGCATAGCCATTAAAGGATGTAGGTTATTGCTGTTGTCACCATTGATATTTGTCATTGTAATGTAATTAGGGCCCTAAAATGATGCATTACAGCCCTTGGCACAGCTTCTATTAAAATCTTTTCTTCTGCTCACTGAACTGCGACCTGCTTTCTGATGAATAACAGACAGACAGCTTTAGGGTGAGGAACAGATTCATCAAAGTAGTATTTTCCAGCTCTGGAAATAAAATAAATAAATAAATGAGTACAAGGGCAACCTAAAAAGAAAAACACAAGGGAGGAATGAGGGGGAAGGAAAGCAAACAGCATACTTGAATTTCATCTGACCACTTGAAATTCTGATTGCATCTAATGAATCTTTCTTAGGACAATATATTCCTAGCCTGTGAATCACATGGTTAATCAGGGCTCTAATCTGCTATCCATCAACCTATGCCAGCACTGTAAATTCCAATTACATTTATAGGTTATGTGGGTCATGCATTCCCAAATAACTATATTCACGGATATCCCATGTAAACTGGCATGCTTTCTGAAATGCTGTTGTTAGTGTTACTGAATGTTACAATACTATTCAAAGCTTTATGAAAGCTCCTGATAAACAACTGCTAAATTATTGCCTGTGGTTACAGCGTGACGCTCTGAAATAGCATTAATGGCCCAATAAAAGGGCAACTGTTCATGCCAAAATATAAAAAAGATAGCTTTTGCTGCCACAGTTTGTCAAATCTTTTAACAAACACCGACACTTCTATTACTCCTTTTCCTGAACACAGAAGATGCTTGGTTTTGCATAAAAACACACCAGCATGGAACCAGAAAAGACGAAGGAAAGGCAGAAAGGAAACGCTTGTGCTCGAATCTCCTTTTTGCTTATGTAATGCAAGATTGTATTGTTTGCATCCTTTGGGAGACACTGTTTTAAAAATTTTGATCTCTTTTCATTGACACTTACATGGCACCATTTTAAAAAAAAAGAAAGATTAAATATTTATTAACTACAGTGTTAACTTTTTTCTTTTTTTCTGCATATAAAAGATGATAATAAAATCACTGTGCCAGAATCTGATCCCAGTTAAGTTATGAAGACCCATATCAATTAACAGCCCCCTCCCTCACCATTGTTGCAGGGATTCAACACAAGAACAAAACCTTAAGTTTCTGATTCAGACAGTGAAATCTTTTTGACCTGATGGTGAAACGGTACCTTATTTCCTAAATACAACCAAAAAACTGGCATCTCAAGTTCACAAATGCCTATAAAGCGTTCTGAAAAATGTTCAAAGGTAAGTCTGTAGATGAGACTATACCCTAGGCCCCTTGAGGTGGCCCAGTCTATGAAGGGGGCTCAGTAAAGCTAGTCCTTGGAGTACAAACATGACTCCACAGCTGTCAGCTGTTGGAAAAAAGGAGCATGTGATGGACCATTAGAATCCTAAATCCCTTTCAGGATGGCAACATAGTGGGTTAATTCAATTTACCCTTGCTACACACAGCTAAAACAGGACATAAGCACTCGGTTAAATATGTTCACATGCCTTAATTAGCATTTTAGCATATGTCCCAATTCTTAGCACTGATGGAGATTAAAAAAGAAGCACGAGTCATAAACTCCAGATATGAAAATGTTCAGAAATGTTCTAATGGATAGAGTTCAGAATAAATTTGTGGCTCAAAAATACCTATTTGCTCTCCCTTTTTCCTGGGAAAAAAAAACCATAAATGATTCTGTGGAAAAAAGAAAATTAGGATTTTATTTATAGCACATAAACTTTGGGAAAATATTCCACTATATTTCACAAAGTTCCATGGTTATTACAATTATAAAAAATTGCTGGTAAAGAATTACCACTGGAGGCTCTAGGTTTGTCAGTGGAATGGAAACAAAACTACTATATATGTATTGTTGAAATAAACCAGAATAATAAAACATTATTGGGAAACCCATTTCAGCAGCCAGTAGGAAGAAGAATATATGCAATTACGCTTTCAGAAAAATAATCTGCAACAACTGTTATTTCAGGTTTAATTTGTTCTACACAATGCAGCCTTTGCCAAAAAGATCAATCTAGTTTATTAAGTGCTTACCAAGAACACATGCACACACCCTAAACAAGCATTTCACAAATTAGTGAGAACAAAAAAACATTATTACACTGTATGAAACATATCATGATTCTGAATAAAGCAAGCAAAAAAGCTAATCTTAGTATTTCACAGAAAATTAACTCTTCATTCATAAAGAAGAATGTGTTTTGTTTTAATCACAGACTTTTGTCTGGAAATGCTTACTCCAGTTCTACAGAACTGGAGGAAATACTACAAGCCCTGAATATGAAATTTCTCTTCAGCCCTAAAGGAATGGTGTTTGGAAACCAATACACAAAGAACCTACCCTTGTAGTCAAAGCAAGTGGAGAGAAAAGACCTTCTTACCTCCTGTGGTAAGAAGGACACTAAATAAAAAAGATCTCCACCAAGCCAATTGCTGATGTTTAGGAGAAACAATTTTAGCAATGCACATACAAGTAACCACCAACACCAGACTTCCAAATAACCACAAGTACCATTCTCCACCTCACTTTCCTACCAACTTTTTTACAAACATCCCAGCTAAGTTCACAAAGTGATGTAAATTTCCCTTTGCAAGTTAATTTAGTGGTTTGTATGTTAATTTATTTGCCTATTTTGCAAAAAAAATACTACAAACAGCAGCATAAGCAATAAACTGGAGTGGCAGACTTCTCAAAATCAATTTTCTAATGTACATACTGCTCTGTGGGCTGCTGAAGTGAATTGATAAGACACAGCTTTTATTTAATGTCTCAAGAATCACATGGAGCTGAACTGAGCATGAAAAGATACATCCTGAATCATTCATGATTAAGACAATAAAAAGCAAGTCAAGTAGGGTGAGATACAAACATGCATCAAGCCTGTCACCTGACGAAGTTGATGGTATTTTGTTAAAATCTACTTACATCAGCAAGTAGGGAAACAGAAATGCACAGGCTGGAGATTACCAAAGTTCTTCAGTGGCTCAGGCAGCCATAAAGCTGCATCCTGCCCTGATATATGTACCTGCAGAGCATCCAAAAAAAAAGCCTGCAAGTGGAACTTGAAATGACAAAGACCGGCTTCAATTTCCCTTCCTCAAAGGCAGCAGGAAACACTTGCTGAAAAATCAGACAGAAATGAGTAAAAGGACACTGCCACAGGAAATGCTGTTTCCATCAGTAGAGCTTTGAAGTCCTCTTTAAGGTACTATGCCTTCACCTACAAGCAATCCTCAGCATTTCACAGCAATACCTTTTTTGTGAAATATGTCCTCATTACATAGGGATGAAAACTTTCCACCACTCTCTACCAATTTTTAAACTGTGACTTCACAGTTAAATAAAATATAGAAAAAAAAGTTTTAAACTTATAGACCTATGGCACCACACTAGGCAGCTTCAGCTCAAAGTTCAGTATTTTGCATCTGTTCCCTAGCTGTAATAGTTCATAATTTCCCATTTTAATCTTTCCTGTAACTGCTGAAAGACAATAGCACATGCACAATCTCTTACTACCCAATTTCTGTCCTCACACTCACTGCCAAAGAGTCTGACCACAGTTCTGCACCTGCTGGAAATGGCACAAGCCAGTCTGAGCCTGTCCTTGCAGCTATATGCATACATTGGTTTTAGACTCCAGTTTTAATTTAGTTAGGGGAAGAAGTCTCCTATGTATGTATTTACATCACAAGGTTTTTTACACTTTGTTTCACAGGAGTGACAGGAAAGCTAGTCAGAAAGGAATATTGCAGATCAATAGTTTTAATTTTCTTATCATGAAAATTAAACAAAGACAAGAAAAGACTGAGAGAGCAAAAACCTGTTCTCTGTAGACCTGTGTTTAACTTGAGGTGGCGGCCTTAACTGCTCTGAAAAAATAAGGGGGTAAGATTTCACCTTAGAAACGGTGAAAATATCTAGCATTTTAATCTAAAAGAAACCATGCTTTTAAAATTTACATATATTGTGCTTACAAAAGAGGGTTCTGATTTTTAAAAGATTAACGTTACCACAAACACTGCAATAATTTTCCCACTACAAAATGGATCCATCAATGTCCACTTCTGACCCTCACCAGAAATTCACTTTTGTCTGCAAATACATATAAAGGAAGACTCAGAAGTAGCTATAGGTACCCATTATCTTGCATCCACTCTCAATATTATGGCTACACAGCTTACTCTGGAGCAGCATGCTTCGAATGTTAATCACTCAGTAGCTAACACTACCAGAATTGAGAACTGCAAAGATTGTGACAGATTTCCAGTTACACCTAAAAAACTTATACCTTACAGTTCTGATACATGCAGAAAGCACTGCAAGTAGTGGCAACATACAACAGTATGCAAAGAAAGAAAATTAAGTTTCTCCAGCAAGTGTTGTGCTCTTACAGGTTTTAATGAACTACATAAAACCAATCAATAAACTGATAAAAGCAGCAATCAGAAGTCACCCATAAAAACAAGAAATACAATGTGACTGCTGAACTCAAGTTTATTTTCTTCCAAACTCATCTGGAAGCCATTAACAGTTCTGCATCAGGAACAAGACTATTATTTCTCTTCCACCTTTGGTTTCCTTTGCCTGCCTCAGCCCTGCAAGTTAGGAAAGTGGAGTCCGTAGTTTGTCTGATTCATTGATAGTCACACTTGATTCTGTTTGCTTCCAGAAAAGAAAATACTAAGAATAAACACTCATCTATTTGGTGCATTTGTTAATTCCGTTTACAAGAATTCTCAGAGTGCTTGGAAACTTTGCTGTGCATTGCCTTCAATTATTCATTTCTTCTTCCTACCCAGCAATTTCTCAATACATAACAAACAGCAGTCAATTAGCTAAAAAATTAAAAGAAAGAAGGTTTTATTTAAAGGAAACAACATTGCAACTCATAGCCATTACCATGAAAATGAGCAATACTCAGATGCAATTTCTTCAGATTAACACAACAGATTTTAGTGTTTGAAACAACAGATAAAAATATTGCCCCTTTTAAGCCAATACAGAACAGCACAATTTTAAAATCCCTGAAAGTTGTAGTGCAGTTGCAGAATCCCAGTGCAGTGGATTCTGTGACAACAGTATTTTCAAGTTTTGATTTTGAATCCTTATAAAGATAGAAACTCAAATAAGATGTTACTCTCTTACATTTTAAACCAACTGAAGTATGATACCTGCTAATTCTTTCTCAAGATAAAGAAATTATTCATACTCTATCAAATCCCAGTTGCTGGAATAGAGTGTTCATCTGAGAAGCAGAATACATTTAAGACATCTATCTCCCTTTCTGAACTAAAGAGTTTTTGTTTGTTAAATCAACATACTACAAGTGAAAGTTTACTAAAATACTCTGACTGCATATGTAGGACATATTTCCTTTTACTCCAAATTTAAATACAAGTTTCAGCTTCAGGCGTTGGCTCACAATTTCCTCATGCTTGAGATGGCAATGCCACAGACCTACAGAAGCATCAGCTAAAAACTTCCAGTGCTCTGTAGGTCACGGCAGCTTGTCACTAGGAGCTTACACCATGGATGACACAGCCAGTGAGGATCCCAATTCCCTTTCTCTGGAACATGTTGCCCTGAGGGACAAGGGACAGTGCCATGGAGTTGGGGAGCTGAGCAGAATAGCCAACAAGTAAAGACTGGACATTCCACACTTGACACATCTCAGTATCGTCTCATGCTCAGATGATACTGATTCCTATTTGCATTTTTTAAGTAAAAGACTTGCTGCAGCAACCAGCTCAACAGGAGGGGATTCCTGATGCAGCAGAATACTGCTTTCTAAAGAGGAACAACAAAAAAAAAAGACCTTCGTTCCAAATTCAATTGAGAAGAAAACATTGATATGAATTGTCATTGCTCATAATTTCAATCATCGTTCATCATAACTACCTCTGCTGAAAATAACTGTTCTAATTTCAGCATTTCTGCAATTAGGATTTCTTGCTGTTTTTCCTCCTAAGTGAAGGACAATGAAAGAATAGGTAATTTAAGCCTTTAACATGTGAATACCTAACAAGTGGTAGTTTCACTAGGGAAATACCTCTAAAATAATCAGGTAGTTTACAATTCTCTTTTCAGCCTTCCTAAGAAGACATATTTGCGAAGCAAATGCTAAGACATTTGTAAGACATGCATGCTTAACATGTTCACAAAAATTCCCTCATCCAAGACAGCTGGATGCACTAAGAACATCCTGATGTTCAATTCATTTGAATGGCATTTCCCCACTAAAACTCCTACCAGAACAGACAGAATCTGAGTCAAGCAACACCTAATGGCATTTGTCTTTAAATTACATCAACATTATTGAAGTTCTCACACACTCTTCTTCTAAAAGGGATTTCAGCATAAAATAACTTTTTGTAGAAAAGCAAAGTTTAAGGCAATGCCATAAAAAGCAGAACAGGAGGAACAGAGCAAGAAAAACTATCTGGTTTGGAAATGCAGATTTCATGAAATCTCATGTTTTCATGAAATTTCATGTTTTCCTGTGTGTAACTTCTGTAGGATCACCCTTTGTGGAGAGCTACTATGAACTGCACTAATTCCAGACAAATACTCAAGACACAGCATATGTTAAACGTGCTTGTAATGATACTACACCTATAAACTCTAATAAGAGCATGAAACACATGAAATATAGGGGTAAATAACTCTCTAAACAAAACAATCATGTGATTAAAGCAGTTCTCCTTGAACATGCCCATATTAAAAGAGGCATTAGTCAGAAGAAGATTCCTTCACAAAGTTGTACCAGTTTCACACCCACTATTCTCTACTATAAATATGTCGGGGCCAGAAACATGGATTACACCCTCACCAATTATGATTGTACTAGTCAGAGAAGATGCTTTAATCCATAGAAGTAGCCCTTAAACCAGTTACTGCTTCTTGCACCATCCTTCTACTGATAAAATTTTTGTGGGCATGTGATAAACTAAGCAATTAATTTATCCACACTGAAGCAGAGCCCTCTTCCAAATGAAACAATTACATTTTTTAAAATACACACACTATCCCAGGCGCAGTTTATCATAGGGTTGACCCAAATGCAGGATCATCCCTTTCATTACCACTGCCATCTTCTCCCCTCAAAGTGCACAGAAGACTTCAGTCCTAGACACACAAAATCTCCAAAATCTCTCTCAGACTTTTTCTGAGCACTCCTTTGAGTCAGAAAACAAAAGCACAGTTAAGGGAGTAGACCATGCAGCAGCATTTCTGTCAAGCTGCCCATTTGATTAGACACCAGTAGTTCTCTGGGCAAGATAAGGCACCCTGTTTCACTTCCTCCACTACACTATCACCAAGTCACACTGGTATCAATCGTATCCTAATCTTTTCACCTCTCAGATCGCTACTACAATTGGTCTAGCCTGGAGTTTCAATTAGCCTTTAAAGCCACGTATTAGATATCTGGTAAATCAAATCACAATATCCAACTTCACAGTGAATTCAAAACAATAAATAAATGTAAACTAGTGCAAATTAGTGGCAGACATACTAGGTCAGTACTGGTCAAATGAAGAAATTAAATACTGTAGTCAAAACTGTGAAGAAAAACCCACACTCACAAAACAATGTATGTTTTTTTCAGTCAGACAGAATGAGAGACAGCAAAACCACATTTCCATGCCCTGTCTGTTGTGGATTTAATGGATTTCTGGCTTTTTGACATGAAATAATTCTATGGTTTACTAAAATGCAGTCTCTGGGCTTGTTAATTTCATATTTAGCTTGCTAGGTCTGTAATCTTGCCACTTTTTAAATCAAAATGTTTCAGGCAAGCATTTACATGAAAAATACTCATTCAAATCCTAACATTTTACCCACAAAAATACAGAGAGGTTGGATATATTCTGGTTTATGAAAATCCGTTTTGCACAAACTATGATAACTATTCCTTTTTTGTAATAGCAGCTTCCCATGACAATTAGAGACTTAGTTGTGCTATCCTATTTGCATTAGAAATTTGCCAGAAATACAAGAAAGGAATCCTTAAAATTACTGAACTACCTACTGATGGTCTGCAAACCTGCTTGTGTAAAATCATTATGTTTTTCACAAAAGAAGCAGAAAATGCTGGGACGAGTAGGATGAAAAATAGGTTTGATGACAAGCAGATAGCTCAGACTGTGCTTCCTTTGTGTGAGCTTCAGTGAAGATGTGAGAATAAGTTGGAAAATAGTATACTTCAAAGTGAAAAAAAGTTTAAAATTACTGATTTATATATTGAAATAAGTCCATTTTCACTACTATAACACACCAAGTGTGCGTGAAAGCAAGGGAAAGAGAAGTGAGAAAACATTTTTATGTCACCAACAAGTGATACAATTACTTTTACCATCACAAGTATAACTTCTGCTCCTGAACACAAAACTGAAGTTGCTTTAAACTAGCTACAAAATAACCCAAGGAGCCAGATAAATAATCAGCACAGTCAAAACTTGCCAACTCCTCAGTTATTAGGACCTGAGCAAGTGTGTTCAAGAACACCTGTGTGTACTTCAGTCAGACTCTTAAATACCACCCACATGCACCAAACATCACTTTATTTTAACTCTGTACCTGTAAACAAAGTATTCAAAATAGATACCATTTTTTCTGCAGTCTAAAGCAATACAGAATGACTCTCAATATCCACTGCAGAACCTGCGGTATGGTTGTAAATCAGACCTTCTCCAGCTCTACTGACTAACCTAGACTGCACATTGAAAGATTTTATAGTTTTGTTAAATTCGTAGCTGTTCTGCATCCAAAGTTGACTCCCTTCTGAGAGAGGGTAACCACAACAGGTAGAAGCAAACTGATGCCCCAATACAGAAAGTGTCTTGCTTTACCACCTAAATTCCACTGCTTCACCGAAGTGGAAAAGCAGAGCAGTGTTGCAGCAGAGAGAACCAGATATCAAACCTTTCTTTTATATTGTATTGACGAGAGTCCTTAGACTAGTGCTTCTTTTCAAAAGTTCAACTTGCATTTATGCTCAAATTACATTTACAGCTTCTTTCACGTACGGTATTCATATACTGAGGAGTGATGATTCAGTCAAAGCTGTGATCCTCACTACTGAATATGAAGCTGGTTTGTCTAATCTTTTGACTTCTCTCATTGTCATTACCTTCCTTCCTTCAACCTCTGCAATAAATAAATCAAGAAAGAGGAATTCATTGTCTAGTGGGCAGGTAAAAATACAATCGTGGTTAAAAAGAGATTGGGAAACTATCTAAGAGCTACACCAAGATCATTCCTCAGACTAATTCTGCATAGTTCCACATAGAACCCCCAGCACAGAAAAGTGTATCAAACTCCCTATTATCCCTAACTTTACAATATATTTGCTTGTACTAGAGAACAAAGATCCCATGGTGCTGCAACCACTCATGGATAGCTACACATTCATTGTACAGGTTTGGGCACACAGGTCACGTGAATACTACTACAAGGTAAGAAATTTTGTTTTGGTTTTCCCCAAAAAATCCCACCTTGGTAAAAAAGCAGTATTACCCCGTTGTCCAAATTGAGAACAGAGGCTGAGAAGATGGACTACCTCAGACAAACTTCCTCAATAGAAACCAAAGCACTGACTACACTGCCACTGAAAGGTACATTACTGGAACCTGTTAATTGCAGCTGGAACAGAAGATAGCAGACTTCACATGGGAAACAAAAGGAGGACAAAACTGTCTTGGGAAAGAGCACTCTGCCCCAAGCATACCACCCTATTAGACAAACACAGCCACTTCTAAGTGACTCCAATGTAACAGCATCTCACCTCCTGTTTCTTAACACTCTGCTCTCCAAACAATCCCTGTGGTAAGGGCAATGCTTCAGGAAACAATATTATTTCCACTTCCCAGACAGGGATCTGAAGCAGTGAAAGCCACAGATGAAGTCTCCAGAAGATATGTAATGGGATTTTTAAAAATGTCTTAACAGACTAGACATGTAATTCTGCAGAATGTTAGCAAGAGACAGATACTCAAGAGGATTTTCTAGAATACCTAAGCACATGGGGCTTCTACCCTTACTTACAGCTATGTAAATGTAGCTTTGCATCCTAAAAAAAACAGAGCACATTACCAGAAAAATCCCAAACTACAGTCTTCAGACCCTAGTCTCCCCACTCAGGAATGACACAGTGGTGAAGTCACCAAAAGTGCATATGAGTTTCCATCTTCAGCACTGAAGCTACCCACTAACTCTGCTGAGTCTTTGGCTTAAATATTACCGAGTTCTTTGTCACATAGCTCACAACTCAGCCCTGCAACTTGTCCCTGCAACTCCCGCAACTCAGTGCTTCTCCAGCCATGTTCCCCAGACACCTGAGAATCTCTGCTAGCATTTTATTCAGACATAAATTACAGCAGCAACACATTAAAAAAAAAAAAAAAAAAAAGAAGAGTGCAGATCAGACAGACTTCTGATCCTTAAAGAGCTTAGTCGGACCAATTTATACATTACTTATATTCTTTCTTTAGTTCTCTTTCCCTGTCTAATAGGTTTCTGTGAAAAGTGGAAATATGCCAAATTCTTCCCCTGGAGAAGGAAAGTCTCTTTTCCAGTCCCTGCTTAGAACCAATGTACATGAAAAACCACTACAGGCTAAACCATGTAAATAGGTTTTGGGCAGGGACTGCAAGCCAGTACAAGTAATCCAGCTGACCAGAGTCTTTCCAGGGGGGACAGCACAGAATGCACCTCTCCTCTTTCAGCTTTAGTGGACCATTGAGAATCTCACACAAACCAGTGTTTTCTGCTGGGTATATCATTTTCCTGGGACAGAAAAAACATGAGTCTTGCTAGAAGACAAAAAAAACAGCTGAACTGAGATGAATCAAGAGTCCTGCCTTCTGCAGCTTGTTTAAGAAAAATCCATACTATGCTTCTACTTTGATATAAACATTAGGTGCCACTCTTTGAAAAGTGATTTTGAAACTACTAAGCCAAAGCGATGTGTCCTGACAGCACGAACTTTGGTGACTTCAAGAAATGAGAGATTTGATACACTCCTGCAATTTCAATGTTCCCCTTATGAAGTACCCCCCACGTGTGCTAGATTTCTTTGGTACCGTGCTGAGTCACTTACACCACAGACATCAAGCACTTGTCTGCCCTCCCCTGTCCTGCAGCCCAGTGGTGCAGAAGTGCCCACACCATTGCTCCCATCTTGCTGCAGAGAGCAGTCAAAGTAGCTTATCCAAGGTTTCATAGGAATCTCTTAAGAGCATAGTCCAGAAACTTGCACCAGCTTCCCTCCAAGCCCCAGATCCTGGCAGCTGCATCTCATCCACCTGAAAGCTTTCTGCCTTGCTTTACATTAATACAGTAAGGCATTTCCTCCATCACAGATTTTCAGGCCCTCCAGGTCTGTCACAGGCTTGAAAAAAACCCTCTTGACCCTTAATGCGGTGCATACTTACAGCTGCATTTTTCTTTCAGAATGTGTAAACTAAGATTACCCCAGGATTCTTTCACCTACACAAAGAGATGTTAAAAATCAAGGCTTCAGACAAAATACACACCTGAGTTCCAAGCACAAAAATAGAGCTAACAGCAACTAAACAAAGGACAAAAGATAATTCCTACATTCATAAGGCCTCTATGTCCATTTGACTGAAAGAGTATTTGAAAAAAAAATGCTGCATATGCAAAGAAGCTAGACATTTGCATCTGCAAAGAAAAGTCTCACGTCTTTCCATGGACGAAGGCTCTTTAGGTGTATAATAGCAAGGCTGCTAACACTAGTTTTAAAAGCATCTTGTATACATGCTTGAAAACTCATCCTCAAACAGCAACCTACAACCTCAGAAAGAAAAAAGCAGCCACACGTATGCTCATGGGGGCCCTGTTCTTGTACAGTCTTGTGGTGTTGCTGCTTTTTACATCTCTATATACATGATCAAACCCAAGAAAAGGAACAATTTTCATCCTTGGTAGATTGTGGGTTTAGAAAAAAATGTCAGAAAGAAATCATGCCCCAGAAATTTCTAGGATGTCACAGGCACACAATTTTAAGACTTTTTCTTATGCCGCCAACAACTGAAACAAGATGCGTTTTTTGGTGTCACTAGTCTATAGGGATAAACCAGGGAACTTTGTGGGGTAGGAAGACTAACTGCCCATAGATACCCATGGAAATGGGTAGATACCCATGGAAAATGTTCTATTTATGTTCTTCACATTCAAGACACATTATTAGCTTTGGTTTCCACCTCTAGAAAAAACTTAAAGCAGGGAGATGCAAAGGAAGCAGGGTATCACTCTTGAATTAATTAAACCAAGAACTTATATACAATTTGCTTTTCAAGAATAAATACAAAAAAATGAAACTCTGACATAAAAAGTGCCTTGACATTTGGATGAATTTGCCAAGGATATTTAATACAGCAAATAAGCAGGAAAGTCTCATCAATGCTTGATTCTGCTGTTGTTTTAGATATTGTTTAAGATGAGACAGAAAAAAACATACATCTTGCCAGCAGAAATTAGAAAGTACTGATAAAGACTGTAAATTAGCAACATGTTCAGACTGCAACAGTCTTCTGCAATCAGAACAGAAAGTCTACTGCTCAACTGAGTACAAGAATAGACAATCTATCCTTTGTTAACACACTGAGACAAGCATACAGGGAGTGTTTTATGCCCAAAGTCTTTCAAACCTTGTGTTATTCAATACTGGATATGTATTTCAAGAAGAGGCACCTACTTTGTGTCTAGTCACATGCTCTACAAAATTACAGAAACCCAACATTAGTGGTGTTGTAGCTGACTCTCTCTTACACATCACACAGTGCCATCTTTCAAAGAGGGCACTAAGAAAGTGGATGGTTCTCATACAGAGTGAATGGCACTGCAGGAAAGTAGAAGATGTGAGAAGAAAACCAATTAAACAGCTTTCTCCAAACATTCCCTTTTCTTTGCCTTCTCCCTCAAATGGAAAAGTTTAAGTGTTTTGGCCAGTTTTGGTCTTACGCGCTTTCCTTTCCTCCAAATGTTATCACAAAGACCTGACTTTGCTATCTCCAACTTCAATCTCCAAATACAATTAACAGAATAGCAGACAGGAGGACAGCTCAAGTATCTGTGGTGTCATATCTCCTGGTAACCTCTGGAGCATAAGGACAAAGGAGACTCCAAAGCAGTTAAGGTACTGCTGGTCCTCGTTACACAGTGAACACGGGTTTGGAAGGAGTTCTCTTCCTTCCACAGCAAACACATATTCATTCGATATTCAGTGATTCTCTAGAATCTCTCATCTAATAATGGATATTAAGTAACTAAATCTTAGGTCACACCCCATCATGTACACATCACTACCACTTCAGTGAGATATAGAAATGTCACAAGACTGGCGCAAAGGGCTGCAGAGCTCACAAACTCGCAGTTGGAGAAACCCCAGGCAGTAATTTGTTACATGCACTAAATTAAAAATGGCCTCTTCCCTGGATCTGAGATAAGCAAGCCCCTGCGTAAGCATCAGCAGGTATCTAGAGCACAAAAGAGAATAAACAGCAACACTGACTTTTCTCTGCAGGTCCACAGTGCTCCATGACGGACAAGTACTGAACTTTTGCCTCCTGCAGCCATCATAAAAATCCACTGGAGACTTACATCCCTCTTAACCAAAACCTCAACACAGGCTCAGCTGCTGGACTCAAACACCCACATGGAGTCCACACGCTGCCACTGGCTTCTTGGCTCCAAGTGGCTAGATGGTGGCTGGTCCACTTCAAACCCAACACAGAATCTCTCAGCGCAGACAGGTGGAAATTCAGCACTAGTTATTTTGTCTCCCTTGCACTTAATAAGAAAGTGTAATTGGAAAACAGCACTGTGTCATCAAAAAGAAGTCAAGAATCATTTCAGATATGAAGCATGGCTGACAACTTCTTATTCATCCCTGTAAAAGGGCAGAAAAGGAGAAAAGTGGCTATCCAAGATAAAAACTTGGCTCAAAGATATCTCTATTTTCCCACTGGTTTTAAAAAGTAACATTTGAATTGTATGATAAATAGGAGAAATTGGTTTACCAGCACATATAAGTTACTGAGAAAGAGAGATTAAAATATTTGGATATCTGGTTAATCTAGAACTCCCGTTGTGTATCTCATTATAAGGAATGTGCAAAAATGAAGATCCACCTCTCCTGCCAATAAGCTAGGAGACTTGAGAAAGAAAAGGAGTAATCAAAATGCTTTCTCTTCCTTAACCCCCCGCTAAAAGCTCACTCAAGTTTGCCTTATGAATAATTTTAAATACTGTCAAGTAATATGGTAAATGACAGCTTCAGCCATGGAGCAACTGACAGTAACACCCTGTAACCCTAACTTTGCCAGGTCTGAGATCTGTGCACCATCAAGCAAGCATTCCACCACCCTCTACAAGGATCTCACCACTGTGCCAGTTCAGCAGGTCACCTGCTCCTCCCTCATCCACAACCGAGCCTCTTGTGGTAACCCTGTGGGCACTCCTGAGTTCTGAGGAAACCAATTGCCTTGAGGACACAACAGACCCAAGCTATGCCTTTTTGCTGTTGTCCCTGGTTTTAAAATGGTCTTGTTAAATTTCAAAACCATTTACTGTCACTACCATTAAGTACCACAATGTTTCATTAAGTATTTGCAGAGAAGCATGTATTGGCCATGTTCTGACTTGTTGATTAAGGATTCAAAGTCAGAAAAGACAAGGGGATAAGATCCTGTTTGCTCTCCAAAGCACTCCTCTGCTGTAGTATATGTGCACCATGGGCTACACCTGTAACTGAAGCACAGGTGGCATCTCAGCAGCAGCTTCGTCCTGCCCTCGCTATGGTGCTACTCCTCCACTGGCTACTCAGTCCTAGGGCAATAATTTCTTTCTGGGGTAAGTTAGAATGGGGTCAGAGGGGGTTTTTCGCATTTGCAAAGTCTCTAAACAGCCAAGCCACATCCATAAGCAGACAGAGTAACATAACAGAGGTTTACGATACTTTAGATAGAGAGCAGCATTTTTAAAAGTTAAATGCTATCTGTAATCACATAGAACATGCACACAGTACATGCATACATACCAAATAAAATCTAGCAGCAGGGCCTAGTGCTATGCAGATTTTTTATCAAGGCCTCAGATGAAATACACACCTGAGTTCCAAGCACAGGGACATGAAGGGGACGAACTTTTACTTCTGCTCAATTGTGAGATGTTCTGCTAAGGTTTTTTAGGCAAACACAAGAAAAAAGAAAAGCACATGTCCTTACTACCAATGTTTCACATCCCAAACATAACAGTGAAAAGTTCTTCTTTGAAGAATTAGAATCTCATGCAGCAAATGTCAAAAACCTCTGTCTGTGATTCTGCAGAGAAGCTATTTAAATAGACCAAAAGAGAGACCAACTTAGAAGATCACCACTCAAAACTATGCTCTGTTTCCTTCTAACACATGAAGAACTCTCACCACCCTATCTCTGCCACCTTACGACACAAAAACTTAACAAGCAGTTTCAGAAAGATTCTTGATATATCTTGAGTTTGGTACTACTTTCCCTTAGAAGACACACCTCACACCTTTTCTGAGAGCAGGAAATGATGACTAAAAATTGTCAGCTGTATCTCACACTCAGCTCTGTTGGCTTTATCCTGAACCTTGGTATGTTTTCCTCCTTACTTGCAAAACAAACCAACTATGGAAGAAAGAAGCAAGAAACGTAAGCATGAGACATGAACAGTGTGGCAGCTTAAAATGAGAACGGAAGTAAAATGAACTCCAAACTTACTATGTTTATCTCATTATTAATTTTCAGCCAATCTCATGATATTCCAGTGACTGGCATGATTTAACATTTGAAGTTGGCAATACAGCATACCATACAACTACATACCCGTAAAGAGACCAATTCAAGTTTAGAATGGGGATTATAACTTTGTTGCCTGATATTTGCATATTTAAGTGTCTTAGCCATAACACCACAGTGTTCAATACCAGAGCGTTATGTACCTGTCTGCGGCTAAGAACGACAATTTTTATGTAGAAATCCTATCCATACAGGCAAGAAATAACTATTAGAGTTCTATTTATTATTTGCTACATATTTCAGCTATATTCAAAAATTATTATTTAAACAAAAGGAATACAGACACCTGTTTTTGATATTATGCTCAAAACCATTTCTGCTACACTGAACTACAGAGTTTGTGCCACCACTAAGACAAACAGTTATCAGAGGAAAAAATTCAGAGAAGTACTTGAAGTAGAATCACAGAAGAGAGTGGGTTAGAAGAGACCTTAAAGTCCATCTAGTTCCATTCCCCCTGCCATAGGCAGAGACATCTTCCAGTAGGTACCACTGGAACAGTAAAACTATTACCTTGAACCAAGACAAAGATTGTAAGAATATAGATAAACAGAAAGACAAATAGGTATTCTCAAAACCAATTCATACTTTTGCATTTTAAAACAAAGATTTATTTTTAACTTGAACATTCAATTTCTGACATAGAACAGCATTTCTTTACTGTAGATAGGTTTGGCTTTCAGATGCACTTATGTCACGCACTAGCTAACGCAAGCATCAGTTTATATAGCCAGCATTTCATATTATCATATTTGTTCTGCTCCCGCTGCACCTTGTGGCTGAACAGGTTTTCTGAAAGTCAGAGACTAGATATACACAATCTGCAGACCACAAAGGTAACTTTTTTAATAATTATAATTGCACTGCTCACAAATGGACCCACATTTTTGATAAATTCTCCATTACACCCAAAAACAGTACACTACAATTATCCATAAAAGAAAGAAAAAAAAAAGTAAGACCAAATTGATAATTCTGAATTCTCTTTCTGAGAGCCTTGATGTTAAAATTTTTTCACCAGTTTTAATTCACATAGTCTATGGTATTGAATGGGATTGACTGGTATAAGCAGCCCCTTCACATTTTGTAACATAAATCAAAATCAGAATCTTAAAGAGGTTACAATGACAATTATTTCACATGCCTGAATCCTTATGTTTGAAGTTATTTCCTTAACTGAGACAAGCAGCAAAACACTTTTAAACCAGCTTTACAATCAGCTCTGCAGTCTTAATTCTACTTTCTTAATGTCTATTTTGCACAATGAAAGAGCTCCTTTAGGAAAACTGGTAATGAGATCACCAAGTGTATAACTAAAACCTGCTCCACAATGCACATACACAATAGGGCAGGATCAAGTTTACACAAATGATGTAAAACCTGGGCATCCCAGCAAAGCAATACTTCACTCTGAAACCTATCTGTTAATTAATGGTTTTTTCCTGTGCTCAATGACCTCAGCACTTCTTTTTTTTGCCTCTAGAAGGACAGCAAATCTCACTGCACAAAATGGTGCAAAAGCTATATACAAAATGGTGTCGCAGCTTGTCTCTCTTGGCAAACAGTAAGTCCTGATTGCTCAGAAGGAGCCTTATGCCTGTGTCATATTTCCAGCCACAGTGGACGACCCCAAGAGCAGTAGCGCCAGGCAAGAGGGGGCCTTCTCACTGCAAAGGGACACATCTCCTTTCTTCCTCCCTCTGCCTTCCCTCTCCCCTACTACTGCCCCAAAGGGGCTGGAGGTTCGCACTGGAATATTCTCTCTTACAGCAGGTTCCTTTCATAAAAATAAAAAAATTAATTCAAAACCATGAGTATTTTTCATAAGGGAAACTGTTAGGTGACCATAACCACAGGTCACCACTGGCCTCCTCTGTAATTGCAAGTCAGCCCATAAACTAATACAGTCAGTGAGGCAACATCACAGCAATTAGTATCTTTCAAAGATAGAAAAATGCTTTTATGTTTAAGCACTGTAGAGCACAGCCTTTTGCCAGTAAAAACAGGGCATATGTCTTAATTTAAACATTTGCTCAGCATGTTTTGTGCTACTTCCTGTGTCTTAAGCATCTGTCTGAATTTGCCTAAACAAGTGGGATAAAACGACACTTTCCTTTGCTGATGAACAGCAAAAACTGGATGATATGGAAGATCCTGTCCTCACACACGCTATTCTGCAGTTGCAAGGGGAAAGGTTATTTCAACAGTAACTCATAGAGTAGTAGCAACAACAAACTTCCCAGTAATTACCAGGACCTCTTCACAGAACAGCTGCCTAACAGCTGTGAGGAAAAGAAAGCACAGAACCTTGTTACAGAACTTAGCAGCTATTACCAAGTAAAAGGTTTCTGGTTTAACTCCAGAATAATAAATTTTCTAACTTTTCATAAGCTTCTACGCTTTTCTGTGGCTTCAGAGGCTAAATAACCTAAAACTGGGACAAACAAGCTTCAGTTGTCAAACTGATTTGACAGCCTATTTTTTACATTTTGTGACTTTAATCAAAACGCCACTTGTTTTTCTCGTCCTCCTTAGCAGTACTGTGTGAGCTGCAGTCTTCAAAATTTCACTTCTAATCTCTCTCATTTTGAAGTTCTTCCATTTAGTTCTGACTACCCACTGCCTGTATCTCTATTAAATCTTTCCTACTGTTTACAATAGAGAACAAATTCAGTCAGTATAATTTTAGTTAGCTTTCCAGCTATTTTTCAAATGCAAGGCAACATACACTCAGCTACTGAATGTGTCAAAAAGGAAGTTCACACATGCATGCGCATGCATTCATGCCAAGCCCAGGCTTTTGCCAAAAAATAAAGAGGAGAAAGAGGAGTGTATTTTTCTGTTGCACAGGGAGAGCACACAAAAAACACTTCTCTGTAGTGTATGTGTTTTATCATCATGAAGATGAAAAACAGTCAAAATTCTGCCCTAAATTAAACAAACAGATTCCCGTCTTCAGCCCCATAGGAAAATAATTTACTAAGTCTTAAGAAACAAGCAGAGTAAAGGCTGGGATGTCATAGAGCCCATATATTAACTCAGTCAGCAATAAATCTCCCCTTACTCTCCATACTACTTTCTTAAATAGCTCACTATAAAGCCCTAACCTAATTAAAAACAGCTTTCTCGGCAACAGTGGCCTTGATTTCACTTATTTACACATTAACTGCAGCCTCCGTTTGGCCAATCCAGTCTATTCCCTGTACCACACAGGGCCTTTTATCTGCCCTGGACAGCATTTTCTCCAGCAGATGAAGTAGATGCCGATTGATTTGCTGTCGAGCATGGTAAATTAATAGCAACAAATTGCTGAGGGCCCCATCTCACTGCTCCACCATGCTTCGGCAGTTTTGCTTTATTTGCTCCATGATGGGCAGCAGTCAGGCCTCTTCAAGTCAATTTCTTCTTAACAACCTGCAATACTTTTCAATGGTGAAAATAGAGCTATTCCTTGTAAGACAGAAATCAATATCCTATTGCCCTTAGAAAATGCTAAACAAGCAGTATTGGCAATCCACTTGGTACTAGAGGGTATCAGATATAATGCAAATCCATACTGCTTCCCTCCTCGTAGTTATTACAGCTTGCTAAAAGGTTCCTAATGCCATTTATCATCATTTACCATCGACTACTGCAGCTATGATTATGATATGCTATCAGCTAGCAGAACCCTTTCATTTCTATCCAATTAATATTTTAGTAGCACTCAAATGGTTGCTACCCAAGTCTTGTAATAAAATTTACATGGATTGGACTGATTTTTTTTCCTGTGATCTTAGAAAGCCATTTCATTTATTTTTTAATACCCAACTTCTTAAAAGACCTAAATTTTCCTTCAAAAAATGCTGAAATTCAACATTCTAGTACACGAATTGGTTCAAATATGACAGTCTAGGCAAAAAGTGCAAAAAAGAATTTATGTATTGACATCTCCAAAGAAACATAAAATAAAAAATTAATGCTGTATCTTATTTATACTTTCCATCAGTCCCATTCATAAATATCTCTTGTCTACAGCCAAATACAGACACTTATTTTACAATTACAATTCTCAATTAAACATTCAGCAAGGGTGTTTGATTACAGCAATTTAAATAAACTGTTTACCGTAACATTAAAACACTCTAATTTCAGAAATTAAACCAATTGACCACCTCCAAGTACCAACAGTATGTTAGAAACACAGACCAGTCAATTAACTATTCATTCATAAAATATCAACTGAGTCTCTTAAAAATGTTCAAAAAAGCAACTTAGTAAGAAATGGGGATCTTTAGACCACACTCAAGCATTATGCTAGTATTAAAATCTAAAACAGTAGGGACATATCTGCTTATATAGCAACCAAAAATTCCTAATCCAGTATCTTTTTTTTCCCAGAACGTGTCAGTTTTGAAGCTGTATTGATCCTAATACAGAGTGTCAAAAATCAGCTTAGTGTATTAGGCTATAACATCACATGTGACAACATACCCTACATTTGTCTTTTAAAAAATTACAAATGCCTAATTCTACCAGTCTAATGCTATTTACTCAGTTACCAAAATTTAAATTAATTATGTTCTCAAACATAATTGTTAAAAATTGGCAACATTATGCAGGCTTAATTAAGATTAAATCCAATTTACTAAATGTACTTTAATTGGTACTAATTACATTAGCTTTCCTTTCAGAATGACAAATTCCCCATAGGTTTCACTTTAATAGTCTTCTATCAAAATCAACACAGGATGACTGATGATGAGCATCACACAAGGGGTAAGAGAAGAGATGCTCTTCCCCCTCTCTGCCCCCAGCCACACAGGCACACTCACTACTGCTGCTTTCTGCACATTTATCCTTTTATCAATTTGCTAAGGCACAGAGTCATGACTCTATCACACATCATTTTCTGTTCCAGTGAAAAATTTCTCTAAAAATAAATACTCTGTGGCTGGAAGCAGCCAAGAAGAACAGAAGCTTTAACAGAAAAATACACAAAGGTTTCAAATATCAGGGCCACCAATTACTAGGGTACTTCCAAGGACTCCAGGGAGTCCTGCTCTTGAACCCTTTGAGACGCAAATCTAATAAGTGAATAAGCCTAACCTGATCTTGAGAACTAGGCCCAATTACGCCGAAGGGCAACTTCACCGCATTATTGCCTGCTTTCCATTACAAGGGCATCCATTGAGTACATCTGGAAAAGAACCTGAGAGGAACCAAGGCTGTCTGCCCAGAAAAACAAATAAAGACAGATATGCCTCTGTGCTAAAGTGAAAAAAAGAAAGAAAATATAATAAGTAGGTGGTTTGCAGGGCTGTCTGTATTTCATAATGTGATAAACTGCCCTCAGGATTTTTTATATGATTGAATTTAGAAAGCTGGGGGGGGCAAGGGAGAAGGAAAATAAAAAAGGGTGAATCACTCAATTTCAGCAGAGTGAAATTCAAAGATGGGAGAGGAGGGAATTTATGGTGGTAAACTAAAAAATCTTCACACACATCGAATGAAGCAATCAATGCCATCTATACAAATACCTAACTGGACCATAATACCATGAGCATAATGGAAAATGGTAGCATTTTGCATTTGCTGAGGCAAGAGGAAAAAGGAAAAATACAACACTGTGTCAATAGAAAGGGAGATATGAAAGACAGGAAATTGATATCAGATTTAAGAACGTGAGTGAACAAATTTCTTAGCCGCAACTAATTTGATTCATCGTCTGACAAAATATTTCAGTGTTTTGCATGAGAGTACAATACTTAAAACTTGAATAAAATGAATGGTGATGGAAAAAGGTGTTCAATTAAAAGCCAGTCCTTTGTAATCCCCACACTTAGTTGTCACTAAGTATTTAATTTCTGCAGAGTATCACTGACGATTCCATCACCATAAATGTATAAAATTTCTGAAGTAAAGCATTTAGAAATTAAAAGACAAAAGTCTTTTGCTGTGGGTTTTTTCCACTTGCTTAATACAATTCCATCACACATTGCACTTGCAAGCTGATACTGTTGCAAAGAATTTTGTGCTGTCGGTGTAAGTATAAAGCACCGCTGTAAAAATGGGGTATCTAGAAATATAAACAAGTTTGACTGCAATGCTTGCTTTCAAATGCCTGTAAGAATTTGCTACGTAGGTGGCCTGTAAAGACTCTGGTCTTTGTGAATTGTTTCCATATCTACAGCTTTACTGATTGAGGATTTGTTTTGTTTTGTTTTGTTGTTTGTTTTACTCTAATGGGACCTGAAACAATCTGGATATTCATCTGAGAACAGACCCAACACCTCTTAGATTCAGTGACCAATCTTTCCACCAGCACATGCAACAAGGATCAGGTCCAGAGAGAGGGCATGTGCATACAATCTGATCTGCTGCAATCACTGCCTTTTCCTGTCAGCCATTTATTGAGTCTTAATGCTACCTGTGAGAAGGACCAAATTCAAAGAATTCAAAAGATCTATGTATGTCTGTAAAACAACTTGTATGTACAAGATTGCATAAGTTTGGAGCTGTAGATGCAAAATGCTTTGAGGAGGGAAATCCCAGTGTCTCTGTACGTATGCCCGAATCAGTTCTGGTAGCATTGACATGCTAATGGAATACAAAATATGTTAAATAACACGAAAAAAATTTTGAGTTCTATGTCTGCCATATATCTGTTCTATATCTTGTCTAACAAGATCAAGAAATCCTATTTCCAAACCCAGAGAAATTCCAAATCCCTAACTTTGAAGAGAAGAACATACAAACAAATTTTCAGGCAATCCTTCTCCCAATCCAATCATTTCTTTATTTCTGCTGTTTACACTCCCCAGAAGCACTGGCGAATTGCTCAACCATTTGATAAAACAAGTTGTCAGTATTAAACTCCACCACATAAAAAGTTCCCTCACTGGAAAAGAGGTCAGATGTTCAATTCATTCTCCTCTAGAGAAGGTTAAAAACCACACACTATCAAATAAGAAACTCTAATTTACACTAGCATGCTCTAGCTGACTAATCTCTTGCTAATCTCAGCCTAAGTGCTAGAGTTCAAGGCACAGAACCGATAGCAGTTCTCCAGTATCTAGATAGCTGTAAAGGGCCTTCAACAAGAGCATGTAGTGATTGGACAAAGGGAAACGACCTTAAACTGAAAACATGGCAGGTTTAGTTTAGATATTATAAAAAATTCTTTACTGTGAAGATGGTCAGGCACTGGAACAGGCAGGATGACGATGCCCCATCCCTGACAATTTTCAAGGCCAGGCTGGATAGGGCTTTGAGTCACTCGATCTAGTGGAAGGTTCCCTGCCCATGACAGGGTGGGGTGGAATCAGATGACATTTAAGGCCCCCTCCAGCCCAAAGCATTTCATGATTCTATGCTTGCACCCTCACTGAAAGCTCATTTACTCCTTTGTGTTTGAGATGCTAACACATTGGTTCTGGACAGAAGTCCAAGTAAGCAGCCTGAGGGGAAATCTCAACATGGCTGTAACATCAACAGCATTTGTAGCTCCAGCTTAAATCAGCCAAGGTTAACCAAAAAATCAATTTTTTTCTACACACCTTCCTAATACACATATCCCAAAAAATAAACCCCAAAGGTTTGAGACCAGAGAGAAAAGACAATACAGCCCATAAACCCATCCATACTCACAGACACCCTGCCTGTGAAGAACAGGAATGCCTGCATGTGCAAAAATTGCATGTGGAAAGTCAAGCAAATAATGCACAATTGGCAGATACGACCATAACCTACAAAGAGTCTGCGTACCAAACATGAGACAGAAGATTCAGGGTCAGGTGAAGAAAAAGAATTTCTGATGCACCCAAGCATGCAATTAAGGCAAGTCATATAGAATACGTGTGTTTTAAGATTGATGGGAGAAATTATAGAGACCATTTTTACAACAAAAGTAATTCTTTACCTACCTGCTTATGCATCTCTATATTCAGCCCATAGGACATCTCGTAATACTAAGATAAAAGAAAATTACACTATTAGACGTTGCAATTGTGAAAACTGTTTTGGAATTCACTTTGACTGAAACATCATCTGTACAAAGACATACAGACCTACACATGTTAATTTGCTTTGAAGAGTTCCTGGAATTGCAAAGAGCGCATTTCAGAATAAACTTTTTTTTTGGTTTAATCTACATTGTTTCATGTCACATTTACAAAGAACAGCTGTAGAACAAGGCAAAGACAGACAACAAAAAAATAATGAAAAATAATCACAAGCAGAGTTAAGGATTAGAAGCAGAAAATGATGAAGATTCTATCCACTAGCATACATAAAACATTCTAAAAAAAACCACCCAAAGTGCTTCAAGCATATAAACATATAAATCAGCAACGTCTAACAGACAGATTCAATATTTTAAATTTAAAAAAGAACACAAAAAAATTCCTGTCATCAAATTGCAGGCATTAAAAGAAAAAGCATGGACATTCAGGGCCAGAGCAGACACACCAATCTAAGTACATCCTGCTGTGCCCCAGTACTGCAGGGAACTCTGTTCAGTGTGCAATGTTAATACCAAACAATCTCCAAGACTTAGGCATATCAGGCATTAAAATGACAACTGTGAGCCTTACAATTTGCTTGTGCTCTCCCTTAAGATTTTTTCAAGGTTATTTACTCTTTCTGTGTATACAAGAGTATTACTTGTCATGTGCATATGAAAAACGGCTAATCCTTCAGAGATGTACAAGAGGAGAGATAGCAAGAGCTCCTCTCTAGAGTTATCATGATCCATCACACAATTACCTATTTAGAGATGTCTTTCTATGCACATTATTTAACCAGGCAGACCACAACAACTGAGGAAATCCTTTTCACAGCTGAGATCCCTGACATTCTCAATTTAATGAAACAATGATTCAGCAGCCGAAGAGCAACAGTTCTTCCAGGAAGTAGACTTTGGATTTGCATGTGCTTAGGTACAATTTTGTGTTACTGCCATCACAGAAAAAAAATACTATCCAGAACTATTTTACAGAGATATGACCACTGAGAAAAGTCAGCAAAAGTGAAAACATCATCCTCAGGTACACTATGGAAGTTGCACACAGCTTGAAAGGGCTGACAAGTGATGTGCTAGCATTTGGAAGAAATATTCTCAATTGCTTGAAAGGTTAAAAAGCCAGTTTCACACAGATACGGATCACTGCAAAGAAGTTAAAAGACCCCAGAAACTACTGATTTATAATGGAAGCACGGATGCAACTTCAACAACAGCAGCTCTACTACAATCTTCCTGTTTGCCTCCAGCAATCCGAATGTATGTCAGTCTCAGCATACCAGGCTAATAGACATTTTGAATTTGTTATGCAGCTTGCTTACCATGACATAATGTCGCTGCATCTCTGTCTTCTCACTGGCCAGTTTTTCACATTCTAGCTTTAAACTGTTCAAGAGACAAAAAGGATAAAGCATGGGTACTTCATAAGACTAAAGTGACATTCTCTTGAGCACCGGTTTCTCCCCTTTTCTTCAGTACCCAAATATAAGTGCGTACTCCAGCTCTTGCTTGGGAGTTCAGGATGGGGGTTTGCACTTTTCCAGTTTCAAGGGATACTATGCAACATCCTCATCTCCTAAAAGGACTGCAGACATACATGTGGCATACACAGAAAATTATTTTTTCTGACAAAAAAACTAAACACACTCACTGGTTCATAAAAGAAGCACACAGGGGTTCATATCTTTAAAGAGCTAAAGTTGAGAAGCTACCAAAAAAAACGTATTTTGGGTTTCAGAGTTTTTATTTAGGTATTTTAGACACACTTCTTTCTTTTACTCGACGCACAGAAGAATCAAATGCACATTACCTCTTCAAGAAGAAAAACCTGTGGATTTGAATTTTACTCTTTTCTATTACTGATGACAGAACTGCAAGTATTCAGAATACTGCATGTAATTTAAAGAATACCGTGGTAAATACTAACTCTCCCAGTGTTTATTTTGTTTTCAGAAGCCCGCTAAACAATCCTGCCAGAAGTCACTTGTCACTCTGAGGACACTGCGCTGCTCCACCTAAGGATAATGAAACAGCTCGCCGCCTCACTTCCAGGTTATCAGCACTTGACATGTCAATGAAAGGCGCGAGGGGGCCGAGACAAGACAAGATGCCTGTCCTGAACGGCATTTCGAAGAAAAGCAGAGAACGAGCCCAACCAGACACATATTTTTCTATCAACACCCGCCCTCCCCCACTCCGCACCCAAAAGTAAACAAAAAGACCAAAAGAAACAAAAGAAAAGAAAAAAAAAATTAACAAAAACGGATCGCGGAGAAAACAAGAAAATCCGCTCGCACCGCTCGGCTCGGGGCCCACAGGAGCTCCTCGTTCCCAGGTCGGGAGCGGAGCGGGATGTGGAGGAGCCGGGGAGGCGCGCCCCGCTCCCGGTTCCGCCAGGGGTCCCGGGCCCGCGCTCCCTCCCCGCCGCCTCTCCGGGCGCGGCACTGGAAACGGCGAGAGGAAAGACCGCGCGGGGCTCGGACAAAGTAGGCAGTCTTACCTGTGGTACTGAGCCTGCAAAAACTGAAACTCCTCCTTAATCCGATCGCAGGATTCTGAAATGGTGAATTTAAAGGGCTGAGCTGGCTGGTGAGGAGCCTGCAAGCAAGGAACATCAGGTCTTTTAATCGCCCCCTCTTCATCCGGTCACCACCTCCCGCCCGCCGCCGTCCACCGCCGCGGCCCTCGCACCGGGGCTCCGCCGAGGCGCAGCCCCCCAGGTCCCCGCTCGTCCGCGGGCGGAGGCGCGATGCCCCAAGCGCCCCGAGCTGCTGCCCCGACGTGTCCGCCGGCGGTGCGGGACCGCCGCTGGAAGAGGTGTCACCCGTTCGGACCCTCCGCACCGGCGGCGGCCGTGGGACGCGGGGCTGGCGCCGGGACCGCCGCGCACCGGGCGAGGGCAACTCAAACAAGGCAACCCCGACCCCGGGAGGCGGCGGCGGCGCGGCGGACAACAATAAGAAAATGGCTACAACTCCGCGGTGCCCGCGCCTGAGCGCTGCCCGCGGGGCCGCCGCCGCCACTCACCGGGTGCCGGGTCTGCGGGTACATCTTGCTCAGGTCGCGGATCATCCACGCCGCTTCGGGGGGCGCTGGCGGCCGGAGCGGCGGGGATCAGGGCTGCAGGCGCGGCGGCGGAGACGGCGGGCAGGGACGCCCCGGCCCCGCCGCCCCGGGGCTGGCGGGGCACCGCCGGCAGCAGCGAGGCGCGACGGCGGCGGCGTCCGCGACGCTCGGGGGCAGCTGCCACATCCCCCGGGGGCGGTCAGCGGGCGACGCCGGCCGGTTCTCCCGAGCGCCGCCGCCGCTCCACGGGCTCAGGCGGGCTGCGAGCCCCGTGCGGCGGAGGGCGAGGTGGAGGAGGGCGGGGAAAGCCCCTCCGCCGGCGCCGGCGCGCGCTCCACCGGAGATTCCCCCCGCCGGCAGTTTTCCTCCCTTCCTGAAAACTTTTACTGCTGCTGCCGGCGGCTCTCCAGGCGCCGGGCGGAGCGGGCCGCGGAGCCGCGGCGGGAACGGTGGCTGCGGCGGTCGGGCGGCTGCTCTGCTGCCGCGGCGGGGGTGCGTGCGGTGCGGTGCGGTGCCCTTTTGTGCGGCGGTCCGGTCTTCGCTGCTACCGCCCGCACCGCATCTCCCCCGCTACTGCTGCTCGACCACCTATTTTTTTTTAATTGAAAAAAAAATTTAGAGAGCAAGAAATATTTAAAAATACGGTACGGTCTGGGCAGCTTTATTTATGTCTTTTTTTTTTTTTCTCTTTTTCCCTCCGCGCCTTTCGAAACTCCGGGAAGTGGCGGTGGTGGCGGCGGGGACGCGCGGAGCGGAGCCCCGTACTCGGCTCGTCAGCGCAGCGTGGTCCGGCCCAGCCCAGCCGTGTCCTGCCCAGCCCGGTCCAGCCCGATGGCCGCTCCGCGCCGCTCCCACAGCACGCTCTGCCGAAGTGACTCCTTTGACCAAATTTAGCAGCGGCTCGTCATTAACATTCTGATACATATTCACAGCAGCCGGAAGGCCGCCGCCGCGGGGCACCCTGGGAATTGCAGTCCTGCCGACGGCAAGACTGCCCGTACGCAGCCGCTCTGGGGACTACTTCTCCCATCAAGCACCGCGACGCTGTCAGCCTCTCCCCCCGCACCCCGCCCATGAAGGGCGGTGGCGGCGACCAATGGGCGGCGGGCTTCCATTAATCGCCGCTCGGCACTAATGCCCATCACTTCGCCGCTGACAAATGGGCGCACGGGCCCGGGCAGAGGGGCGGCCCTGGACTCTCCCCCACGTGGGGTCTCGACGCGCCGCGGGCCTGCAACCAATCAGAAGGCTTCTCGCCGCCTCTCCGCCCCCGCTCGCCCGCCGCCCGAGGCGGGGCCCGCAGATCGCCGGCGTTCCGCGGCGCCGGCGTTCGAACAGGGGAAACATTTGTTCAGCTGTCAATCAAAGTAACGTGGGGCCGGTGTCGGCTGTCGCCGCCGCCGCCGCCGTTCCCGCCACCTCCTCCCCCTCCTCCTCCTCCGCGCGGAGCGGTGGCGCGGCGGGAACGGGGGGCGGCAGGGGGCTCCGCCTCGCGCCCCGCCCGCGGGCACTGCCGGGGACGGGCGCTAATGAGGGGCAAATCCGCCTTAAAAAGGCGGGTGCGGCGTCGCCGCTGCACTCGGGGACGGGCGGGGGAATTGCCCTGGCGCTGCCCGCTGTGAGAGCGCAGCGCTCCCGCTTGCTTTCGACCCGGCGGGCCGGGCCGGGCCGGGGGCCTTTCCCAGCGCCCGGGACAGCCCCGGCCGCCCGACCGCTCCCTCAGTTCCCCGTGCCGCTGGGCACGCGGAGCGGTGCCCTGCTTACAGTCGCCGAATGAGACGTGATTTAAGTTTTGTTGGTGCCTTTTTTTTTTTTTTTTTTTTTTTTTTTTTTTTTTTTTTTTTTTTTTTTTTTTTTTCCCAGCTTTACTGAAGGGAGCTAAGGAGCTCCGCCTTTACTCGAGGAAGCGGTGACAGGGCCAGGGCGTTCTCCACTCGCAAGAAGAACGCTTCAAGACCCGGTGGTTAAATGCTCCATTGTAGTGCCACGTTGGTGTTCGACGGGGCGCTTCGTCCCGGCTTCACAGGGCGGCTGCGCCCTGTGCGCACTGCGCGTTTTGGAGCGTACAGTGAGCACACCTGGACCTGGAAGCGACCTGTGCGCAGGAAAGGACAGGAACTACGGCTTCGTCTCGCTGCAGCAGCCGCGGCTGCTGCGTTTTGCAGGCTGGGGAGCAGGCGTCAGAAAGTGTTTTCCCAGGCCTGAGTGTCGCATGCTTTCTCTGTAGGGCTGTCAGTGAAGAGCTGGAACGTGAACACCTGATTCCACACACGCTCTCCTGGAAAAAAAAATAACGATTTTGCACGTAGTAGTGCTGTGTCCTAAAAAGACCCCACAACAATTTTTCTACAGAGCCCTGCTGTAGACAATGCTGTGCAGTGACGCATACATGAGGGATAGGTTCATATATTGTTTTTTTCTTCTTCTCTTGTGTCTGTCATGCTTAGATTTGCCTTCAAGCAGTTTGTATTCCTGATGAGTTGCAGTTTAAACCTGCATGCAAAATAGATGTGGTTTAGTCATGTAATTTTTGATGCCTGTATACCAAATCTATAATCTCAAAACATACACTCAGCAATTAATACCCTAATGATGGTAGCTTAAGTTATGTATGCTTACAGGTTTGGTTGTAAATTCTCTTTACTGCCTACAGATCTCTGGCTAAGGCCTGCAGCTACTGAGCACCTTGAGGCCTGGATAGGACATGCCACCAAAGTTTTACCACTGAGATTTTGCCTTGTAAAGTGACCTTCAAGGTCTGATCCAGTGGAATAGTTGTGGTGGTGGTGATGATGATGACAGTGGCATCCATCTTCTGCTACTGCCTAAGACTCAGCTGCAAGAGGCACACAGTAGAAATTCCACCTTTTTTCTGGAGTTTGTAACCAAAATCTACTCCTCTATGGTGAGTGCTATGATCACTAGCATCTGGAGTAGTTTGTCACAACAGATTCTTAATCCTTTAAAAAAAAGATTTTGCCAAAAATGGCAAGTGCAAAATGGGCCAAAATATGTCCATCCCTGTCACCTTCTGGTTTTGTACCATCAAAAATATCTACATGTTATATATTGCAGTACTCAGCCTCCAGCCTACTTGCACATGTAATTTCTGCTGTGATTTTTATATTTACCAAGGTCATAATCAGATTTCCATAGGGATTTAGACCTCTAAATATTGTTTAAAGATTTCATGGTAGAACACATGCCTAATTATGAAAATGCTGCTTCTCACATGTCTAACTCTTCCAGCACTAAAAATTATTTTAAAAAATCATTCATGAGCACTGCTCACTAGACAGAGGAGCACTTCCAACTCCTCTGAAATAGAGGACAATCACCATATGCCTGGACCAAGTCTTGACACTGAGAAGTATGGCTGCCAAATCTAGAAATGATTAAGTGGCTGTCACTGAGAGTGTGAAAGCTGTGCAGGAGCAGAACAGAACAATTCACTCTGCAGAGTTGCAAGCATCTTTGGAAAACTGATGGGTGTTCACAGTGGATATCACTATCAAACCCACAAAGTGGAGAAGGATAAGTCCAGTTATAAAATAGATTGTATATCTGAATTCTGAAAGTAACAGCAGGATTAATTGTTCCCTGTTGCCCTGCATGAGTCTAGCATTAGGTACAGATCCCCAAACTTAAAGGCAAAAGGATACAGCTTTTTGGTCAAAACAATCTCTGGCCATCTTACGCCGGGCAGTGTACCAGCAATGTTCATTGAAGCTTCACCAGTGTTTGGTCTTGCTTGTCCATTGGTCTTAAGTGAATTTGTGTAGCTAAAAGTAAGGCAGAGCTTGGTTTGCAAAGCTTTGGCAAAACATATATATCTATATACTTAACTCTTTATGTAACTAATCAATGTATATTTTTGTACTGTTTTGCAGCATTCTGTCAAGATCCATGAGACTCAGAAGTTTAAGAGGAAGTGTGCTATAACTTGCCACTTTTAAATTATGTGAATTAAGATCAGAATGTCATTGTCATTCTGTTTTCCTGTCTTTTGTCACTTCTGACACAGCTTTGATGGATCTTTAAATATGGGCTGTTTTGTATTTAAAGTTCCTTGTTTTCTCCTTCTTTTATGAAAAATCTTTTGTGCTAAGTTATATAACCTGTACTGTTACCTCAGAAGTGGAGAAGCTAGGTTTTAAATGTTTTACACATATTGCTAATGATTTCTCATAAGTGAATCTGCAAGTGACTCATAAGTGACTGCAAGAAATATTTAGGCAGTTTTGTATGCACAGTAAGAGTGCTGAGTTTTGACTGGTGTAGAAAAACCCTTATAAAATATCTCAGAGGAGTCAGAGGTTGCAAAATATTACTTCCATTCTTTTGTCAAGAAAGGCAAATGGTTATTTCAGTCCTAATAGTTCAGAACTAGCCTGCTTTTGTTTACAGTCTGAAGTGAACAGAACAATATGTGCTTATATAGGTACTTAATTGAATAAGTGAAAAACCACTCTTTTCCACTAAGATTTTCTAACTCACTTTCAGACTTCTGTGATTCTTTTTTTTTTTTTTTCCCCTACAGTAACATCATAACCTTAGTACAGATTTTATCAGCACAAAGGACCTTTAAGAAAGGGTCCAATCCTGAGGCTGTTTTATATGTAACCCCACATATTCTCTGTCTCGAATGACTCTAGCTGAAGACCAAGACCGTTGTGCCTAGCACTGCAACTTATTACAGTTTATTTTGGGACCAAGTGACAAGGTCACCATACTTTCTCAGCAGTGTACTCACACACACACACACACAGAGGTACAGACACTCATAAAAATAAAGTGTTAAACTGATAATCAGTTCAGAATGTCCCAGAGTAAATCTTATATCTCTATACATATTTAAGTTCACTGTGTAACATGTGCTCTTCTTAGCTTCAGAAAGATAAACTCAGTGACATTATTAGTTGAATTGAAATGAAGTTTTTTCTCCTTAAAAATTTTATTTATGGTATTAAGTCAGGTTCTACTGGTGGAAGAATGTAACAGCATGACACACAGTTTATGATATGGTGTTTTACAATTGCTATCGAGTGACCCTGTCTCAGCAAGTTTTTCAAACACTCCCTACCTACAATTAGTCATTAGTGACTTTAGGGATATGTTGTTGCTGGTAAGCACATTAAGAGAATTTATGGTACTATGTATAATGCAATGATTTATATGCCAATTTATATGTAGCTCCCTTGCAAAACGAGAGTTTTCCATGTTCCAAACTATTTTTCATTGAAGTCTTTTCTCTTTTACATGGCCAAAGTCACACTTTTTTTAGTTCTTTTATAGGCATTGGTGGTTTGGATTATGATCTTACTTTACTTCTGCTTGATTCACTACATGCAGAATTCTTGCAATGACACAGTTCTGTTTACAAGAACTGCACTTGGCATGTGGCAGGAAAACCTGTGTTAAAGTACACTGACATTCTTTTCTGCAGGAAGAATAATAGTTTTGTTTTCCTGTACTAGAAGCTGGATTTGCAAACTTTCATGGTGCAAAATATCTCAGGCAGATATTTGCAATTAAAGTAATTTTTCCTAGTCAGTGCTTCTTTCTGCATTAAAATCTGTGAACTAACAGTAACGAATATTTTTATCCATGGCCAAACCACAACATATTCTTTGGTAGGAAAACTTTAACTCTCTTAGAGAAGTCTCATAAAGTCCTATGCTGTCATTAAGTTGTGTTTAAGCCTTTTTATAATGTTCGATATGCGAGTGCTACCTAGTCAAGCGACTTAAGTCCTGAGGCCCACCTGCAATATTTGCTAAATGCATATAGCTATAAGGCTGTTTATTCCACATTTTGTGGTAATACTCTTAGTTGCAATAAACATGAAATGAATGCAATAAGACTTGAACTGACAGAACCGGACCTGAACAAAGCATTTTCTTATATCTTATAGTCAGATTGTGTCTACATCACAAGTTATACCCCTGATAAGATTACAGTGTTTCTTACTGCATTTATTCATAGGAAACACCTTAGTCTCAGTAACTTAAAATCCACCACTTGATTTGCAACATCAGATACAAAATTTTCTTAGCTTACAGAAAACTAATCAGATAGTTTTGTAAGAAAATATATGGGCTGGTCTAAGTGCTAAAATCCAGAGTTATAATAAGGAAGTCAACCGCTCACACAGCAGAGCCTCTCTTGTATTGACCGCCAGTAAAAGAACAAGGATTTCCTTACCAGGAGTCATAACTGTGGTAGAACACATGGTTTATCATTCTACCTCGCCTTTCAATCTCTCTAACCAGGTTTCAGTGCTTACTGCAATGTTAGGAGTTTACTAACTGTATTAGAAGATGAGGTGAATGGACTTAGCTTTCCTTCTTGCTACTCAAGATGTAGTCTGTGGCCTTGAATGAAAAGAAAGTTCTCCCAGCCTGTGCAATACCATTAACAAATGTCACTATTTGGCACTCTGGCACATATTAATTAATAACTAAATCTGATTCTTTAACTCACGTTTCCCTAGGTGCAGTAAATACTACTCCGCATTTTCCAAAACGTTAGCTTTTCAAAAGTAGTAAGTTGAAAAGGGGATTTTTGTCATATAATTTTGACGAAAGAGAAACCACCAGTTTGGAAATTAACATTTTCAAATTGAGTATATTTTGACATGCCCGAGAATTATACAAAGCATTTTAATCCTACAAGTTCAAAGTGCTTTAAGTAGGATGAGAAAAGGGTAGTTCATACCCTTCATACTGAAGGGTAAGAGGCAAAGAGGAAAAAAAAAATTCTAAACGGATATAGTATGTCTTTAGCTTAATGTTCTTTATAGTGGCTCTGTTAACATTAACTTTGGCAAAACTAAGTAAACTGAGCAGCACAAAAATATTGCCTAATACAGAACCTCAAAAAATACTTTTAACTTATTTTCAGATTGTAAATAAGATTTTGTACTTCTCCTTTTCTCATCCTGTACTGCAAATTTCCTAGTTGCTCTGAAAAAGTGAAGACACCATTTCTCTTTTAATGTTTAATTATATATTGAAATTGAATTACATGCTGTCAGTGTACTGCAGACTGTCAGCACAGGAATCAGGAGTTTAGATCTATGTATTGTGAGGCAGCTTTATTTCCTTCAGACGCTCCTTAGGAGCATCATTCAGAACTAAGATGTACACACCTCTTATAGTAGCTGTGGAATTCCTATATGATAAAGATAAATGTGTTTAGCAGAGACTAAATTCAGCAAATAGCTGCTGTAGATATATATTTTTTTTCTTCTAAACCCATGGAAAACTAATTCTATGGCAGTGTGTTTTTATCTGATGAACAACCAGGATTATTTTCTAAACACACTTTCGCTTCCTAAGGAATGTAAACAAGAATTCCTCTCCAGTTGTTATTCAGAATGGAAAAAGTGGAGAGGATGTGCTTCAAGTAAGTTCAGTAGTTGAAATGTGTTTCCTGTCTTACAGTGCAGGCAGTTTTGAGTTCTTAGTGTATTTCAGCATTGAAACTTTTGAACAATATGTGGATTTTGAGAATCAATGAATGCATTCTGCTTCTGTTTCTGTGTTTAATGGATAAATCCCCTGTATGGACAGAGTCATATTCATGACCTGGACATGGACATATCCATGGAGTCATTTCTTCAGAAAATGGTCAACAATGGCTTTTGTGGCTTATATGCATGTTTTGCAGTGATGCAAAGAAATATTGCCAAGATATCAGATTATGTCAAAGCCACATATGAGGTTACCTTTCTGTTATTCCTGTTCATACAGGTTTGGACAGTTGACAGTTCATGCTTCCTATGTTACAGCCTTGTCTGAAGAGTGGATTCTGTAAGTGGGAGACTCTGTTCTGTCTTCTAGGTATGCTTTATAGTTGGGGTCACTGTCTGGTCTCCATGAAAACTGAACACAAACAATGCAGTTCTCTGCACTGGGTACTGACAAAGGGACATTCACAAACCAAAACTAAAAAAAAGTAACGAGGAAATGGTTGCTATTTGAAGGACTCCTTCTATTTGTATAACTGGGTATGCATGCAGTGATTGTCACGAGGTATCAGCCAGCCCTTTAACCCACTCCTGTCTGAAAGGTAAACAATGACATTTTGTTCCTGATAACAAATTCTTTCAACTGGACAATATAATGAACTTCTGTAGAGTTTACTTAAGGAAACAATGATTGGAGATTTACTCCCTACTTGCTTGTAGCTCAAGTGACTCCATCAGGTTATATAGCACTGCTTTGGATGAACACTGGCATAAAAGAAAGAAAGGATACAACCCACAGGGTCAAGCTGACTGGGGCTAAATTTGAGGGGCAATTAAATTGCTTATTTTCAGAGTAACTTGCAAGATGTATTGGATTGAACTTGATGTGAGCTGGCTGAAAAAAACTAGAGTAACTTACTAAACAAACTTTTTTTAAATTCCTTTTTTCCCCCTTAGGTTTTAAAACAGCACCTGACGTAACTGAATCACTATCTGAAAAAGGAGGGGTACAGTTGGAGGTAGGAAATTAATAGTATCCCGAAGTCAGTCACTTCTTGCAATCAAAACAATGCTAACATGTGGCCTGTTCAAATAAAAATTGCTGGACTACAGCCAAACACTAAACAGTAATTGATAATAGATTTTTTCAGAACCCACTCATCCATCAGATGTGTCACTCCTCCATTACACTTTATTGGACCCTTTTGCATTAAAATTAAGAAATCTAGCAAAAATAAACACTCTTGTTTTCCAGCTGGTCCTTGAAGTTAAGAAGAGTTGGGTGCAAACTGAGCTTAATTTCTCATTAGAACTAATTTGGCACTATTAAGTCTGGTCACGTTCAATAGGATGTTCCACGACCACGGATTCACAAATAATGTGGTTTACCAATTCAATTCTATAGGTCAGGTCGTGTTCAATAAGAACTTGTGCAATCACAGATTCATGAATAGTGTGATGAACCAATCTGGCACTATAAGTCTGGTCACATTGTTCAAGAGCCTTGGCAGCAAAAATTCACAAATATTGCAGTTTATTGAAGCAACAGAAATACAGATTAGGAATTGCTGTTGACAAATGCATTAGCTGGGACAGAACTCTAACAATAACAGTAATGTGTTAATCTGGATAGTAATAATTAGAAACTTACACTGATCAGAAGAAAACGGAGGAGAGTAGCCAGTCCTCTGCCTCGAGGCTTTTTGGGTTTTCCTCCTAAGTGAAATTTCTACCCTTTTTATATACAGTCCAGTCTTATTCCTCTTCTGTGTTACATATAGCAGATACAGGTAGTGAGTTATGTAAAATAATCATATATGTCATAGCAATTAATTGAACTTGTTAACATATGTGCAGCCGTGTGTGTCCCTCTTCAGGGCAGCCCAGCCGAGCCCGATGGCACCCAAGCTGCAGTGCTGAAAGCACACACTCTCTGCTTCAATGTGGCTGAGAGAGTATGTCTTAGAAGACCTTGGCTAGCTTTGACAGAAGAGATGAAAAAGGCAGACTCCAACTTCTGGAGGAACTGGGTGTATTGAAGGATAGGGAGTTGGAGGAACAAGGATGTCCAGAAGGCAGAGACCCCGTTAACAGGGCAACAGTCACTTATAAAGAGAGGTGGGTACAAAGGTGGGGCCTGGCCTCTAACCAATAGAGGACCAGGGGTTAATGGCAAGGGGGAACTGACAACTTGGCTTGACCAACCCGGGGTATCCTGGGGACGAGCCCTGGCCCCTGGAGAGAAGGTTCTCGATGGAAGGGTCGGGTTGCCAAGTGACAGGCAGGGCGCTAAGGAGGGACTTAGTACAAAGGATACATTGGTTGCTGGGGCAACAGGGGAGGTGATAAGAAAATAGGCAGGGGTTCAGGGAGACAAACTGGGCAGAACCACTTTTAACATAAAGGGGAGGATGGGACATACAAAACTTAACTTCATTTAACTACAACTGATCAGGAACACTCCCCAACTTCTCCCCCTTTTTTGTTTAAAACAATAAAAGAAAACATAAGGGGAAGAAGGAAATAAAAGGACGGATTTCAACAAGGGGAGTCATTAGTGGAAACATCAGCATCAGAGTCCAGGTTCGGGGGAAGGTCTTGGAACCACAGCTGAGCAGGTGGGTCTTGGTATTTCCTGACCTGTGGGAGCCAAAACCTGAACTCTGCTGATATTTGGGAGGGACGTTAGCTTTAAAATAAATTTGATGACCAATTTCCAAACTATACTTGCAGCAATTACAACAATTATAATAACAAGACAGACTAATAAAATGGTCTTAAGAACGGAGCTCGCCCAACCCAACAGACCCCACCCAGAGAAGATGTCCCCAGCCAGTCCGCTCTCTTCTTAATTTGATGGACCATGTCTTTTAGTTGCGCTATCGATTTGCGAGCATCCTCAGCCTTGGAAGAAAGGTTCAAGCAGCAGAGTCCTTCAAATTCTTCGCACCGCTGGTCGTGCAGTAGGAGCAGAAAATCTATGGCTGCCCTATTTTGGAGCATTGCTTGCCTTGTTGTTTGCTCGTCCGATAGGAGGTCACTGAGGATAGCTGAGGTAAGGTTGGCTTGTTTGGCCACCCAACACTCTAGGTGGGCCAATTCACCTAGAGATTTTGCCAAGGCCACCCAGGGTAAAATCATGATGAACGTGACACCTTTGGGTTTAGACCGATGAATAATTTCAGAGTCACACTGAGGATCTAAATTTTGGAGGTCCCTTCTGGGACGAGCCAAATTATGTGTGACATTTCTGAACTTCCAATTTGTAATTTGGGTGTCGTTGGGTGCAAACATCATCAGCTTCCCAAAGGAACATGGGCCTCCAATCAGTCGAGAGGCAATGCCAGCCCATAAATATACCACGGGGAAGGGACCGGGGTCTGAAATCGAAGGTTGAGGGCATTTCAATTTGCACCACTGTATCACACCAGTTGCCAGCGGTGTATTCCTGATTATACTGTAAGACAAGGAGATAGGACTCATCATTAGACTTTGGGGAATACATAAACTGGATACAAACTGGGGCACGCGCTGAGCCGAGCAAGCTAAATTCAAAAGGTTTGGAAGCAGGTACTTGCAATTTGGGGAGAAGGTTTCTCCAGATGGGTTTGGGGTCGATATCAGGGGAATGGGTCATCTTTTGAGGGGTAAAAAGCTTTACAGAGTCATTAAGGGGGGAAGGGAGGTTCTCTGAGCTAGAAGGGATTCCCACAAGGCAGGTCGACAGGGGATCTGCTGCTGAAGCGGTTTTTAGGCATAGATGGTCTTGACCGAGGGCTCTAGTAAGTATTCTCCACACGTTCTCTCTTGGCTGGGGGATGATCCATGAGACCGCCGGTGGTGTGGTGAGCCAAATGGATCCTATGAGGATGAGGTTCCAAAGGTGTGTGAGGGCCATCAGGGTCAGGTTTGCTACAAAAAGGCAAATAAAACATGTGAGGCTAAACTTAGGGAGTGGTTCTGTCTCAGGAGGTTTAGGTCGTTGGAAAAGGGCTTCTTTTTCCTTTGCCAACACACGTCTTGCACCTGGTTGACTTGACCTGACGCGCGTTGTTTGCGCAGAATGAAAGGTTTGACCCATTTGGAGGGTACCCACTTTGGCCCTGAGAGAGTGGACATGCAAGCGTATCCCCTCTCCCAGGTAACCAAATTAAAGGGGCCCTCCACTTTCCAAGTCTCTGGGTCTTTGATCATGACCCGGGGCCTGGCCTTCAGCTCCAGCTGCGGATTTGTGCAGAAGTGCCTGGACATTGGTGGATTTAAGTCCTCAAAACTACAGTTCAAAAAATTCAACGTAAACAGGGCTTTGGCTAACCGGATCTGGGGAGGGTCCACCTTCACAGTCTCACGCTGATGTTCAAGCGTGCGTTTGAGACTCTGGTGAGTCCTCTCCACCATGGCTTGGCCTATCGGGGAGTAAGCGATGCTGGTCTTGTGTCTTACTCCCCACTGCTGCAGGAAAGCTGCAAATTCCTTGGAGCCATACCCCGGCCTGTTATCCATTTTAATCTCCTTGGGGATGCCCATGTAGGAGAAGGCCAAAAGAAGGTGTCATTCAAAATTGCAACCTGCCATCTCCCTGATTCGCAATCTTGCCCTGCAAACCAGTTCAGCTATTAACTCCTGTGGCCTTGTCATTCTTTTGGATCTTTGGTGGCTTAGGAAAACCCACTCTGTTATCAAGAGGGGATCCCTTGAGCCTCGATCCTTCATTTTTCCCTTGGAAGCTTCATCCCATTGAAAAATGAGACCATGTAGGTGTGTCAGATTTCCCAAAATGATTAATTTGAAGGGCAGGTCCTGCTGATAACGGTGGGCCTGCCTACTGGACATAAAAGACTGTACCTTTTCTAGAGCCCTCTGTGCCTCTGGGGTGAGTGACCTGGGAGAACTAAGCTCCTCTCCCCCTTTCAACAAATTGAAAAGGGGGGCTAGGATCGGTGGGAATTCCCAGCCAAGGCCTCACCCAATTCAAAGAGCCACACAATTGATGAACGTCCACCAAGGTACTTACAGTGTTCTTTATTTCCAATTTTTGTGGAATGATGGTCCTTTTTGAGATTTCCAAGCCGAGATACCTCCAAGGTGGCACCCGCTGAATCTTTTCACTTTGCAGCTCGAACCCTGCAGCAATTAACGAAGATGTTACCAAGTCAAGCGCATGGGCCAGTATGTCATCGCTGGGAGCGCAAATCAAGATGTTGTCCATATAATGACATAAAATGGCCTCCTCTATGGTTTGTCGAATCGGGGCGAGCAAGGAAGCAATGTACTGGTGGCAGATTGGTGAACTATTTTTCATTCCTTGTGGAAGAACCCGCCAGTGGTACCGCTTCTTTGGGGCTTCCCAGTTGATGGTGGGAACCGAGAAGGCAAACCGTGGCGCTTCGTCCGGGTGTAGGGGAATTTGGAAGAAGCAATCCTTGATGTCGATCACTGCCAAATTCCAATTTTGGGGGAGCATCGAAGGGGATGGCATCCCTGGTTGAAGAGACCCCATATCTTCGATAATAGTGTTAATTTGACGGAGGTCGTGGAGGAGCCGCCACTTGTCTTTGTTAGGTTTTTTAATCACAAAGACAGGGGAGTTCCACGGGGACGTGGACTCCAGGATGTTTCCTTTCTGCAGCTGCTCCTCAATGAGCTCTTGCAGCACCTTTAATTTTTGTTTGTTGAGCGGCCACTGTTCTACCCATACCGGTTTATCTGACAGCCAATTCAGCGTATGGATAGGGCACTGATCAGTGACCACTGCCCGAAGAACCTGGGGGGCCTTAGGTAGGTCAATCTTGGCCTACCTCACTGGGTCAGCAGGTCTCTTCCCCACAGGAGCTCAGTATAGTCTAAAACAAACGGACGGATCAAAGCCAATTGTCTGTCTGGCCTCGTAATTTCAATGATGCTCCGCGATTGTTTTGCCAATTGCACACCCCCTATACCCTGAACCCGCCCAGACACAGGTTGCAACTCCCAGTATGACGGCCATTCTCGCATGGGAATGATCGTCACATCCTCCCCTGTGTCCACCATTATGTGGAGAGATGTTCTGTCCCCACCCTTCCTGAGGCTACAAGTCAATCTGGGTTTACCTTTATTAATCAGTTGGGCCCAGGCAACTGTTATGGGATAATCAGGATTTAACTCAGATGGTTTCTCCGGGTTCCAGGTTAGTTCTGGCACTGGAATGGCCTGGGCCACTATTTGCCCCTTTGGAAGGAAGGTGGGGGTGGACACAAAACAGCTATAGAGAGATCTTCTCCAGATTAGATGATAAAAGTCCCGGTAACACATTGATCTCTGGTGGAGTAAATTTAGAATTCCCAGTGACAACATACTTGCAGCGGATCCGGTGCCAATTACCTGGGCACTCTGGTGATACAGTTACCGCACAAAAGCTGGAATCCTTAAGATGTAAAGGTTCTGTCAGCTGGAGCCTGAAGAGAGACATTTTAGATAAGGTCGTCAGAATGGGTCGCCGGTCAGAATAAATTGACAAAGCATCAGCTAGATTTTTACAAGTCAAGTCCGGTAAGGTTGACAACTCAGGTGTAACACTGAACTTAGGTGGGGTGTGTTGGGTTAAGTCTCTTTCCCTGCCCTCTCTCTTTGATGTTATCTTTCCCACCCCATTTGTATCTTTGCACAGGGAGGGACTGCGCTTACGATCTAGTTTTTTTCTTCCCTCTCTCAGCGAGGGACTGCCTCTTTTTGAACTGCAACCAATCCTGCCTGAGCAGACAGGCTGGGGCCCAGTGGCCCAGCTTGCCACAGAGGTGACACGGGCAGTCCGCAGGTGACAGGGGGCGAGCAGGTTTTGGCGTTGAAGGAGGCGAGGATGGAGCTGACGAGGCCGAGGCTGGATATAGATCAAGCAGAACCTTGGCAAAGGCCATTCTTCGAGGGTTTTTAGGTGTTGAATCCTGTGGAGCGGTCTCCTCCGGAAGGGTAGAAACTTTCCTAGAACATACTTTTAACATTTGCTGTAAAGTTGGGGGGGGCTCTAATGGAAGACTGAGGATGGCTGCCTTACACCTAGGGTTGGCACGGCGGGCCTCCTCACCTCTCACTTGCAACTCAACAGCCTTCCAAAGACGGTCTACAAACGCCGCGAAAGGCTCCGATGTAGCTTGATATATTTTAGACTAGGTGACCAAGGGAGCCTCAACCCTCAGAGCCAAAAATGCTTCCTGTGCCAGACGGGCAGTCTCCCTCAAAACCTCCCGAGGTATTAATTGAGCCTAAACCAGCCCTTCTGCCTAGTTTCCCATACCACAGAGGTGATTGATGGAAATTGGTTCCCCGTCCGCATCAACACCCGTTTGAGGGTCTTCCCAGAGAGTCAAAAGGACCTCATGCGCCCAGCTCGTCCATGCCTCTTCCCACATAGTGTATTTAGTGGGATTGAGGAGGCAGGAAAACAAACGTTTCAAATCAACCAGAGTCACATCTGACTCTGTGAGAGTGGCTTTCAAGATTCCCCGAAAGTATTCACTATCTCGGCCAAAATCTTTTTGGGCCTTACATAGCTCCTTGATGTTATTGTGGGGAAAAGGGGACCATTGGGCTTGAAGGTCGCCCTTCCTCCCCAGGTGGTATGTGACCGGAGCCGCCGATAACGTGGGCTTGTGCTCTGGTTTCGGGCCCTCTACCCCCCGCGCCTCGGGAACCGAATAGTGGGAACCGGAAGAGGGAGAGGAAGGGGTGGCTGAGGGGTTGGGCGGGGAAAGGTGGTAAGTAAGTCTCCGCATCAGGGGCGTAACCAGGGGGCAGGACAGTTGGAAACAGAGGAGCTGAGGGAGGAGCTTGAACTGAAGGAGGAGCTTGGGACCAGGGAGGGACAGGAGGTGGGATCGGAGGAGGGATAACTGCAGGGGAAGAATAATGGGAGGGGCTTGGGCTAGCAAAAGGGTTATACTTGGATCGAAAAGGGTTTCGGGAACAAGAAACAGGTTTGGCGGGAAAGGCCATGTGGCCTCTGCCATTTTGAAACTCAAGGGGGCCATTTTGAGGGTCGGGGTAAGAGGGAGCAAAGCAAACACTGGATGGGGATCTATGAACTGGGGAAACCAGGGGAGGGTAAGGACCCCGAGAGATCTGGCCAGGATTCCTCAGGGATGGGGAGTGGGAGTCCTGGAAGGAGTTGGAGACGTTGGAACCCCAAATTGTGCCATAAGGAGTGACCCCCTTCAGGACTCCCCCTTTAGGGAAACCAGGGGAGGGACGAGGGTTAGGACGGGGAGAACCACAAGAACTGGGGGTCGAACAAGGGTTTGGCTGCTTTCTCCGTTCCCTTCTAGAGTTCAAAATGGCTCAGACTTGGTGAGCCCAGAAAATAACTTCAGAAAGGGAAGAATCCCCTGAACGGCTCAGCTCGGCTAACTTCGCAATGACAGCGTCCCAAAACGGGACCTCATTAAGCTGGTCAGGGGAAACCTCAGGGAACTGGGAAAACAGCCAACTAATCAATTTTTTTAACTCCCTTTTTCTAATTTCCCCCCCAACCAGGATACCCACAACTTGGAAATAAGCCTTTTTCTGAACTCCTGAGAGTGAAGCACCCATCACTCCCGATGTTAAAAGAGGAGTTCAACACCCACCACCCTTGGAAAAACAGAAAGTAAAAGACAAATGAAACCCGCGCTGGCCCCTGTGAAACTGAGTGGTTGTGCAAGACCACCCCTAAAAGATTATATAAAAGTATTAAAAAGACCTGGTTCTTAACAGTGAACCCAGGATGCCCAGACGCCTCTATTAAGAGAAGGTGCCAGGCAGGAGACAGGGGTACTAAAAGAATAATGAAAAGGAGGAGAGAGAAGATCACTTGCAGTGAGTGGCAAAATCAAACTTTGCCTGGTCCCGGGTCCTCTCTCCCAAGTCAGTCCTGGCAACGGGAAAAACGAAAAGTCCAAGGGGGTGGCTTCTGCCTGGAGAAGACTCCGAGGGAGCTGGAGCTACCTTCTCCGGCCCTCTGGGAGCGCTACCCTAGGATGGGCCTGCTTCTACCAGAGGTGGATTGACGGCCAAACAAACTTATGAGGTCAATCCAGTCGCAGTCCCAAAGGTGTGCAGGAGCTCAAAGTCCGCTTTCTGCGACTGGAACCCCACGCTGGGTTCCAAACCTGCAGCCGCATGTGTCCCTCTTCAGGGCGGCCCAGCCGAGCCCGATGGCACCCAAGCTGCAGTGCTGAAAGCACACACTCTCTGCTTCAATGTGGCTGAGAGAGTATGCCTTAGAAGACCTTGGCTAGCTTTGACAGAAGAGATGAAAAAGGCAGACTCCAACTTCTGGAGGAACTGGGTGTATTGAAGGACAGGGAGTTGGAGGAACGAGGATGTCCAGAAGGCAGAGACCCCGTTAACAGGGCAACAGTCACTTATAAAGAGAGGTGGGTACAAAGGTGGGGCCTGGCCTCTAACCAATAGAGGACCAGGGGGTAATGGCAAGGGGGAACTGACAACTTGGCTTGACCAACCCGGGGTATCCTGGGGACGAGCCCTGGCCCCTGAACCAATCACTCGACCCCCTGGATGGAAGGGTCGGGTTGCCAAGTGACAGGCAGGGCGCTAAGGAGGGACAGTACAAAGGATACATTGGTTGCTGGGACAACAGGGGAGGTGATAAGAAAATAGGCAGGGGTTCGGGGCAGGAGACAAACTGGGCAGAACCACTTTTAACATAAAGGGGAGGATGGGACATACAAAACTTCATTTAACTACAACTGGTCAGGAACACACCCCAACACATATGCAGAGTATGCACTTTACAATTTAAATAACCCTTAGTCAGGCAAAAGTTATTTTTTCTTTGTTATGATGTCCTTTAAAGTTCCAGTCATAGGACTTTGCCATTCTGTCATTCTTCAAAGCCAAAACAGGACCATCCTCATATCTCCATGGGACTTCCTCCTTCAGTCAGTTCATCCCATCTTGATGTTGACTATGCAGATCTCCATCTGCAAAGATAACACAGACAGAACACAGTGTAGGCCCTAGATAGTAAGCCTTAGCCCTTCCCTAGCTCCTTGGTCATCGTCCCACTCCCCTTCTGAAGAAAGATCTTTAAAATTCATTGTGTGCCCTTAAAACAGAGTGTCCCTGTCCTCTTTTATAATGATTGTCCTTTAGAATGGATTTATTTTGTTATTTAATTGCATTCTCTATGCCATGCATCTTCAGAACAGTTACTGGAAATTTTTGCTGCTCTTAAACAAGGAATCTTTTGTGCTATATCAGCTTGCATTTTCTGGGATTGTGTTGCGCTGGTGTCTTTTCACTGACTTCAGCAGTGGAGTATTGTAGTCATAGCTTTACTAAGTAGACTGTAATAAACATTATTTGGCCCTTTCTCTATGTTACATCTTATCAACTGATCTGTGGGAAATGCTCTTTATGGTGTTAAGGCATATGTGCTAATACAAACAATAAATTAACCTTAACTGGAGGAAGCTTTGAGACTCCTACTACAGTAACCCAACAGAAAACAGAGTTTATAAAAGTTGTACACCTACCAAATTCCATGAATATTTTTGTTTAAATGTTCTGCACTTATTTTCTACACCAGCCTTTTATGATTGGCTTTACCAAACAGATATAATGAAAAATGCTCTGCAATTTCTCAATATGAGATAGTAAGGGAGAGGTAAATACTGGGTCTATTCAATTGCATTTATAAAGTTCCTCTTTTTTCATAAAGTTAGATGAACAACAGTTAACACAATTGCAGAAAGATTATTACTCTGAATTAGAGGGCAGCATGCACACATCTATTGTACTAGTTTACAGTGTCTACTAATGATAACTGTCAAATTACAGACTGCAGTAAAGAGGTCAAGAGTGCTAATTGATTCATACAGAAGTGCCTTAGATTCTAATGTTTAGAATGCTATTTCATATAATAAAGTGTTAGAGCTCACAACTTGTGTCATGAGAAGAGTGCAGATTCTCATGACAATGTAGGGGTAGCAGCATTTTAAGCAGAAAGAGCTGCTGATGGAGGCACAGTTCTGGTAGCAGGTAGTATGTAGAAGCACACTTAAACAAAGACAATCCACACCCCCCTCCAACAAGATGTGTGTTTCCTCTTCCTCGAGAAGTACAAACCAGGGAGAAGTTTATACTCACACACTGTAGCACATTTTTTCACTTAGGGAATCCTATAAGTTGATAATATGTTTCCAAGTGAAAAAAATCATCATCTACTTTCCATCCTGGAAACTAAAGGCCCAAGAAAAATAAGAATTTTAGAGTTCCTCCACCTAGGGTTGATTAGCTTAAATGCAATAACCTCAGCCTGAAGTCTGATTTGTCAAACAAGAATATTTAAACCTTTGAATTAGATAGCAAAGCAAAGTGAGGATCAAATAAATGGGTAGTAAAATCTTGATACCTGCTTCGCCACTCACTGTCTGGCTTTGAACAATTTCTTTTCAGTTTGGTTAAATAAATGTGAAAATACTTGCTGTAATTGCCATTACAGGGCTGTGGAATCTGTAAATTATTTATTATATTTCAGAAAGATGCTCCAAGGTTAGCACATGTAAATTCAGGAACCTCTACAAAGGCATGCAATTTGTGTGCCCCTTGGCTTTAGCAGAGCTCAGGGATTTCTTAGACATCAACACCTGTTCTAGTCTCACAATAACTACAAATCTGTGAGTGTTTGAAAAGCAGCACTGGGAAACTCTGATCTGATATTTGAAACTGAGTCTGTAAAATTCTTTTAAGTGTTTGCTTAACTTTGAGCCCATGAGTTGTGCTATTAATTCAGTGCAGCTAATCACTACATTACAATTAAGGTCATGACTAATTGCTTTGCTGGACTTCTAGCAGATTGTTAGGTTTATGATTTAGGTATCCTTTACAAACTTGATGAGGCCAGATCTCCTGATTTAGGAACACACGATCCATCTGAAAGTGGTGGACTTAGATTTCTGTGAAAGTCATTTTGGGGCAAGAGATCTCTCAAGATTTAGAGGTACCATCACTTATCTAGAAACTGACTAATTCCTATTTCGTTATCTAAACTTTTCAAATTCTACTGTGTATGACTCATATTCTTGTAGCACATATTTATTCATTTTATTTTTCTCAAGGCTAAAATCTATAGTGCTATAAACCACCATGCCTCAGGCAACTGCAATGAGGCTACTACATGTTACTTTTTGAAGTTCTCTCTCCTGCTCCACACTGCTTTTAACATCAGCTTTATTACTTGTAGTACAGTACATAAGAAATGCATGTAAAAATGTATGGTGCATCTTCCACTTACGGAGCAGTCTCAAATTAATTGCAAGGAGCCTATTGGAGATAACAGGCACTTCTGAATAGTGAATATTGCCTTGTAGTACTGGGCTTATAGTCTGGGTTTTAAAGCTGAAAAATAAGGCTTTCACTTTAAAGTAGTTATTTGGGTATTTATCTCCATAAAAACAAATCTTTGCATAGCCATAAGATTTCAAGGTGTAATTCAAAAGAGTATAAGGTAAGAAGTATAGGTTTTTGGGTAAAAACAGTCCTCTGGAGTTAGGTAAGACCATTTCAAGCAGTGGTTTGAAATTTACCATCACAGATCAATATTCAAAAGATGGGTCGTTTATTTGTACTAGAAGTTGCTTTGTTTCCTATTGAATGAGTAAAGGGTGAATGTCTGTGATACAGGAATATTTTTACTGAAAAGCTGAGGATTCTGTTTATTAACACATTAAAATATTGATCACTCCGTATGCTGTAGACCATTTATATTTTTTTTTTTCTGATTAGCTTATGGGAATACATTATTTACATTCAATATGACAATTTACTATTTTAGAACTGTGCAGAATGGCCACAATGAATCAAAATTTGTTTCAGTCTTTTGGGATAAAGGGTTTTATTATTATCCTAAACGATAAAACAAGAGTTTTAACTGAATAGATTTTTTCCCCCAATAGCAATCTCATTTGAATGTTTTCATTTATCAAAGCTTTGCACATTTACTTAAAAAACACATTTTCAGCTCCCTAGAGAAGTCCATAATGTACTCAGTAAAGGCCGAACATCAGAAAAAATGTACCCAGTGACAGAGTAAAATTCAGAAAAAACTGTTTTCCTTTTTTTTTTTGGTAGATATACATGTTGTTGAATGTTAGTGATATAAATTTTTTGCTGACAATAACACAATTCCTTTTGTGGTCATCTGAATAACATACCTTTTATTTGATTCAAAAGATAGCACTGCTGTGTATCATAATATCAAAATCTTACATATTTAATCTGAAGAGAACTTCAGAGAACCATGATCCTTTTTACCAGTGAAACTACCTGAGAAGTTACTTATGACTAAGCTGGAATTAGGGCATTTTCTTAATAGTTAATTTGATAAAATCCAGATAGTTTATGTATGACTTAAGCTTTGCCTGAGTGGAAAATGGCATTGTTCATTAATGAACAGCAAATCTACACAATATCTTAGGACAGGGATTGAAAAATTCTATATCTATGTGAAATTACAGAAAAAATTCAGAGAGCTAAAATCAAATTATTAGAACTGGAACATTGCCAAGATCCTTGGGTTAACTTCTCTGTTCTTTTCAGAAGCTATATATTAGATCCCATTTCTTTTCTGTCTGTACTGAATATTTTCTCTATTTTTTTTAATTCTGATTTTTTTTTTTTTTTTTTTTTTTTTAAGAGAATTGCAATTTCTATGGCTGGACATACATGTGTAAAGACATGTAGGTATGCTTGGTCTTCAGTATTTAAGAAACTTGTATTTAAACAGTTCTTCTAGTTTAAAAATGCTATCACTGAAAAGTCTCCAGGGCTCTAGTAGGCAAGCTGAAATGAGCAGGTCAGGACTGACATAGTTTTGTATCACCTGTAAAAACATAGCATGAAGTCCTTTGCCCTCTCAGGTCCTCAGTAAAAATCTTGCTGCAATTGGTGAAGGGAGGATTTTAGCATGACACTGTTCGTGCTTATAATTTTAACACCAACTTTGCAGTACTTGGTATTTTTATTATATTCTCAGCTCCAAATCTTGTCACGAAACTCTCAACTTCACTTTAAAAAAGTCTGTGCTAGCACTAAATCTACAAAATAGTGTTGGTCCCAGATCCTACTAAAAGGTTTCATGCCCTATGATGACACATTTGTGCATTATGTTTTTAGATATGCACACCTTGTATCTTGCTCTCATGTTACTCTCTAAATTCATGATCAATTAGCTGAGCACTTATATAGCTGAAACAGGAGGAGCCTCTACTCCTAGCTTGCTGTGGCCATGGTACACACACACATACACACACTGTCTGCTTATAGTTGCCCCAGACAGACTAAGCAGTACTTCTGTAGTGGCAGATCTAGAGAAGCTGACATGCTCATTCCGCACAAACCTGAGCTTTTCTGAAGTAAAATAGTAGTACTTTACTAAAAGAAACAATATTTAGGACAGTTTAGGCATGTGACACTATTTTTTTTAGATAGTTTGTCATACTGGCTGTTGTGAACATTAACATGGCCAAAACACATAGCCTCTGTAGGCACAGAAGCAGTCACATTGCCAACCACAACTAGAAATATAAGGGCATAGTACAAATAGTACATAGACATAGTACAAATTCAGCTCTGGTACTGCTTTGGAAGAGTGCTGAACTGCGCTGAGTATGGTTACAAGTGGGGGTTGGTATGAAAGCAAGATCTCAAGGCTCATGCTCCTTTCCTTTAACCTTCTCCACATGCTGGAGATTAGGGAACACATTCAGAGTTGTGGATCTGCCAAAGTGTCTACAAATTTTTTATAGAGCAACATTTGTATCTCTAGTTGTAGAAGTTTCCATACAACCTTCCTTCTCTGAAGGAAGACGATCGCAAAGCATCCAAGAAGAATCTGAATGGTGCATTTAAACAAAGGCTCCGAGAAATCCTCAATATTTTAACACTGATAGATAACTTTTTGGCCAAAGTCATGATTTTTCAGTATTTAACATGCAAAATATGGAAAATAGTTACCCCACCATGAAGCTGTTCCTTCTCCCTGAACTGAAGGTATAGGTGTTCCAGTGAAAAATGGCTATAATGAATATAATTAGCATCCTTAATAGATTTTCCATGTTAGGACAAACTGTCTAATGAGGCTTCATAAATGTTTGTAGCGTATGTCTGATGGCTTTATATTATTGCATCAATCTCTAATTTTGGCACTAGTGAGTATGAGGAGATTTTGCACCATTACTGTAAGTCCTTTCAAAAATGGAAGTTCATTTCATCTTGATGCACTTGTGGAGCCCAGCCAAAAAAATACAAGTCTATATAATAATGTTTTCCTCAAGCCAATAATGAAAGCTAAGAGTGTATAGAGGAATGCCATTACAAGCTCAGTTCACTAACTCAAAATAGTTGCTTCTATTTAATCCAGTTATGTGTATGTGTATCTTTCCTTTTGTGACAACTGAAAGTACAATGGAGTGCAATCAGGTTCCTACCATTAATATACATATCTGAAAGATGCTGAAGTTTGTAGTGTTCCTATAGCACATACTTCACTTTTAATTGATAAACATCTTAGCCATGAGAACACTCCTGGTTTCTTGTTTAGAGAACAGATAAAAAGAAGTATTGAAAACTAAAGAAAAAAAGAAGCACAGATTTCTTTATACCTTATTTGAGTGAATGTGTATGGTTCTTTGATCATACCAAAAGAAAACTGTTGATGACATGTGCGGAAAAATAAAACAACATAACATATGGCGGAAAGCATATCAGCATAGTACTTCTGTTTTTACACCAATCTCTACAGAGTTTTTCTACAGCACATTTGCTAATATTTTAGAAAATATATCTAAATGTTCAAGTTTTTGCTATTTGCTGTTATAGCAGCCTTGGTACGAACTAATTATTTTAAGAGTCTACCACTGTCATACAATTTTTTTAACTTCTTTGACAATAAACTGCTTGCTGCATTAATTGCAGAAAGTACTTATTGCAAGCCAAAAATACACTGTATGAGTTTTAAACGAAGTATATGTCCTATACCGTATTCCCAGTAGTGGCTGACTACGAAAGTGCAAGACAAATTCAGACACCGTGATATTCCTGTAATCTTGGAAAGGTTTATGTGCCAAACACCACATCTTAAGCTAGGTTTTTTCACATTCTTATGCTGGAGTTACTAATTCCTATGGAAGTATAAAGACATAGACTGTTCCACGTCCCTGTGGTTAAGGATGCCTTTACCATAAGCTGAAAGACATAGCAGGGATCTCTGAACTCTGTGCACAAGATGACTCTGGTCTATGACTCAAGACAATAGGTTCTATAATTTTTATAATTTTCTCCCTAGTCTAAAGAACTTAATAAATAATTATGTACTGGATGAAGTTCACAAACATGTTATATTAACAGGCACTTTTTAGAATCTATCACCACACTAGCAGACTTTCAAAGACATGGTAGTCTCCAACAACAGGAACAAAATTTAGATCACAAGTTCATTTGGCTTTACTGTCAACTTTAAATAAAGATATGAAGTAAAATTATTTTATACACTTAATGAAAAGTGCCAATCTAAATAAGTTATATATAACTATCTGCATTTAAATTCTTACTAGGAATAATATTTATTATAATTAATTTTATTTCAGTAGAAGTACTTTTATAGATTTCAGTCTTGAATTTCAGAATCAATCTAATTTTTTAATAAGTAAATCCAATTTTATTTCCTCAGAATTTTTTAAAACATGGATGAGTGGTCTTGTTGCTCTTTGCATAACAGGGAGCCCGAAGTAGCCAAACAGAATGACCCATTTGTGGCAACATGGGGCGATAATGACATAGCCTGGAAAAGAAATAGAGCATCAGAAAGATCCATATCCTGTTCCATGGGCTCTGATGCTTTTCATTGTTATATTTTCCATCTATGTAAACTATAGTATTCAGGAATCATTAAAGAAGCAATGAGATTAAAAAGAGGGAGAGTTAACATCTTGCAAAGGTAGGGCTTAACATCTGTGTACAGAGAAAACTCATCTATTTCATACTCTGAATTTTAAAAAGCCACTATACAGTGACAGCTTGTACTTTTGTGCAATGCAAGAAAACTAATAATTGAAAACCTCTGAAGGGCCCATGTCATGTTTTTAATGTATTCCTGTTCAGTGTTCTGAGTAGAAATTTTGTTGTTTCTATTGGTAGAGGGTAGATTGGACTGATTACGCACTGTGTTATAACTAAGTGTGTTTTGTTCCCTGAGAAATTATTCTTTCTGGAGTAAAAGAAAAAATAAACAAAGGAAAAAGGGTGCATTTTAAGGTTGCTGTCCTAGGCTTTCAGATTTCAGTTCTCAGCTACAATATCCTAAATATAAACTATTTTTATTTTTAGGTACAATTTCTAAATTGTTTAAGAAGAGACTGTTCTGAGTTAATCAGTAGGTGTACAGCTGCTGGATAAGCTCTTTGTCTGCCTGAACTACAAGGAAAGGTGGGAAGAGCATGGCCTGAATCTGTGTTTACAGTTCTGTGATTTTGGGACTGGCAGAGGCCAGATTGAGTTTGGCATAAATCAGAGCCATCTAAAACTGTTCTGTCATTGCTGACTACCTGAGACTGTGGGCTTACTCAGAACTGAAGGTCAGGCATTGTGGGCCATGCTCTGGGAAGGTGCTTTAACAAATGGGTAATCCTCAGCAAGGCAGCTGGATTCGTTTTCCAGATGGTTGTACCACTGAAACAGAGACAGCAATATTGAAAGAAATGCTCAATTCTGCTGTGAATAAACTTACCTGAATAACAAACAGAGTTACAGTGGCTCTCTGGAGCTCAGTGAAAGGTGCAAACCATGGGAAAATGGGTATGGTTCATGCCTTCAACAAGTTAAGTTTGCATCTCTACAGCTACCCTGCCATTGAGATCAGTGTTAATTTAAATCTAGCTTAACTGCATTGATAAAAATTGCAGTTGCTTCTTGTACAGTGGTGTAAACTCAGTACTGATCAGACAATATACACTATCTCTACTTCTTTTTTTTTTTTTTTTTTTTTTTTTTTTTTTTTTTTGTGTCTAGGCCACTCTTGTCTCTTCAGCTGAAGTGAGCAATTGATCTTTTATCTATTCTGCCACTAAGAGACACATCACAAGTTGCACAGTGTCTGGTAATGGCCATATCAATTTATGTGTCAGCCTTACAGTTAAATTTCACCTGCAGTCATCAGTAATTATAAAGGGAATTTCTTGACGTCTGTTCTCTTATTGAGGATTTTTAGACTTTGTGTTTTTTAGCCTTCATTTTTTTTTTAGCCTTACTATCATCTTCGTGTTGCTAGTAATGATAATGAGTAAGAGAATTTTTACAGCCCTGAAATCTCAGTGGACTTCTAAAGGTGCACAGAACTTCAGAAAAAAAATCCCCAAAACTGCAGTGCTGTGTTCCACTGTGGGGAACAGCAAAGAGTTCTCTTAATAATGGATGGTCGGGAACAAAATTAAGCCAAATGAGACAAATGTTGTATCTGAGAATCGCTTATTGGTAACAAAAAGACAAAATAAAAAGGAGTTACCCCTCTTATGAGGGCTAGAGAAGACAGAGCAAGAGGAAGAAAAATGGGAAAGGAACGGAGGTGTAGAGAGAGAGGGAGAGAGGAGACAGAGGGAAAAGAGGACATTACCCCCGGAGGTCGGGGGTGCTGAGGATGGCCCCGAGGAGGCAAGGCATCTCGGGGAGGCGGGACAGGCTCGAGGGTGAGAGAGCCAGCGAGGGCTGGCTCTCTCACCAGAGAGAGCCAAAAGGCCGGACTCCAAAAGCAAGTTCGAAAAGCCCTCCCAAAACAGTCCAAAGGCAAGGGACAGAACAGCCCCCGGAGCTTGGGGTGCAGTTGCTTTTTATGCCCCCGGCTCCTCCCCAAGTCCGCCTGCGGACAGGAGACCGTGGCCCAGGGCGATGTCCCAGTGCAGGCCATTGGCAGAGACTTCTGCCGTCCGACCAGAGTGTCTCTGGGGGACAGTGCCTTCGGTGTTCCCCTGCTGACTGCTGTCCCCTGTGAGACACGAAATGGTGGCCAGGCAAAGTCCTCCCAGAGACAAGGCTTTCCTCCTTCTTCTCCTGGCTGTCTCCTGGACATGGCACATGTGCAACCTGTCCCCCATATGCCTCTGACAACCATTGTTGAGGCATAAGAAAACTCATTGGCTTCTCACAACAAACCAACACAAAAAACCCCAAAAAACCCAGCACCCAAACCAAATAAAAACAAAACAACAAAAAAATAGGAAAACATGGATGAGTAATCTTTAATTTCTCTGCTGAGATCGAGTCACATGCAGCGCAAGATAAAATGAGGTAATGATTAGGCCATTCAGAGATTCAGAGCTGCACTGCATGGCCATCCGGCAGAGAAAAGGAAACAGAGAACAGCCTCAGACAAACCACATGGGGAAGGTGGGTAGACCTTGACACCCAAGCTACAGTTTAACTTTGATGCTGACATTCACAAGCATCTCCATAGAAAGTACCATAGTGTCTTCAGTGACCACAGATAGGTATTTTCTCTAAGCTAAAAGGTAGTGCACTCACAGCAGTTGTTATGAAGTTGAACAAAGGAATGGTTTACGTGACCAGATACAACATTTCTGTTTCTATTGAGAGCTCCTTAAGTGGTTCTATTTAGCAAGATGAAAATTATTTACACTATTTCACTGTAAGGAGGTAAATTTCTGTATGTGAGCTCATATGAATGCACAAGAAGTTATTCTGTGTTATACAGTTGTTACACCCACTCTCATATATTCTGTAGTGATACACAATACATCCAGCTTGGGCATAAAGATGAAGAAAGATTGTGTGATATTCACGGACAGCATGAAACTAAATGCTCATTTATAAATCGTTTAGGCATTTCCTTCATAGTCTTTTATTCTGTTGCTTTTAGTTCATTAATATGATGAGGTCTCTGCCCATGTATTTTCCTCTCTTTTGAATGTGGAATTTTTTCGTACGTGCAGTACCAAAATTGCTTGGTTCTAATGTTCTAATACAGGATCACACTTTGCCTCCTGACTTGCCCACTTCGAGCTAATGTTAGTAAACATCCCTTAGAAACAATCGCTTTTAATCTTGTCAGAGATGGCTGTGTTGTGAGGGTGAAAATTAGTTATTAGCTTAGCTTTTCATCCATGCATAATAGGATGTTAAAATCAGAGATGTTTGCTTGGGGCCATGAGAGGCCTCCCACTCTGAGCTTACAAGTTTTGAATTTATAAAATGCAATATATTTAAAATAAACAAGCAAATGCCAGTTTAAAATTAGAAAAGTATGTTTTGTGTATTTTTGTCTTTGTGCAAGAAGTTTAAAGCATCTTTTTGATTGCAGCAAAAGAAAAAAAACTATGCAAATATGTGCTGTATATTTGCTGGTTTTTTATCTCTCTCCCAGTTTTGTTCTAATAGATAATCTACAGAAAAAAAAAAACAACTATGTTGTGTGCTTCTTATAGTGAAGACTTTCCCCCTGAATGGGATTCTCATGATCTTGGTTCTTCAGAATTAACCATCCTCTGTTCTCACCTTATCAAATTGAGCTCTAAAAACTAAAAATATCAAGACCAAGTCAGACTGACAGCCAAAAGAAGAAGGACACCCAAAACAAAATAACAACAAAATCTCTTTGCACATGTACTGCAAGGTAAAGCTGATGTAATTTAGAGATCTCCCCTTCATTCTGCACAGAGGCATCTGTGACAGGATGGGAATCCAGGATCCGTCTCTGCAAACACCCACAGAGCAGTAACAACTTCCCGGTTTCTTTGTCTTTTACTCCAATTGAGCAAAATCAGCCAGAGCAAAGGAGGTAGGGCAGGTGATAGTTCCCTTAGGACTATCTAAGTTAGAATCATGGTAATTGTCAGTGAAAGCAATCAGTGAGTTCAGGTGCTTTCAGAAAGAGCTCTGAATGTCTCAGTGTTCTCCTTTGTCATCCCCAGCAGCCGCGTAGCAAAAATGGCTGCCAAGGAACAAACAGGAAGGCATCATGGTTCTGAATGCATATGTAATGGAAAATGCAGAGTTGTATACCAGTCTGCTAGATGACAGGCTTGAGTCTGTGGATTGCCTACCAAGTGTTGATGAAAAGCCACACAGATTCTTAATTCAGAAACTCCAATTTTTCCTCTCTTCCTGTGTTCATTTTCTTTATCAGCAGGGGATGACTTACACTTTCATAACTGATTAACATTTTAAAACTGTGGGAGCACTTTTTGTGGCATTTAAAAATATTTAACTCTTTAAAGCTCCTCTTTGTTTATTTGTTTGATTGGGTTTTACTTTTTTTTTCTTTTTCTGCATTGTTTTGTTTTGTTTTGGTTTTGGAATACAGGTTATGCCAGCATGTAAGCACTTCCAGAAGGTGTTTTGCATTGTGCAATAGGCATTGGGAACATCAGTTACATTAACTAAATTGGGCAGTACAAAAAAGTGGAGGTTTACAAGCTTTCACCTCATTGTCTAACCTATCCACAGAGGTGAAGGAAACAGCCTTGCCATAAGGCCTTGAGAAACTCAACAGATTTCTTAATCCTTTCAATGTCCTATTTGTCCTCAAAATTATGTCTTCAATTGGTTGTTTGAAATCAACAGGATCTATCTTTTTTCCCTTAATCTCTTTTTTCTTGTTTTGCCCTCTCTCACATATTATGTATGGGTAAAGCACGGTCTTGCTGGTACACAAAGAGCAGTCTTCCAACTGTGCTTTTTCTCTCAGCCAGTTGAAATTCATCCTAAAGCATGGCTGATGAATATTATTCACTTAAAAATATATACAGCACTTTCCATATCCACAGACAAACATCTAGCTGCAATGTACAAGAGAATAATATGCAGTTGAGGAAAATTATTAAACAATGCCTACAGACTTGTCTTAAGCCCATTCACAATGGCTGCCATCTGTAAATTATAAAGGCCAACATCTCTTGAAGTCCACCAATTGAATTGATAAGATGGCCAAAGATACATCAAAAGGATTGAGTTCCAAGGTAATTTGAGTAAGGACAATCCCTACTGACCTTGGTGGGATTTGCATTTGTATCTCCTGGCTTCAAGCATGAATGTAGACATTACTCCCCACTGCTGTTCTGCAGTGTTCAACTGGACACTCAACACTATAAATATTAGTTTATTTTTCTTCTTACTATCTTTCAGCAAACAGAAATCTAGCAACAGGAGAGAGAGTTAACAGTTTTCCTACTCCCTTATGGTTAAGAGTGTAGAAACAAAACTACATTTTTGGTTTTCTACAATATATTGTGATGAGTAGCTGGGCACAGGTATCCTGTTTTCTAGGCTGTCTGTTTTAGGAATTCAGAAAATATATGAATGGCGTAGTAGTAAAGGACAAGAAAGAAGAAAATACAAGACACATTTTGTCTTCATTTGAAGATGAAGTGTTCATTTCCAAACCTATCTTACTCCTGACTTCTACTGCTTTCCCTTTCTAATTCTGCTTTAGCTAAGATTCATTCCCCCATTCCCAGATTTTCCCACAGGATTCCTTGGACTGGAGATTTCTGTTAGTTCTGTTGCTGCATTCAGTAGCAGGGGCATTGATTTTAGAGTGTATTCCTGTAAATGATTTAGTAATGACCTGCTACCACTCTTCAGCACAGGTTAACCAGCAGACGTGGTAAAGAGAAATTCTTTACAGTCATGCCAATAGAACAAATTAAGATGGAAAATACAAAACACTATGGAGAAACAATCAGGAATGTATTTAGTGTTCTCAAATCTCACATATACTTCCTCAAAATGTATCTGTATTGCAGTTAATATTAGAAATCTCCTTCAGTTTTAATCTTTTCCGTGTAGGAAATAGACAGCACAGGACATTTCAATCACTTATCTTTGTTACATTAAATAGCATCAAGCAAGAGGAAGAGGAAATAGAAAAAATTGTGCTAATAGTATTGGAAAAGCTAGTGCCTTAAAAAGTCTTGTGATATCTGAAAATCATGATAATTTCTGAAAAAACTAGTTCATTATTTTGTCTTGTAATTAGTATTCTGAAATACTAGTTGCTTTGGAAAAATTAGCAGCTTTTTTTTGACAATTGATTAACAGGTGCAAACAGCACTTTTTAAGGTTTGGAGGCAGGTAATTTACAATTTTTTGTAAGGAGAATAGAACCAGAGGAAAGAAAAGTTGGAATGCTTCATCTACATTTCTTCACCCTTTCTTTGAAGTTTCATGATAATATTCAGGAACAATTTCCCTTTTCTCATGTTCTTCTCCTAGTCATATTTTATGTAATTATCTTGGTTGCCCATTGTAAATTAAAAGTAAGAAACCTGCCAGTTCCCTTTGATCGTGGTTCTGTTCTTTCCCCCAACAAAACTTACACACAGAGGGGTTTTGGTTTTTTCTGTCTTTCAGAGTGAAAAGCATTCCTCATTAAGAAGAACAGATGCAGATGCATCCTATCATAAAGGGTTGAGGGTTATAGATTCTTTCAAGTAGTTTCCTTTCTCTCCAGGTACAAATTGTTTCATCCCCAAGCTTTTGTCAGTGTTCTGGAGTGTTCACATACTTAGAATATATTGTCACTGGAAGCTCCAGGCAAACCATGTGAAAAAATAGAAAAACATATTAAAGCATAAAAACTAATGAGGACACAGTGCAAATATTTCTCATAATCATTGCCCAGACTGCTTCCTCAGGGGAGTCAGACTACAGTAGTTACATCAGGAAAACAGGCACACTACAGGTGAGTTCCACCATTCTCCCTTCATACCTGTATGGAACAAAAAAACAAAACCCAACAGCGGTTCTTCCTTTACCTTTTTGATAATTCTGTTTTGTTTGAAAAAATATATGAATCCATATTCCTTTTCATGCTGATTCATATTTTGAAACTTTTTTCTAAACTCCTTTAACTTTTCAAATTAAACATATTTCATAGGGACATATATATCAATTATTATGAAAGTTTACAAAAACCAACAGGTGCAAATATTGCAGGCATTTAATAAACACAGGACTGAAATAATACACTGAAATTTCTTGTCATGCAAGATTTTGAAATGAGGGGAGTGTTGTACTCTACTCAGAAAACACTTTCTTGAAGTTTGCATATATCCCCTTTCCTTTCCTTGTGAAGTTTTAAAGTTACACACACACATACACTTGCTTGAAGCCTTATAAAACTGAAATGTCAAGTGAGAGTTGCTTTATATCATGTTCTGTCAATCAAAGTAAGCGAGGCTTTATGCATCTGTTGCTAGTATATTGGCACTTTCTGAAGAGTGTTTCGGAGGGAGCTAGAATAAATAAAGATCCTTCAGGCACTTTCTCATTTATGGATGAGGAATCAAAGCAGTCTGAAACTTCATTTTCAGCCTGATACCCTGAAGATTGTTGGCTGATAATTCTGGATGGAGCAGCTTATCTGGGAGGATTAGGGAGAACATGGACTTCCTATTACTGCTGGCTTCAGCCTATTCAGCTGGGCAGACTCTGTCACACATTATCTGTGCCTTTACACATGTCACTAATTTTATCTATATCTTTTCAGCTCCTTCTGTTGGAGCTGTGGTTTCCTGTGCCTAAATCTCCCATTTCTTCATTACACTGGCTGTATAGGCATTAGCCTTCTCTAACAGCCTTTCTGCACCATGTCATTCAGTAATGGCTAGTAATGCAAAGGTATGAGAAGGTAATGGTTGTGCTTTATCTCTGATCTTACAGGCCTCACATCAGTATATTAACTGCACACCTCCTTTCCCACCAGCATCCTCCATTTTCCCCCCAACATTTTTGGACCAAATCCACTTGATAAAATAAAATCACCCCAACAGCAGTGAATCTCTGCAGTCATTAAAAATAATGGAAGCAGGCAATTTGGGGGCAGGTTTATAATGGAGGGGTCAAAAGTAGTTTGTAACCAGGAGAACCAAAACATCAGAGCAGAACTGATCTGAAGCTTCTGCCATTGTTAATTGGTGTTAAAAATTTAGTGGTGTTCATCACTAGGACAATATAGCACAAAAGAAGGAGGTCTTGGAGAGTCCCTGCCCTTTTTAAATTTCATAGGGAAGCCCCTCTCCACAGCTGCTCTAAAATACTTACCTGGCTTCATCTGGCCCCCTGCTTTCCAGCTAAGTTCCATCCTTTCTCTTCTGTTCTGCTTTTGACTTTCAGTCTTCCTGCCACACCTCCACTCTGGTGTCCTCTTTCCTTTCTAATAAATTTTTTTTTCATCTCCCTCAGCCATTTTAAACTTCCTCATTCCCCATTACTTTTCACCAAGCACTAGGATCAACTGAGCATTTGGTATACAGTTCATTTTGCCCATGCAAGTTATGCATTTCACCAACTGGACAAGGCTATTTCTCAACTCAGAGAATCCAATGTTCCACCAGGTGCACTTGAACCCCTTTATGATACATACAATATTAAGAGCTATATAAAGAATCTCTTAAATACTTAATTTATAGGCAGCTCTTGTCTGAGTATGTGTCATTTATGAAAGGATAACCCATGGCATGTGGACTTGTCATTAGCCCAAGGTAACACAGGTTGCGACTTACAATTCTGTTCTCAGCCCTGCTACAGAGTTGCAACATAACCTTGCACAAATCACTTAACCTTTATATGACTAATTTTATCCATCTATAAAATGGGGATAGTAAAATTTCTAGCTGCATACAGCAGGATCATGACAATTAATTAATGCTTTTGAAACCTGAGAAAGAAGAATTTATATACAGGGCCTAATTCCACAAGTATTCACTCTTTGACTCTGTCTTGAGCAGCTACTTCTAGCTAAGCAAAATTAGTGTAAAAACGTACCATCTGGGTTTATTAGCATTGTTCAGATTCACTGTGCTTAGATATGAAGCTCACCCAAAAATGCTAGAGAATCAATACAAAAGAAAACTCAAGTGATTAATTACTAATGTTAGTTGAATATCTACATACAAAGAGTACAGCCAACCATGTTTGTGCATTTAAAATTTCATAGTAGGGGCTCCAAGTAGCATATGAAAAAATTGACATCTGATTAAAAGTGCCTGTGTTACTGCAGCTGCAAGCAACAGGCAGGTGAGCAAATGTCCATGTGCATGTGGGAGAGAGTGTGTGCTGTTCATGTAGTTCTTCAGCTTCCTTTTTTCAAGATTTGACCCTAAAACTTCACTTCTTCTAGATTGTGGACCAATTTTTCAAAAATAAAGCTGATAGGATGTTCGTTAGAAAACTCAAGTTAGAAATGTGGTATCATGTCACCTACCAGTGATTGGAACTATACGGATTGACTATTATAAAACACACAGCAAAAAGACCTAGCTAGTATCTATGTCTAGTAGCCGGGATGAGGGAGGAGCAGTGGAGCAAAGGTGACCAACCTCACTTCCCTCTGCTCCCAGCATGATTTACCATGTGCAGCCCAAATAAGTTCTAATCCAATTTTAATTCCTGTTATATTGAGACATAACAAAACCCTTATATGATATAGAACAACCAGTCTTCAATATTCTGATCTGTTGTTTTACTTAAGCAGGCATGGATTTACTCAAAACAACCACTTAATCTTTTTCTACTCTTAAGGCAGAATTTTCAAGTTACTGTAATTGTTGCAAACTTCATCCGATGAACAATATATTCATATTCAAACCTGAAGATCAATCCAAAGCTATAGAACTGTCAAGAAGACAGAAAGAACCAATCTTGTCTGTAGGTATCAGTAATACAATTGTCTTATTCTAGACTAGCAACAAACCAAGAGATTTAAGGTTCAAGATCATGTGTGGTGTAAACTGAAGTACTCCATGGCAAGCCCCAACTCAAACGCACTTTCAAATTAACCTCAGAAGATTCTTCATCAAAAGGAAAAATGAATTCTTTATACAATGGAAATGATTAACCTTGAACCTTCAAAGTCAAGATGATCAGAAGGTGGGGGGGTGGGGGGGAAGAGATTTGCAATCTCCAAGGTGTTTGAAAACTGATACATCATTTAGAAAATAAAAAAATTAGTACAACTCTCTCCTTAGTCTGCTGCAAAACATTCCAGTGTATTTTGCTGTAAAAACCTTTTCTCTTTTAAATGATCAAAGCAGCATGTGATCCAATCAGTTAAACAACTGCAACAAGCCAGAACTACGCAAATACACTTAAATGTCCTGTTTACTAAAGATGTTCATTGAAGATAATGATGCACAGGGCCCAAGAGATTTGGAGAAGAATAAGTAAACAGAAATTAAACCCAGCTTAATGATGTCTAGGATAAAGTGTGTAGAGTGGAGGAGGGTGGTGGTTTTTGAGGAATATGTTCAGGGCAGGTAGCTAGCTGTGGGTGCAGCTGCAGTAGGAGCTGCAGGTTGGGCTCTGGCGGGCGACAGCCCTGGGCAATAGGCTGGGAACTGCTGACCCTTTCTATGACAAAGGGCTTGGGGACCTGTGGCCTGCCAAGTGGGGGACACTGAGGCACAGCAGGTGTGGGTGAATCCTGTGGTTTCCTTAGACTGTGAGGGTGTCAAAGCCCAGGGGATCCTTTTCAGAGGCGCCCGTCTCAAGCTGTTATTTTTCTTATTTAGTTATTGCATCATGAATAAATTATTCTAAGGATCAAGATGCCTGAGAGTGCTGTGGAAGTGTGGGGTCATGCCAGTCAGGAAAACTGTTCTGGCTTTGTGAGCACAGGGGTGTAGCTGCGAAGGGGCCTCAGTCCCAGTTCAGGTGGCATGGGAGTGACTCCCAGAGTGGCCCCTGGACTGTTGGATGTTATGAATAAAAATATACCTATTTTTATTTAAGGTTACAGAGAAAAAAAAAACGGTGGGACCAGTTGCTGTTAAATTAGCTTAATTGTAAAGAGTTCTTTAATTGCCTGTTAATGGTTGGTGATTTAGCCATTGTCCTCCCAATGCTTGCCCCGGAGCTACACCTGGACACGCAGCCCAGGAGAATAGGAGTGGCCTGGGACCACGTATGCAAATGAGAAATGCACCGCGCTAAAGTTTTCCTAGAAAACCCCTAAAAACAACGAACAAATATAGAATATGGGGACCCTAGGTGATGTCTAAGGATGGGCGTGAAGTCCAGTGCCTGCTTGGATCCTTTTTGCTTCACACCCTGACCTCAAGAGATGTTCACTAAAGAAGGGACCCGGAGCGTTGGACTAAAAAGCAGGAATCTGCCAATCTCCCGTGAGGACGCAGTCCCCAGCTCTGCCTGCAGACCAGCGGACAGAGCTGCATCACCCTCCTCCTCCGTGCCACTCTTGGGGACAGCGGCGGCGTGGGCGCGACCCGTCGATTTCTCCCCACCTGAGCTGAATCTCTTTAATAAAGGCATTGAAAAGGAGAAAGATCTCCTGCCCTATTTATGTCATTGGACAGGGAAGTTTCCATAATAGTTGGTGACACTTCTGTCTTCTGTCTTTTATTAGAACTAAGAAAAACTTCGTGCTACTAAAATAATTTTGCAGCTTACACATTTAAAATATGACAGAAAGGGCTAAACATTGCCAAAATGTGTGCCTTTAAGCACACTTTCCCTTGGGTCAGAGAAAAAAAATGTACTTTTCTGGAAAAATGAAATAATAATAATAAACTGATAGTAATAATAGTGCAGCACAGACTATTTCTATGAGAAGCAAGTAAAGCTAAGCCATAAATAAATAAATAAAAGGTATTCTTGGGATGTTTTGGCTTTGCATGTTTGGTGGGTTGGTTTTTTGATAAAATAACCAAAGCATGTAATAGCATTGACTAATTTCTTTTCTACCTTCTTTATTTATTCTCTATCTATAATTCTTTATTTCCTGTATCCCTTGACCCATTTCAAGAAAGGGCTTAAGGAGATGCTGATTATTAAGTCAATGAATTTTTCAATTGACTCACATGAAACATATAGAGAAGTTTTTCAGATGTGGGGTCATCTGTGAGAACCTCCCAAGGAGGCACTCACCTGCTGGCCTTGCATTAAATTCTACTGCTCCCACTTCATCATGCCTGGGCTTGTCTTCACAGCCATTCACACTGAGTCACTCAACTTCAAACTAGCCTTTTTCTGGTAATATCCAGGAACAGTACTACCTCCAAATAAAACACTGAAGCTCTAGAAATTCCCCTTTTTCCTAACACATAGTTTAGAAGAGTCATTCATATCTTCTTGTCCTTCTGTTGCTCAGGTTGGTTTGCAGTCTTACCTCCTATATAAACCTGACTTTTAAAATGTAGCCTTTAAAATGGCAGGAAAGTCAACAATTTTGTGCATGCAAGTAGTGCTCTCAGGAGACTTTTCACATTATGACCCCCTTAACATGGACATGGATTATCTCTCCTTAGGTTGGGTTCATTTTTAAAACTTCATTATTAAAACCTCTATTAATTTAAAAGAGATTTTCCTGTTTGCTTCAGTTCTGATGTAGTCTTAGCAGCAAGTCTTTTGTAGTATGGTGACATGCAGTTGATGGGAGGATATGTTGCTTTTAATACCCTGAGGTGTATTCTGATGTGCTTCCCATTTCACATAATGAACCAGAGAATACAGGTGGTACTTAGCCTATTTTTATCTTAAAATAACATTTTCTTAAGTTACAGTCAGTCTTAGTGAAAATTAGTTTATCTGAAATGATCATTCATATATGTACATGTGCCTTGGATCCAAAATTAGTAAGAGACATTTCTGTACCATTAGATATCTATTTTCAAATGCCTGATTTTGATAAATGGTGTTCATTTCTCTTATCATGAGTCAAGTAGCAGGATTACTGAGGGTGGAAAAAGATAAAGGTTATTCATCCCATCTGAGGTCTCCCTATGCACTTTGTAAGCATTTGATTTTTATAAAGGACATTAACTAAAAAGATAAATCTGAATGTATGAGTAAGAGAACAGTACACACTGTGCTCAAGTGCCTGGATATACTATACTGGGAACTAGCACTTAACTATGTTGGCTAGGAAGGATGCCTTTTCACACTTAGTGCTTTGGATGTATCTAGAAATGTGGCCTAAATCTATCCTAGGAAATGTTAACAATGCCAGAGTGATCCCAACTCCAGGATCCTGTTGTCATTGACAGTAAAATGTTAGAACAGAATCTTCAACAGACACAAATGACCAATAACGAAGCACTCAACAGATCAATACTTATAAGCCACCTTCTAGTATCTCCATCTGGTGACTTACTAACTGCTACTTAACTGTTTGTGTACAAACTTTAAGCATCTTCCCAAATAATTAGATAGACATTTTCTTCCACACTATCTATCTATCTATCTATCTATCTATCTATCTATCTATAATGCTGAGGATTTTTTTCCTGCCTCTTCCTAATTTGTATATTTCAGAAGTCACATTTCTGAAGAACTGGGGAAAGAGGGTGTTTACCTGAAAAATTCTATTTATTCACAATTAAATGCTCTAAAAATGCATATTTTCCTATTCAGTATAACATTTTATTTCCTACTCACTAACTGGAAGTAAAGTACTATAATTTTTTGTGTGTTTTACAAAAAAGGGTGGTGCTATTCTGTTAAACCTATTCTGTACTTCCTATCAGAGTGTAAGTATGTGCAGGATTTCTTATTAAAAAAGCAGTCTTTAAAGTTATCCGCTGGACTTCTTCTCTCAAGAAACCCATCTAAGAAGGCTATTTATCCCCCAATAAGCCTTTTTCTAGCCTATCATAAAATACAATCGCTTCCTATGGAGAGATCAGGAAATTATGTAGTCAGACTTTTTGTGGTGAAAGTTCTATTGCGGAAAACAATCTAACAGAATGATGGTTTAAGTCTGAAAAGTCAACAATTGTACATTCCACTGTTGAGATATTTTTAAAATTTGCCAAAAAATTGTATTCTACTCATCACAATGCAGTCAAGGTGCTTCCAGTAGGGATTATCTTTGCAGGTGTATCTTTATAGTATTAGGATCCATAGGAAAGTTCCCAGCTATTTTACATATATAAGCCCTAGTACATTGGGGAAAGTTTCACCAGAACAAATGGCCCAACACCCCATATGAGGACAGTGCATGCCCTCAAATCACAGCTCAGTAAAGATAACAAAACTTCTACATGTGAGTAAATTAATAATATAAATTTACAAGCATGATTAAGATAAATTAATATTTATATACTACTTCCTCCTACTTGCATTCTTTTTATTTAATATCAGGAAGGCTGGATAGTCTTCCCCTCCTCTTGGGGAGTTGGAGTTTTTGGAGTCATATGCGCTGGGAAGAAATTAGATATGTGTTCTAAGAAGCATTAATCTATGTGAAATACTAATATGTCTTTGAAGTAAAGCAATAAAACAGAACACCACAGATCTATTGGAATTATAGATTTGCTTTAACTGCTGAATAATTGTTAGTTCAGGAAATAAACATAAAGTATGTAGAATCTTGCAAATTCATGAGTATATTTTCATAGGCAGAAATGCCATGACCAAAAAAAAAAGAAAAAAAAAAAAAGATGCAGCAGGCTTGGTGAATTTTGTTGAATGTTTGATGAGTTTACAGATCTTTTATCTTAACACTTACTACAGTTTGAGACTGGTGAATAATTCACAAAGAATATTTCATCAGACACATGTTGCCTTCTTTTTGCAAATAGCTCATTGTTTTCCAGATTCATTTGTTACTTGAAATAATTTTTTAAAAAAAGTAACCATTAACCATGTAGATTAATCCAAAATCATTATGCAAATATTTGACAACTTGGTTGGACTGTTTAGTTGTGATGAGCCAGATGAGTCACAAGGTATTCTTTCTATTCATGCAGTAGAAAAACAAGCATGTACTTCTGAAAGAAATACTTACACATGCGACTATGACATTTAGTTTTTAGTGAATACCCCTGCGTGTGACAGGGGAGCATGTGTTCTATGACCATTTGTGCCAGCAAAAGGCAATCATTCAAATGTGTATAGAAAGCAGACACAAAAGGGGATTGTCATTATCAAATAGCCAACACAATATACAATCTCATTTTTAGACAGGCAAATGAATTAACAATATGCTGTTGGTAGGGCAGATAAGTGACACTGAGGACACAAAGACAATCCCAGATACAATGCACATATTTGCATACTATTTGTCTATGTCCCCTTTTTGTAATTGTTTGATGCTGTTGGGTACCTTTTGTTAAGATGAAAAATAGTTCCTAGGCAGTACAAAACTAGGCTGATGACAGTAGCAGCAGCCATCCAATAGTCATCCTCAAAATTGATTTTGTTCCATGCTGTGCTATCTAACCATTGTCCTCAGGGTTGCTTGAGGAGGTGAAAATCACTTTGCGCTTTGTAATATACTTCTTCTATGACAACGGCTAAAAGGAGCTGTGTCAGAGGAGCTGTTGTGGGCGCTTTAAATAAGTGGAGGATCCTTCTAACCAAGGAAATCTGATATATCAGTATCCAATTAATTTATATCCATTTAACATACTGGATACAAACTTACAGTAATTGAGTTTAGAAGCTGGAATCAGTTTTCACAGAACAGTAACATACTGAATTATCTACAAGATTAATAATTTTTCCCTTCCTGCCACATTTACGTTTACTAAGCAACTGATGCAAAGTGGACAGTCACCATTGTTCTCTTTACACAGACTGGCTTCTCATTCAGTCACACCTTACACCTAACAGCCACTATGTTTTGCCTGTATTGGAAATGGTGAACACCACAGAGTGTGCTGTAATGAGCCAGATGTGCTTAAACAGAGATTAGGAATACAGAGCTACCATAGTCAGCTGCACCTGAATTTTATCTGGACACTTGTCAAAACTGGTTTTGCTAGTACTACTTTCCTCCACATAGTGCTGCTTTCCTCCACATTATACTAAAAGCATGTGACTGTCACAAGTGTTCCATCCAGACAGAGAATAAAAGTATGACAATAGCAGGTGTTAGTATTAACACATTTCAAAAATCCATTGTTGGCAGAAGTACAAGCATCTTGATTTACAGAGGTATTTGAAGGACTGTCATTCGATTTCAGTGGGAATTAAGTACCTGACCTGTTTAGGCATTTAGATAAATCTTACTAAACACCCATCTTCAACTCTAGGCAGCTAAATAGCTCTGTGTGTTTGATTTATAGCATTTAAAAGAGGTTGCTGAGGGTTTAACTCAACTCTGCCAGCACATTAAATACAGATGCTAGGCAGCATAAGACTCTGCAAAATAGTTAGAAAGTATTAGTTAACATAGGCTATTACCTTAAATCTTCACCTCTACGGGGTCTTGGAGGGTAAAAGAATTTTACCTCTCAACAGAAGTGGCAAAACCAAGATTAGATTGTCCAAGAGAAGGAAACAGAACCCGCAAAATCTTTTCTCAGACATAGCAAACCCAGTGGTTCTCTTGCCTGTAACTGAACTACACTATTAAGCATGAGGTTGAATAAACATCAGCCAAACTTGAGCAGGTTACAATTATTTGGGAATTTCTTGTTAATGACTATTGTGCAGACCACACAGCTGCCTGTATAGTAGATCTGTAAATATCCCTATAGTGTGTAGATCTGAAAATATCCGTGTGTATAGTGAAATTGCAGTCATTAGGGCCACAACAGAATACCATTTCCCTAGCACTCGCTACACAGCCAGTGAGTCTCTCGTTCCCCTGGTAAGGAGAATGGCTTTCAATTAATTCCTCAAAAAGGGGAAAAAAAATAAGAAAACAAAAAAGCAGCTGCAGTGTGCACATGGCATAAGCAGTTTACTAAGGCACTACAGTGCAGTGTTTTGCAGGCTGTTAAAGTAAATCTGGTGCTCCGGTGATAATGTGTATATTCATTCAGTATAAATGACTAAGTTCAAAAAAACGTACAATGAATCATGGTTGCAAGGCTGGACCTGCTTTGATTAACTACACTAGTATAATGAAATCCAACAGAGCAATCACTGAAACATTTAGGTCCAAATGTAAATCTTCTTGAACTCTGAAAAAAACATGTTAGGCAATGAGAGGGCGTATATAATACAGCTATATTTCATATAATGAAAGTGCAAGCAGTTGGAAAGAAAAGGGAATGTTAAAAAGTTGTTATGCTATGTTTGGCAAGAATGAGTAATTCTGAATATGTCAGTCTTGATAATCCAAAAAATGTGTGTTCTGAAGGTCAATAGAAGCATTTTCTATAGTGGTACACTAGTTATGCCAAATACAAAATAAATATTTATAAGACATTTTCAAGTATTAATACAGTACCATAGTGTGTCTTGGGGAATTAATCTCAGCTTTACATTAAGGGCACAGATTGATCAATGTAACAGAATTTTATTTAAAAGGTACTCATATAATCCATGGCACTTTCATTTCAGCAAGACTACAATGTTAAATTCCCATATCTCAAGCTTGTAGAGATGAAAGGTGTCTTACCTACCAAGAGGTAGAACGTGCTCTGTCTTCAGAAAACCATACTGTTCCACTATGAGCATGATGACTTCGTCAGGGTTCGGTTACTGGTCAGGCGTCTGGGCAGTAAGGTAGGTAATATTTCTGTTCTATGTAAATTATTCTGCTCAAAGAAGTGAAAGACTGAACAAAAATATTCTTTCACTTACAGAATACTGCATTTCATGCAACAAGCCAGAGCTATCACAGCTGTTGTGAAGGCTACTCTTTGTTAATTTGAAGGTGTATGTGCATATTAACTTCTAAGATTTAATAACCTTTTTCATGGCCCAAAGGCCTTAATATAACATCAACAGAATGCCTCACATAGTGAGTAGTGTAAGAGTTAGGACAGAGTGAAAATTTCCTAATCACCTGTCAGTGATTAAGAGGTGATGAGACTACTGGAAAGGAAGGACGATTTTAAGCATTATTGTTTTCCTAACACTAAACAATCTTTTTACAATGAAATATCATAATGGACTCAAGGGACAAAAAAATGGTTTAACTTGTCTGGAAATCGCAGTCAACCTCCAAGCCCCAGTGTCCACAGACAGACACTGAAATCTATCTTCCAACACCAATATAAGTATCCTTATCAAAGTTACTCATTCACTGCTGCCATAAATTTCTTTCAAAGCACTGACTAGTAAATGGAAAACATACTGCTTACTGCTCCTAAAATGTTTTCTACTCTATTTGTAAATTTCTCATTTGTTTTTTTTTTCTTTCCAATTATCCTGGTTGATAGGGAGCTTGATACTGAAAAGAATGAAACAATTCTTCTCCCAAACCTCTGCAGACAGGGTTGTACAACTTCACAACACAGGCAGAAAAATGAACTTACTTTGAAACTATCTTTTCCTTGGAAAATTTTGTAAAATGGCACTGGCTACAAAATTATTTGTATCTATATGCTAAGTTCCATACCATCACTGATTCCAAATATTAGAAAAATTAAACACAGTTTTCTCTATCACACACTTTGAAGGACAGATATTCTATACCACATGGAATTTTAAGCAGGTTATGCAAAGTTTCCTTGACCACCAAATGTCCTCTGACTTTTGGGAGTGCTGTGTGCATGTATTGACTTCCCACAAGCAGGAAAACAGTGGGAGCAGATTCCTCAGGACTGGGAAAATAAGACCATCAAGGAATTCCTATACAGACTGAGTGACAGTCAGCTCTGCTCAATGAAATGTTTAAGCATGTGTATATGTAAGAGAATAAAGCTTAGACATAAGTGCTCTGCATGATTTGTAAATGCCACATGGAGGGTAGGAAGACAGACGGTTGTTTTTGTTTCACTCAAATGTTTCTTGGGGCATGTGAATGTTATTTGTTAGAAATGAAGCAAACCAACTCTGTTTGGCCAGACTGTTTTAACAACTTGATTAGTCTGCTTCTAAACTCTAAAGGATTTCCAAACTTGCCTCTAATTTTTATAAATGGAAGCATGTGATGAAACTGAGCTGCCTACATCCTAACCATAGAGTTGAGTCGGAACATACATCACGCGCTTTTTTGCCAGAGGGGAATGCTGGGACCACACACAGTCTGCCCAGCCATTCCTGCAGTAGTGTGTCCTGCAGAGACCTCTCCTGGCAGAGCTCAGGATGTCACGCTGGGCTCCTCTCCTTGGCCACGGTGAGCCTCTACTCAATCTTCTGATTGCTGAAAGACAAGCCTTGAAAATTTTTTTTTTTTTGTTTGTTTGTTTTTGTTTTTTCGGGTTTTTTTGGTTTTTTGTGGTTTTTTTAAAAATTTTTTTTGGTGACCCGTTTTTTTCCCCAGCTCTCTTATGGAGCAGTTTCTACAAAATCACAATGGTTGTTTTATTTCTAATGGTAGTTGGTGATAAAGGACAACTCTAGATCACAAGTTTCCATTAATCAATCATATGCTGCTGTGTCAGGTAGGTCATACATTCTTTGGCATTTACTCCAACTAGTGAAGACTGAAAATGTATTAATACTTGAAAATTTAAAAAATACATGAGGAAGTTTAGACCACAGGATTGCAGCATTATTAAGGTAGAGTACAGTTGAACTAGTGCTTTCCAATTGTATGCTGACAGCAGATTAAAGCAGTGGGAAAAAATGTCCCAGCAGAATAAAATATCTGTGATAAAACTGCAAGAACCCCAATGGTGGAATAACCTTACATCAGGCACCAATTTATGGGGTAAATTTTAGAACACATATTAGGGGGGTAAAAAAACTCTCATCAGCATGAGATTTAAGTGACACTGTCTTCTGCCAGTGATACTGCTGTATATACCACAGTTCCCTTGAGTGATTATGCCAATAACTGCAGCATTGGGATCGGTCACCTATTAATCAGGAGGAGAAAACTTTTACGTCTCTTCTGTGAAGAATTATGAACTGGGGAACTAAATGCAGGCAAACAGATCCAATAACTTTATTCTTACAGCAGAGTGACATAAGCAAATATAAATCCCAATAGTGTTATTATAATGCCTGCTAAGCTAATTGAGAACATATTCATTTGCTTCGACTAAATAAATTACTGTTACAATTATGTGACCCCAAGGTCATCTCCTTTAGGAGATGTCTAGCACTTGAATTAACTATTCAACTCTTCACAGTAAGTGGCCACAGCCAATCAATGCCAAATAAATACTGCTGAAATATGCATTTAATTATCCTAACACTTTAGCTTCTAAACCCTTTTCTTTGCCAGCAGTATTTTTGTTTGCTAATTTATTCTGGAAGGGTGAGAGTTTTCTGAGTCTAGTCCGAGCATCATCTTTGTAAACTCTGATCCCAAAAGAGTTCACAGCCAACCATCACAGATAGAACTGGTTACAAAGAGATATTCCTTTGATATGGTGGAGCAAAATTTTTTTATTCCAAATTCTTTTTATATTGTTGGTTGCAAGAAGAAAACACAGGTGATTTTTATGTCGTTTCGAAATCATGAGCCTCCAATGTGCTTTGCCAGGTTAGCTAAGGACAAAATACCTCTTCTAAATGAAGAATCCATGTTTTGCCAAACACAGAGTAACTACAGATGAATTAAAACTGAAATTTAAATGCCAGTGAGCTCGCTACAGATTTTGTTTTTGAAATTGTACTGTACAAGTTACACATCAACTATTTGTGGTGTAGCAACAGTAGCAGCAGTAGTTGTAACAGAAGCAGCCATAGTTGCAGTAGTATTTATAATAACAAATTGTTATAACAAATTAACTGACTTCCCCTTTTCAAGGGATTTGTTATCATTTGGGTATAGAAAAAGGAGATCTGTGGGGAGTATGGGGTCTTCTAGCTCTATCACACTAATTGCCCCTATTACTGTTCTTATTAATCTGTTTGGTTACTCCATTAATCTGTTTGGCTACAGGTAGAGTTAATGTTTAAGGCAGTTTTTGTGTTGTGTAGTTCCCCTGGCTGGGACTCCTCCAATTTGCTTTGCGTGCTACAAAAAACATTAAAATACAAGTTCTTCTGAAACCTAAAAGCTGCTTTCCATCCTCCTGACTTGTTAAAACTAATCCTAATGAATCTTGGGTTTGTAAAGCCTAGGCCCATGCCTATAAACCCAGTTTAAGCCCCTTACATAAGTAGTGTATTGGACTCCTCTACTGGAGCACATTGTCCCTCGAGGAACACACAGTTGTTATTTATGCTTCTCATATTATGTATTAGTCCCCAGAAATAAGGAGGCTCCTGACCCTTCTTCAGTAAATTGGAGAAGAATTAAATTTGCTATTTATTTGCACCACTGTAAATAAGAGGTCAGCTTGGTCCTGCATATAGAATAATCCTTGCATAACTAAAAATGACTTGTCTTTTATTCTTGTACCCTTTTCTAGATTTTGCGTGGTTTATCATGTAAATAAACAAACATATCCAACTGCAGTATTAAAAATACTGCAGTTGGATAAAACTCTAATTTTGCAGTTACTTGTAATATAATTTTCATTAATATTAATTATTTTGAAGAGAAGAATAAAAGTGATGACATCCTGCAGACTAGTAGACTTCATACTTTCAGAAAAAAAAATTTCGTTAATTTTTAAACAAGAGGCATTCATTATTATGCTTTCTGTGGCAAGACTAACTTTTTTTGTAAATTATGACCATAATTAGGCCTCTCATAATGAACACCACTATTACTAAACAGTACAATTTATATAATGTCTCCACTCTAGGAGACTTTGCTTTTTTATTGAGGAGAAAAGGCAGATAATGACTGAGATTATAGTTTAATGCTATTATTTTTAAGGACATTGCAAAAAACAATTATAGACTATATTAATCTTTTAAAAAAAATTTAATCAAACCGTGTCTGTTTAGCCAGAAAAAGAATGGAATTATTTGTCCTGACTGTATTGCAGTGTTGATAGAGAAATGTACAAATTAATTTATACCCAGGTGATATTTTTACATAATGTAAAACATTTCTATGTCATTCATGTACTTAATTTAAATCTGGCAGAACTATGTATAGACAAGAATTACCTGAAATTGCTACTAGCCAAATAAGGAATGTCTTCACAATTACTTCTAGATCAGGGAAACCTTTTATTCAAGTGCAAATACAAACTATTTGCAGGTTTGTCTGTGAAAATCTTTGGAGATGGCCTGGTTTTGAAGTCAACACAAAATTGTTATCAAAGAAAAGGATTTTATCTACATTTGTTCTTGTTTTTTCCAAGCAGAGGAAAAGACTAACATGACATAGGTGACCACTCCTAGAACTAACATTCTTAACATCAACACCTGAGAGTTTGTGCAAAAAGGCACCAAGAGAATGCTTATGATTTGTTCGTAGTATTTTCTGAATATTTCAGCTGAATTCAGAAGTGCTTCATGAAACAAAAAAGGGGCAAATTTTGCTGAGTTCAAATACTGATCAGCTAATGGCAGCTCCTAGGAAAATGCTGATTTAGCCACAGTTCACATATGGCACATTCTCTTGCTGTTTTCTTGATTAAATATTTGACTGCATATTCCTATTTGTGTTGTAAGATGGTTTGGAAAATTACACAAATTTAGTTCATTTTTTTGATAATGCCTAAACTACTTTGGAGCAGAAGTGTTTCTCATATTACAAGTAATCTATCCTTCTAAGTTATCTTAAGGGTAATGATTTATGAAATCCTGCTGAGAACATTTGTACTGTAGCTCTATGATTTTTTTCTCACCACAATTTTAGTGAAAATCAACATTATTAGAAGAACAAAGCAGTGTGATTTGGAGAGAACCAAACCACTAGTACATGGATTTGATTCAAAGTGGCATTTAAAAGTTATACCCGAGGCTTGCTGAGCTTTTGGTCAGGCTGTGTATGTCAGATTATGTTATGTACCATCAGGAAGCCAGAAAGGGCAGAGGAGAGGGCTTTCCATCATTTGCAGTCTAAGCATATGCCTTATGATGACATTAGACACATTTCAATCCTTAAAAAATTGGAGGTGGCTGGATATTTTCTGTCTAACTGGACCTTTGCAGGTATTTGTAAAGAGGCTCAATAAATACTTGTAGGGGGAAAAAAAGCCCCAAAAACCCCAGAAATTGCCATGGAAGGAAAAGACACTGTTTGGTTTTGAATGAGAAAAATTAAAACAGAATATTTTGGTTTAGCCCAGCTCAGCCCAAATCAAAAAGTCATGATCTGACAAACAGAAAAGAAGCTTTTCATTTCACATCAGTTTGACATCAACTAATGTCTGTCTGAAGTGCTGTTATGTGCCATGAAATTTTTAGCTCTCTGTGCTGGGGACCTGAAAGCATGTTTCAGCTGTCAAATCCAAGCACCCGTCCTAGCCCTGTCCTAATAAACCTTGTGCGTACGTCATCCACCTCCCACTTTTTTCCCTTCTTCTTTGCTGTTCTTTCCCTAGGAAAGGAATTGAACTCACAAAGACAAAACCATGACATGCAAGCATCACTCCTCTTGTCTTGCCAGCTGTGGGTGCAGGACTGCAGACTTTTCCATGGAGATAATAGGCTCTTCGGACAGAGCCATAACCTTGCCAGATGAACCCTGCTTTACTTTGCTCTCTCTGAATTAAAGAAAAAGATCTCTCTGGGGAACATGTGTACTTTCAACATACCAGAATATGGCATATTTTCTATAAAGGACTGTATTCTGATGTTCATTCTTTAATCTGTAAATAACTTCAAAGAAGTTTGTCAGACTATTGTGGGACAGGAGGTTAATGAATTGTGTAATGAAGGAAGAAGAGCTCCCCCATGTCCTGATCTAAGTGATGTGTTTGCTTGTTAACTGCTGAATTCATAATACATCTTAGCTATAACTAAAACATTTTTGAAGCCAAATTCTTAATTAAAAAAAGGTAGTTTCCTACAACTAAAGAACAGCTCCTGCTACAAGATATTCGAATATATGAACAAAAAACCTAAAGACTAAGTCTAAAAAGAGATGTACTAACATTGCTGGCTACAAATTTTTTGCATTACCTATGTTTCTATTAAAATGCACAGACAGCTAGAATGGAAGATTCTTCTTGAAAAATACTTTCTGAAGTGTTTTACCTTTTGTACAACAGGCACAGTTTTACAGCGAGTCAAAGGAGACTATAGATCTGCCACTGTTACCCTAGTTATGGAGCATGAACACCAACTTACTAGAAAGAAAATGAACATGCAGCCTTATAGCCCCAAATTGGCAGTATTTTGTACGTTTCCTGATCCACCTTGATTCAACTCAATATATCTTGCTTGTGTCTTGCAAGCATTTTTGACAAAATATGTTAAGCATCTTTTAATATCACCTAGGCACATCCAAAATATATTCTGTGTATTATAAGACTGTGAGAGTGCATGACAGTATTTTAGGTAAAAAAAAAAAAAAATCAGCATGCATTATATATCATACTGGCTGCTTCTTACCAATGAAATATGGGCACCCTTTGCAGTAGCTGTCCTTTGTTAGGATTTAAAACTAGGCAGAGTTACAGCCCAGATAGGCTGTAGACGATTTCCTTCCCGATAGGAAACAAACCTGTGCCACAACAGGGTAGAGCCCTTGCTGAGAGTGGTAGTGTTCATGCAGGCAGGTTAGCTGTAAGTATGGGTCAAAACCAGAGCAGATACAGGCAGAAAAGCTTTGTCTCGCTGCTGTGTGTCTTTGGGTCAAGCCATGTATCTGTGTGCTGAAGCATGGTTTTCACAGGAAAGTAATATACATTAAGGAGTCCTCTTACTCCTCTGTCAACTAGGAAGTAGTGAGTGAAAAAGAGCACCCCTGGAATTACCTTTTTTCAGGGCATGGGTCAAGAGAGTTGACAGAGGGTCCCTACATCATCAGGTCTAGGTGGGCCAAGGCTGCATGAGAGATGTGCTTAGTGCCTAGTGCTTACTCCAAACTGAGGACAAACATAAAACGTAATGTGATTCCTGTTTCCACTGCCCATTTTCAGGGCTGATAGCAAAGCCATGGTTTTCCTTTTTGGGCTCTGTAGCACTGTGAATGCTGCTTCTGCATAATCATTCCACCAAAGAAACTGAAGGTGGTTCACTTGGAAAGGCAGAGGCCATAAAAGAAATATTAAGAATGAGTTGCTGTAATCAGGCAAAAAAAGAGACCTTTGGCAATGTTTTTTGTGATGGGAGCATGAACATGGTGTTGTGGAGGCCATTCAGATGAGAAAAAAAAATTAGAAATTCATCTCCATTGATTAAAAGCTAAATAAAAAGCTTAGACAGACATGGGAACAGCAAAAGAATACACTCCTTGTATTCAACCATAAGTTCTCAGCAACCTTTCTTACATTGCTGAGAATGATTGTCACATTAGCACAGCTCAAGTGAACCAGTCTGAATAAAATTTTTTTCACCATGGTAAGGGTGGTAAGAAACTGCAGTGGCTTCTCCAGAGAATCTATGGACTCCTTATCCCTGGAATTGTTCCAGGCCAAGCTGGATGTTGCTCTGAGCAACCTGGTGTAATGGAAGATGCCCACTAGGGTGGAAGGAGGGTTGAAAATAGAAGATCTTCATGGTCCCTTCCAACCCAAAGCATTCTGTGATTCAATTATTCTGTGAAATCAGGCTCTTACAGACAGTAATCTTAAGAACAGTGTTAAAGACCATGCTTGTTCTTGTCTTGTAAACCAGAACACCTATGCTTGCAGTACTCTTTCTCTGTGTTTATGGAGTAAGACTTCTAGTGTCAAACACCTTTTGCTGTATTTTTTCTGGTGAAATTTCAACCATTTACGCTACACCATTAGCTCTGGAGAAAGGTAGCTGTTTCTGAAATTTTAGTATTTGGGGGAATACAGAAGATGTTTCCTTGGTCATGGCTTAACAGTGCTTGTTTACTGGCATGGCAAACCAAGGAAGTTGAGGGAAAACCAGTAACACAAGTATCAGCCACCAGTTTTCTGCTATCCTGGTATTGTACACATTGTACTAACCCAAAAAACCTGGCTGAACCAATTCCAACCAACACACATTTGAATATCAATATAGAAATGTCACAGAATTATATTCTACATACAGAATGCAAAGATAAATGAAAGCATCCCAAAATGAATGAAGACACTGGTGGCCAACAGACTGAAAATACTGTTTGTTATAGCATATGATCTGGCTTGAATGACATTATTTTGGAAAAACTTCACAGGCTCAATTGCATTTTACAGCTGAAAATATTGACATTGTTGTGACAGACCATGCTGAACAGAACAACAAATTGGTATTAGAAAGCAGAGAGCTCTAGGAGAGAATGCCAAATTTAATGTTCAAACTACTTTTGTGTGGAGGAAATACAACATTCTCGCTTCGTACAAATTGATAAGCGAGGCTTTGCTTTGTGGTGCTAATGGTGAGGATGAAAACTCAATTCCAAACTGTCTAAGGTTCTGTAAAAAGATACCCTTGAAATAGCTCCAAGCAATTAATTCCAGTCTTAGAGCATACTGATAAAAGCTTACTGTCCTCCTTACCTTCTACTCTTTCTAATTGTTACTCTCAAATCCTTTCACTAAACTTTGTTTGAGGGAGCCAACCCAGCTTCAAATATTATGAAGCACTTTATTAGTAAAACAGCTTTTCAAAGGAAAAATGTCCAATACACACAAGGTTTATCAAAAAGTGCAGTGGCTTCAGATGTACTTTGCACCACAAGTGTTGCTCAGATTTGATACAAAATTTCTGATTAAAAAAACAGGGAGCAAGCCATGAATATCTCCCAAGTCAAACACAAAACCAGTATAGAGCTCTACCAAGAGTTAGCCTGAGACTTCTGGATTTCTCTTGGTCTTGTATTCATATGGTAACACAGAATATATTTTGTGCTCCAATAGTAAGGAAAACTGGGAGATGAGTATAAACACAATTTTTGTGTGTTCAAAAAATCCTTCTCAACTTCGGGATACATCTTGAAGTAAACAGATCACTGTCAAATATGCTAGTTTTACACTGATAAAGAATAGAAGATGCTGCTACAATCTCAGTTAAGATGCACAGGAGGGAAATTTGTTTCTAGTCTTGTTTATTTGCAATATTTTCTGTAGACTGCAGGCCTCCCATTTTCTTAGACACTGAGACTTATTCCTTAGGTACAACAAGTGAAGATTTCTGAACGCATCAGGGGTCAATATCACTAAACATAATGATGATAAACACTTTAATAGCAAAAGATGAGACAAGAAACTTCTAGTAGACAAGCTATAAGCCACATCACTTGACAAAAGTCATTAGAAAATCCAACCTTTTACATCACTGAATAAAAATAAACTGATGTGGGTTTATTTTTCCTTTTGTGTCTGGTGAAAAGGTGCAAAATGACAAATCATCAAAATTTACTTTGAATTCTTGCAATACAGAGAGGGGCATGGTTGATTTTGAAACCAATACTTTCCAAATAATGGGCTTTCATTTCAAATAATCTGTGTTTCTACACAAGCAACAAAGTGTCCTTTGTTGAATAGCAGGATTGTTATCTTTTGCCAAGTTGAATGTCCTTCACATGGAGCCTACCTATTTAAGCTGTGATATCAGAAGATCTGAAACAGTAGCTAATATACAAAGACAAGATGAAAACCTAGCACATGACTTTCCAGCTGAGTAAAGGGATTGTTTTGAGAAATGAGAATTGCTGCTAGCCCCAATGCCTCACTGATGCAGCACTTCCAGCAGCCTTTTCCCAGGGAGTCTCCAGTTGTTAAAAGAGGAGCAAATGCCTGAAGAAATGGCCAGTGAGAAACACACAGGGAATAACAGTGCTGCAAGGCTTGCTGTGAAACAAGTTACCTTCTTCTCTATCTCTTAATCTTTAAATGTTCACCTCTGACTTCTCAGTGATCTTTTCTTTTGTCTGGCTCAAAGGCCATTGCAGAGCTTTTCCCTGTCAATTCCCTGTATTTTTTTCCCTCCCCTTTACTTCTCTTTTCCTCACTCAGACTTTTCTTGCTCAGATTCATCCTTGTGCTACCTGTAAGAGAAGGGTAGAAGTCAGAAGACTGACTGTTCCCATTCTGGTGCCCTTCATTTGCCTCACGTGAATATTGATCAACAATAGCTCCAGGAAAACTCTCTGCCCAGAAAGTGCAGACTATGCGTAAAGAAAGGGTAAAGATGCTGTGAAAAGTGGAGGAAAAATAACGTCTTGTCCTCTAACCTTTATGCTTTTTCTCTAACCTTTTTTTCAATGAGGCACACATGTGCTACGTGCGTGTTATGTATTTTTAGCTATGGAAAATGGGGGCTAAGCAGTCACAGGCCCACCTGTGGCTTGAGGTGTGCTCTGGGTGTCAAAGAGCCTTGGCTATATGAGCCAACCTTGCTTCCCCTCTCCTGCACAACAGCATCTAGGGGCTGAGCTAGGGTGGGAAACAGGGAAAAATGGTGATGGATTACCAGAGCCCCTGCTTGTGAGCAGTAATGGCTGCACCAGGGTGTCAGTGGGAAAGACTAAGGGATTAGGACAGCTCTAGGAATACCAGGACCTGGACTAGAGGGCTGTGCAAAGAGTTCTGACTGAAAGGTCTGAGAGAGGCAGGGGGGACAGTGAGGATTTCAAGTGTCCATGCTGAAAGACAGGAACAGGATTTGGAAAGTAAGAGCTGTTCAGGACTCTGAGGTCATCCTTGCAGACAGATTTATTACAAGTGGAAATATGTAGGGGAACAAGTAGAGGACTGGAGTTTGGACTAGCTCAGACGTTGCAAAGAAATGAAAAAGAATATTTCTGGAGAAAAACCAGAAAGTTTGAGACCTAGAATAAGTACTTCTTTGTTGAGGGAAGGAGGGAATGGAAGCAGAGATAAAATTGTAGCTCTATCTGCTTGACTCTTACAATGTTCCTGGGGGCCAGGAGGAATAGTGGAGAACATTTTGCACTTCCTTTGCTTTTATCCCTTCAAGAATTAAAAGGTGAAAGACCAAAGAAGCATAGAATTTCTCAAGTTGGAAGGGACCCATGAAGATCAAGAATCACAGAATGGGTAAGGTTGGCAGGAACTGTCAGTGGAGTCATCTGGTCCAACCTCCCTGCTCAAGCAGGGTCATCCCAGAGCACATGGTGCAGGATTGTGTCCAAACAGTCCTTGTGGATCTGCAGTGAGAGAAACTCCACAACCTCTCTGGGCAATCTGTGCCACTACACAATCATCTGCATAGTAAAGATATTCTTCCTCATGTTTAAATGGAATTTTTCTGTGCATTAGTTTGTGCCTGTTGACTCTTGTCCTATTGCTTGGCACCACCAAGCAGAGGCTCCATCCTCTCTTGACACCCTCCCTTCTGATACTTGAATACATTGACAAGTTCTTCCTCCTAGATGTCTCAGCCTTTCCTTAGAATTGAGGCTGTAGTCTCCTAATCATCTTCACAGCCCTTGACTAGGCCTGTTCCAGGAGCTCCATGTCTTTCTTGTCTTGGGGAGCCCAGAACTGGACACAGTTCTCCACACATGGCCTCACGAGGGCAGGACAGAGTAAAGGGTCAGGATCACCTCCCCCAGCCTGGTGGCACTGCTCTTCCCAATGCACCCCGGACACCGCTGACCTTCTTGGCCACCAGGACACACTGCTGGCTCATGGAATGTGACCCTCTGGAATCCTCCATTCATCCAGTTCTCAATCCACCTCAGCATCCATTTATCCAGTCCACACTTGTGGACTTTGACAATAAGGGTAACATGGGAGACAGTGTCAAAAAATGATCAAGTAATTTGCTCCTTACAGGATTACCTGAAAATAAACTATATATCTAAATCATTTAATGCTTGCCTAGAGAGCTTGAGAAATTCCAGCAATTATCTAGGCGATCATCATAAACATACATAACTCTCAGTTTTCCAAGGTCTAAATGAGAAAAATGAAATTTGTAAAAATCTCTGATGGATGAAAGATTGAAACACAGATTGGACTAAGTGTTATGGTATGGCTGAAAACATCAAAGACTGCCATTTATTTTTGAGGCTAAAAGCTGTAAATGATTTCAGCAGAAGTCTCTGGTTACTTTTGTGTTATGAAGTGCATCACAATTAAATTATTTAAAAGTTAAATGCCAATGTGTTAACACCCAACACAGTAGGCAAAAATTTTTTTCCCTTGGGAAAATTGCAATATTATTGGAATGATAGCTTTAGTAGAGGTTACTCTCCAAAATTAGTGTCTTATTTAATTAGATGAAAAGTATTTTAAAAATGAAGAGAGACTATGATACTTATGTGCCAGTCACCTATAAAATAACTATGTTACTACTACTACTACTACTATTATTATTATTATTATTATTATTATTATTATTACTATTATTGCTACTACTACCACTATTATTATTATTCTGGTAGGCTTGCATTTGCCAGTTGGTGAAATTTAATGTGTTTTTCCTCTACACTAAGTTAATATCACAGTCAAACCAATATGAACAGGATGCACATCCTTCAGGAGAAGGTTTACACCCTTCACAAGAGAAGTTAACTATGAAGAGAATCCAATGTTCATGTTAAATTAAGGCTTCATCCACTGTGTTTAATTACTGAGTAAATATGCACTAGGTATATGCTTTGAATATAGAAACAATTAATTGCCTCCTAAGGTGAGATAGTTCTGTGTTATTTCTCTTAGCCTACAGTTGCTTGGTTTTGTATATTTCTCTACCTTGAACTCTTCTCAAAGTATGTTATAAAAAGCTCAAATGGCCTGGTCTGTATGCAGAAACTTTCAATGAAGAAATAGCTCTAAGCTCTTCCAATAGATATTTCAGGAACTACTTTTGAAAAAGTCTTCCTAGATAAAATATGCTGAAGACACTATCCAAAACTGGAGAAAGATCAGTGAATGAGGAAATAGCTTGGTGTTGGCAATTTTCAATGTACCAGACAGAAAATTATTAACAGCCCAATACAGTACTAAGGAAACTCCATGTGCCAAGTCATTATTCTGCTCTTCAGCAAAACACAGTGCCTCAGTAAAAAGGGGATTGTGGTCTTAGATCCTTATCATGATTAGATGAACCTTGCCCAGAGAACCTTTATATTTCTTTTGTGACATTTGTGAACTGCTTTGTGGGAATTTGTACACAGACATGTTAACTTCTCAGGTCATATGACTATTCTACCTATGGAAAGAAATCAAGCATGTATGAATGAAAGCTAAAACTCTTGTTCTTACTCTGAAAGAAATGGTAATTTAGTAACTACATGTTAGAGTGCTGTGGTTTTCAAGCTGTGATACTTGCATTGTTTGCAATTCACAAAGACTGCTTTGTTAATCTTCAGAATGACACATGAAGCAAAATTAAAGAGCAGAGAGTTTGAGGTTAAGAAGAGAACTATTATAGTTCTGTCAGACTAGAGGAAAAGGGTCAATTAAGCAGAAAAACCAAACCTTATTTTAGATTGTGGTGCTGAAAATAAACAAAAAAGGACAGTAGTGTATGTAAATGAATATTAGACATTATTTATTAGTTGAATGTTTATTATGAAATACAGAATACTAATAGTTTGTTAAAACAAATGTTTAGTGGGACACTGTAGCATTCTTAACCAATTGCACTTTTCATAATTGATACAAACAGACAGAAACTATCACTGAAAACTTGCTCCTTGGTTCCTGGATTTTTGGTAGTCAAATACGATATTATCCTTTCAAACAGAGAGGAATGACAAGGGATGAAACAGGTGACATAATAATGTATTCAAAATACATGAGTTTTTAGTTCAAATAAGTAAGGAGAAGTATTATTTCCTTTCCTCCCTCCCTCCCCTCCCTCCCCTCCTTCCGCCACTTCCTTCCTTTCTTTCTTTCTTTCTTTCTTTCTTTCTTTCTTTCTTTCTTTCTTTCTTTCTTTCTTTCTTTCTTTCTTTCTTTCTTTCTTTCTTTCTTTCTTTCTTTCTTTCTTTCTTTCTTTCTTTCTTTCTTTCTTGGACAGAATAGGAAGGAAGGAAGGAGAAAAACATTATGTAAATAAACAGGAAATGAAAAGACAAAGCATGAAAAATTACAGACCATCTCTGTAGTTGTAACTTATCATTTAGATTAAAAAAAAAAAAAAAAAAGGTTGTTTCAAGATAGAAGCCTGATGGATTTAATCTGAAGACACTAAAATGTTCCAGGCTCTTCTGCAAAATGTAGTCTGATTCTCCCGACTTCTGTTTTCCTAAATGCTGGTGCGGAGCTTTTGGAGCAACTGAGTCAATATGAAACTTTTGCAGAGAGAATAGGGCTTGCTTTCTATTCTTATACAGGAACAAGATAGGCAATTTTATTATGGCAGATCTCTTTCCTGATTCAATACAACAGATTCTGCTGCCTTGTTGCACATGCAGATATATACAACTGTCAGCAAACTCATTTAGTGAATGAATTCAACACACTGTTCTCACTTCTGTTTTCAGTTGCCTTACAGAAAAAAGTGTCCTTCTGAATTGCATGAGTAACTGTTAATTCACTTTCCTTTTTCTACTCTTGAGATAACTTGTTAAATTAATCCTGTCTTCATTTATTTTATAGCATCTTCATGTTTTAATGCTGACTTTGTGGACATCGGTTTCAGTCACTGTTTCAAAGCCATGACTTTTAAGAGCCTTACATATTTTAGATAGATTTACTGTTGACCTTTGTTAAGAAATTGAATGATTTTGTTGTTACTAACATTTCTATAATTGATATTGTTGATATTGTTGGTGCCACCAGGGTACTTCCTTTAAATGAAATACTATGTCTTGGCTGATAATCTCACTTAACAAAAATCTCACTTAGAAAATCAGATCATTGTTATTTAATTTTTCTTAGCTTTGAAACAAAATGTATCTTTAACCTCTTCAATACTAGGCAACTATAACTTACAACTCATTTAAATTACACCACTGCTGTAGTTTTTGGGGTTTTTTCCTTGTTTCCTGCAGCTCATTTTCACTCATCATCAAATAATAAAAGTCAGATAATAATGCTGCTTAAGTCACTGCTATGTTACTGCTGAGATATCCAACTTATTCTAAGATGAATAAATAAATATTTTTTAATCTTTAAGGAAAAAAAAAAAAAAGCATTCTGCTGTAGAAAAGCAGCATGAATTAATTTGATTTCCAGAGATAAACTGCCTGAATCAGAGAAGTGTCTACCACAAATGTTTGCTCCATGGCATATACAGCCTGGCATGTTGATTGGAAACTTTAGTTTTCTCATGGCAAAATGTATTCTATCATCCATCAGCCTTTTTTTTTTTTTTTTTTTTTTTTGTAAATTCAGATTCAAGTGCACAGTTTCAGAGAAACAGTATGCCACTTAAAATTTTCACACTGAGGGTGAATTCAACTCAGTCATCCTTAAACAAAGCATAAACTAAATGTCCAGTGAAAGTGGTGGATACTTTAAAGCCTTCAATTTATTGAGCACAGGGGATGAATTCTCTTTGCCTCCCACAGAAGCAGTCCTAGCTCAGCATATGAGCTGGTGTTTCCATTTGGTGGCCAGTGAAGGGTGCTTGATTTAAATCATATGAGATGGTATGGATTACATCCCAGCCTGGTGAACAATAGGATGCCATTTATCCAACTGCCTCTTCCTTCCTGTTTCTTTCAGTAAATCCATGGGCAGAATCACATCACAGTGATGAGATAAAAGAGCGAGCAAGCTCATATTACACTTTCCTATTGTTAGTTATTTAGTACTTCTTACTATAAAATCATGTTGATAATATCATCCAGTTCAGGACTGAATTTCTACTTTGCTATTAACCACCTCAATATGAATGTTTTGGCAAGTTTAGAGAAAATGTTTTGGGTGGTTCTGAGAAAATGTTTTGCTTGTATTAGAAATTATTAATTTAGGAAACTCCAAAACACCAGTGCTTTGAGTGAGCTCCTTGAAATACAGCAGGTGAAATTGTCTGCATTGAAAACACAATTTCTACTATCTGCAGAGAAATTTATGTAACATATCTAGACAACATATAAGCCTTTGAAGCCTTCAAAAAATTGGTAAATGTGCACTGAGATTTTTTACCATATCAGAAATATAGATTTCCCAAAACCTTGAGGCATTTACCATTTATTCAAGATGCTCAAGTCTTTTATAGCTCAATGTCCTAGGACTAAGAACTGGAATCAAGGAAAATAGAGATGAACATCCCATAGAGAACTTTGGAAGCAGAGTCAGTGCTGGTAGCTGGCCAGGACAGAACAGAAGGGGACTCAACAATATAGATAAGAGGGTTTTTTTTTTTTTTTTGGGGGGGGGGGGAAGCAAAGCAGAACACTAGAGATTGTTTTGAATAAAAGACTGTGAGTAAAACAGTGGGTGTGATGGCCTGCAACAAAGAGGAATATTCACAGGATTTGAGAGTAACTAGGCCATGAAGAAGAAAGTAACAGTGACAATTTAGTGTTAGAACTGAAAAAAACCAAACTGGAGTGGTTGTGGCAGGACTCAAAAAAGCCAGAAGGAACTGTATCTGCTCATATTCCCTAAAGCCCACATCAGATCCAAGATACCCTCGCTGCCAGCAAGTACAGCAGGTGTGATGGCTATTGCTGCCCCTTGGTTCCAGTGGTACAGGTCCAGGAAGGCAACGCTTTTCATGTCTCAGTTTGATACCATGTGATTCTTAGGGACAGAAAGGACAGAGGAGTCAATGCTTTAAAATGCTTTTTAAAACTTCCTAAAATTTCGTATAAAGTACTCACTGAAAGAATGATTGGTGGGATTATGAGCATGCAGAAGCAAAGAAAATCAATATTAAGAGTATTTTCAATTTTGTTCATCGAAGCATAGTTATTACATAACCCTGCATTTATTTTCATCTCATTCTCCTTCAGTATAAAGAAAAAGCTTGGTTTGGGCATTTTACTCCAGTTGTCAAGTAACAGAAAGGTTGCTGATGGGATCCATCTCACATCTGTTGCAGGAGTTTGGGGGTGCCACTGAATAGAGCTCATGAAAGGGCTGGTGGAAAAGGGCTGGTGGAATAGGGCTGATGCAATACTAAAGACAGCCTAGCTCTGAAAACAGTGCTGTGCCAGTATTTGTATTTACAAAATGTCCTGTCACTGCTGCAGCAACTTTGCTGTTTCAGACGAGTTATAAACCAAAGTTTTCATGGGCAGACACTAATTGTGCATTTCTATTTTATGGGTGGCATTTTAAGACCATGTTGAATAATCTGTAAAGTGCTGACCATTCATAGCTGTAAGTGAGATCAGTGATCCAATCCTCTGAATCTATTAAATTATAGAAAATGCTAATTGTGCTGAAAAAGCTAGCCATATAGTTTTAAATTAAATACCTAAAATGACTGTACATTTAATAACAAGATTCCCATTCCTCAGTTGGACATCTTAGAGTAAGATTGGTAATATTTTTGAATGAGGAAGTCAGAAATGAAGCCTGGACGGTTACACCCTTAAGGCTATTTTGAAATAATTGACATATAGGTTGTTTAGCTCATGTCATAGAAATTGTTGCTCTGAATATTTCAAAAGTTAACTTTGCAATAAATAAACAAAAAGGAGAAACATGGGCAGTGATGTCCAAAATGAATGTGAATGTGCAGCTTCAAGTAGAGAAGTGTGAGCCCTATGTCTCTAGTAAACTGAGGTTCTTTTATTTTACAAAATACTTTGAAAATTTTTGATTCTCTGGGCTGAAGTCTGAGAAATTGTGAACAGCCTCTGCTATAGAATAGCATGTAATTCCAGCCTACAATTCATTTTGTGCCCTTAAAATGGAATACATCCTCTGAAAGAATTTTCTCTCATTTCTAGAAATTGCATGATAATTTATTTTTGAACCATACAGTCTAAATGAAAAACACCATACCACCAGTGTTTTTGCAGACAGGCAAAGCACTGGAAATCTGGTAGAATTCTGCTCTACCAGAGTGCAGCACTTTGCTGCATCTAGATGTATTGGCACATCATAAAGTATTCTGCCAATTAATTCTGCTTGCAAGCAGGATTTTTTTGTGGGCTACCTACAAATATCTTCTTTTCTTCAATTAGTTTTTCTCTTTCTTTGTTAGAAAAAGACAACAAAGGTTTTATATCATATACATCAATCTGAAATATCTAGTAACATATAAGCCTTTGAAAAATTGATAAATATACACAGATTTTTTTCCATATCAGAAGTTAAGATTCCCAAAACCTCCAGATGTTTTAGTTTTATAAAATCAAAACACATTACTGTCAGAATGAGTTCCTTTATACTTTTGACTAATGGCTGAGCTGAATACCTACAATAAGGATAACACTGGAAGAAACACTGGCAGGCATTCTCATTTGCAGTACCTGCAGTGCCAAAACTGCACATCTGACCAATACATCAATACAAGAAATTAAATTAGACCTAGTGCAATATCGCCCTTATAAGATACCCACAAAAAAAAAAAAAAAATAGCCATCTGTCTTCAATAGTTTCAGTAGATTGGGTGTTCAATACCTGAATCAAATGCCTGCATAAAGCTCTACACAGGCCAGCCCTACCTGATCACACTAGAAATAATCATCAGCATGGCTGAACAACCACGGTTTTTCAGTTACAACTTCATTACAGATTTCAGTGGGGCACAGTAATTTTCATACAGTGATTTGTCTGTAAATACTCATGGTAGGACTTATCAACAAATTGGCTGATTTACAGAAAGCTCTTTCAAGCTTTAAGGATTAAACTTGCTGCAGCTCTTCAATAATCAAAGGTACAATTCTTCATTATTTTTATTCCCATTGAACTTTGGAAATAGTAGACCATAGCCCAGCAGAGACATTTTCTCTGCAAAGTACTTAAGTGTATTTCTGAAATTCAATAGTCATTTTCTTGGACTCATTATGCTATTGCCTGTAGTTAAATATCCAGGCATAGCTGTAGGAAAAAGAAAGTCTCCGACAGTGGAGAAAAAAAAAATCTATGAAGCCTTAATACTGTTGCTTCCAGAGATGATAGAAACATAAACACAGTGTAGAAAAAAGTAGGGTTATATTCTGATATATTTACAACCCCACTTACAAGAGGAGAGGAAATTATACCCTAGAGACCAGCATATTGCTATGGCTTTACGTGTATATTTATTTTGAACCAAGACCCAGTTTCTTCTCTTGGTGCTTCTGACTCCAAATACATGAACCCTCTAAGATACGTTTAAAGTTTCTTCCATTTCAATCAGATCCATTTTAATGGATTTTAATGGCCTAATGGGGAGGGAATGGGCATAAATATGTTGGCCATATGAGCCAAAACTAAAAGGAAGTTTGGTATAGGCTTATTATTACTGAAAATAAAATAGTATATAAAAAATAAGAAATTATTGTATTAGGTTTGCATGGCTAGGTTTTTGTAGCAGGGTGACTGCAGGAATAACTTCTGTGAGAATCTGACAGAAGCTTCCTCTGTGTCCAGTAGAACCAATGCCAGCTGGCTCCATGATGGATGCGCTACTGGCCAGGGCTGGGCTAGTTAGAAATGGTGGTAATACCTCTGTGATAACAAATTTAAGAAGAAAATTATTGGGTAGTTTTAATTGTGACCAGAGAAAATAGGTGAGAATATGTGAGAGGAACAACTCCACAGATAACAAGATCAGTGGAGAAAGAGGGAGAGGAGATGCTCCAGGGCTGAGCCAGAGCACACCTGCAGCCCCTGTTGTGGCCCATGGCAAGGCAGCTGTGCCCCTGCAGCTCATGGAGGTCCATGGGGATGCAGAGATCCACCTGTAGCCGATGGAGGAGACCCAGGCTGGAGTAGGTAGGTGGCTGAGAGGAAGCTGGGAACCCATGGGAAGTCTGTGCTGGAGCAGGCTCCTGGCAGGGACCTGCCAACCTGAGGAGAGAGGAGCCCACACCAGAGGAGGTTTCCTGGTATGACTGCACCCCACAGAAGAGTGATCCACATTGGAGCATTTTGTGGATAACTGTTTCCCATGGAATGGGAAAGTTCATGGAGAACTATCTCTTGTAGCAGGGATCCCACAATGGAAAGGGGGAAGGATTCCTCTCTCTGAGCAGTGTGAAAAGCTTTTGATAAACTGACCATAATCCCCATTCCTTGCCTCTGCGCCACTGGGGAAAGGAGGTACACAGGGAAGGGTGGGAAAAGGTGTTTTTGAGGTCTGTTTTTACTTCTCATTATCCTGCTCTGATTTTGTTAGTAATAAATTCAATTAATATCTCTAATTCTGGCCTGTTTTGCCCATGACAGTATTTGGTGAGTGAACTCCCTCTGCCCTTATCTCCCCTTCGTTATATTTTCTCTCCCCATCCATTTGCAGAGGGGAGGGATAGAGCAGCTGTGGTGGATGTCTGGCCAGGGTCAACTCATTACAATTACTTTCTTCATTATTATTAGAGAAGTGAGTTACAGCATTTGAAAAAACACTCAGACATTAGGTGAATGAAGACTTTACTACTACAAAAAGTAAATATATCACTATTTGCTCCTTCCTTACTGCAGGAAGATTTCTAGCAGTATATTTTCTAGTATTTTATCCTAACTAGTTTTAAAAATCTTGTGACAAATGGCTGAAGCTTCAATGGAGAGGGTAATAATATCTTGTGGCTGAACTATATCTCATTGGCTGCATAAAAAATAATAAAAATCCCTTTTTCTCTGTTTTGAATGTCATCATCTTATTCCTCATTATGGATTTAGTCCATCTTGGTGTTTTCATCTAGTATTTATCATCATATGTGAAAATATAGGCTATTCTTATTCTGGTCATTGTTTATTCAACTTCAGAAAATTAGATTAAGATTTTCAAATACTGCAGGAAGTTTATCCACAGAAGTGCTACTAGAAATCCTCTCAAATCATTTTTTAAAATCCATCATACTGCTTTGAGAATTTCAGTCTTGATTATGAATTTCTGTGGCTTCACCAGCTTTCCCATAATTCTCTGGGTTCTTTATAAGGTCCTAATGCATACAGTGTTCATGCAAGGATTTTCAGTTTCTATATTTCTCAGTCTCTATTTCTATAATTTCTACTATCCTAACATACTTCCCACTCTGAGTTTCAGGATTTCATTTTCATAAACCTGAAGATTGCTGCTGACTGGTTCACCTGACTGATCAAGCAAACCCAGTCACCTCCATCCCCCATTATGGCTTTCAAACCTGATTAAAATGGGAACCAGGCTTTTCCATGGTGTCTAAATTACTGCTAAGGTGGACTAAGTTGCACTTTATGACAATCTAATGCTAGAAAGACAAGATGAATCTATCATCTTTGTTTTTGTTTTATTATCTTCTAAATAGGATGCAAGAATAAAAGTGCAGCCCAAATTGTATACATTAGTATAAAATGCATATCTTTTCTGAATCTGCATATCTTTTCTTTTCATCAATCATCTGTTTAATGATTAAATACACATTTAACAAAATCACAAGGAAAAAGCATATTAGACTACATTCTTGACTTCCTGATTAACTATGTTAAAAATGCTGTACCAGTTGCTTGGTTCAGCCTTGTGAAAAGTCAACAGGCTACCATACAACATTCAGAATGATACAAATGTATAAACTGTGCAGTTTTAGAAAGTTCTATTTCATAATCCTGCTTTACTCTTTGAAAGTAAAAGGATAAAAGCAGCATTGAGAGAAAAAAATATTATGTCTATATAATGGAGAATTTACATCTAACACCAGGTATTTTCAAGAAGTTCTAGAATAGTAGAATGTAATCAGAAATAACATATACCAAGGTGCAAAAGCCTTTTTAAAACTAGTGGAAAAATAGTTTCTAATTGCGTTTATATGATGTACAAGACGCCATGAATGGGACTCGTAGGAAGAGAGCACTGTCTTAATATTTTCCAAAATAATCCACACTGAGTTTCTATTATCAGATGAGGTAGAAGTAGGTGGGAGGAACAATCTTGGCTTCATTACCTGCTGATGAAATACAAGTCCAGAGGATGGAGAACCTGTTGAGTTTTTACAAAGCTGAGTCACTTCATCCCCTGTCACAGCAGGTAGCGAAGGGAAAGTGTCATCATCTATGATACTATCTCAGAATTACAGAAAAGAGAGGAACATTTGTAATTTTCATGATAGCTCGTGGAAAGACTCAGTACTGAAAGACATTAAGGAGTCTCTGGTAAGTACTGAAAGAACTTTCTTTCACATTGTAACTGTGACAAACATGATCTACATTTTTCAGGTTTGCCTTGTTCTAAGGGAAGTACTGTGAACTATACAGAATTTGAAATAATAGATATTTTCCTGACAAAAACAACATAGAAATCACTCATTGAATGTAATTTCTTAATATTAAGTGCCCTTGATTTAGCCTTGTTATGTTGAAAAGCATAATAAACTCCTCCCAGCATGTCCAATAAATAAATTTCCAAATGTCACCCCAATTTCTACTGCATCAGAAGTATTGTGCGAAGCTGATTTTGATAACCATGCTGATAAAGCAACAGTTGTCCATAAAGAACCCATATCAGTAAGTTAGATCAACAGTGAAGTACTGGAAATATATCTGTAGTTCAGAAAAACTCAATTTCTCATTTAAAAACCTACAAATATTTCAAGCCTGCAGGATTAGAGGTAGAACCAAAGACAGAGATTTCTCTTTTTTTGTTTTTACACAAGGTAAAGTATAAGATCATACAATCAGCAATTCTTATCTACTTGATCAGGATCCAGTGGATGTGCATTTGAATTTAAAGAGGGCAGAGAAGGAGCTTAGAAAGATCACCCCTATGGCATTAAACACTCTAACCAAAGAGCATAAGGGTAAGTGAGGAAAATCTGCTAGAAGGTGTTCTGAATGAGTGATGATAGAGAGATCATAAAGACTGCGAGGATATCAGGCATAAAGGTTGACTCTTCATGTCCAAAGTGTTGGCAGTTGATTAAAAGGTTTACAGGAGTATATTTTGTTTAGTATTATTGAATTATATATAATTATATAATTATAATTATTTTGTTAAGTATTATTGAACAATTATAGTTAATAAATGTCCAATTTAAGAAAGACAGAATGTCTGAGACATGGAAAATATTTTCTAAAATACATTGTATCCCTGAAAAAACAAAACAACTGCACCTTCAGAACTACGATATTTAGTTGACAAGTGATTTAGGATATCTCAAGGCTTCCTTGAAATGAAAATGCTCCACAGTAACTTCAAGGAGCTAGAGACAGACCAGTTACTAGCCATGCAACCCTCTTCACCTGGAAGAAATCATCATCAGGCAGGGGTACAGAACAGTTCCTTTTATCCTAAAAAAAGATGAAGAAAAACTAAGAGGAAGTAATCACTCCACTACCACCAGGCAGGTCTAGGAACTTGGTAGCAGTGATACAAGAATGTCTGAAGAGGCAAGGCACTTATCAAATTTTGGTTCTGTGGTTAGTATGTCCTGCAACTTGTCCTCTAGGATGAGAGGGATGGAGGGAAAAATAGCCCTAAATACCCTTTCTCTCTATAATCAGCAAATGATCAGGAAGCAGAGAAGACCAGACTTCCAAGGAGGCTTCCTTTTGCATTAGGAGCATGCTGAACCCTGTAATCAGTAGGGGGCTATGGACAGCCCAGCCACTTAACAGCTCTGTAGATACTTATAATTGGTCACTGGCCAGCAACGACCTCCACAGCATTCAGGTTTCTACCTGAAGCATTTGGCTTCAAGGGGTATGGGAAGAAGACCAGGGTCACTTAAGATGAGCCTGGGGGTAGATGCCAGGGTTAGGAGTAAAATCAGTAGCCTAGCTGAAGTGCAACTACACCAATGCATACAATATGGGTAACAAACAGGAGGAGCTGGAGGCCACTGTGCAGCAGGAAACCAATGACAAAAATGTGGTGGGATGAGCAGAGTGCTGCACTGGATGGCTACAAGCTCTTCAGTAGGGACAGGCAAGGAAGGAGAGGTGGTGGGGTGGCTCTGTACATTAGGAAGGGTTTGACTGTACAGAGCTCAAGGCTAGTGATGAGAAGGTTGAGTGCCTGTGGGTGACAATCAGGGGGAAGGCTGAAAAGGCAGGTATCCTAGTGGGAGTCTGTTATAGACCACCCAACCAGGATGAGGAGGTGGATGAATGTGATGTGATGTTTCATGATTGTCAGCCCTTGTTTAGCTGGCTAAATGTCTGCTGGAAACTCACCACGGCACAGAGGAGGCAGTCTAGGACATTCCTGGACAGAAACACAACTTCTACCCTGAACTTCCCCAGTACAGACTTTAGCCTACTGAGGATACTGGCTGAGAGAGACTGGGAACCAGTCTCTAAATACAAAATAGGCCAAGAAGGTGGGACATACTTTAAAAAAGAAGTATAGAAGTTTCAGGGGCAAGCTATTCCTATATATGTCCTATGTGCAGACAGACAGCAGGGAAGAAGACTGGCCTGGCTGAGCAGTGAGATTTTGCTGGAACTCAGGGAAAAAGAGAGGGTATATCACCTCTGAAAAAAGGGGCAGGTAACTCAAGAAGTGTATAAGGATGTTGTTAGGTCATGTAGAAATAAAACTGGAAAGGCAAAAATTTAGCTGAAACTTAATCTGATTGCTATCGGTTACACCAGTTTTTAAAAATACATTAATTACAAAAGGCCCACCAAGGTAAAACACCATTCTTTATTGGACAAAGAGGGAAATACAGTCACCAACAATGAGGGAAAGGCTGAGATACTTACCGCCTTCTTTGCCTAGTTATGCTCAGAGCAACTGGCCCCCTGACATAGTAGGCAGGGATAGGGAGCAGAACAGACCCCCTGTCCCTTTTCATAAGGAAGTAATTAGTGACTGCTGTGCCACTTAGATGCTCACAAGTCTATGGGGACAGATGGGTTTCATCCTAGGATGATGAGGGAGCTGGTGGAGGAGCTCACTCAGCTGCTTTTCATCATTTATCATGAGTCCTGGTTAACTGGAAAAGTTCCAGATGAGTGGCAGTTCTCCAGTATGATGCCTATCCACAAGAAGGTCCAGAAGGAAGATCCAGGGAACAGGCCTGACAGCAAGATCAGCCTGACTTTGATGCCTGACAAGGTTATGGAGCAGATCATCTTGAATGCTATTACACAGCATATCCAGGACGCCCAGGAGATCAGGCCACCCAGCAGGGCTTTAGGAAAGGCAGGTCCTACCTGGCCAATCTGATCACCTTCTTTGACTGGGTGACTGGTTCAGTGGATGAGAGAAAGGCTGTGGATATGTCTATCTGATCGTCAGTAAAGCCTTCAGTACCATCTCTTAAGGCATTCTCGAAATGCTGGTAGCCCGTGGCTTGGACATGTGCTGGGTTAAGAACACTGGACAGCCAGGCCCAGACCCCAGTGATGAATGGTGTTGCACCTAACTGTCATCAAGTCGCTAGGGGTGTCCCCCAGGGATCAGCATTGGCCCAGTCCTTTTCAGTATCTTTATTTATGGTCAGGATGAGGGGAACAAGTGTGTCCTCAGTAAATTCACGGATGTCACCAGATTGGGTGGGAGTGCTGAACTCCTGGAGGATGGGAAGACCCTGCACAAGGACCTGAACAGGTTGGATAGAGGTGCCAATATCAATGGTATGAGGTTCAAAAAGGTGAAGTGCCAGTGCACTTTGGTCACAATAACTCCAGACAGTGCTACAGGCTGGGGACAGAGTGGCTGGAAAGCTGCCCAGTGGAAAAGGACCTGGAGGTGCTGGTCAACAGCAGCTGAACACAACCCAGCTGTGCCCAAGTGGCCAAGAAGGCCAACAGCATCCTGGACTGGATCAGCAATAGTGGCCTGTGGCCAGCAGGACCAGGGCAGTGATTGACCCTCTGTACTCAGCGCTGCTGAGGCCACACCTCAAGTGCTGTGTCTGGTTCTGGGCCCCTCACTGCAGGACAGACACTGAGAAGCTGGAGCACATCCAGAAAAGGATGACAAGGCTGGAAAAGGGTTAGGAGCACAAGTCCTGTTAGGAATGGCTGAGGGAGTTGTTGTTTAGCTTGGTAAAAAAGGATGCTCAGAGGGACTTTAGTGCTCTCTACAATTAATGAAAGGATTTTTAACCAGGTCAGGTTTTAGCCTCTTCTCCCAGACATCCAGCAACAGGATAAGTGGACATAGTCTTAAACTGTGCCAGGAGAGGTTCAGGTTGGACACTGAGAGAAATTTTTTCACAGGAAGGGTAATTAGACATTGACATGGGCTGCTCACGGAGGTGATAGAATCACTTTCTCTGGGGCTTTTTAGGGAAAGACTGGATGTATTATTTGGTGCCGTGGTCTAGTTAACGAGGTGGTGTTTGGTCATAAGTTGGACCTGATGATCTTAGAGGTCTTTTCCAACCTAACTGATTCTCTGATTCTATGAATAACTAAACTTAAGCAAGAGCTCATCCAGACCCATGGCACCTTTTTAGTCTTCACTAGTCTTTCACTAGTCTTTCATATTAATATGAATTTTACCCTAGATATTTCCTGTCTTGGCTCATTCTCTGTGATGAGTTCTACATACTAGTCTCTGAACATGTTTCCTTTAAGGATATTCACTCAAGTTTAAGGACTTCTTCACCCTCTTTCTTTCTCATTGACTCTGTCTGTAAGATGTATGAAATGGAAGGAATCAAGAAAACAAACTAGAAGAGAAAAGTCCATGTATTGTACTCCCACTGAAACATATTTGGTTTAAAAAAAACTTACCCTATTCTGAAAAATAGTTTCAAAACCTTTCTGAGTTTCAAAACCTGTTTGAGATGTTCTCTTCACCAGTCACATCAGTGCCAGTAATAGGTAAACAAAAGCTAACCCTTTTCCTGGCATGCCTCTCCCTCAACAGTGACAAAGCATGCCAGCTGATGTCCAACAGTTAAGGTTCCATCCTTTCACAACAGCAACATATGATAAACATAATTGCATTGAATAGAAAAATATCAAAAAAACCCAAGCCCAAGAACAAAATCAAAGAAGTTCTAAAATACTTTATAGCGTTTAAAGGAACTGCTAAGGAGGCATCAAGAAAAGACATGTCAGGAATTTATTCTCTGTGATTCTAAACAATCTGTTTTTATTATTTTAACCCATTCTTCTTTCTTGATGTCATGATAGTGTAGTTCAGCAACAAGTCCTGAGATAACAGAGTAGACTCTGGGAATTTATTTCTTCCAGCTGAGTCACACGGAGCTAGTACTCAGACCCTTCCTCCAATTGCAGTATGTCTTTCCTGAGACCAGCTTCTGACAACAGCAGAATTATGGATTTTCTGACTTCAACTTACCCATTAAAAAAAAAAAAAAAAAAAAAACAAAAAACCACCTCTCTCACAGTTCCTATTTTTCTAGAGCTGAGTGAGCATTTAAAGACAAAGTACCTGCACTTGGTCCAAAGATCTCTTTAACACAAGCATAATTTGTCTTTAAGATAAGTTAAACTCAGAGAAGCTGACCTCAGAACTTATAAAAGGTCAGTAAACATTTAAAAAGAAACACAACATGATCATGTGGAAGTTATCTGCACCTCATGCAAATCAAAAGAACTATCAAGAGCTTAAAGCCTCAAGCTAGGATTCTCTATACAGCTGCTCAGCTGCCAATACTGCCAAAGGCTTCCAGTGCAACTTTATACAAGCCATTTTCTCTGCATATTAGCAGCTATTTTCCTCTTTGAAGAAAAACAGTTTTCTTCTCATCAGTAATCTGTCACATCTATTTATTTGTAGAGGGCTGAGAACATGGACTCTGTATCTATACACAGTGTATATATATGTATCTATACACCAGTAGGACAGTGATTTTTGTAGTCATTTGTCAATACTGTGGTAGATAAATACTTAGTCCATACGTACTACCTGATTTGGTGAATTTTTTTGTTGTTGTTTTTTTTGTTAGACATCTCATGGAGTTTGCAGTTTTACACCCTGGCAAGTATCTACAACTAGACAGATGCATATACATGTGTACATGTGTACTTTATGTTTTAAGGTTGAATTATGTATTAAGGTTGAAGAATCTATCAAAAGAGGAGAAATGACAGTATTACAGTGATCTCAGCAGTTTTCCATGTGTCCATTTGCTTTACAGAGACAAAGGATTTCTAGGGTCCAGCAGTGTTATTTATTAGTAAAACACTGCTGGGTGTAAATTCCATTTAGGAATAAAGAACAGAGCCTTTGAAATAAAAGCAATGCAAGAAAAAGAGAAGAAACAGACTTTCAGTACTTGAATTACCTCAGATCTCCTGTGCAATGTGGAAAGCAAGTTGGGAAGTGTCAAGAAAGTGCCAAAGTAGCATAACTTCTTCATATATTAAGTAGGACATAAGAAAGGTATATGATGCAGAAGAAAGACGGCTGTTGCCAGATGCATGACCTCCAGCCGTCATCTACTCCTACAAGACAGCTGAATTTTTCTATGGCAGCACTGCATTTAGTGTTGCTTTACCATCAAGCTGGAGTGGGTCTGCCTCTGTGGGTTTATCACTCTCCAACTTACCCATTGACAAATTCTCTTCTGGGCCACTGAAGTCCCATTGACAAAATTGTCATTCATATGAACTTTTTTCCATAAAAGATTGCAGTTTTGAGATATTGATATTTTCTGCTAAAACAAAGAAACAAGCAAAAAGTTTTTGTAAAATAAATTCCCATGTTTAGCTAGATTTTTTGGGGCTTTTTTTTGTCCCTATGCAGACCACAGTCTTACTCAATGGATAGAGGAGAGCCTGCAGAGTAAGCAGTTATTCACTATTTTGCTTTACCTTCATTCTGGAGGGTGCAGTCCAAACCTTTGTTTGTTAAACTTGCCTATAAAGCCAGACTCATTAATTTCTGCATGGGCTTTTTATATAGTTCATTAAAGTGCTTGACAAACAAGAATTTCTTTTTCCAGCATTGTGCTGATAGAGATTTGAGACAGAGGGATTAAAGTCAAATGTGCCATTTGTGTTGAGTGCTTATCTGATACCTTGAAACCTGGATCTCCTAGCCTACATATTATTACGTAGGGCTTTCTTTATTTGCAGCTCCCTCCCACCTGATTGCAGGAAGGGTGGTCAACGGTCAGGACTTCCCAGTCCCTCAGAATCCCGCTTGGGCACCCAGCTAAGAAGCAGCATAATCAGGGACCATCCATGGAAGGTACTTAGCCTGGATGAGGGATGTAGTGGTGGTCAAAAGGAAAGAGGACTGGTTACCCTGGATGGCCTCAGGGCTCTGTAGCCTCCTGCCCAGTACAGTACTGGTTTTTTCACAGGACATAGCCCACATGAAAGTGTGTGAAATCTCATGTGATCCCCCAGCTAGGGGACTTCTAAAGACCACTTCTACTGTATTTCCAAATAATTCTTCTTGCTCTTTGATGATGTGAAGTTGTTTAAGGAAATTGCAATTTGACCAACCTTGCCTTTTTTATTTAATTAAAATGGTGCAAAATACTGCTGTGTCATGAAGACTGTATATTTTGGTGACCTTAAAAATTTTTGCTTGTAATATCTAAAAATTCTCAATGAAGCAGCCCCAAGAATCAAAATTTTTGCGTTATAGAAAACCAATTTGTTCTGTTAGTTGGGCTGTTCTCACTCCTAAAGCAGAAAACTCATTTTTCCTAAAAATTTCTGAAAACAGAATTATTTTACTTGAGTCTATTTAATATATTGGAAAAAAATGTACCAAAGTGGACAAAGTTCAGTAAAGTTTTAAACCAATGTAGATAAACTGATAAAAATATGACATACCAGGGAAAATATGATGTACCATATTTGTTCTGACTATAACAAATAGAACTTGAAAGCTGAGGGTCTTAGGACATAAAGGAAAAGGACTGTCACCAAACTGTCACTGACTTGTTACTTCAAATCCTTTTGTTAACGCTTACTAAGAATTAGCACCCTCATGCATGCCACTGTTCTGTTGTGCTTAGAGTGGCACTAGCTAATCGTAATTACACAGTATCATATTCCCTGCTTCTCTCACCTTGTCAAAGCTCTGAATGCAGAGAGCATGCCCTTTGCCAGCCACAGAGAACCTCAGAATCTTATCCTTAACTTCTCTTTGTATTTGGCACCATGGTCAGCTTACAGGTCTCCTCCCTGCTCTTGCTGCACCTTTCCATATCAAAGCCATCTTTCAGTTCCAGAAGGACGGATGATTAGGTAGAAAATACACTGTTGTCTCTCTACCCAGTTATACTGTCTCCCTCAATTGTTTTTACAGGTTTTTTTTTTTATCTATGGGACACAGAATAGGTTATGTGTTGCAAGATATTAAACTTATCTCTCTTAGAGATAAGAATAACACAGATGTTAAGACCCTCTCGACTGCACTTATAATGTTGAATAGTTTCTCCTTTTGACACACTGGTAACCTTTTCTGCTTCCTGTTAGCAATTTCTTGTTTCCCCTCCCCCACCTCCCTTACCCTTTAAATGGAAACACAAGTCTGCCATTTAATAAAACCCCAATAATGATCCTGCTTTAAAGGACAAGGGCTAATCACTTACTGCTTAACATTCCAGACACATGACAGTGGAGGAGACTAAATCAGTTAAACAGCAAGATGCAGCACAACTAATTTTCATGTAAAAGGGAGTGATTGCCTTCTTTTTTTTTAAACCATTGTGATTTCTTTAAGCTGTTAAAGCCCAAACATTCTCGTCTACCAGTTTATGAATTATTAATAAAAAAAGAGAGAAAAGAGGCTTTCTTTTTCTAAATATCATCTGCTAAGCCACCACAGACTGAAGTGCCTCACACTGATTCCTGATTTACATAGTCGCAGTTGGAAGTTAATGAAGACTGCTGAGCCACCTTTCAACATGCAGATAAACCTTCATGTATTTAAAAGCAGGGAATATGTGCTTGTTGCTGGCAAATTATTCATCTAAGATCTGAAGTTTCTGACACTGCCTGCGTCAGATAAACTGTCACCCAAATTGCAAACTAATTAGTGATTCAAACATTTTTGAGCTGATTGATGACAGAATAATTTACGCTTGTTTCTCAGTTTCCAGCTGGCATAGGCTGCTGACTGGAGCCCTAATTAACGCTAGTACATCAGTCATGTTCTGCCAAGGCAGCACATACAATTAAAAGGCTGTTTAAATGGAATATCACATTAAAAAGGCTGGTAGATGCAAATGTGAGGAAACAGCACTTTAGGATAAAATGACAACAGAACCCCAGAAACCAAAACAGAACAGAACGGGGTTGGGGTTTTTTTGTTGTTATTCTTGGGGATTTTTTGTTTGTTGTTTTTTTTTTTTTTTTTAATATGTTGGTTTTGTTTTGTTTTTTAATGGATAAGTAAATTGTTTTCTGCATAGGCTATTTAGCAGAATAAAACAAGTGTGGAGGCAAAATATGGACACTAAATTCTTCATAACAAGTTTAACTAGATGCTGTCTCTTAATATTTGTTAAAAAATTGATGTGTACTTGCATTCTGGATATCAGCTCTGTAAAAACTGAATAGTGGGTGTCAGTGATGGCTGTGAAGTTATTTACAGTGATATTATAAGACAAAACAAATATCAACATGCTTGTGAAAAGCTCTACTGAAGCAGCCTTAATTTTTTTTTGTCAAATAGAACTAATTAGTTCTAAACTAAAGAACTAATCCAAAACTCACTAAAGTCAAGGGAAAACTGGATGTGGGATGTGTGGGAGTGTACTGCAAATATGTAGACATCTCTATTCTTATTTTCAGGTGAAACAGATAGATTTTGCTAACAGCAGTACTATACAGTAAATACACAATAATTTCTAGGGGTGTTCATCTGATTAGGTCATAAAATATTTTGGGGAAAAATTAGTTATTGTATAAATTTTAAATAGTATCTTTATTACCACAGGTACAAATACAACCTGTGACCTGATTAAATGTTGCAGCCTGCAACACAGAAAGACAGACCTCTGCATTGTTGCTGTCAGGTAGCTGTTTAATTGTATTCGGTCTAGTTTATTGTATACATATTATAACCATGACACTTGTATATCAGCTCTTGACTGGGTATTAAGCAGTTGGGTAAGAGAAAATGCATTTTGTCATTTCAGTACAGAGAAGTGAGGATAGCGGTAACTTCTATTCTCATCTACATTTGAACTACAAGAGTGCCGCCTGTTTAAAACTGTTCATCAAGCTAAGGATAAAACCAGTCCTCCTTGATACAACTCACAAAAAGTCTTCAGCCTCCAATGCCACTGCAACCCCTGTTGCAATGTATGCTGCATATTTGAGGACACGGTTTATCTCACTCAATGTGACCTCTGTAGGGGGAATAGTTTTCATGAATATAAACAGCCCTGGGGTTCATATGCTGTCTGTTAAGGTGTTTTTGAGATTATCTATAGCACATGACAGATGAGCCCTTGACTCTTGCAGCACTCAAGTACAGAACAAAGAGAAGTCACTGTAGTAACCACAGACAGACCTGGAGACTGGAGATGTGTGAAGGCAGTCCATTTGTTTCTAGGAGCACAGCAGACTGAAAACTCACATCAGTCAGTGCAGTCACATTTTGCTGTCAAACGCCATCTTGCAATGCCATATATTTTCACCTTAAAAATTTTAGATAAGTAATCATTTACATTGATGTAGTGATGAGGGGTTCATATATTGGCTTTGACAGCTGAGCTATTTTAAGGCACTTTGTAAACCAGTGAATTGGAGATGAGGGGTGAAACTCACCTTAGACACAAATAAGCTCAAGTTTTCTGATTTTGCTAGAGTTGGATGAGAATTTTGCTTTGAGGCATGGTGAAGGCCATGTGCTGCTGACCCTGCTGTAGCCATAAAGGAAAAGTCACCAGAAAATCATTGGTTTTAGATGCCTCATCACATAACTTCTGCTGATTTGACTGAATATCTGACACTAAGCTCACCAGTAAGCACTGAGAGTGCCCAGGGACAGCGAAATCCCAATGGGCATGGCAGATGGGATGCCTAGCAGCTAGTAGAATGTATGAGATGGGAACCATCTGAAAAGGGAGTATTGGGATGGTTAGCCAACAGCAAAACAGCCGTTGTCAGGATTGCTATATAGGATCTAGGGATGTAAATTTTCACACTCCCACTTCAACATCCTCTTTTTAGATCTATGTTTTACAGCTTTATGTACAACAAAAATATTTTCTTGTCAGTTGTAGAACATAGTTTAGGACAACAGGATTATGCTCTCCTTTCTAAAAAATATGTCAAAAGCATCATTCTTTTAGCAAGCTGGTAAGAAAGAAAAATACTGAAGAGTTATTATTAAAATCTTACACTGAAGAAATAAGACAATTTAATAACAATTTCTTTTTTCAGTTACAAAGTACATTCTGCATAGTGCAGGGCATATTTTGATTTTTATCACAAGACCTTTCTTACAGATGTCATATGAACAACTTACATTCTATACTAAACAGTCATATACACAGAGCATTGGAGAGTAGAGTCAGAGCTTGTGGTTTAAATAAGTGGAGCAATGAGTGTTTCTACTGCTGCAGAAACCGCGTGTCTCCATGCTGCTGCTGATCACGGTGGTGGCTTGTTACATCTCCCCAGAGTAAAGCAGTTCCATTAAGAGTAGGAATTCTGAATTCCCTCTGGAACCTCAAACTTTTAGTGTGCAGTGTAAATTCAGCAAGTGCTAGCCCATTTGTGTTTATAACATATTAACCAAGTGCAGTATCACATCCCCGGTGGGGAATCCAGAAAAGCCTCAGTGCTCAGACTCTGTGTTTTCTCTAAAGCTTTCTATCTAATGTTGAACACATGCAAATGCTTTCTTCCCTTTTAAGCATTTTACCCTCAGGTTTTCTAATGTCAAGGTTTACTTTCTTTGCTGAGAATAGAGCCGATACGAGCGTGATCATAACACGATCTCCTATTGTAACCTAAGAGACAGAAAAGCATTCAGAAAAGCAGGTTGGGAGGGCTATTTAAGGATTTTGTCTTTTAAAAGAGATTTCTTAATATTCTCTAAGATTAAAAGTAAATTTTAAATATCAGCAGAGATTAAATAAATACTGTGGGAATAGAAATAAAGACAGTGTTGCGCTGTCACACTGTGCACCTTGGAGAGCTAATTTCAGTTCATTGTTTTGCCACAGACTTATGTGACCTTTGGGAAGTTACTTATTCCAATGGAACCTCATTAACCGATTTGGAAAGAGGGTAAAATTATATATTTTCTCTATAACAATCTTAGCTTTTCATTTGAACTTGCAAGAAGTTCAAGATGTGATTATATACTCTGGTGCTTAGTTTGAACACTCTCCAGCAATGTCTCTGATTGTAGGAATAACTACAATCATATTTGTAATTTTCACCTGCAGTTACATATGGGTGAAATGACTAAAAGTTTCCACGGGCAAAGCCTGGACCATTGCAGTTGTTTTCTGAACATGTATTTTTTGAACCTTGCTACATCAGATTCTCTCAAGATTTCTGAATATTTTTTAACAGAGAGGATTTATTCACAGGAAATACATTTTAAAAAATGCATTTTACTTAAGATAATCTAGTTTTTCCGCATATTACTCTCCCATGAATTACACTCTCCTCATTCATCCTATGGTGGGAATCAAACCACACATGGCTCTATTTCAATGTGTGTTGTCTAATAAGAACTGTCATGATCAACAAAATCTGAATTCTTTCTGAAAATAATGAGGGAGGTATCATTGTCATCCTTCAGCCTTTAAATTTTCTTTAGGCCTTATTTCTTATTCTTTCAGAAGCAAAATGTTAGAAAATATCTATCAAATTTGGCCTCTGCTCTGTAGGATTTCAGTTCCCAGTTATGTCAGCAGGCATCATGTTCCAGTGATGCTTGATTTTAAACCAGGAGTGTCTCAACAAGAAGGTGGTGACCTGCTAGAAGTAGGAAGGCATGAAAGAAAAACTAACCCTGATGTACACCATGAGTAAAATGAGAGAAAAATGGGAGGAAAAGGAAAAGAAGGTAAAGATCTATGGGAAGCAATGATGTTGAAAAACATAAGTGTATCAAACATACACAAAGGACAGATTAAAGAAAGTGCTGTGCATTTCTGGAACATAGTACAGTTCAGATGATCAAGAACTGGCACAGATTGTCCTAATAGTTTGTGGAGTCTCCCTCACTGAAGATATTCAAGAACTATCTGGACACAATCCTGTGCCATGTGCTCTGAGATGCTTCTACCTGAGCAAGGAGTTGGACCAGATGACCCCATTGTGGTCCCTACCAACTTTATACATTATGATATTCTGTGACAGTACTGCAAAACCCAAGATACAGTGTATAGTATTAGCAGAAGGCCAGTCAGGAGCACAGATAAAGACCTATTAATTCTGCATTGGAAACAAGCATTGGTACTAACCAGAATTAAGATCACTGTTTGACTGACCTTCTTTTTCTTTAGGTTTTGCAGTTTGTTCTCCAGTGGTACATTGCATTGTAATATGTGATTCACATAATACTCTGTCAGGCTGAAGAGGTCCATTAAAGCAGTTACTATTGATGAATCATCCCCTTCTGTGTCACTTATGGTGGTCTGAAGGTACAAAATTTGATTGCATCTCACCAGCACTTAACACCAAGACAGAACAAGCTACCCCTGGACTATGCAAGAGATAATACTAGTGCTAAACAGGAACATGCATTAGCAATCACAATAGAAGTAACAAGTAGCCTAGAGGCTTAATATAGATAATAGGAAGCTCAAAGAATAACAGATATCCTGCCTCTGCAGGAACAAGGCTGTTTTTAACACTCTGCAAAATAATGGTACCATTCTATCCATTCATTTTGACAGAATTATATTGGTTTTATGAAGGTGTAGCTTAGAAAAGAATTAGGTTTGTTGTCCACTTGGGAATAATTCATGGTATGTTTATAAAGCATAACAACAAACAAGCTGGAAAAAAAAAAAAAAAAAGGGGAAAAAAAAGAAAGAAAGAAAAGAAGAAAAAAATAAAGAAGACTTTCAAGTATGGAAATAGCTATCAGGAAATCAGTAGTTTGTGTACATACACAGAGGAGAGAGGGACTTCTGCCTCCTGAGATGCTTCCTTTAATAATTTGTCTATCAACCTCTTCCATCTTTTAATCCATTGTACCTGAAATTTTATGGATGACTTTTTTCCCTTCAAAAGGTTTTGCAATTCATACCTTCTACTTTCCTTTTAAAGTTGCTCAGAAGTTTTCTCCTCACCAGAACTTCTCTCCCTTGAAATGGCAGCCAGTGGAGCCAGCTCCTGCCATGACACCTTGTAGTGTTGCAATGTAAAGGTCTTTTTCTTTTATTCAACCACAGTTCTGCAGACTTTACATACCAGGTACCATGTGTATACCTAGGCTTTACAAGTAGTTTTTCAATAGCACACCACATTTTAAAAGTCGTAATATTAACTGAGTGTATTCTCTATGGACAAATTCAATGAAATTAAACTTCCATCTTTCCTCCTCTCCTCAAGTCTTTTATTTCTATCATTAATGACTTTCAGACAAATAACCTTGGCACTGTTTTAGCAAGGGACACCCTAAAAATCAGAAAGGATATGAAAAACCATGTGCCTCTCATAACCAGAAATAATTAATATCTAAAGTACGTGAAGACTTTCCATTTTTTCAGTCTAATGAAAAATTTGCTGGCAGAAGAAAGCAATTCTATGTGATTACACTGTTACATGCACACATGATTTTATGTCCCACATAAGTACATGTGTGTTACAAGTACATACATGTAGATATGATCATATGGCCACAACCTCATCTGCTACAAGTTACTAAGTTCAATGGAATTGCATTGCTTCACATTGAAGGTGATTTGGTCCCATGTATGTGCCTCTATATAGGCTTATATTTTCCAAAGTGAGAAGCATTCTACATTCTAAAATTATTTTAGGTCAGCTGGCTGAAATATAAGTCTGGAATAACATGAACTTTGCAGTAGAATTTATATAGCATTTTATTGTTTCTAGTTTTTCAGTAAATCGCTTAATATGGGAAAGTATTTATACTGCTGTAATGCATTAAATACTTGGTGAAAAATTTTATGGAAATGTAGGTGATATAATGGTTTAAAAATTAGTATTCTGTGCTCAAAAGAGGTCATGGTGTCTAGTAAGTTTTTCAGGAATCAGTAACAGGATCATGTATCACGCTTTGTTGACTAAGTGCCAAAAGAAGATGCAAAACTACTATTTTTTACCTGGCTTTTAAACACAGCTAGATTATCAATGTTTTGCAAAAGGAGCATATTCACTTTGATAAAAGTGAAAATTTCAATTTATTGTTAATGGCCAGTCTATTTTCTTCCCCTCGAAACAAGAATGAATATTTTTTCACTGGTGAAGGATTATTATTTATCCCAGTGGAACTGTGAAAAAACTAACAAAGGAACTCTATTTTTTCCCCAAATTCTAATCACAAGTACTACTTGCTTATTCAACAAAATCTTATACTCAGGTAAATCAATCAGTAATCATTCTACATAACTAATTAGAGCTGAAAAAAATCTAGGAAGAGTAATTTAAAAAATCTACTGAAGTTAAGATATTAAAAAGACCCTGTATCTTTGTTGTTTCCTTTTGGCACTTTCTGTTCAGATCAAATGTAGAAATGTTTACTGGTAGCAATGGTGGAGGAAAACAGCAAATTAAATGAAAAATGAACAGTGGCCATGGAAAAAGAATTCAGAATTTGTTTAAACTTTTTTTAGAATTTGTTAGAAGCTTAAATTTAAATATATCATTCAATTTACCCTTCAAGAAAAGTCCACATCTTTCCCCCCAAACCTGGTCTTGTTCCACTGCTCATTTGAAGCTACTCTTTCACCAATCCCTATATTGTGCTAGTAAAGGATTTGTAAAGTAGCAAGGCTGGGAGCCTGACTGAATTGAAAACAACAGTAAAAATGGGGGAACAAGAGGAATTTTTAGCTGATTGGTTTATCAATATGGTTTTCTACGAGGCTGTGCATCTAGTTGTGGTGGCACAATACAGAAGGAGGGCACATTAACAGAAGAGATGGGACGGCTGTTTGGTAATAATGCTGCTTTAAATGAATATCAAGTAGTAACTGCAAAGTTGTTCTCATTCTACCAACAAAAACATGTATCACTGGAATTCATCATAACTGGTTTTACATCTAAATCATAGACTATTCTGAGTTGAAAAGGACTCAAAAGGTTCCTTAGAGACCTCTTAAGTGAATGGCCCATAACAGGGATTGAACTCACAACCCTGATGTTATCAGCACCATGCTTTAATCAGCTAAGCTAATTTCATAACTAACCACTGCTGAAATTTGGAATTCCCTTTAGAGTAATCTCACTGAGATCAGGCTGTAGCAGTAATTCTTATAACATGATCCATGGATCTGAGATCAAGAGAATTTGCTTATGATTTCTAGAGAACTGATTTTAAAATGCTACAATTTCCCCCATAAGGCATTAAATTAAACCACTGCTGGTACCAGATGGAATACAAGTATCAGGAGTGTTGGCAACCTGCCCTCCATGCATAAAGTATCTAGGACTTTTAGTGTACTAATCTGGAAGATTTTGTAGAAGGACAGAACAATGTTGGTTCTAGGTCTGCCCTGTCACACTGCGAGATATTTTTCTCCATGTACAGGTGAAAGAGTATGGAATATGCAGGTAGTGTTTTAATGATAACATCCACCCCAGTCTCTGCCAGAAGACCAAGTTAGACTGCTGCTAATGGTATTGTCTTGAGTGTGCCAATGCTTTCTATCCAATCCTTGGAACAGTTAAAAGAGAACTGTAGCATGAGAGAGAGATGCTTTCACTTAAAGTCAATTTAAAAAAAGAGAAGCTATTCACAGAAATGGCAAAGGAAGAAATTTGTCATTTTCTCACTCCCACTTACACACAATTATTTGTAAGAATAGCACCATTGAAATAAAAGTTACTATTTGGATGTTTACCCATTCACCAAGGAACAGATACAATTCAAATATTTTCATGCTGCAAGTATTTTTAAGAAAAATCAGGTTTTTCTAAAAGCAGCTCCTCAAAGTGAAAAAATATTCAGTGAAACATGCTAGGTATTTTTCTCCCCAAATTCTAAAAGAAAAAAGTGATAACAATTTTATAATAACACCAATGTTATTATCTGTTATTATCTATTTTATATATATATATATATATATATATATATATATATATATATATATATATATATATATATATATATATATATATATATATATATATATATATATATATATATATATATATATATATATATATATATATATATAATTGTTCTCCCCAAATTCTAAAAGAAAAAAGTGATAACAATTTTATAATAACACCAATGTTATTATCTGTTATTATCTATTTTATATATATATATATATATATATATATATATATATATATATATATATATATATATATATATATATATATATATATATATATATATATATATATATATATATATATATATATATATATGTTTGTATATATAAAATATGTGGTAGGTTTTTTTGTCTTCAGATTTATATTTCTAAGTTCATTACACTAAAATTCCCTTCTCCAATTCCTTAATTTGTCTCCTACCAAGAAATAGATTTACCACATTCTTGTTTTCATCTCATCAGTCACTCACTATTTCCCAAAAGCAGAACTAGGTGTTCTAAGAACTCGTTCTTCTAATTGTGTTGACAGGTTGCAGTCAAAAAAGTTGCAGTTTATGTTTCAAAAGAGGCAATCCACCCTTAATCCTCAGTGAATCCATATTTCCCAGACAAATGGGGAGTATCTTTTCTAAAAAACATTTTTTCAAAGAGCTGCCATATGATGGTCACTAAGACAAACAAGTTCAACTCTCCCCCTGTTGCTTAAAGCCAACTCTTTTTGGAATAAAAATGTACTAATTTTAGTTTAAAACATGTAGTCAAAGAATGTACTTTAATACTGAGACATTTGTCTGAGACAATATGATAATTGTTGTGGCCTGTTAAAGTCCAATAATAAGTGAACAGTGCTTCAAAGATGCTTCAGAGGAATAATTTTTTAAAATCTAGAGTTCGAGCATAACCCATCCACTCTTTTTTCCACTCTTCTATATACCTTCCTACTTACCTTTCCTATACCTGCCATTTTTATCAAAAACAGGTCTAACTGTTTCCAGCCCCTTTTCATGTGGGCAGTTTTCTTCAGGCTGATCTTTCAGTTCTCTTTAGCTGTCTCTGAAGTCCTTCTCTTTGACAGGCCATTCCTGAGGTAGAGTGACCCACATTTGTTACTATATCACATAAATTTGAACCTTGTCATTGTGATGTTTTTTACATCATTTACTACCCCATTCTTCCTTTAGCAGAAGAGATTAGTACCACTCACCCCAACAAGGAAGAGCGACAGAGCATTATTTTGTAAGGAAAAACACCATGGAGAACTCAGGATGAGAAAGAAAATTGTATTACATCCATATGCTTCCAAGACATGAACACACTAACTCCTAGCTGTGAGCAGTATAGAATCTGTTAGTCCTGCCAGCAGCATGTGCAGGACAAGAAAACAGACATAGACAGTAAAATGTCATCTATAAATGAATACACTGATCTGAAATCCTAACTGCATGGACATGCTGAACCTAAGCCAAGCCACAGCATAAGAGCTTGTGTCTTCTCTGTTTGCTGTGAGATTTTCATGACAAGACAGTTGATAGTAACCCAGTCAAGGAAATAAGAATTTGATGAGTACAAATTTTGTTCTTTAAAAAAAGGAAAAAAAAAACCCAAAAACTTTTCAACCTGGAAAGTAGGAAAGCCTGAAATCACATTATACCTTGGGCATTCCAAAGTGAGAGCTGCCAACATTATTGTTACTGAGAGAGCCTGACTGAGAAGGAAAATTTTTGGCAGAGAAAAAGTTCTTGCTTCCTATTTCCACTGCTCAAAGCAGTGATGTCAGTATTTCAAGAGCCAGTGTCCATCAAAAAAAAAAAAAAGTCCATTGCAAAATAAAAGCATTCCAGGAGTCCATAAATGTAGAAGTAAACAACGTAGGTATCAATAAAAGATTTTGACCTGAAAGGAGTATTTAACCTGGAGGTAAAGGATATTGGTTTTCTGTTGTGCAATATATTTGAATGTTTATCTTTTCCAGGAAGGGTCTAAGCTTTGTTCCATGTTTGCTAAGTTCTTTGCGCAACAGAACCCATTCAAAGCCAGAAGTAAGACTAACTTAAGTACAGAACAATTGTGGTTAGATTTCTTCAAGTGCTACAGCCTTCCCAGTCTCTCTTAAACCATTTCTCAATAGGCACTGTCATCTTTTTGGTGCAGATGTCATGGCCCTTATTTAGCTCTTCCAGTATGCTGTGATTTCCAAAGCTGTACTTCCCACAGATATCTACTCTTCATGGAGCTGAACTGCATTGAAATCTATAAAGCAAGAGCCAGACCCATAAGGAACTAAGCCAGTTCAGTCATGTCACGAACAACATGTTTGCGCAGGAGTAGCCAGAACTATTCCTGCAGGCAAATCTTTCACCATGTCAGACCATGGACAGAAGAGAGGAAGGAGAAATGATGTAATAGAAGTATCTGCCTAGCTGATACTTCTATATCATCAGAGAGGATAGAAATTCTATGTCAAGGTGTGGTGAAACTCACTTAACTTGGATGAAAGTAATGGCAGAGGCATCATGGGGTACTTGGGGAGCTCCAGTGATTGCCCTACAGGGCTTTCAATGGGAAATAGCTTGCTCTGCTACCATGAGGCACTGAGGTGAGAGCAGTGGATATCAGAACAGTATTTCAGCCTCTTTGATGGAGCAGGGCAAAGCCTCTGAAGCTGGAGACTTGGCAGCATTTTCTGAGTCAGCATGCTCAGCTGATGACATTTACCCGGCTGCTGGTCCAGCTCTAAAGTATTGCTAAATTTATCCAAAAAGTAAATCACCAAGCTGGACAAAAATATGTAATCTTCAAATATCTCACAGAGTCACAGGACCAGCACCAAGCGCTGGGAGTCTGAGAGAGGGCAGGGAGATGGAGGACAGAAAAGGGTTTAGTTAAGAGGATTGAAAGAAACAGGGACAGAAGGACAGAAAAATAGGTGAAAGTGGCTCAGACAAGCAAAGATGTTGAGCAAATGAGGCAAATGATGAAAAGTGAGCAAGGTTGAAATGCCAGTAATAAGGCAGTGTCAGAGTCAGAAAAGAAAGAGATTTAAATGGCAGGTGACAGGTTTTGAAGAATAATGTAAACTTTTTTTTTTTTTTTTAATGTACTGTGAAATTACAGCATCTTACTCAAAGGATAATGAAAATATATGATTGTTGCACCCAAGGTATGAAAAATGAAGGAAAATATTGAAGCAAGGTCAGAATTATTTTCTTCCAAAATTCTGCATTCATCTACATGTTACACTTTCTAGCCAGTTATCTTTGGAGCATTATTGCTAATAAAAGTTGCAAATATTTTAACTATACTTCATAACATATAAAAATTTACTAATCTAATAGATATATATTAACTATTACTATTATTATCATTAAGGATATCTGGTTTTCAGATTCATAATTCACTTGCACAGTGGTGAAACACAGGTAAATTGACCTGAGCTGATACCATTTAACCAGTGAGACACCAGCATCAGGACTCTTCTATCAGAAGTTAACTGTATTGTCCCTACTGTGGCAATGGCCATGGCTTAACCAGAGTACCTCTGCTTTTCCACAGAGGAGGCAAGCATGGCGTGTGTGATCTCAGCCTGAAGAATTACACAGCAAGCCAGTGTGAGACTGCATCACCCAACCAAGACTATGCACTGCCTCATACAGGGACACCGTGCTTGCAGTTTGTCTCCTTGTAATACTATCTCAATAGTCAGGTAGATATAGCTCAAAGCAGGCAGCTACTTTCACTGGTCTGCTGTTCTCCAAAGTACCAGTGAGATGGAATTTTAAACAACATAGCCAAAAGAGATTATCTCTGATATGATATAATTACTGAAATGACTATACCACTCAAGTGTCCTCAAAATATGCTTAGAAAATAACATAGTCTAGTACTACCATGCACGTGGGATCATACTGCAAGGGTGTAAGAGATTGGACTATTACTCAAAACAATAGACCATTTGCAGGCCAGCAGGGTGCTTTGCTGGGGTGGAGTTTGCACCCTCCAGGTGGGATAGTTTTTTATCCTTCCAAAGTCCTCCTTTACACAACTGACTGAGTCCTACAATGTCAGAGAAGGTACTGGGGCATTCCCTCTGATGGGGCATAATTGGCTCAACTACACTGATGTGAGAGACAGCTGTCATGTCTTGAGAGGCGTCACACACCATTAAAGACCCCTGATGTTCCCCCAGACTCACTTCTCGGGCCTTCCATAGGAGGGCTGCCATGCTCCACAGTGTTGTATCAGACAGTGTAAAAGCTTCCCCCCACCAGGGAAGATGGTTAGGCACTCCCACCTGAACCTGGATGTATATAACCCATTGAATTCTATGTTCTGTGGGCTTCCCGCACAACCAAGGGACCAAGACTGTCACCAGCACTTCAACCAAGGGACATCTAAACTGCAACAATCAATTCTTGCTGTTGAATCCTCGAGCAGTGGTATCTGTGTACTCTTATCTCCCTTTCTTTATTTTCCTTATATTATTTCTTAAGTGATATTTTCATGTTTTCATATTGCTATATTATTATAGATGATAATAATCAAAATAGCTACATACCTACTTTCAATTACAACCAAGTAATTTTAAAATAAATCCTACATATATACATTTATAAATGCCAATCATTGAGTGTCATTTCACTCTAATCCATTTGAGGGATCTATCTATCTATCTATCTATCTATCTGTCTATCTATCTATCTATCTATCATTTCACTCAGTCTGTCTAAGGGATATATTAACAAAAGCCTAGGTGACTCTCACCTTCTGGGGCAGGTTATAACAAACAGGAAACTTGGGAATGGTCCTATTAGAGAAAGAAAAAAAAAATATTAGCTCAGTTCTCCACTCAAATATCTGGTCTGTCACTGGCATACGTTTATTTAAAGGTTACCTCAGAGGTGGAAAGGGGCGACAGTAATCTCAGATTGAGAAAAGCTGCCAAAAGTGAACTATTGAAGCAAATGCCAGGCCAGGCAGTGTGCCAGTTCACTTATCCTTACTAGCCACCTGCAGTCTGTATTATCAAAGCCCCTGAAGTTTATTATTGCAATATATTATCCCTTCATTATGATATAGAAAAAAAGGTAGTGATGTAAAACAATTCTGACAAGTTTTTCTCTGACACTTGTCAGTGAAATCTGTTAATATTTGCATAGGAACAAGATGTAGAAGAAATTTTTTTCTCTCTCACATGCTACAGATTTTGTCTCTAACCAGATGCTCATGCATATACGTAACTTCTCATTGTTACCACTGGGGGAAAAATTGCCTTTTCCAAGAGAAACAGGCAAAGTAAAAGAGGCATCTTATCAGGTAAATATTAAATAATTGCTTCCTAGGAGGGGAATGTACCTCCATTGATTTCAGTGGAATTGCACCAAACAGCTCACTTGCACACTGGCCTCAGTAGATAAGTAAAGGTCTCACAAGACAATGTCATGTAGATAATAATATCAAAGCAAGTCATTCATATTAATATCCTTCAAATTTTGAAACAGAACTCAAGATAGCAATCCTCAACTACTGCCTTTGCCAAGACAGAATGGCATTTTTTGAATCACATCCTATGGCACTGAGGGGGAATTTCTAATAGTCGAATGATCTTCTGAAAAATTGTATCTTGAAGATTTTCTCAAACTACAGTACTAACTGCAACAAAGCATGTGACTCTGTGTGGTTTGTTTGTTCTTATTTGAAATACAGGGTTTTTTTCAGTAAAGCTGAGGGACCAGATCCCATATTTTGTGGGATTATTTCTTTTTTAATCAGATTGGTTGTTATCATCTCTAGCACTGATTTAGTACTGTTATAACTGTAAGAGTCTGAGAATATTATTAGCACAAGTTCTGTAAGGAAAATTTGTATCTGTTATGTAGACTAACTGACATGTTTGAGAAAAAAAAAAACAAAACCAAACCAAAAACAACAGACCAGCTGCAGTTCTGTCTTCCAAAAGGGCTCATCTGTTATTCTCACTACATCAGCCACTCTATCGAAAGACAGAAGTTCTCCTCCAAACTTTGCCTACTGTTACTTGTAATTTAAACTCTGTAAATCTAATTTTCTTTCTTTTGGCAAAGGAAAGACAGAGTCAGAGAGGAGGATATAAAGGCAAAAACAACTACATGGGTAAATACTGGTTTCCCTAAATTGGGGCATAAGCATTTTTCTTTTTCTTCTATTTTTGGGGCTACTTAGGATCCAGTCCTTGGCTGTTTTTTTCCACACAAAATGAAGCTTTACTCAATACTAGCATGAGGGACAAAACAGTAGAGAATACCTAGAACAGCTGGCCCAAACTCTGAGCTCCTAGTGAAAAAAGAAACAGTGGAGCCCAGAAGCAGCCCTTTTAGGCCTTTTTTTTTGTGTGCTAGTCTTAATTCTTTAAGGGTTGGTACATTTTATATCATGGCTGCAGCTAGGTAAAACAAAACAATGAGTGCTAAATGTTGTTGACCAGGAATGTGACTAGTTCAAGAAGTCATTTCTACCCAATACCCTGTCTCTCGTTAGAATCTCTTCCAGATAAAAAAGTATCATTAGCCCCTGCATTCTAACAATAAGGACAAAGACATAAAACGATTTGCTCCAAGAAGGTAAAAACAACATTGAAGAGGGCAAAGCAAAAAAATTCACTTGACTGCAATGAGATAGGATAATGCACCTAGGATCTGCTGCGCTGTCTTCACAAGGAAATTTTCATTCTAATGATAAAAGTTTTCTTAGCCTGAGGATTACTATCCTTTGGATGCACAAAGTATTTACTGAAGCTGGACAATTCAACTACACTTTCTTGCTCTTTGTCATTGCTTGTCTTTTTGTTTGTTTGAGGTTTTTATTGTTGGTTGGTTTGGGGGGGTTTTGTGGGTTTTTTAAATCTGTTTTTTGTTTGGGTTTTTGTTGCTTTAGTTTCGGTTTTTGTTCAATCTTGTTTTGGTTTTTACTTGTAGAAAAAATACACAGCTATTACAGTAAACAAAAAAAAGCATCTTCAGAACATCACCTGATGGTACTATTTGCAATATTCATTGTGATTTTCTTTGAGGATAGCTTTCCAAGGTACAAACAGCATGGTCCAAGTTAGGACCTTTCTCAGCTTTGAAAGGACAGAGCTCCATCAGCCTCAGCTGACATTTGACCATGATTTGAATTCTCCATCAGATCTCATTTAGCAAAAATGGAATTACGCTTCAAATTTTACTGATGTACTTCTAGAAAGGAAGATCTAAATAAATATTATTGCATACATATTTATATATATTATCAACAAAGACCTCTTCTTTTTGATTTTGTCAGACAGAGAGTATTTAAAGCTCACTTTCAGAGGGATGTGTGTATTTGCAGGTCATCTTCATCAAACATTCATTGTTCAATACTGTGACAGCTGGTAGCAGGCATACATACTCTTCCCTTGTTTGGTTTTCTGATAGAAGCTGTCAAGTACTGGTTGTCTGTATCTGAATTTGTCACCCTCTCAGCAAGGTTACAGCTTTCTTACCATCAAATCAAACAAAAAGAAAAAGCTATACAAACTCTAATGTTAATTTTTAACCTCATCTAGAAATGCAAAAACATAGGGTTTTAATCAAAATAACCATTAACAAAGAGGTGCAGTTCATTTTTGTTTATTCATTCTAACAGACTTTAAAATCGTAAAATCATGCCCCTGGGAGCAGTTGTTGATCCCTTCACTAGCAATAAAGCAAACACTAATCATAGCAGGTGTTACATACTCAGGGATGCCAGGCCAAGATCAAATATTTCCGGCTTGTCAAGTGTACCTGTACAGTGGGACCAACCAGTCACTGGCTACTGAGCAGCAATCATTCAGTAGAGGCAGGGTCAGTTTTTGCACACATTTGGAGACTCTGCCTTGATTTCAGTCCCCAGGATTGAGTACATTATGCACTTGCTCAGCGTGGAGAATCTTGACAGTTAAATACTGGTGTATTAGTGACTCAGGAGCAAGCACATCAAAACCTGTGGCAGGGTGATACATGTTGTAAATAGTCAGAAAACTTCTCATACAGAGGGGGCAAGAGAAATGTGACCTGTTTGAGACAACCTACTGTGTCTTAATAGAGGCCACAGCTATCCAATGCAGCTCAGATGTGATGAGGAGGGTGACACCAACACAAATACACTTGCCAAAAGAGATTTGCATTTTTTAGTGCAATATAAATTCCCAATTTGAACCTACTTGAAGTATAAAGATAGCAATAGTTATAACAGCCTAAAGTACTGCAAAAACACCACCTGTAATAACATCAAGAGATCATATTTAAAACACTTTTAAATACCTAAAGCTCACAGAACATAGCCGTAAGTGTATTGGGAAGTGTATCGGGAAATTTAACAAGTGCTGAAATTCCTCTGACATCACAAAGCACATACGTATGTTGTCTGTATGTTTTTGTATACTGCATGTGGCAATTTTTTCCCTTTCTCAAGACAACTTGGTAATATTTCAGTACAGGACTTCTCTCTATTTCTCTATTAACATTTAACCCACAACAACTAACAAAAGCAGAACCAAAGACAGAATAAGCACGACACCAAGAAAAGAAGCATAGTATGATTCAGATAAGTTCAAATTGCATTTCACTTGAGGATAACATTAGAAAAATATTATTCAATGCACCTCTAAATCTTAGAGGAAAAAACTTAGGAAAAAAAGAAGACATTTACATGTTTTAATCAATGTGAAAAGATATAGAAACTATATAGTAGTACTATGAGACCAACAATCCACTTTGTATAAAACATGTGAGAAAAATGTCTCACACTCCTATCCTTTGAAAAAGATAAGAACCACACAGTCATGCTAATAAACAAACAAACAAATAAATAATTAGTGATAGATGGATAGATAGATAGATAGATAGATAGATAGATAGATAGATAGATGATAGATAGATATAGATATAGATAGATAGATAGATAGATAGATAGATATAGATAGATATAGATAGATAATGTGTATGTGTACAATAATGTGTTAATGTGTATGTGTCATCATACAATTGATGCAAAGTCTGGTTGCAGATCAATTTATCTTCATGCTCCTAGTTCAGCTGAGTATTTACAGCACAGGAGTGAAGAATTTTTCCTAAGATTGAAATACACAGACACAGGCTTAAGTACCTTGTTAAATGGACACATCTGTTCTCCTCAACATAAAATTTTACAAAGAGAATTTTACCCTTTGTTTTGTGAAATGACCCGGACACAAGAGGAAAACCCATTGGCTCTTGAAGTTCCATAATTTCATTCTGTATTCAGGCAGTTTGACAATGTCCTTGAAAAGTTGTTCAGTTTTTTGTTCTTGATCTTGAACAGCTACAGGTCACCTTCTGCTTTCATTTACTTCATCGCTGTTGTCTTCTTGAACTACTTGAACAATTATTCTCCTAAGTGTTACTCTAAACTTCAGGATACGCTAGTGAAAAGTACGAAAATAAAGGCACACTACACTTTGAAATCTCCACAAAGTACCAGTATTGTCAGTTCTTTGTTCAGAATTATGTTTCAGAACTGAAATGTAATGCTCCCACCGAATGCCTCCAAAATCCCAATTACTGCCTCAGGTTTGAATAGTAGCTCTGTTGCAGCTTTTGTTGAAAGGAGCATCCTGAGAGGCAAGGATGACTTTTGGGATACTGATGTGTGTGCCATAAAACCACTCTCGCATGTAATCTGATTTATGCATGGAAACAAATGTATTCATGTTTGATCTCTTCAAGAGCAAGTCTGGTCTCTGCAGAGAAAGCCAAGGATTTCACTTCCTGCAAGGGAGACTTGAAAGCAGAATAGGTGGGTTTCACAAGGTCTGAACCACATTTTATTTTTAAGCTTTCCCTTCTCTTGCTAGAGTTAGACTGTGATAAGAACTGACTGTGCCACCAAAGCATTTTCATGACCTACAAATTACCCCTGGTTTAAGAGCTGGTGTATCCTACCCTGCAAGATATTCTGAGGGGAAGTGTGCCTACAAGAGACATCCAGGCATTTTTATAAACTCTTTAGGCTTCTGGTGTCTTGTGGTATCATATGTGAACAATCAAATCAGTTCTGATTTGAATGCTGTCACTTGGATTAGGGTTTATCTATCGCATGGTAGCACTGAGTTAGCAGGCCACGGAGATGAATAGAAGTACTGATTGCTGAACTGACAGCCTTGAAGATGAGTAGCATTATTTTATCACATCCTTCTTTGCAGCATGTGCCAGTGGGTTTTAGCTGTCACATTTTTTTAAATTATCAAGCCTCAGAATAAGAAATAGGGCTGGTTTCTTAGTACATAAAAGTCCCTTTCTCTCCTTCTGATCCTACCAAAGCTGCTGGCTTTTATTTTGTGAAATTGTGTACTTATAGGTTAATTTGAATAAACAAAATACTTTCTTCTGTAAACCACAACATATGTGGCTACTAATTTAGTAGCTGTTTAGTGCCCCACTTTCCAGTGCACTTCTTGTTGCCAATATGTTATGAAAGAGATAAATCACAGCAGAAATATTTAAAGTTATTTCTGAAGGTAAAAGCTCTATGTGTTTTTAAGCCGCCTTATCCCACATATTAAGACCCTTTAGCTAGCCACATTCGGATGGCAGTGCAGTTTCTCACATTCCCTCCAGAAACTTGCTGCCCAAGCCTATGTTATGTGCAGTTGCCTTTTCTCATTCAGGTGCTTTCCCTGACACATCTACCTGCCTTCTGCCTCCAAGTGTCAGTCTCTGAAGACTGCTTTTGACAGTGTTATGAGGGGCTACAAAAAGTTGCTAGAAAGCTCAGACTCCTGATTGAATGACAAATGCCCACCAGATCCTCAGGAGTTTGATCAGGACAAGGAGAGGAGGTGGCCACTAGCAGTATCAGTAAACAATTAGACACAGTGATAACACATCCTGCCCCATCCTAAGAGCCTACCATCTTTCCATGGTGGAGTACTATCCCTATTTCAGCTGAGAGCTCCACATCACTGGTGGATATGGGACTGGGCTGGTGACACAAAAGGGTTGCAGCAGTTTGGTGTCATAACTCTGTGCTGCACCATGACAAGGGAAACAGGTGCATTTGTGTGACCTCTAGCTGAGTGCATGACCCATTGCTCTGCTCCCCTGGCACAGTTCATTGAGGCACAGAGACTGAGGCATGGGAAACCCCTTGTGGCCTTCAGCTCAGGCCTCTGCCCAGCCTAATTAGTCAGATCGATGGTGTGTTAAATCTGAAAATGTCAGGCTGCACAGAAAGGATCTACTAAATGAGTCTAGCAATTTTCATGGATGCGTGATGCAGTTCCACTTGCTGTCGCCTCATTCAGCACACAGTAGCCCACACCAAACCTGTTCATGTGAAAGTACACACCAAGACTGACACCCAAATTCTAAATCCTTTTCCCTACTGAAGATACAAGTAACAAGACAGTGTTCTTTAGCAAAGAGACTGTTCTAGGTTTTCTAAAACGTTTCTGAAATACCCTTCCTTCATGGTATCCTCAGCAATACTAAGAAGCTCATCCTCCTGAAATAGTAAGAAGCATACCCTCATGACATCATAATTAAAGATGCCCCAGGGGAAAAAAAAAGCCAAAACCAAAACCAAACCAAAAATCAGTGGAACCCACCATCTGCAGGATTAGATCTTCAGAGAACTTACTTTCATCACTTCTTAACAGCGGTACCCAAACATTCAACACCCTAAAACATAAAAACTGATTGGCTAATTACTTCATTCATCATGATTTCATTTTCTGTAGAAAGCAATTTAATTCTTTTCCTTCCTAATAAAAGAAGCATTTTATCATCTCTCTCACCTGTCCTGAGTTAGACTGCACAGATGCCACCATGACAGTAGATCAAATGTCATGATATTTCTTACCTGAAAGGGCATTACAGCTGCAGATATTAGGAACTGCACTCACATTAAAATAGATTCTTTTAGCATTTGTTCTCAAAAAGATAGCATTTTAAAAGATTCTGTCATTTTTGGAAACTTCTTAGGATTAGACCTTACAATGTGGGTAATGATTAATAGAAAACACTCAAAAAGAATATCCTTCCAATGGGGGAATTAAAAACACCACAAGGCCATTTACCTTTTAAAGAGGGAAGAAATGCCTAGACAAGGGATTTAACACACTTTTGCAAAGAAGTCTCCTCACAAAGAGGAAATAATTTAGTCAATGTAAGAAAAGCAGTTTTTAGATTCATCGTCATAATTCTGCACTGCAGAGTTTTACAATTTACAGGGGCACAAAGGGAAGTACTGTTTCTTTCAGGCTCATGTTGAATGAAAGTTTAAAAGAGGAAATGTTTTTACACAGTGAGAGAGAGCTGAAAAATTCCACTAGAGTGGGACACAATCTTTCTGCAAATCAATTTAGTAGATTGCTGTCATCTATTTCCTTTTGATTTAAAACTAAAACCAGGAGTATTTAAACCTACTTTTTAAAGTCTCAGGTATATTTTAGTATGAGGAAAGACTCTGAGTTGCTGAGCAAAGTGTAAATGTTTGATAAACTAGTGTTTTCATGAGGCTGTGGATGGAAATTATATATTTTTTCCTTTGGAAATACTTTTATGACATCATTTGATTAAATAAAAGAAATCCCTAAAAGACACATAAAAGGAATAATTCAAATACGTGGGAGAAAACAAGAACAAACATAAACTACATCATGATTTCAAATTACAGGATAAGGTTTAAGTGCTTTCTGAAGTTCTGTCCTCAGCTATGCAGACATGCATGAGTTTGGCTAGATCCTTTATAACAGATGCTGGAAAATGGTGCTGGGTAAGTTAAGATGTGCTGGGTAAATAAACAAATCTAGCAAAGATCAAGATGCAGGAAAAAAAAAAGGATTATAATAATGATGGAAAAGAGAGACAAGGAAAATGAGACCTTTACATATCTAAGTCTCCAAGAGTCTATAAATGACCTCTCCTGTACGAGTAACTAAGGATTCAGGGTGGGAAACAGAGGTATCTGCCTCCCAGGGATTCAAAGCATGAAGCCCTTCAGACCAGTTCTTTCTTCAAAGACACATGACCTGGTAAAGACTTTGTCATTTTAAGAGTGAATTTCCCTTGAAAAAGAAGAAGGGACAAAAGTTAAAGTTGGGAAAGGCTAAAAAAAGATGTCCTGTGTTCCTTGGTCCCAGGGACCAGCACTCTGGTGTGGATGAGTCTCTTTTAGATGGGGTACATGGCAAAAAAGACAAGCTTAAAACTGTGGGAAGTGGGAGGATAAAAGCTACTTAATCTGCCTGATTAATTTTTAATGAAGGAACATGGCTTAGAGAGGAACAGTATCATGAGAAGCTGGTTTCAAAGAAGACTATTTTAAACCTGCAGCATTCAAACTGATCCGCAGTGAGAATGCTGAGAAGGTGCTAAGACAGCTGAAAAGGCTGCAGTTGCACCTGGAATGAACATGTGTCTGTGTGGAAAGAGGAAAGCTGGTCACTTGGGTGGGCCACGGGGTAGGAGCAAGGAGGCTTTTTGGAAGTCATCATAAACAGTGGAAGTAAAGGTGAGGGGAGACTGCAGACCTGGGGGAGGCAGCAGTTTCCCTACTGATCTTTCTTCCAAGTGACAGCAGAAGCCCTTGCAAAGCAGGGCAGTAACTCACAGTGGCTATCAGCCCCTGCCGCAGTTTCCAGGGTCTCTCTAGGAAAACATATGCTCAAATACTTCACTGCTCTGAGGCCCAGATACTTAGCAGGTCCCAGTTTTTGGGAGGAAACTGGTACTTACCTTGCAGAACTGTTATATTCTCCCTGTGATAATAGAACTCTACTTCTTATAGTCCAGATAAAATTATTTTTCAAGTGTTGAAAGAGTAACTACCTGTTTAAGACATGTGCCATTTTATGACTAATAAAATCTATACACGACATACATGTGTGGACACAAAAATGTTTATGGCATTAAAAAACTTGAAAATTATAATTTCAATATTATACTTTTCATTTTTTTTCAAACTCTGAAATCACTTTGACTTATTTTATATGAGATCTCACTTTCTAAAGCAGAGTTCTGAAGTTTAAAATGTGTATGTTTACAAGAGAGCATAAATTTAAAACAACCTAGGACTGGAACAGCATTCATACCTACAGTGAAATATTTTCTTGTTGTTTTATCATGAAAAAAAATGAAAAATCATATCCAGATTAACACTCAATGTAGAAAATATTAACCTGGAGAAAAAAATTTATGCAAGCAAGTTATAAATCCCTGGAAATATTACAGTAGCAAACCACACTGACCTTTAGCTCTAGGATTGCAAATAGTAATGCTATAATAATTGTTGTATATCCATTTATTGTGTGACTCCCGATTCCCCCAGCCTAGTAGGAAATGGGAAATGATGGCCTTTAGCAATCCTTTAAATTGAAGGTATAGGGATGCCTTAAGATTATTCCCATTTATCTATAACCATGTAGCCCTATTATTATTTATATCTTGCTAGCAGCACTTGGAACACAGCTGTTCCTGTGGGTAGCTTTGTAAAGGAAGGTGCTCTGTGTTTTGAGCAAGAATTAAATCTGTGCGGATGATGATGATGCCATATAAATGCCTTCTTTTCATATTTTTGTGAATTAACACTGCAGTCTCAGAGAGGAGGATTCCACGCAACATTCAGCAGTATCAAAAACAAGCTAGACTTAATGATGGAGATGGACATTTATATAGCTATAAACACTCAGCATTGCAACAATTAATGCAAGATAAGGAATGACTAAGCAGGAAATAAGGCTGGCTGTTTGCCATTTAAAGCATTCTCTAGCCAAAGTGTTTGGCCAAGCTTTTGATTTCCTCCCATTGGCACAATGTGGGGATGGATCTCTTACACTTTTTTGGAGAGACTGGTGTAAAGACTCTGGATGAAGTGGGCATGAAAGTTGACTGGCACTACAAATTCTCTTGTTCTAATGATTTTCCAGAGACTGGCATTGCTAAAGATCAAAAATGCAACTAAATTTTGCCAAAGTCAATGAACTAAAAGAAAATTACGAGACCCTGGGATATGTTCTGTTTGGTTTTAGATATTTTTAATGTATTTTTTATAAATATTGCTATCAAATTTGAACCAGACAGATACTGAATTCAGTAAGCTTTTCTCTTTTTCTCGAGAATGCATATATTCAAGAGGCATAACCTCTTTCTTTATGCAGGGGTAAGATTAACGTATAAAATGTATAAATGTATAAAGTGTATAATGTGTAAAATAAAACTATTGAGCTATTTTAGTACTTTTCCTGTCATGCATTCAGGATCCTCTAAAGTTGTCACCAGCTACTCTTTCATTTAATTCCCTAGCCTTCAGGGTAATGTAAGAAAATTGAAGAGATTAGAAGCTCTCTCTTTCCTGTTCAATGCATTTGTGCTGCAGTAAATTGGTACCAACCTTCAATCTCATGGTCAGGGCTCTCCAGGGTCCTTCCACTGATATGACAGAGCAGTCAGCTTGATAAATGGTGCACAACCCCTTCAGTGCAATGGAGAAAGCTTTCCTCCCTACGTGTGCAGCTCTCTCTCCCACACTGGAGGGAGAGAAAACAATTAGCTGTCTTACTGCACTAAGGAATGCCACTATTCTGTTTATGTTGTCTGTGTTAATTAGAAGATACATTTGTTTCCCCCTTGATTAATTATTTCATGGGCAGTGGCAAACACAGACTATGAACAGAACTGAAGGAAAGGCTGAATACTTAGCTTGGAAAATTATTAACTTTAGAAAATGTTAAATAAAACATATTCACTAAAGAGGCAGCTCAGTAAAGTACTTACATATATGCTTAACTTTAAGTTTAGGAACTACTGGTGATGAAGTAGGGGGACTGTGCAGTGATACATTATGCCTTTACTTGATCACCTTGTTGAATTGCAGCTAATAGATACTAAATTAACACAGGAGCTAATGTAAGCACTGCATTAAAGTGCATTAGCAAAAAATTTCAGCAAATGCTTCACTCGTATTCTGGTTAATTCTGGTTCAGCAGTTCTCTAGCACTCACTCGCCTGAACTGGTCATACTTAAACACTGAAAAGGGGCCATGTTGGTCTTTTTCACTGTGTGCAGAAATATGAAGGGAAGATGGAGGGTAATGAAAGGTCCTTACAAGTCAGATTTTCAGATTTTTCTTTTACAAGAAACGTGGTCTTAAACAGACAGGCATGTATGTGTTTGCGGGCACACCCATGTATTTCAAATTTGCTCATGCAGGCAGCTGATCTAAAAGGACATTAGGTAAAATTTATGATGGTTGTCTAGAGCATTTAAATAAACAAGCCAACTAGCCTTAAAGCATTATTGACAGGAGATAAACATGCAGAGGATCAATTTGCAGTGGGACAATAAATAAAGGATCATTTCCTATAAATGATTAATTAATTAATTAAATCATACCTGTTGAAGATCAAGCAGTGTATGTCCTAAGTTTGATGTAGTTCCCTATTAAGAATCAATAACAGTTTTACTCAAAATAACACACAGCATTTAATAATGCTATTAAGCAAGCTAAACATGCACTAAAATCAGTCATTTACCAAATAGTCCATGAAAAGTGACTGAAAGTATTTAGGAAACATGCAATTGAGGAGTAAGCATCAGCTATTCTCAAACTGGATACACTGCAGATTTCAAACCATATCAAGTGTTGCACATCAAAGTCGTTCCTGCCTATTCTTAACCCATAGAAGGACTGACCTGCCATTCACTTCAAACTGAGAATTGATCACTTTTCTCTATCCGTCCCTTTGTGCCTCTGGCAATGCACAGGACTGGGAGAACACTATGTGATACAGGCCAAACAGTGAATAGTAGTTGCTAGTAAATCCAATAGGGTGAGGTAAGGACAAAAGGAACAAATCTCATCTCTAAAATTCCTTGCCTTAGTGCATTTGCCAGAGCCTTCAGGCTAGATGTTCAAAGCAGTGTGTGCAGAGTCAGTTGCCTGTAGCACTCTTAGGAAATACAAGTTGGTTTTCAAATTGCTGAGAATAGATTGTGGTGCAAAACACATACCATGCAAGATACAAAAGGAGCTGGAGAAATCCTAGAACTGTGGTTGGAGTTACAATTTACTTTTCTAAAAATGCATGTTACCTGTCCCAAGTTTACAAGGAAAGTGTGGTGGGTTGACTCTAGTAAATAACTGAGCACCCACACATCTGTAGGATCAGGACACAATAGAAAGAAAGTGAGTGAGCCCATGGATCACATTAAAGACAGTTTAATAGCTAAAGCAAAAGCTGTACATGCAAGCAAAATAAAGGAATTTGTTTACTACTTGCCATGGGTAGTCAGGTGTCAGCCACTTCCTGGAAAGTAGAGCCTGAGCACACATTAACAGCTAATTGGGAAGACAAACACCAGAACAGATATCTTCCTTGTCTTCCCCCTCCCTTGAACTTTTGTTGCTGAACATGACAAATTATGGTATATCACTTTGGTCAGATCTCATCAGCTGTTGTGGCTGTGTCTTCTCTCAATTTCTTGACCTTTCTAAGGCTGCTCAATTTGGGAATAGGGGGCAAAAACCAGAATGCCTTGAAGGTGTTCAGGTATTTTTCAGCAATAGACAAAACACTGGTGTATCAACACAGTTTTACCAAATACGGAAATAAAGAAGCAGCGCATTATGAGTTACCACATAGAATATTAGATCTATCTCAGCAAGACCCCAGCACAGACAGCAAGAGAGCTGACACCCAGCAATGAAGCCTCTTTCAAATTGTCACCAAAATGTGGGAAAGACAGAAATGCTCCAACAACATATTTGCAGTGTTAGAGGATCAAGGATCACTTTATTCTGGCCAGGATGTGCAATAGAAATAATTTCATATACACATGGCTGGGCTGTGCAGTGAAAATCATTCCATCACACATGGTCCTTTACCAGACTTGTCACATACATATACAGACAAAACTCAAAGAAATTCTCACACATTGGTCTTAAATGACACAGTTCTTAGTATTCAGTTTGTTATTGGTTATCATTCCCTTCACCTTCAATGCTACTTTGGTCCTCATTGATTGGTTCTCTTATTAATCTATTCCCAGACCAGGTGTCTCTGACCTCTCCAGGGGGTGATGTTTGGAGTTATGTTCATTAATATTTACTTCCTGTGTATCTTCTATCTGCTCCAAAGTTGTAGCTCGTCAGGCATCACCAGATGAACAGAGAAAGTTCTCTTTCTTTTAAAGAGAAAGTTCAATTCCTCTGCCCCTGAGCAAAGGAGAACAAGCCCTAGACTAAAGTTACATAAAAGAACCTTAAAAGTTGTATAATTTTGAACAAAGTCAGCCCTTGTCCTGGGACACATCCTTTCACAGATGATAGGAACCATCATTTGTGTGGAGAAATCCAGTTCATCACCAGTCACCTGACATATCTGATTCCTTTTCATTTTTATTGAGGCAAATCAATCTCCTTGGCAAATTGCACTGATTATGACAACAACATCCTCTCTTCTGGCCTCTGCCAACAAGAGAGGCCATGCTGCCTGTCACAATCTGTCCTTAAGAATGGGTTTCGTGATGGTTCTTTAATTGATCTCAGAGTGCGATAAAACCCGACACGGCAAGGGGGTTTGCAGTAATAATCAATAAACAAATGCACCTTTATTGAATGACCACCAGCAAAATGCATTAGGGGGTATTGAGGAAAAAGGGAAAGAATAAGGAAAAGAGAGGGAAGAAGAGAAAGGAAGGTATATATCTACCAAACATAGACAGACAAAGTCCTTCGAAATCTTCAGTCAATGGAGTTCGCCTGGTCACGTCAGGGGAGATCTCAAAGGTACTAGTTGACTCTAGCCTCTATTATAGTCCTTTTTTTGGTTGGGGGAAGGGGACAAATCTTAAAATTGAATCAAGTGTAGTAAAGAATAACCTATTGAGGATGGGTACAAATAGCCCATATTCTCAGCAGTAGGCAAGAACCATTGTCTTCTTGGTCCAATGGTCACATCTGCAAGCAAACGTCTCGCTTTGGTCAGCTTGCCTCCCCCACACACCTCCCCCATGTTAGGGGTTTCAGTCTCAGTCCTTGGGAGGAGGGGGAGCTCCTCCATGTAGGGGTCTCATGTCTCAGTCTTTGAGGGAGATGCTTCTCCCATCTCAGTCCGTCCATCACAGTAGTTATAAAACAGACGAAGGGTCTTCCATGAGGATCACCAAAAGTTACCCCAGAAAAGTCCAGCCAAGCTGAGAGGTGGGGAAATTCCAGGGCTATTGTTGCAAAACAGGTCCAAGCAAAGAAGGGCAAAGTGCCCCTTCTCCTTCCATTAGGTTTAATGGTGCATTGATAGCAAACACACCTGCAGACAATACAATCTGGCAAGCCAGAAGCTTTGCTCAGGCTTCAGGACCTTGGTGGGCAACAATTCAAGAAAGACCAGGATTCCAACTGATTCAGGGTCCTTTTTTGGTGGTCCCAAATTCTGTCCTTGAGGAGGTCATGAGGTAAAATGAGGGGAATTTCAGACCATCTCTCACACTGCCTCAGAAGTATGGGTGAGGAAAAGAGCTTCGTGTGTGAGGTGGCGACTTTGACATGGGAGTGTTTTTAGTCTGGTTAAGACCAATGATTGAATATTTTATATATATTGACCAAGAATTTGACATCTTTTATAAAGAGGTTTAGCAAACATGAACGAAGATCCTACTGAAGGAAAAGCAGTAGAAGATTGAAGTCACTGTAAAAAACCTCACCTGTAATTCCTCTGTCAGCCCAAAGAGACTTGGAGAAACCATTTGAGCATGTTTTTGACTGCAAATCATGATTGAAATTGATTTTTTTTTCATAGACCCAGTTTGAAAATTCACAAAACCTGTGATGTTATGGAATAAATAAGATATTTGCATTAGAAGAGAAAAATTGCATGTGAATAACGACCACTCATGCCTCTACTCAGATGTCTAAAGACTATTGTTCCTCATTGTTTCTAATACTAAGTTTTACCATCAGTGAATTATGTGGGATTGGCAGTTTAAGAGAATTCTAAAATTGGCCTAAGGGACACATGCACTGTCTGAACATCCTGAAGAGCATCCCTAAATTTCTTTCAAAACAAGATGCTGGTATGCGAATATATTACTGAACAAGCTTTTAATTTTTAAAGGATCACTGGTGACTTCATATTCACTGTTTTCTTAGTAAAGAGCTAATATTTTTTTGCCTACTGCTGTTTTTTGTCATTGCCCTTACACATCATGGCATTTAGCCTGTTCAACATTCACACAGTAAACAAGCAACTCCTCTGAGTGCCATGAGGTCTTCTCAAGACATTTCATCAAACATTTATTTCCAGTGGAGCCAGCTGATGCAAATGGACACTTACTGTTGATCCTGAAATATGTGTTCCAGAAAAAATTTTGGTAGATTGAGTAAAACATCCAGACTTGTAATCTAGCACAGCATATTTTCATTCTCCAGTGTCAGGTCACCATGGGTCTTTTATTCAACGCAGAATAGTTACTACAGTTTTATACTACCTGTGTAATAACTCATGACCTGAGTAATAAGGAACTCATTAAACCTAATTCCTGATTTTCCTTTACACATAGACCTCCCAGCAGTTTAAGCCATACCTAATGAGTCCAAGTATTTTAAGGGATTGTGTTAAAATTATCTACCATTCTTTTGTATGTGAAATCAGCCTTTTATTTTTCTCCACTACATTGCTAGCATAACTAGGAAACAATATATTAACCTAATTACATGTTATTTATTAGGCAGCAAGCAAATAAGTCATTCAAAGACAAATCCCTGTAGTTATTCATAGAGCTGCTTTGGATGACAAAGATATAGTAAACCAAGCAATCTTTCATTGTATTTACTGCACACTCTTTGTACTAATGAACAATAACTGGCTTTACTTAAATAATAGCTTCTGTTCTGAGTTGTGGTAAATGTTATACAGACCATATTCATCAAAAGCATGTCAAAGCCATGGAAGACCTTTATTTCTTTTGCTTGCACTTGAAGAATTTGGGTAGCTGGTGAATAGCGATGATATAAAGGGCTTAATAAACATCATGTAAAATAATTAGTGTCTTTAAAAAAACAACATACATAATGTACTAGTGGCAGCTCAGCCCCTGAGAAACAAACAGTGAAGATGTTGGCAATTTATTTTTATAACCCTTACCTTTCAAAGAGCCTATGCATTCTCTTTGCTTTCAGTTTGAGACAGGCTTCCTCTGTGTTTTTAAGCATGCATTAAATCAGCACCTCAGTGGAAAGAAAACTTCCCATTAACTTCACTCATCACTTGGAATTAATGAAGGCTATAAAGCAAAAGAAGTCAATTTGAAGATGAATTCACAGAAAGAATGAAATAGGCAAAAAAAAAAAGAAAAAAAAAAAGAAAAAAAAAAGAACAGGGCTTTGGACTTGACTGTTTTAAGTGAGGTTAGGTTTTATGTGCTTTTTGGAAAAGAAACTGGAATCCCTATCTTCTTCCTCTCCCACATAAATCCTATGAGATGAAAAAACCCTCTTTCTGCTGCTGACTATTTATGCTTCAAAGAAGCTGATTCAGGACAAGACAGTATAAAAGTATCCTTGAGTGTGATGGCTGGATCATCTCCCAAGAACAGTGCTCAAATACCCTTTTATGATCTAGATATTAGAGAACATGTTCTCCAACAGACCTGGTAGAATACTCTTCTTGAGCATTGGGTCAGAGCTCTAATTGTCTTTAAGTTGCTCCAGGTCTGATCTGACAGAAATATACTAGGAATGTCTACTGGATAAGATATTTCATGTGGGACAGGTATTTCACTGCAGTGAAATATGCAGGTGCTTAATGTTACCAAGCTTTGAGAGTCCTGGACAACCACAAGGGAAACATATAAGAAGCTTTGCAAAAAATTGCTGGGGGAAATTAATGGTTTCCATGGTTGTACAACATCTGTGTAAACACAGAAGATCTACATTTTGAAGTCAGCTACACCAATGGCAATTAAAAACCCTCAGGTTCTTTTTTGAAATTAAATAGAGGACAGCATAGGCATGAATAACCTTTGCTGACCCAGCTCAAAATAAGGACTATCACCAGTCTGATACCCAGGTTTTGGGGACAGATATTTAAAAGAAACTCACACATTCTTAAATGAGGAATTCTCCAATGTCCATTAGCAAAAGAAAAGCCCAACTAACTCTTTCAATGAGCTCTCATCTAACTTATTAAAGCCAACATTATGTTTTTTATTTTTAGAGGGCTTAAGTAAAAATAAAAACAAGCTGTTCCTAACACTGCAAAAAGAGTGTCCTGTAAATGCAGTCCAGTAAATGCAGTCTAAAAGGTTTATTTCTTATCTTTCTCTTGTCATCTGAGACTTTAATTGAGCAAATCAAACTAATTTATAACAATAAGCACAAATTTCTATGTCTAATTACTTTAGAAACTTATGCATATTTTTATAGAATATAAATAACTAAAATCATAAAATTGTTAGGGATAGAAAGGATGTTAAAGACCACATGGTCCCTGCTGTGGACAGGGTTACAACTTACTAGAGCAGGTTACTCAGGGCACCATACAACCTGGCCTTGAACAATTCCAGAAATGGGAATGGGACAGTGCCTCTGCCTTTTCCCGATCCATAGTTACCATTTACCACTTGTGTTCATCAGTGTGGCTGGTCTTCCTGTTTTGGCTGATATACATGCAGAAGCCTTTATTATTTATCTTGTCAAATTAATCTTCAGTCATGCTTTGACCCTCCTCACCCCATGCCTACAAGTGATTGTGTCCCTCTAGTCTTCCCAGGTTACCTGCTTCTACTTACACAGACTGTGCATTTGCTTCTTATGCTTAAGTCTGACCAGCAGCTCTTGACTCATCCATATCAGTCTCTTGGCATCCTTTGCTGTCATCCTACACATGAGATTTGAGAGCATTTGCACTCTATGAAAAGTGTCTTTAAAGTGTGTCACCCAGAGTGGTAGCTCTGTTCTGCATTCCTGTTCCAGAGGGCAGTTTCCCAGAAGATCCTAAAGATTAACTTCTCCTCCTAAAATTCAGGGTCCTGGCCCGTATTCCTCAGGTTTACAAACTCTACCCATGCATGATCACTGCAGCTCAGGCTGTCTTGATGTCCCCAGCTGATCTGCTAACCAGCAAACTTATTGATGATACTTACTTGTTGGTGATAATCAGGTCCAGTATAACATCATCCCCAGTGGCAGAGCTATCTATTACTTGCATCAGGAAGTAATTCTCCACGCATTCCAGGAGTCTCCTGGATTGCCTGCAGCTTGCCTCTACATTGCATTTGGTTTACTGCTGTGACAATTATACCAACATTATAGCATGAAGATTGCAAATAGGTAAATTCTCTTTTTAAGGCCTCATCTTGCTTGATGAGACTCTTAAAAGAACTTACGGTTTTTGGTTGTACCCTGATCTAGAAATATTGACAAAATATTCTCAAGAGGAAAACAATAAAAAACTTTACTGACAACCTTCAGAAAATCAGAGAATGGTGACAAAAGTGTAGAGCAGCATCCAACCAGCATAAAACATCTCACAAAGAATTAACTTTGAGCATTCAACTGGAGTTGGCAAACTCTAACCCCATCTGATTTTAAGTTATTCAAAACTCCAGGAGGAAGAGGGAATTAGAAGAAGAAGCAGAAAGTGAAAAAGACAGAAAAGATGTAGAAAAGAACAAATATAGCTACCAGTCCTAGTTCCAGTGGTGTTCAGCTGATAGAATCTCCAAGAGGAGGTAGGGTCAGAACGTGTGCTTTGGTTTAAATACCCTTTGGCGTTCCTGGGCCCTTCCCCCAGGTGGGACCTGCGGCCATGTGGCCCTGCAAGGCCAGCCCGGGGCTCCAGGGCAGTTCGGGCACGGCCTCCGGCGGGCCAAGGACTGGCGGGCACCGCGGGGCCGGGGCCCAGGCCCGGGGCTGGGCTGTGCGGGCAGGGCCTCGCCTCAGCAGGGCCCAGCCTGCCCTGCCCGCACACACCGCAGGCTCCCGGACACCCGCACCTACAGCGTCTCACACTCTGTAACTCAGACTGCACAACTATCCAATTCTATGATCAGAGAGACAGAAAAGAAAAAGAAAAAGTTGATTAGTACAATGTCATTGATTTTAAAATTTAACCCAGAAGTTTGGGCAGACATGCTTTCAGGTTTTTGGTAGTGGGAAATACCTCACAAGTGAAGACCATGTCACCAGAACTGCTGACATAAAGTGCAATTATTCCATACAGTAATCACATCAACATGATATGCTAGTCTAAGTAGCCTGTAGTCATCTGTATAATTTCTTGTGTCACCTTTAAAGAAGAGCTTGTCTTGACTTTGAAACACTTGCTGTCTCAGTCTGCTAATGTTGCAGAGGCTGTAAGCTTCAGTGCCGTGCTTGGAGGAGAGTTGTTCTCTTCCAAGATTCCAAACATGTAAACAAGATATTCAGTCCAACAGTGTCTAGCCCTATAAGCTAAAGTAATTTCATTCACCCATAAATTTCAGGGTAGGCTTTCACCTAGGTCAATGGTAATGAATTATGCTATACAAATATATTTGCCTTCATTTATTTGTACAAGTAATTAGGGCCAAAAAAATACCCCCATCCCTCTCTCTCCCGACCCAATGAGGTGAATTCACTCAGACAGAAAGTGTTACCTGGACTAACAGTGTGCCAGCTAGATGAACTGTACCATGTTCTATGTATTTAACACACATGCTCCATTTCAACAGTGTTATAGTAAAATATTATCTAAAGTCATGTAATTCCCCTGATCTGTTCTTCTCCAAGTCAGCTTGGAAGTTAGGCAGCTGCCATATAAGCTGCCATATTTGACACTTTATATACACAGCAAATGGACCATCATTTGAGGAAAACCTAAAAGCAGTGCAAAGTCTCCTTCACCTTTCACCCTGTAGAAGGGGTGTGTCCTCAAAAATAAGGCTAAGTGCACCCCACAGGACACAAAGGAAGCCTATACCATGATAAATAACAAGGAAGAGAGGCCCTTGGTATGCAGCATCATGGATGATTAATGCTTCTGAACACTAAGAGTTACCACTAGGTCCCAAGCACAATGAGGAAAGTGCCTGAATTGTTTCATTTCGTGGGGGCACTGGCACTGTGCCAGAGTCAATCCATGACAAACATGTAATAAAGCATATAGCCACATTCAGTTACTGACAGTGCACGAGACACACGTACCATGTAAACCTGTATGAAGCTTTTTAGAGGTGTAAATGCTCAGAAAAGGCATTGCTTATGAGCTAAAGAATATAGTAAATATGTCAGTACTGACTTATTTTTTGATGCTAACATATAAAATAACTGCATCTTCATGTACCCAGTAATTGTCCATTGAAATAGTCAATAAATAACTCTGACAAATGCTGCCATCATGTAATTGGTATAATGAGTTTCAATGGGGCTGAGGTTCTGAGAGTGATTTCTAGCTGGAGTAGATTAAGAATAAATCATGGAAGCTATTGCAGATTTATCTCTGACATCACTGAGACAGGAGTCTGACATGATGTTTTTGTGGACAGTTGTTAGAACAGAACAGCTGAAAATAAGATATTCCATCAAAGCTTGACCATGAGATAAATAAAACATTGTAGATCAGATGCAAAGCATCTTACAAGCTGCATTAGAAAAAATAAAAGTACAAGTACTGCCACTTGAAATTAGACCTACAAGGAGTCATGTTAGTTATTGCTTTCATTTGTTCTGACAGGTTTTAAAGGATGTTCAGAAATAAAGTGTAAGGATATGCTTGTGCTCTCAGGGACAAGCAGGACAGCTTCTTCTCTCTAGGTTCAGTTCTGCTGTGATACTGTTTGTGCTTGAGGAACTTTGAGCTGAAAAACTGCCATTCTTCTCTTTTTATGGATCTGTTTCCTTGCCGACTGCATTTTTATCCATTTGGCTGGATTGAGAGGCAAGTGCATTACTGTAGAAGTAATTCAGCAAGTGTTTGATATAATAAGTTCAAGGCTCCTTTTGTCATAAAGTAAGATGTTACAAAAATCCTACAAACATCCTAATTCTGTCCCAAATTAAGCAACACAAACATGGATAATACTTGTGAAATTTACAGAAGATTGTCACCATTTGCATTATACTTTGTTCTCAGCAAAGGATGGTGAAATTGCTTATTCATTTCAAAAAATAAGCAGTAGATACTATGGTTTACAATTACTTTTTTTCCAAAAGTAACACTAGAATTCAGAGTTCAGGACGTCTCTTCAGGCTTTTTACCTTAGGCTTACTTTCTTTTCTAGAAGCCTATTTGCCCTCTCTCTACTAAGGTGCTTTTAATAACTTTTTTAACATCCAATACTGACTACAGAAAGTTATGGGGACAGTATAAAGATATGCTAAGGCATTGTGCTTTTTCTTTTTCTTTTCTTTTTTAATTTTAATTTTTCAATTTTTATTTTCATTTTTGTCTCCCTTAAAAACTTTGTAAAAATAGATCCTTGTGAAAGAAGGGAGAGGAAGCGAGAGGATAATTGAATGGTAACTGTAGTGTCTGTAATGGTTATATCCCAAAGGGACAGTTCAAAACAAAACATAAACTCATATTTAGTTACCTGCTGGGTCCGTGTGATATATGGTTGTGAAAACCATTCTGTGGATAAGTTCTTAATCACCCAGGGACAAAGGAGCCCTGATTAGGTGAATGTGGAAATGCAATGCTCTTTTAAACACAAGACGTTTTATACATCTATATTTTCATTTTTCTGTTATCCTGAATAAAGAGTCAGACACCAAATTTGAGAAAAAGTGTCTGAATAAACAGAAATATGACATAGAACATATATATAAATCAGAGTAATGACAAGGAGGATGTAAAGGATGTAAGAAATTTAGTGACAGCTGGTTGTGGAACACAGATTCCTGAGCTAGTGACCAAACAAACAGATGAGTACACAGGACAGATTGGCTGAACTTGGGTATATTTTCCTTCATATCAGACTGGCTTATATAGAGCCAGCCAAGCATCTTTGACCCACAGCTGACCTTCTCAGATATTTTATCTACAAATGGTGAAAAACTGACTGGAGCAACCAAATAACAAAAGACACAGAAGAAAAAGATGTTAGCAGCAGGTGCATTAACCACTATGAGTTACTGACTACCAGTCCCTGCACTAAATCAGTGCAATCGAGCATCTAAGTTGAAAAAGGTACATTTACATACCTCAGTTTAAGTGTTATTTCATTAAAGAAAATTAACTTTAAAAACCCTACAAAGCTGGAAAATGTATACACCGTATAGAAAGTTTGTTTGCCTCTCATTGTGTCTATAACAATGCTCCTATCTTTTGTTTTTTTAACTCTTCCAGTGTTCTCAAATTCATTTCCTCAGTATCTGCTGCATGAGTTGAGACAGCTATTCACAGATATAATATATCTATAGCCTGACATTATTAGGATGTTTGCACTAGTACAGTGAAAAAATTGAGTGTTACTGTTTGTGTACAGAAGGAAGAATAAAAATACACTGCAAGGATATAAGCCACTACAACTGGGTGAGCAGTGTAAAAAGGAAGATGGAATTGTACCCTTCATGTTGCCAAGGTGGCAATGAACAAACATGCCACTCAGAAGAGCAGTTTCTGAAACTGTCTTTGAACATGCCTTTCTTTTTTCTTGGCTTACTCTACTACCTCTCCAATACCCGGATGAAGATTGTGCATTGGAAAATAATCACTTGGGTGTGCTGCCTGGTCTGGTGTAGTTGTGAGAAGATGATAAGCAAACACAGAGCTAAGGGATTGACTGGCATTTAGATAGGACTAACCAGGGAAGAGATAGTAAAGGAGCCTCTTGCTGAAAGTCAAAGTTCAACACCTACAGCATTTGTTGTTGCATTCTGCCCACCAAGAGGAGCCGGTACACTTCCTGGTTACTGCAGGACCCTGTCCCCACAGTCTCTTCAACACAAGCCTGCAAGAAGCTGTAAGTGTGGCAACAATCAGGAAGAGAAGTTCTGAAAATGGAATGAAAATAGTTCGGCACTCTGGATTTCTACTGGGAAATTTAGACCACATCCAAGTTTTGAAATCACAGAGCTGCAGTCATCTGGGAGGCAACTGATAGAGATGAATGTGTCAGAATCACAATGATGAAAATACAGAAAGGATGCCACATAGACAGAGGACAAGACTACCTGGAGAGCTTTTTTTTTAAAACATCTTTTGAGGCCCAGAAAGAAGGGAACTGTGAAAAGAAAGTGAATGGATTAAGTCCTTAAATACTGCTTTTGAAGGGCTTTAAGCATCTTAAGTATCTACGAAGCTAAGAGATGAGTGAATACAAACCAACCACCAAAGCCACCACCAAAGCCACTTTAGAGCAAAAGCATTTTTAGTCATTCTTATTAATGCTAATTATTGTGAAAAGAAAAAAAAAAATAAACAACAAAACAACCAAAAACCAGTTACTGATTTAAAGCTGGTTTTGGCCAATTGTACCTGTCTTTCTCCACTCACAGTGCTGTAAAAGGGAAAGGATTAATTGGCTAGACCCTTCAAGACTTCTTTCTGTTTCACATGCAGCTTAATCTTGGGGGTAGAAACAGGTCCGGAATGGATAAGCAGGGATAGGCATCAAACTTGGCTTGTTGCTGCTCTCTCTGCCTAGACTCGATGCCTCTCATTCTGACTCTGGGATACTTCAAATTCAGAGGAAAGATCTTTTTGAAAGCAAACTCTTTTCTTTTCTTCCTCCCCTTCTCACTCCTACCTACATATTTCTCTGCGATCAGTCAATGAGAGAAAATAAGGGCTTTGCATTTTGATCACAAGGATGCAAGAAAAAGAAAATAAATGCAGCAGAAGAATATCTACGTACTTCATTGCAGCCCCAGAAGGTTTTATTTTATTTTGCCCCAAATGAAATTCTAAGTTTTTGTGAGACTGTACCTTATGACTTGGTGCTACTTATTTTAGTTGAAGGTAAACTTTGTATTGTTGATGTGGGAATACCTGTTACACAGAAAACAGGAAAAAATTGACCCAGAATACAAGGGCAAAATAGCACAAGAACCTTAGAAAGTTTAATATGGAAACTGGAAGAAAAGGAAGACCTTGCAATTTGAGACAGAAAAAACCCCAGATATCTGTGTTATACAAAGCAAATGCAGCACATTAGCATAAGCGTGAAAACAAGATTGCAGGAATGAAGTCTTCTACAGATCATTTTGGATATTTGGGAATCCTTGAGATTGACCTGCAGGAAGAGAAAATTCACCTTTGCGAAAAACTGAGAGAGCTCAGCACTTTCTTCATGTGAGGCTGGAAAGGAAACATAACATTAGAACAGCCAGTACTGTGTTTGTGGCTATAGATTTGTTTCTGTTTATTTTATAGTCTTTGTACTTTATATCTCCATCTCCTTGATGCCTTTGATTATTTAAATCAATGATGAAAAGTTCCAAGAGAGTAAATCTCAAGTAATTTTATAATTCATGTTCATTAAAAGACTTATGACAGAAAAACAGTCTTTATATGATACTCAGCGGAACAAGTTAGACAGGAATTATTGTAAAAGAAATGTTTAATTTCTCTAGTGCTGAATAAACATTACTGTAATGCTTCTCATGTTTTCAGAAGCTGAACTCCCCTTCTCCCTATAATTCTATTCCTGGATGGCTATAATGCAGTAATTTTCAAATATAGCAAATTATATCACAGATTTTGAAACATGAAATAGTCCAAATCAGACTAGAGATCCAAGGCAGGTTGTCACTGAGGTCAATATAAACAGTCCTACTCAGCTGTGTATAAAACCCTAGGGAAAGATCACTGTATTAATTTCCATTCATATTGTAGCCTAAGGAAAGAATACAAATCTGCAGAGGAAAAATGCTAAATGTCTTCATCTTTAGGGTTTTCTTATTCCCAGGTATTTTCAAGTACTTTTTTTCACAAAATGTCTCTAGCTCTATTTGTTCAGTCTAGGAGGTCACTGATTCTTGGTTGATCTTGATTTCTCTTGGTTTATCTTGCATAGTTCTTGAACTATGCTCAAGAAGCATTAGAGATAGTACGTGATTAGGGAGATACTGAGTTTGTTCATCAATTCAGTTTTCTCAGATTGACATAGCTCTGCACAAACATGTTTCTGAGATTCATGGTAGACACTTTAGCAGTGTCATTGCAGACTTGCCATACACTGTTCCTCCCTTCCTGCCACACTGGGTACTCTCTGAAGAACTCATGGAGTATTTGTTCTACACAAGGCTCAATATCATTCACAGACAGCCTTTACAGAGCTACACCTACAGGCCACCCATCTTGTTTCAAGTGCTTTTCCTGAAGATTTGGGGTTCAAAAGTTTTGATCCCACTGATTAAAGATTTAAAGATCTCTCTATGGTGGGGTGTGTTTTTTTTTTGTTTTTTTTTGGTTTTTTTTTTTGTTGTTTTGTTTTGTTTTGTTTTTTTTTGTTGTTGTTTTGTTTGTTTGTTTGTTTGTTTGTTTTGTTTGTTTGTTTGTTCGGGGTTTTTTTGTTTTGTTTTGTTTTGTTTTGTTTTTTATAAGTGCACCAAAGAAGCAAATATCTTTTGCTCAAAGAAATGTGAATATTTTTGATATTTGTTTTTTTTACCAGCAACTGTCAGAACAGTGTCATTTTATCTGATCTTTAAAAAGCCAGGCTGAGTACTGCCAAATAAGAATGATCAAGAAAAATATTCAATATGACAATGGAAAGGGAAGAAGGGTGAACATAACAGCTTTATGGTATAAAGCTGTCAGCAAAGGACTGCCAGTAAAAATATGTTCCTCTTTTACAGGCTTTTTAAATTTTGGAGATTTCACAGAGAGAAGTATGGGGGTAAAGGCTCCTAGCTAGTTTTGGAAAGTTCAGTCAAATGGATGAATGGAACACTGGGATGCCCTGGCTGTTATGCAGCAGTGTGGTACAAACAATCAGGGAGGAAGCATTTATCTTGCCAGTGGCTGAATTCAACACAGAAATATGTCCAGTTCTTTGTACTGCACTAATTTAGCCCACTTCTACTACTTTGAAATAATAATGCTAAATCATTGAAATTGCACCTTGCTTTACCTCTTGTAAATTAATTTATTTGTTTAATTGTGAATCAGGAAAAGTTTGCTTCCTGAAAGAAAATATCTTTTATATATATATATATATATATATATATATATATATATATGATATAATAGAAGTTCAAAAATGCCATCATTTAGCTTTTTGAGGAATAGATGAATATAAAATTTGGGTTTATTCAATGTGAATCACTTGGCAAAAACAGGGCAGTAATGAAGTGTAAATATGAACCTAAGGTAGGTCGTTTTTTTTTTTTTTCCTATAGATTACCAAGATATGGTCAACCTGAACCAGACAAAAAAAGACTACTCAGATAGTCTTTTTTCTCTGACTTGAAGTGAAACTCAAGGCAGTTTAAGGCAGTTACCTACCTTCTCAATTACATTGCCACAGATTCCCACAGCAGAGCTAAAACCACCAGGATCTTGTGAAAAGCTCATCTAATCTAGCTTCCAAACTCTTTTCTAATCCATTCTCATCTAAACTTTAGTCTTTAGAGGACCAAATCTGCCAGCCATAAAATTAACAAAACAGGAAATTAACAATAAATACCTTTTTGTCACCTGTCTGATGTACAAACATAATTTTATATATGAATTTAAATTACATAGTCAAAGAAATATTAAAGGCCTGTGATTTATGGACTAGTTTTCTTGTAAGACAAGATGGAAGCATTAAAATTAGACCAGACATAGTAGGAATACTAAAAGTTAAAAATCATAAAGATAAAAAATTCATTTTAAAGATTATTATGATATAATGTATACACATAATGTTCAAAGGTCATGTCTATATGTCTATAAGAAATGTCTGTGTATGAAACATGAATAAATAATTCAATTGGCCTCAGGGGACACAAGGATTAAAATCAGTTAATGCAAAGATTTGTTATTTCTGTTGTTTTGCACAAAGCAATAAATATGCTACCTTGCTGGATCTTTGGATTGGGGTTTTTTTTTACATCTTTAAAGGTAGTTTAAATCTATCACCTTGTGTGTGTATCATTGTGTCACCTGTAGCAAAGTTCTCCCACATCAGCATTTTATGGACTACTAAAATATGTTGCACAATATTTTGCAGTGTAAACCATTCCCAGACATTCTGGCAGTCAGGTGCCCAGTGAAAAGCTCTTGACATGAACAGAAAGGATGAAGTAAAAATCCCCCAAGCCAACAGCAAATAAAGGTGGATATATTCAGATAACTATATTATCTTTTCTAGAGAAATCGCTGATTAAATAATAACTGAGCTTAAGAACTGAGTCAAAAGTCATAGTTGAAATTGTTCTGGATTGTTTCTAAGAAATGAGCATTTCACATTCTTATGGAAAGAACATGAACAAAATGAGGGAAACACTTTCAGACTTGGGGATGTGACACATTAGAATTCCAAAGAAGACACTGATCAGTATTAGCAATGAGATTTCATTTGCAGATCTCATGTAAAATTAATTTTCATAATTCTCTTACTTCCTGTCTACATACACAGATTTTTTTCTCATTATCGACTTTATTACCATATTTGAATTCTCCTGTTCGGTGTCTGGGAAGAAAATAAGAGGGATAGACATTTTACTATGACTCAAAGAAAAATGCACTGTCAAATTTCAAACCATTGGTCCCACAAACTGAAGAAAAGCTCCCTCTAAAAATGCTGGCATGTCACAAAAAAAGGGGACAAAGTATTAACTGTTCCATTGAATAATCAATTTGAGTGGAATTACTGCTAAAGTTATGTAGTTATGTTGAGATATAATATTTAAAGTGCTTCTTATGCAATGAGATTTTCCATTCAAAATTCAGTTTGACACATTCTCCTAATAGCAAATTTAGAAGCCACAGACAGCAATAATGCCATCAGCAGTGACCCATTAGCTCCACATCAACAAGCCAATTCAGCAGAGTCATTCCTACTAAATGCACCTGAGTCCTTCCACTGAAGTATCAGGAAATGTCTGACTGCTTAGCTAGCAAGATTTAACAAGATTACAGCCCAAGAAAGTGTGGCTACAGGCTGTTGTCGCATTCACTCTAACTCATATTCATAATGTCTTCTGATCTATCTCCAGGTTCATGATATGCATAGCAAAAAAACCCCAACATACGGATTTTTTTTTTCTGCCAGCTTTATAGCTAAAGAGGAAGAAATAGGATCTTAGGAATTTATGCCACTACTTCATCAGTTTGGGGAGGGCAAGGGGGAGAAAGAAGCCACGTGTGATTCATATAATATATAGGTTATATGAGTGAGGTGTTTACTTTAAGAGGAACTTGAACGTCTTTGGCAAACCATTCCTGTCCCATTCTCTAGGGTAGCAATGTGTTATCAATGGGCAAACAGACTTCTAAGTAAGCTAAAAGAGCATGAGCATGGTTTCCTTCTGTCAAGTCCTTTTATTTTCACTTCACTTTGGAAGAAGTTGATGACATTGGAACAACTTGGCTGAATTATGCTGTTTAAACACATATTTTCTCAGAGGGAAGTCACAAACAATTTGTGTAGTATGGTCATATAATATTTGCTATATCTGAAAGCATGTTAACTGGAGTTATCAAAACAATGGGTAAGCCACAAACTGAACAACTGTAATCTTAAAAGTTTTGGAGACAAGGGTCAGTCAAAACAGCAAGAGTTTCTAAGAAGTTACTTGGATTATCCATCTCTCTCTGAACCTTAATTATCACCAAAGTATACACAACTGTATGCATATTTATATATTTTTGTGATATCCAGGATTCAAATTACAGGATGGAGGGAGGAAGGGAGAGAGCTCATGTCTGTTAGTTTATTTATTTTTTCTCCGATGTTCCTCAGCTAAATGACATGAAAAGAAATTAAATACAGGGAGGTAAACAAATGTATACATTGTCTATCTTTCAGATTACTTAAATTTTATCCACATGAGTTTCTAACCTCATAAATGAGAGTTAACGCAGAATGCTTTTTTTATTGCTGCCTACACTGGAGCTACACACAGGCATGAAGTTTCAAATCTTCAGAAATAAGTTTGACTTGGGAATTCTATGTGAGACATTTTCATTGATAAAAGTTTCATGGTCACCTGAGCCTATGTGATTACTCAGAAATCTAACAGATTTTGAAAGCTCTAGCCATATGTATGAGGTGATTTCAGGATATGTTTCTTGTCAGGAAGGTAAAAAAGCAGGCACACCCTGTAGGATGTATAAATATCTCTTAAACCTACACATACACCAGGTCATTATTTCTGTGACCCCAGAGAGCCACACAAAACCTTAGCTGAGAAAGTAAAGAGTGGCCATCACAATGAGGAAAATTTGCCACATTAAAAGCAGAAAGGAAACTGATTTAGATATGGATTCAGCAACTTTACTTGACAACATCTGACAGCAGGCATTTCTGTAAACCCCAAATGGATTTTGGAAGCATCCACAATTGATTATAAATATTTCCTCCAGTGTGGCAACATTTGTTAACACAAAAGGTACCAACTTGGCTTTTTTTTTTATAGAAAAAGAGTAAATTGCATTTAGTGTGCAAATCTCCATGATTCTTGTGCAAAGGGCAGCACTGAGGCCAAACCTGGGAACATTCTTCAAATGTCTGATTTGACATCTAGCATTTCCCCTAATTTTTGGAAGATAGCTATCTGTCCTAAACACAATTGAAATTCCTAGTCAAATGAATATACTTTTCAGTGAATTAGGGGGGGAGAAAAACCAACTTAATTATTTTCCTACATAACTGAGGAAAATAAGCACATTGTTCTATATTCGGCCTGCATTCAAGCTAGTCTTTCCCTGAATAAGCTTTTAAAAATACTGAGCAGTTCTTCAGAAGAGAAGTTTTCTATCTGAGACAAAATATCACATATTGATATACCCTGAGAGCCTCAGAAAGCCAATATCCTTTACGTAAGGTACTGTACAGATGAAGAAAAATAATTTCTGTAAATTTATTATGAGTATCAATGGCTCTGTATGGAAGTTTTGTGGTTAAACATTGCGTAAATTAGGTTCTCTTTTTTCATGCAATTTAATATTGTTGATTCCCTTCAACATTTATACTTCCACTGAGGGCAAAGCATGATAGTGAGAGGGAACGAGAGCTTTGCTGCTGCACGTGGGAGAAGGATTCCTGCCTTTGTCAAGCTGGCAGCCTTGCCTTTTAGCACACGCTCTGTACCACTGACATTCAATGGCTGCAGGAAGAGATAAATCATCTGAAGAAGCTGAGACAAATATTTGATTTGGATGATTATCCTGCAGGTGTCTCATCATCACCATGATGCTTGGAATTACTAATTATTTTCCTTCCATTTATGCATATCTTCCTGTGAATACATATATTATGCCATAGGTAATTCAGGTTTTTTTGATCAATATGACCCCTTGACCACTCTTTCAAGGAGAGCCCACTAATGGGGAATACCCTGTGCTGGAGGAGAGAAAGAATTCTAGGGGTGATCCTAACAGATCTCATTTCCTATAATTTCTTTTTGTCTAATACTACTTAGTAATCATAATGAGGTATCTCTCAGGTTTTCTCAGCCCATTTCAGTGAGCCTTACACCCACACATGTCTAGCATTATTAGCTCCTGAAGCTGTGCACACACAAACATAAATAAATCAGGTGGTAGCACAGGTATTATTATTTTTTAAAGCTGTTAATAGTATAAATTGTATTGTTTAGTCATGCACAACCTTGTCTGGGCTGGACAGTATCACTCAGATCTCACCTGACCCTTCATAAAGGTCAAAGAGGGTGCAATTTTGTGTACAGATAATGAAAGTAATTTTTCCTCACAATATTCCCCACCACAATCTGCTTTTATTCTAGGTGACACTAGAGGTGGGATAGATACTTTAAAAAAATAATACTTTAATGGTATTCAAACAGCTAACCATGTATGATTTATTGGGTTGGTTTCTGCAAAAACAATAAGGGAGTTTTATTTATTTATGGAATGTCTGAGTGCAAATGGAGATAGAAAAGCAAATTGTTAACATCTCACCTCATTAAAAAGTCAAGTTAAATTTCAAATGGCAGAAACAAATTGTGCCAAATCAGTCTTTTTTCCCCATTAAAAAACATACACTATTCCATTGAACAGTGATGAAGGAGACAAAGTTTCACACTGATAGAAAATAAAACATCTTCTTACAATAATTCTTGATATAGCCTAGGTTATATTCTGTTCTAGAAAGATTCTTGTTCTTCTGTTTTTCAGCTTAGGACAAAACCAGTTTTGATACTCATATAGTCCCCACGGGAAGGAAGCTGTGTTTTTTCAGTCACTTCTGAAAATTACCTTATTGAGAATGCAATACTGTTTATATGTCTGTGGATGTCTCTGTACAAGTTTCACAGGCAGAATTTTTTTTACAGAGTGACACATTATGTGATTATGCCTCTGTGTATAATTAAGTGGTTACAATATAGACATATTACTGGTTTTCTAATGTCATCAGAAGAAGCCTCTTTGCCAGGAATTGAAAGTGCTTTACTTTAGCAATTAAAAAAAGTGCCATACATGACTCTGTATTCAGACTTTATGTGTGCTCCAATCAGGCTATTTGAGAGATATGAGAGTTACATGATAAACTGTGGCTTCCCAGCAACCCATCTAATACCCGAAATTATATGCTTAGATGGCATACAAGATTTTGTGTTCAATTTGTCATGAATATGGGCATGATACGGGCAAGAACACACACTCTTTATAGACCTTAGCAGAGGAAATGCAAACTCTTTATTTCTGAGCAGGAACCAAGTGTCAAGCAAGAGACAAGGGTGCTTGGAGCATGCCCTTCCCTATTTACAGGCTGCACTTGGTGTTCTCAGCTATTGTTCCCACTGCTGTGAACCCTCAGCAATGACATCCGTTATTGTCGCCCTGTCAGAGTGATTCCTGAAATGCTGTCCCTTCTGCTACCCTCGTGCTCCTGCTCCTGCCAAGACAGCCAGAATGTGGCCAGTGAAGAAGGTAGAGCAGCAACAAGTCTGAATTGAAGTGTTGGGACTGTGTGTACAAATAAAGAAGATATTTCTTTCTGCAACAGACGACAAGAGACTAGTTAGCTTCTCAGGAAAACGGAACCAAGAACACATGTCATCATGCCTCCTGGGACTCAGCCTCCAGCCTCTGTTTTTCAGGCTGGATCTCTGATCAAAGATATTGGGGCCTGCAGGGAAGTGGCAGCATCATAGCTGTGAAATACAGTCTTAATGAGATAACTTGAAGGCACTCAGCTCTACAGAAAAAAAAAAAATCAAGCAATGGCTTACCTTTCCATCTAAGCTAGAGAAGGATGTTTAGCAGCTTCTGAAGCCTTGCAAATTTAGCAGCAACTGCTGGAACAGTTCAGTTTGATGCTAAAATAATGCAGAAATAATAAAGCATAGTTAAAAGGCAATCAGTTCCTCCCTTAAGGTTATATTTAGATGCAACTTAGACCCACCAGATCTGGCTTGAAAGGACACCCAGGATTAAAGTGTATTTGTTGATTGAGTCACGAAAAGCAATCAATAATAGAAGTTAGTAGTAAAAAAAGAAATAGAATACTTCCATTTGGAATAATGATTCAAGGTGGACATCAGACTGAATTACATGATTTTAAGCATGGAAATGTCCATTTGGCTAGGGAGCTCCTCTTCACAGACTGCAAGGTAGTAGACACTAGAAAGCAGATGTTTCCAGGATCAGAACTGCAAAGTGATCACTGTTAATTAATGAGTTTTATTGTATTTCATAGGTTTTAAACTGCCCAAATACTTACACCCCAATACTCAGAAATATCCTGTTGCACACTTTTTAAGCAGCAGAGAGATCAGGAGCACAATAAGAGGTACAGACTCAAATCCTTACTCTTAGCAGGGACAGGTTTCTGGCAGCTTGACCTCTTCCTAACCTCTGCCAGGCTCTGGGGCAGGCAGTGCTAAGTAATGCTGCAAACAGCAAAAATACTGGAGGCATTGTCACTCCTGAGCAACCCTGGTTGCCAAGAGAGGAAAACCAGAATTTTACTGTCTATTGAGGGGAATAAATAACCTACAGCTTCTTCTATTCACCTCTGCCAGAGCCACAGCTGCTTCACTTCCTTGGACGCAAACCTGGGTGGCCCCAGCTGTACAAAGTTCCCTGGGTGTTGCCCAGACTCAGCAAGCAGATCTTGACCAAACAGGATCTCCGTAAGGGTCAACTCATGTATCAAGGGCATGAGGAGCAGGAATCCCAGACCGTGGCTAGTAAGAGTTTAGAGCAGGTTTGGGTATTCTTCTATGCTCTCATCTAGGAAGGCAGCTTTCATTTCTCCAGTACATTCTAAGCAATCTTCCTTCTGTCTAATTTCCTTCAGCCTAATCACAAAATCTCTTGGAACTCCTTTTCTCAAGTCCTCAGCTACCAAGGTGTTATATACCTCCTTCACCATATATTCTATATAGGTATTACATGTATCCCCCACATCAGGAAGTGAAATAAAGGTAGAAAGCTACTGAAGTTACTGGTGCTCTACTCTGGCTGTTTAAGGACAGCTGTAGGGTGCGCGTAGGTCTGGTCATAAGAGCTGTAATTCTTCATTCAGTAAGAAGTGCAAGAAAAACTGTATGTTAAGCATAAAACAATTAATTTTCTTTCTGTTCAGAGTCTCCAGCTTGAAATATCATTTTACTTCATACGAAACTGAATATAAATTGAACTTAAGAGAGAAGGGTGAGACATACTAAAATTAGGAGTTAAAGCAAACACATTGACATCAAACGAAAATTACTCATTTAAAATTCAGTGCCACTGAGGGATCTAATAATTAAGCACACAAGGTATTTAAAAATTAGGGCTTATTGAAAAGTGAAAATTAATTTGAGATAGAGAAAAAAATTTTGAACTGTTTTGATTTTCATTTCTCAAAACCTGCTTTTTTTTTTTTAATTCTATGATAATAATTTTATGGAAGTTTAGAAGTATAGGAGTTTTAACAACAAGCATTTTTTTGGAAGTAATTTCTTGGTACAATTTTTATAAAGAAGGAAAACTCATAAATTATAATAATTTCAAAATTTCATGCTATAACAGAAAATGATTCAAAAATATTTTCAGAGTCTGCAAATTTGGCCTAACATATTTTCTTGTGAGAGAAATAAATATAAAATAGAAAAGGCCAAAGAGCAAAATAAAATCAGAGAGAGACCTGATATATAAAGGCAAAATGAGATTTTTTTTAATTCATGGAGGATGAAGTCAGAGGCACATAGAACAATTTTGAGAAAGCAAATTGTCAGCTCATATTTATTCTCTCAAATAGCATGAGAGCAGCAGAAAACAGAAAACAACCAAATTTCAGAAAGGCCTTCTGTTTATAATGAATTTGAGAAATTACATCACTACAGTATTTAATCAAGGTCTGGAGTGTGGCTAGTTAAGTCATTAGTAAGTATAGCAAGAAGTTGTATGCAGTATAAATGTATTCTTAAAAGGAAAAAATTCGCGTCAGCTACATCTTTTTTACTTTTTATCAGTTATTGCCAAAGAATATACAGGTTTTTTTGCAAAAGGGAAATAACAATGTACTGTACTTCAATGAAAATTCCATTTTCTTTCCTTTTATATATTTGGTTTGTTGAGATCTAAATAAAATTATCTTCTGACCTGAAGGAAGACATTTCACACACTTTTTTCATCTATTTTTAATAAAGCAAAGTAATGTAAATGAAAAGAGAGAGAAATAGTCACTGTTCCAGTAAAACCATAGAGAAGAAGAGAAAATTATGATAGTAGTGGGTTTTGATGAAAAAGTTGCTCTGGCTGCCATCTGAGGGGAAAGGAGGCAAAAGGAACCCACCAGTTAAACTCCACATGATTATTCTGTTTGCCTGCATCCCACAACATACTGCCTTCATAGTGGGGGTGTAATTATGAGCTACCAGACCCTCCTACCTCCTGTAAATTTAATATATTTTGACCTGCATGCATCTCTCATCCAAGTCTCAATTAATTTTACTGATGCAACCTAATCTCTTCTCATAGAGCCAAATGGCAGCTTTAGTCAAAGGTCATGCTGGGACTAAGAGGGCCAGCACACCCATGGGTAATGGGGCAGGCAGAGATCCCAGTAGCCCTTCATTCCCTGTATTAGGGTCTACAGTGGTGTGCATTAGGGTCGATGGTGTCTCCTTGTATCCTCAGTACAGGGCTTGTGAATGGCAAAAGTTGGTAGGAGAGGGTGAACATCCTTACCAAGAAGAAAGGGAAACAAGAAATAAGCCTTCAAGGTTTTGCAATTTCTTTTGTGTGAATTTGAGAACCCCAGACATATGGGGTTTAGTTTTTAAATTTCATCCAAAGATGAGACAGGCAGGTCTGCCCAGCTTTCTCTCTCTTTTCTGGAAACATTTGGAGACATGGCAGACATACCCAGCGTTACCACCTGTCACAGCTAGCAATTGCTTGGCTAACAGAAAGCAACTCATCACCTCCAGGCCAGGTCTTTCCCCTCTGTGCCACACATGCTGTATATGCAACAGTACTGTGGTGGCAAGGAAGAGCTCCCAGTGAGGCTGTCTCAAGAAATTTCAGTCTGTGGTGGTCTCCTTTCCCCCAGCTGCTAGGCAGTACTTTGTCTGACCTCCAGATGCCAAGAAAGTATTTGTGCTCGGAGAGCAGATGTAATTCTGGATGGGAGAACAGGGTGGGCCTCAATGGGTATACCAATGGAGGAGAGTTCAGCACTGTCCAAAATGAAGCCCAGGAGCATGCTGGAGGAGGGAAGTGCCCTGTATAGGTATCCAGAGCCCATAAAAAAGGAGGCACTTGGGGTCCAGGTTTCCTTCTCTCAGAACCACAACCAAAGTGAAGGAAGAAAGAAGGGGCAATCGAGATCCTTGTGAAACAGCCACGGGCAGACAGAGACACCTGGAATTGTCCACAAGCATGCCGTTGTGGGAGTAGGTCAGCTGCCAGTGCAGCACCTACCAAAATACCTGAAATCAAAGGAAAAGGAACCCACACAAATGAACAAGCAGAGAACCTAATTATAGTTTTCTAATATAAAAGCAGCAGAAAGGGTCAGGTCACACAGAGCTTGGAGAGCCATTGCTCTTGTGCTCAGTGGCAGACACCCCTATTTTCCTGGGCTCTCTCTATGCCTATTGTTTTAACAACAGATGGGAAAGCCAGTGCAAGAAAGTCAATCTTCTCTCCCTCTCAATCACCTCCATTACTCTCTCTCTGATGTAAGGGGAACAGCAAAACTTAATGAGATATATATGTGTGTGTGTGTGTGTGTGTGTGTGTGGAGTGTGGGGAGGATGGAATTTAAATGAAATGGGGAAATAGAGTGCCCACTGGCATAGCACACAATTCAAAACCAACTTGTTTCACCAAAGGACTGTTTGCAAAGTCCAGACATGATAACAATAGCCTTTTTTCAAGCTCACATTTTAGTGGGGAGAAAAGGGGCAACCTGCTGCCCTCGGGGAGGGTGTGTGAGGGAGGATGGGGAGATGATGATGGGGGCTGTATAAAGACAGGCAGGGACGCAGATGAGGGAAAGAGGGAGAGAGAGAGGCAGGTGAGGGAAGGAAGGAGAGCAAAGGGGGAGGGGAAAAAAAGAGAGTGCAAATCCAAATGTCAATTTGTAGACACAGTGAGGAGAGCCTGCTGGCTGACAGGCTGATTTATTGGATTCTTCCAGTTAATCACTGCCGGCCTGTGGCCAAACGGATCTCCAGCAAAGCTGAAAGGCAGCTGAGGGAAACAGGCTTATAAGCATAAAGCCGCATAATGGTGTTCAATGAAGTGTGAGACTTTTAGTTCAGTCTCAGTGAGCCGACTGCATTGCCGGAATGTCAAAGAGGGATTGTGGGTGGAAAAATTATGGATTTAAACTGCTAGCTGTAAATGAGGTCAATATGTCTGGTTCATAAACAGTCCGAGGCTATTCCAAGAATGCAGTGAGGGGGAAAATTAGCGTGAAGCCAACACTGTAGACAAACCTCATTGAGATATAATTGCAGCTATAAATACAAGTGAAAAGCTTACTGAGTGCAATAAAATATAGACATGGTTTTTTATCTCTCTCCCCCCCCCATATTTCCTTCTTTCAATCTATGCATTTGTTAAGTGTTGTGCATCTATAATATCCCCCCCTCCTCCCTCTCCTTTTCCTCTCTGACACCCAGTGTTGAAATTAATTGAGTGTTCTTGATCTCCCATTCCATTTATTCAGGCAAGATTGGAAAAAATCAAAAGAGCACATCTAAAGCATTTTCTTCCCTTTTGCTTTTCTATTTGAATCGGGTTGCAATGTGTTAAAAAAAAAAAAAAAAAAAAAAAAGACATTGCAACTTTTTTATATCTTAAAAAAATGCATTAAAATGTCTTTTTAAACTAATACATCTGTTAGATCATTTGAATCTCAATTTAATGAGATGACATCAAAGGCAAGTATTGGATCCTATGGAGAGTCTCTTTCATGAGATACCTGGTCTTTGCTCATGAAACATTGACTTTAAATTAATGTGATGTTTCAGATTTTCTTTTTTTCTTTGCCCTGTAGGTCTTTTATTACTGTATGGTGAGGAGAGGAAGCAGCACCAAAGGACAGGAGGACAGACACTGAGCAATATGCCTTACCCAGTTTAAAACTGATACAGTAATAAATTGAAGGCTAATGGCTATGGTCAGGCTGGTTTTTCCCCTAAGCCAATTGATTTAAATGGCAGTAATTTGGCCAGCAAGGCTAGTCCTGTTTAAATTAAACCCATTAATATAATAGCACCAGTCTTGAATTAAATCCATCTGTAGCAGAGCCTCCACCAGTCAGTGGTTTAATAACTGTCCAGGGATGTCCTGAAAACACCCACATTCATACAAACACGAATAAGATATTAAAACCAGGATCCAGAAAACCTCCTGTTTCACTAGGATGTAAGAAGCAGACATCTGTTACAGTGAGGGACAGGAAAACCACAAACCTTAACTCTTCTTCTAGAAGCATAGTCTGCAACTTCTTTATGTACATTTTCACAAACTCCTGCCCCTCCCACTCCTTTTCCTCACCTTGGCAATTACATTTAAATGTGTTTGCCTGATGATCTATACACATGTTGACCAATGTAAAAAGTCTCAAAAAAACACTGTGTGGAGCAACAGGCTCAAAAAACACATTGAAATGTGTCTGAGGATAAATATCTGATATGGAAAGCCTATCCTTGTCAGAGGCCTTCTCAATGTGGTTAGGATTGATCTTTCGACTTCCTCCCCTATTGTTCTTGACTCTCATTGTAGCAGGCTGCTATGTATTATGAGGCAATTTCTTTCCTTACTCAAAGGACTATGCAGGATTTTCCTCAGACTTATTTAATGTCAAGCCTCCCCTGTGGGAACTAAAGGATGCAAGTCTTCCACTTTAAAGAAAGCATCTTTGTGGTTCAGTCTCACCTTTGTAAGATCAATAGCACCTTCAAAATCATTCTTCTTTGACAACTGCATTATAGTTTCCCTTTTTAACAGGCAACTCCACTGTATCAGAAAGACTGAGTTTGTTCTATATTTTGCTTGGTCATGTCCTACCAACTTACTTATGGCTGTTTTAAATTGTGATTCACCATGTTGGACATCTGTCAGCTTCTGGTGAAGTTGGATGAAGCTTCACTGGATGAATATTAGTGTTGAGACTTGCATGTAATAATTATATTTTTGCCTGAATTTGGGTTTGCGTTTTGCAGTGGAGTGAATGAATGCTGTTTAGGGCTAAATAGCATCGGACATACTCTGTAACCATTTGTGTATGCAGCTGAAGAGTCCACGTCTTACAATGCATGTCGAGTTTTTAAATAATTTTTCACAATTCCCTGCTTCAGCATCTCTGTACAGACAGCAAAAAAGAAAAGACTGTTTCGTGATGGTCTGTGCCAAATTATCCTCCAGTAATTCTGTCCAAGCACCACATGCTCCTCTGAACTAAAAAGAATGAACAGCACATCCTCAGCTTTTTCCTAGACAGTACCCATAAATTTGTCTCAATTTAAGGTTGCCTGACGTTTCCCATTACAAGTCCCTGCTTTCAGTCACTTACCACTTTATTTAAGTGAATAGAAAATTTCTGTGTGTCTATGGACACTTATGGACAGTAAAAGATGGTGAGGTCAAGAGGTTTTTCCATTCAGGTTTGCTGTATTATTTTGGGATCATAAAGCCTTTTACTTTGTCCAAGCTACAAAAAGTTGTGGAAATACCATTAGTCATATGCTTAGGTCAGACAAGTTTTGCATATGTCAATTGTTCAAAGATAGAGCACATGAAAAATACTGTGAGCAAGAGGGAAAAAAATTTAATTATTTAGCTAGCTTGGTCTGTCCATGCCCTCCTTGACCATAACAGTGTGAATGCAGAGCCCTGAATAATACTTCAGCATTGCAAAAGCCCAGTTTAATATGCACTAATCAGAGGCAGAATTGATTGGCTTGAGTTCACTCTTGAGATAACCCATGCAAAAAATTTCTTTTATTCAGAGTTTCTTCAGAGCAAACCTGTATCTTTGAGAAACAGACCATGAGGACATAGCCTTAGACTGTTACCTTAAAGAAAAAAAGACAATTAAATAAATTGAGCAAAAAAAAATTGAATTTAACATATAATCTTATCCCAGAATGATCACAGAAATAAATGCTTCCACAGAACTTTAGGAGTCATCCATCATTCTACAATGCAGAACTCCCCAGCCTTTGTATCCCACAGCAAAGCAGTTCTTAAAGTAATCACTAAGTCAGCGTCTGGGCATATATTTCCAGACCCATTTCCACTGGAAAGTCAGCGTGACTTTTCAGGTCCTTAGCAAAAAGAATTGTATTTGTGTGAGTTTGGAAAAAAGAAAAACCACAACTGGCTGCAGTTCACATCTTTTGGCTGATACCTTTTATGTAATCTGCTCTTAAGCTTCAGTAGCTAGATCAAGACTAGAAAATTGTGGGTTTAATAGCCTCTTTGAACACTGTCAGCTAGTCATATTTTATATACATATATATATATATAAATTATATATATATATATATATATATATATATATATATATATATATACACAGAGCACAGGTATGTATCCCAGCAATAATTTATGACAAAAGAAGGGAGATGGGTATTAGATGGACCCAGGAAATATATTTGGCCCATGCCCATATGTTCCTGTTATGCTCTTCAATATTATTAAAATTAATGTAGAAATGCTGAAAATGATCAAATGCTGAAAATTTGCAGAAATTGATGATCATTCCATAATCAATCATTAACAAAGACAGATACCAGAACATGCAAAATTCAGTCGAATTTTTGACTTGTTTCTGTTAAGGATACATGATCTTGCAATATAAAGAAAAATGTGTGATTTTACTACTACTGAGCTATAATTTGTCTATTATTTTAAAGACTTCTTTATGTTACACTTTCAGAAAATAAATAATATTATATGTAGAAGATGTGAATTATCCTACAGCAATGTAAGGCAAGACATTTTGGGACAGACTTTTTCTGTAAAATTTGGGTTTTAGTTTTTGGTCTGTTTTGACAGTAAGGGAAGAACAGTGATCTTCAGTGCTGGTAACCCCTTGCATAAAAAGAAAATGGAAATTACATCCAATGCATTCTCTTCTTGTTATGTCAACTTTAGTGGATTTTAGTGGTTTGAAAGCCTAGCTGTCAACAGTGACCACAGTGATTTGAAAGAGTTCTTAATAAGAACATAAAAACATGTAATTCAAAAACATTTCAATCAAACCATTGAAGAGAGGGAAATTATTAAGCAGTATACAGAAACATCCATGGCAAGAAGATATAAATTGAACTCTTTTATTTGTGCCCTTTCCTCTACTTGAACTCTGAGACCAAAGAGAATAATTATATTCCTTAGAGAAATCTTTTATAAACAAAGGTACAGTAATTTTTCTTTGATTGAAGAGGTTGTCCTTTATTTGCCATTTTCCTGAAATCTGAGGTCCCAGTGCCAGCACCCATTATAAGCAGAGCAGTCAACACAACATTCCCACTTTGCTTCCCATTTTACAAGACACTAATGAATACTAATGAAAATATTGCAGAGAGCCCACTAATGTATCTTTGGGCATAGTTACCACCTACATAGCCTATCATAAGCTTCCCAAACACAAGACATCATATTATGCCCCAGTCTTACACCACTGGTTTAAGATGCTATTCAAGGCTGTAATATCTCTCCTTCTTCCAATTGAAAATGGTAGAGAACTTGCCAAGAATATTCTCAATTCTTGGTACTGAATCTTCCTTAGCTGATGGATGTTTTCATGGTTTATGGAAGCCCATGAAAAGCTTTAGAATAAAATTTTAACCAAAAAAAACAGGGTTTGCTAAAATATACCTAGGACAAATTCACAGAAAACTGTACTACAGAATTTGTAAGACTATCCTATCAAACATCTGTTATACTCATGTTTCCTGAATGAGCTTAATATTTTATAGAGAAATTTAAAATAAGACAGCAACCCACCTCAAGAATTCAGTTGTAATTCTCATGGATTCTTCACCTTAAAGTGAATTTAGTGCAATGAAATGTATTGGATTGACAAGAAACAAGAGCAGTGAACAGCTTTATTTCTATGCTATGAGGGTGATTTTGGTATTAGAAAGTCCCCTGTCACACAGTTTTAACTCACAAGAAATTATCAGTTGAGGAAACGATGAATTCTTTCAAATGCTAGCCAGGATTATATTTCCAAAAAAAAAAAAAAAAAAATTAGAGATTGGGGGGGAGGGGGGGAAGAACAATTCACATTGCTATTGTCATTTTACCTTCAATTTATCAGTGATTGTGTCATGAAGTGAAGCAATATAAATGATAATAATATGTTGTTATGACTCTGTGTGTCATTTGCATTATGTGACATTCCAAATTTTTCAATTTGAGTGTTTAGAACAGAAATTGTTGCCTTTGTTCCTGTATTGGCAACAACCTGCTGGCTGAGCTCCCTGTAAAAACACATCTTTTGGCCTATTTTCAGTTAAAATTATTAATTCATTTACCATAAAGGGTGACCTCAGGCCTATGTAATTATGGGTATATAGCCAGACATTAAGACTTATACATTAACATTCTTTGCAGCCCATTTATACCTGAAGGTCCACAGATGAACTAGTACTATACACATTAATATATTCTGCATTGTATGTGTTCATAAATATGGGGTTTCTGATGGCAGCAAGGACAGCATACTTCATTTTCATGAGTTAGGAATGACTGCATAACTCACAGGTGGCAGAGCAAAGCAAAGCCACTAATGGATTCTGTACAGTCATCCCTACTGGACAAAAATAAAATTCCATTACACTGTACACCATCACATCTTATATTTATACCATATCAGAGACTTATGTCTATAGAGTAACTAAACTTTTTGTTACCCTTTGCCGAAGAAATTAACATAATTGAGGAAATATAAAGACATATTGCTGGGCTATGGCAGCATTCCCACTGGCAGCATCTAAATATGTATTTCGTACAAGTAAACACAGACATACACTCCCATTAATAATGTGGTGGTTTTCCTAGTCTGTTTCTGAGAGCTACTGCAATAAGTTCATCTGTCCCCTGGATATGATGGAATTTCTGCTCCTTAGATTTATACATCTGGGGTTTTACATCTTTTCAGTCTCTGAATGTGATTCTGGATTTGTTGTGGTGTAAGAATAACTCCCTAAAAAACAACACATACAATCAGTTTCCAGTAAAACCGAGATAGGCCTTTGTCCCTGATTTAGCTGTAGAGGCATAGTTACCACCTTTACTGCTTAAAGGACAGCAACAGGTAACAACAACAACTAAGCCAAGCCTGAGACACCTACATCATCTGGAAATAGGTCTGTGCTACTGCTGGATAGAAATCATCATGAATATAGTAGCAATCAAAGCAACTTTAAAAAAGCATCTCTATGTGATGTTTTTGAAAAACAGTATGCAATAAATTTTGTATACGAAAATAGTTGCATATACAAGAAAAAATTAAATGTCATCACTATAATGCTCTACCCTCAGTGCTCATCTATTGTTGTCCATCCAAACTGACTGTCCTACCACCACATCAGCAACAAAGCAAAAACAGAAGCTCAGTTTCCATTTCAAAACCTATATACCTATCTCATCTTATTCTGACAACCTGAATTTTCTTCCTTTAAAAACAATGCTTAGCCTCCGTTAGACACTAGTAAGCATTCCAAAAGTGTTATTAAGCTGGCTAACAGAATTTTAGAGAATCACGGTAGTATATCAAACAAGATTTTTCCAATTTTTACATTTGAAAAGGAGCTTAATGATAAGTAAACGGGTGGGACAAAAGCTCCAGTCCTGTTCAAAGAAGTCAAACAGCAGCTTTTGCCAAGTTACTTTGTCTTATTTTTTTGAAACCTGAGCAGAAAAGTAAAGAAGCCAGCTCTCTGAAACATTGTTATCCATATTACCTTCAAAAATTTTTTCAAGTTAAAGGCTTACATTAAATTTAGAGATCTAAGTGTTTGTAGTCAAAAAGGGTATACACAATCTTACAAGTCACAGAACTGGGAAGCTTAGCATAGTAGGACACATACCAGACTTTTAAAGTCTTACCAGGAAAGGGAATCTCTCAGTAACTAACATGTCATTACTTTCAAATCGGATAATTACCCAGATGAAGTAACTATTAAATTGCTGCCTGTTTTTATGGAAAGGATGCTCTGCAGCTCTCTGAAACATTGTTTAGCCAGTCCTTTTAGTTATTCACTTTATTTTTCTTCTACTCATACAATAAGGTGCCCACAACTATATTGTCTTCTGTGGATTGTCTCAGTATTAATTTACATCAACATAAAAGAGAACAAAGCATTTTTTCTCTACAGACAAATTCTGGACAATGTGGAGAACACTTTTAACTTTCACGGTGGAATAAGACAGCATTTAACCTGGATAATAATTGACTCAGCAGCATGAAAGATACAGAATACTACTGTGAATTCTTCTGCTTTTTTGCATAAATGTGTCAATATATATACAATCCCATATTCTTCTCAGGAAAGAATCATTCTTTGTCACCTCTTACACACTAAAAACCCAAACAACCAAACAAAAATGTATGAGAACTGGAGTGTGTATGGAATATTACCTACTGCTGAACAATACTCTAAGCACTGATGCCACACTTTATGGCAAGATTTTCCAAGGCAATATTTAAATAATGTTGCAACTAGAGAAGTTTTAGTGGCAGCATTTGCCTCAGTTCTACAGACATTCAGTGACACAGACAAGTTGGTTCTCTGCTTCTTGTCTAACACAGACAAAAAGTAACTTTCAGCATTCCAGAATATTCATGTAGGGGAATGAAGTTTGGCATAAAAAAATTCATCCTTAATCCTCGTTCTTCTTGACCTTACTTCTTTTTTCTCTTCTTTTTTGTCAAGAAGTGATTTGGTTTGTACAAATAGACTGGTTTAATAAAACCGGTCTTCTTCCTTCTACTAAAAGTTTACCTGCGAGAGCCCCGAACATAATAAAATCAGATTATGAAGGCAATCATATTTACTTGTAATAAATCAAATCTTGCAGACATCAGTTAAGTCTCCCTTACTGCACTGGGACAATATCATGCATGCATACATCAATACCTGAGGTGTCAGAAATATATTTCATAAGTTCAGAAAAATTGCATACACACTTGCAGCACCATTATAAGAAGTGAATTTGTAATGTGAACATTATGATGTATAAAGTGGCTATGTTCCTATATTTAATAAACATCGCATGTCAAGCCCACAAACATAATGGAATTTGCTGGTGATTTACCCTCAGTTGTAGTATATTGTTTTAAGGAAGAGAAGTTTTACACACTTTATCAACAGTATGCAATTTTAAGAAGCCATCAACTTTCTCTCCTCTGAATGTAGAAGATTCTTTAAATTAGTGAAATAAAATAAAATCCCAGCCAGTGGTATACTCTATTAAGTTGAATGACCCCAGTGCAACACATTTCAGTTGCAGACAAAATGTTTCCTTCAGACTATCCCTGCAGAATATATATCTTTATTATTCTAATTTTGGTATAGGAGAGGATGCTGGAGAAGGTCTCACCTAAGGTATGCTCTGCCAGCCCAGTACGAGAACTGTGCTGTAACACTCATGCCGAGGTATTTTCATGTGTTTTCTCACATCACAAAGCTCATTGACACATCACAGACATTTTCAGTCTAAAAAACAGAGCAGCAGAGCACTTTTTTCCCTTTTTTGTTCTTTCAGAAATTGATAAAATCGGAAGACTTGGACCCTACACCTCTGTTGATATACATTTTTACTGTGCACTTCAGTACTGTCTATTAGAAATATTTTACTAGGTGTCCTGGTTCTGGCTAGGCCAGGCAAGGGACAGACAGGGTTAATTTTTGCAGTAGCCAGGAGCAAGCATGGCTAGGACCCAGAGGTTATTCTGTAGCCTCTCATGTCATTTTTCAGGAATGTGATGAGGGGCCCCTTTGTGCCCAGGAAGCATGGCAGAGGGAACAGTCAGATCACACCAATTTCCTCCATTACTGATATTGTAATTGCTACTGTTTATTTTCTTATTTCTCTACTGTTTTCCAGCAATTTGTTCTTATCTCAACCTCTGATCCTTACCCTTTGTGCCTCTTACTCTCCTCTCCATCCTGCTGCTAGGGGATGTAGATGAGGGAGTGAGTAAACAGATCATGATTTCAACTATTTCACTTACAGCAAGAAATTTGGGCATATTCCTAAGCCATGACAGAAGGCAAATTGTAGTATTTGTATATCAAGCTAACAGACATCTTGAATATTGAACTACAGAAACCACTTTCCTTGAACTATAAGGTATAAGATCTTTAACATGTACACATAAAAAAAAAATCTCTGTAGACTTTAGTCCTACCAGATGACATGAGCACTAATATTTACTAAGACAAAAGGAGACTGTCAACAGCTGAAACCTAAAGTTTTGCTGGGTTTATAATGGAAGTAAAGTAGTGTGCTATTTTCTTCCATAGAAGTGCTGTTTTTCTTTTTCTTAATAAGAGCATTCAAAGTTTTGCAAGGTTTATTCAATGTTGTGTTTGAAGCAAGTTTACTATGTAGTGTTTGTGTGTTTCCCAGCAGAGCTCATAGGATCAAATTTAATCAGTAGTGGTTCATATTTGCAATGACATCTCATTCTGTTTCTGTTTCCTTTTTCCATTTGAAACTGCCTTAGGGTATGTACAGCTCCATTCTCTAACTATGTGTGTGTATATATATATTTTATTATTATTATTATTATTATTATTATTATTATTATTATTATTTATTTTTTCACTGAGCAACATTAAAGCAATCCATTATTTAAAAGAATTGGTAAACTTTATTCCTAGAAAGACACTGTCTCTAAACTCCACTTGCTCTGGTTTAAGCCAGATTTCACAGGTATTTGCTTATGGTAACATTTGGCAATCTACAGTCCTTGTCCACTGCTCAGCTGTCTTTTGAAGCCACCATTTCTTCTCTGGTACCCTCTCAGTTTCCCTTCTCCAGTATCCCCTTAGCTGCCCCAACACAATACCAGCTGCCCCTGGTATAAGGGAAGAAAACATTATTTCAGATGACCTTGTTTCTGGTATTTGGCTGATCATTTTCACAGCCAGATACACAATTCTGGCGTAAATGAGACAGGAAGGAGAAGGAGAGCTACCTAAATTGTACTCGTTACTGACAGGAGTGCCCAGGAAACCTCTCACCACATATAAACTTCTCTATCTGAAGCAGAAAATCATGAAGGAATATGCCACTGTCATAACTACAGTTCTCATTCATGTGGTGAGCTCAGATACAATGTAAGAGACAAAGTACATGAAAATATCCCAGCTTCTGTCTTAAGGCGCATAGCAGGTGACATCCTTAGCACTTTAAAAAAGCAAAAATACCAGTAGGAACAATGAAAATAAAACCTTAAATATTTTTTCAGGGCTACTTTTCTTAATTCACAAGCACTGATAAATTTCACAGCACTCCTGTGAAGAATTATATTGCTAAAACTACATACAACATTTTAGGTAAAATTTAGGTTGGTAAAAGTTCAGATTTTAAAAGACAAACATTCCACAGAGAGATATCAGAAAATTAAATCCAGTTCTTAAAAATCTAGCATTTTTATCTTGACCTTACTAAGAGTGATATAAGCAATATTATAAAAAACTTTCCAATTCTAATTAATTTTATTTTAGTATTTCATTCAGTTTTATAGGGTATATTTAAATCTACAAAATCTAGATGAACTATCTAAAGAAACATTTTAAGATATCTTTGATCTACATTTTAAACTTTTTAACTTGTTAACTTTGTTGTAAACATGATTGAATTACAGATCACAGAGTATTCTGAGCTGAAAGGGACCCAAAGGATCACCAAGTCCAGCTATCATGTGAATGGCTCATAAGGGGACTGCACCCATGACCTGGGTGTTAATAGTACTACGCTCTAACCAACTGAGCTAGAATGTTAAATATGTTGTTGTTATTACCATATAGATTAAACAAGTGAAAAATCAACATTCATGGAGAACAGGGCCAAAATGGTTGAAGTGTCCATCAGTATGGACAACAAGTAACCAACTTGAAAGTGAACTTTTTCAAAATAATGGTTCCATCAATTTCAGTTTTATATGTGAGTGTGCAGTATTTCTAGGAATCAACATCCAGAAATCTTAAACTAGTATCAGAAAATGAGCAATATATATATACTCAATTAAACCCTTGGAGAAACCATTATTCAACAATCTTGCTCAAGATCAAATACAAACTTAAAGAAATGTAGAATAAGTTGTCCTTCCCTTCCCTTCCCTTCCCTTCCCTCCCCAGAACCTCCCTGGAACCTCCCCTCTCCAGAACCTCCCTTCCCAGAACTTTCTGGAACTTCTCTTCTCTTCCTGGAACTTCCCTTCCCAGAATTTCTCTTCCCTCCCCAGAACTTCCCTTTCCTCTTACTCCCCTTATTCCTCTTATTCCCCTTATTAATCTTCCAGATTGCATCACCTCTCCTACAAATTCTGGTTTACACTCACAATTTTTAAGTAGTAATGCCTATGTTTTTTCAGAGGGAAAATGGTTTAAAGCTATTACAGGAATACAGGACATGAAGAAAATGAACTGACAACAAATGTGAAGTTAATAGGTTTATTTTGATAATCCAGCAGGTCCAGAAGAAAGGAGTATGCCACAACAATTAAGACATGGAAAAAGTTGACGTGAAAGTCCTCTGAATGTTAAGACATCTAGTTTTGCAGTAAAATGGGTGCACTGTGGTGGGTTTTTTTGGTTGTTGTTTTTTTGGGGTTTTTTTGGTTTGTTTTTTTTTTTGTTTTGTTTTTGGTGGGGTTTTTTTTGTTTTGTTTTGTTGGTTTTTTGTTTTGTTTTGTTTTGTTTTTGTTGTTGTTTTGTTTTTTGGTTTTTGTGGGAGTTTTTTTGGTTTTTTTTTTGTTTTTTTTTTTGTTTTTTTTTTGCCATTATGAAGAATTCCCTGTTTGCAGCACTTGCCTGGAAAAAGTTCTTTGTCATTTTATAAGATCCAAACACTCCCACTCCTTCTGAGTCATGACATTACTCTCTAGACTGGCTGAATTTAGTAAAGGAGTAAAAGGAATACTCAAAGTGTATGTTGTGAAACAGCTTATAAGAGAGTTGCTTGTCCACCTCACTCTTCATGAAGCTGCATTTCCAGTTGAACTTGTTTTTGAAGCTTGATGGTGGATGCTGGTGTGATGCCACATCCGATTTCAGGGAGGGAACCTTTAGGCTGGCTCAGCTTCCTCCCTCGGATCCTGTGTCACGTGTGGCCGCTCCCTGCCTTGGCCACCGGCCGGCAGAAAGGTAGGGGTTCAGCCCGGGACAGGAGGCTGTATCTCCACCGCAGACTGGTGTTATGAAACATTGAGGGTTGTGGTGAAGGAAACAGGGAGGGATCTTGTTTGCGTTTCCAAGCAGCCTTTATTCTGTCCCTGAGGAGGAGATGATGCTACACAGGCACAAAGGAATTACCCTGAAGGGAAGCAGTGCCAAAGGAACCCAGAACAGTACAATATTGCAACTTATAAAGGGAGGAGGTCTCCAGGGAGACCTGAAAACCAATGAGGCGATTGATGGGAGGAGAACACTCTCACATAACCAATAAGGATCTAAGGATCACGTGACAGACACAGACGGTTCTGGAAGTGGGTAGGGATTACAATGACTGGTAGGGAGTAGGGGCAGGGTTACAAGGACAGACACAGAAGGAGCTGGAATAAGGGGTACGTACTTGGGATACAGACAGGGAGATGGGAGGAAACACTCCTGGGCAAAACCAACAGTGGGGTCCATTGGGGCAAACCATCATAAAAGGCTTTGAATAAAACATCACAGTAAGTTGAAGAAACATTGCTTATAAATTGCACTACCACACTGTGGAATGGTGTTTCCCTAGCCTGCTTCTGGGACCCAAGTAGTTTGTGCAGTCATGTCACATTCAGATCATATATGACATTCTGTTCTCAAAACTCCTATTATGGAAAGGTGTTATTTTATCCAATCTCAGATATGTACAGATATTCATATTTTAAAGTCATCCAAATTACCTTCAAAAATTTTCAAAAGATCTCTACCAATTTTTCTGGTAAGGTAATGATTCAAAGGGGATGCCAAAATAAGAATATGTTTGTCACCATGGGTAGCTTTCCATTTTTAGCAGCAGTTAATCATTCATTCCTATTGAATGTCATGTATATCTAACCAGAAAAAGGCAAAAACATTTTTCAAAATTTCCCACAGTTCTTTCTGGAAGCAAAGCCCCCTTTCAAAACTGCATTCATTGCAATGTCCAAGAATGCAAATATTTGTCACCTAGCTAAAATCAATTCAAGCAAACAAAACCAAAATTTGGCATAATATAAAATGAAAGGACGGGCCTGGAGACATTTCCTGCCAGCGTTGTTGTGGTTTGACTCCAGCCAGCAGCCAAACTCCACGCAGCTGCTCATTCACTCCTTCATCAATAGGATGGGGGAGAGAACTGGAAAGGTAAAACTTGAAAACTCCTGGGTTGGGATAAAGACAGTTTATTGGGGAAAGCAAAAGTCTCACATAAAAGCAAATGAATTCATTCTCTCCTTCCCATGGACAGGCAGGTATTCAGCCAGCCTCAGGAGAGCACAGCTCCATCACATGTAACGGTGACTTGGGAAGACAAATGCCATCATCCAAAAGTCTACCCCTTGCCCCTTCATTCCCCAGCTTTCTCTCCTGAGCATAATGTCTTATTATATGGAATGTTCCCTTAGTCTGTTGGGGTGATCCATCTCAGCTGTATTTCCTGCCAACCTCCCACACATCCACAACTTCCTCATCAGTATGGAGTACAAGAAGCAGAAAGGGCCTTTTCTCTATAGAAGACCTGCTCAGCAATAACAACGACATCTCCGTATTATCAAATCTGTGCATAGTACAAATCCAAAACACAGCCTCATACCAGCCATTGTGAAGAAAATTAGCTCAATCTCAGCTAAAACCAGCACAGAGTCTAAAAAGTCTTCAGAATTAGCTGCTAAAATATTAGAAAAGCTGACTGAGCAGAAGACTCCCTAGGCATACCAAATACTAGTAGGCACTGAAAAATAGACTGATGTGGGTGACTTGAGGTTACAAGACGTCATATAATGCGTGCAAAGAAGCCCTGCTTGAAAACTCTAAAGCTGTTTAGTATTTCTATGTAGAGATAGTTTCTTTGATTAGCAGATACAACAGTACTTTTTTGCAGGATTGTTTTATACTGAGAGGTCTTACACTCAGATTAGATTTACCAGTAGCTTGACTAAGTCTGAGATTATTTTGTCTAAGATGCAATGTAGCATATCTACCTCCACTGCTATCTCACAAAGCAACCTGAATGTTCTCATGACCTAATTAGTTCTAGCTCTTTACCTCCATAATAGCAAACCCAATCCAATTCAGATGAATAATGTAAGAACATTTTTTTACATTTCTCTCAACAATGTGCTAATATTTAACCATGCCATTGCCACAGATTACTTTTTCAGACCAGATAAATAATGAATTCAGCATAATAAGTACTCGTATCAACATAACAACAGTTTTCTTGCTTGACATCCACCACACTTCTTAGATCTGCAGTGTTGGCTTAAGGAGACACCAAACTCTGTGCCATAATGCCTTCACAATTCTTGACATTCTTATCATTCATGGAGTACTAACGAGCCACATGGGTACTTTCTCCCCCACACAACCGTTTCCCAAAAAGTAGGCTTATCAGCTCAAAATGCTGTGTTCACCACAGCACATTAGCTTCCTTGTTCCTCTGAAAGCAGAAAACAGATAGTTGCACGGGAAAGTGGGCATTACCATCTAACTTCAAACAGCTCCAAAATTCCCTCCAGTCAAAATTGTTTGCATTTTCCTTAAATAGTAGGGCATTTTGTCCTGTTTTCAGTATAGTGAGATGCAGAGAGAATAAGAAAGGCAGAAAACAAATGTAGAGAAAAAATCTCATTGGGACATTATACCACCCAAGAAGTCAAAAGCTGTGCATTATTTTTCCAAAAAAAAAGCCTAGTGGTCAACCAAATATATATTTGATTGCTCTAAAAATTAAGCAGCAACTTATTTCAGGGAGAAACTTCCATACCTAATGAACAGTGTTGATTGTCAAAAACACTTTATCCTAATCTAACCACAGCCAAAGTTATTTAGCATGATTGTTTGATCAAGTATACGACTAGGCTATTTTCACTGATCCAGCATTAGCAGATTAGAAATACTTGATGCAGAACAGGAGAAGCTTTAGGAATTCACCAACACACTCCTCTGGAGAAAAATGATATATGACCCTAGTTGGATGTACTACTGAATCTAATAGTCACTAATCACTAAGTGAGCCAATCTGGAATGCCAAGATTGGAAGCAGCCTGGGCTGCAGTGATCTGGGGGAGTTCACAGTCCTGAGTGATATATGTCAGAAGAAGTGTAAAATCTGGACCCTAAACTTCAAAAAAGCACACTTCCATTTTTTCCAGGAGTTAAGCAGTAGCATTCCCCAGGAAACAGGGGCAAGGGAGTGGGAAAGATCTTTGAGGATGCTTTCCATAGAGTGCAAGAGATTGTGACCTCAGGTATAAGGAATCAGGCAAGGAAGACGAGACAACATGTCTAAGTAGGGAACTGATGGTCAAACTAAATGGCAGGAAGCAAACGTACAGGCAGTGTAACATGGGCAGATAATCTAGGTAGACTATAGGGACACAATTCAGTTGTGTGGGAATGTGTTGAGGAAGGCCAAAGCATAGAGAGTAACTTGGCAAGAGAAACAAAAAAAAAAAAAAAAAAAAAAAAAAAAAAAAAAAAAAGGCTTCTAAAGGTTTATCAGCTATTACAAGAAGGTCAAAGAACTCTTAACCACACAGATGAACATGAGTGAAAAACTAGTAAGTATAGACAAGGAAAAGGCTGAAGTGTGAAACAATGTTTTTGCATCAGTTTGCACCTCTCTTCCCACACATCTAAAGTGGATGGACAGCAGGATGGGACAGGGAAAGCAAAGTCCCTCCCACTGTAAGTAAAGATGAGGTTCATGACCATCTGAACCTGAACATACACAAGTGTAAGTTATCCAATGAGATGCATCCCAAAGTCCTGAGGGAATTGGCGGAGGCAGCTGCCAAGCCATTCTCCCTGACATTTGAAAAGTCATGGCACTCAGGTGAAGTTCCAAGGGACTAGAAAAGGGAAACATAGTATCCCACTTATAAAGTGTAGAAGGAAGACACTGGGAACTACTGACTTGTCAGCATTCTCTTTGTGCCTGGGAAGATCCTGGGAAGATCAGCCTAGAAGCTGTGCTAAGGCACATGGGGGACAGAGAGGTGATTCAGGGCACCCAGCTTGATTTCACCAAGGGCGAGTCCCAGCTAACATACCCAGTTGCCCTCTATGATGGAGTAACTCCATTAGTGGACAAGGGAAAGGCTACAGATGGTTTTTTATCTGGATTTCTCTAAGGAGTTGGACATGATCTCCCACAAATTCCCTCTCTCTAAATTGGCAAGAGATGGATTTGGTGGGTGGTCTGTTCAGCAAATAAGAAATGGTCATGTCCTGAAAGTAATGGGCAAGAGCTCAATGTCTGGACAGAAATGAATCAAATGACAAGTGGGGTGCCTTGGCAGTCCATATTTGGACCAGTGTTATTCTATGTCTTCATCAGCGACGTAGACAAAGGGCTTGCAAGTTTGCAGATGACCCTGAGCAAGCTTGCAGATAATGTCAAGATGAATGGTGCAGTTGACACTCCTGAATGTCATGAAGTTCAACAAGTCCAAATGCAAGGTTCTGTACCTCTGTCAAGGCAATCTCACACAAATACAGCCTTCGAAGAAAGGCTGAGGGATACTGGTGGGTGAGAGGCTGTACATGACTCTGCAGAGAGCCAGTTGTGTCCTGGGCTGCATCCAAAGCAGCGTGGGCAGCAGGGCCAGGGAGGGGATTCTGCCCCTCTGCTCTGCTCTGCTAAGAGCCCACCTGCAGGGCTGCATCCAGCTCTGGGGTCACAGCACAGGAAGGACATGGACCTGTTGGAGCACGTTCACAGGAGGTCCACAAGTTAATTAGAGGAATTCTCCTGTGAGGAAAGGCTGAGACAATTCTGGCAGTTCAGTGTAGAAGAGAAGGCTTTGGAGTGACCTAATCTCAGTCTTCCAGTACCAGAAAGGAGCCTAAAGAAAGATGGGGAGAAACTCTTTACAAGTCCATGTAGTGACAGGACAAGGGGGAATGGCTTCAGGCTGAAAGACAGCAGGTTTAGATTGGATATTGGAAAGAAATATTTTCCTGTGATGGTGAGAAGGTACCAGAATATCTGTGGATATCCCATCCCTGGTTCAAGGCCAGGCTGGACGGGGCTGTAAGCAACCTGGTTTAGTGAAAGGTGTCCCTGCCCATGGCAGGGGGCTTGGAAATAGAGAATCTTTAAGTTCCCTTCCAACCCAAATAATTCTGTGATTGTATGGTTCTATGATACCATCTAATGCCAGTGAAATGAGGAGTAGGTTTCTGTTTCTACCCTGAACCTTTGATACCCAGGATAATCCAACTACTTTGTAATTGCTCCTACAGGAACAAGGAAGGTTTCACTGATTCTCTGGGGCATTATCAAAAGAGGTGAAGTGCCACACAGGCAGACAAAGATGAAAGCAGGGGTTTAATTTCCCTTTTCTTCCATAGATATTACATACATTGAAAATCAGAGTAACTTCCTTTCAGCATTGAAAGAAATCTGATGTGAAAAGGATGTAGCATAACGTACCGGAAAAGACACCTGGTCAACACTATGGCAAGAACAAAGAAAATAACAAAAACCATGGAGATGGAATTACTTAGAAGTTCTCATAGTTTGACATACCTCACATACACAGAATCACACACACAATCACTGGGTTGGAAGAGACTTTCAAGATCATCGAGTCCAACCCATGCCCTAACACCTCAACAAAACCATGGCACCAAGTGCCACATCCAATCTTTTTCTAAATATATCCAGGGACAGTGACTCCACCACCTCCCTAGGCAGACGACTCCAGTACTTGATCACTCTTTCAGTAAAAAAACTTCTTCCTAATATCCAACCTGAATTTCCCTTGGCACAGTTTAAGACTGTGTCCTCTTGTTCTGTCAGTTGCTGCCTGCAGAAAGAGACCAACCCCACCTGACTACAACCACCTTTCTGGGAGTTATAGAGAGTGATAAGGTCACCTCTGAGTCACCTCTTTTCTTTTTTTTTTTTTCCTCTCAAAAAGGACAAAGGCATACCTAGCAAATTCTGAATAATTTCAATTCATATTAATAAATTCAATTAATAAAGAAATTGATTAGTTAGTTTCCCATTATATATCATCTGATAATGATTGAAATCAACAGCATGAGAGTTGTCTATTCAGTAGTTTTTCAATTGTTTCTCTTTGTTTTATATTTAATTGTTTTTCTTTGGTTTATGTTCTTATCAATGGAAAGCAATATCAAAATTCTGACTGAAAGCAGCCACTCATATTTTCACTGTAGAAACACCCTAGGGATGTTATTTTAAAATTCTTCCTGTCCAGCAGGATAAATTCTGCTGCTTCGTGTCATTTTCCTATAAAATAAATGAAACATTTCCTTCCTTTAGGCATAGTTGAATGTTAGAGTGAAAAGTGTAACCTTACAGAATGAAGTTTTTATTTAACAGAATTCATGTCTTCTTTCCATTAAAATAAATTAGCATGATACAGAATTGGAATACATAAAGCTGTATGAACCAGTGGTCTGTGTCATTAAGACAATAAGGATAAAAATATTGCAAGGAAAGAGATTTGTTGTGTGGACTTACAGTTAAGGTATGTGCAAGTGACTTTGTCTCTGAAGTGCAGTTAGGAAGGGCTGTTTTAAGCGTTGAATTAAAGTGCTGAAACTAAATGGCATTATTGGTCTGAGCAAGGGAAATTTCAGGACAAATGCACAGTCATTTTTGTATGGTGACAATATGTCAGTGAGCTGAAATTTAAAGCTTACTACTGTAAGTATCCACACAGCAAATGCTCTTGAAACAAAAATGATAACTGAACTTGAGCACAGGGTAATTACAGTCACCAATGAAGTAAATCAGCACAGCACTCAGACCTCAAGATTAAATCAGCTTTCCTGGGAATGGCCCAAACCTTTTACCCAGAAGACTTGCACATGAAAACAATTTGGGAAGCTGATCCTTGCATCCTCACAGCTGTTACCTAGTAACTATCTGTGTGAGTGCTTCCAGTCCATTTTACAGCAGAGCAGCACAGGTTAGCTTTAATGGCTCTGCCAGACAGCCAGAAAGCCCAGGCAAGTCAATGGCATCAGCATGTTACCAAGGCATTTGGTGGGTGCTCAGGAAGGGGTACGTATGTGGAAAACATAGAATTACAGGAAACTCCAGGGAGAAGTATTTGATTCTTAGGAGCAAATTTCTGTTGGTGAAATCAGTGTTGCCTAGCTCAAGGCAGTGATTAATTACTACTTGGAGCAAGCTGTCACTATCCATCAGCTGTGGGGATGTAGGAGCTGTTCACACCTTCTTACCAATGGTCATCTTCATCTTCTGGATATAAGCTGCCATTGCTGACCAGCTGCTTCATACTATGGCTGCTCCTGAGAATAAGCAATCACCACGGAGCAATATATTATTACTGAAACTGCAAATGTACAGGTATTTACAGCAATGAATTCACCAGATACCAGTACATAACCATGATGAGGTGGTAGACCTGCCATATCCATATTCCTCTCTGAATTTTTCTTCCTATCCTTTATCCCCCTCCCTACCTCTTAGTCCAGCATCCTTTACCTCTTACCCATGCTTTCCAGACGTACTCCTGCCCATATTTGTGGTGCCACCTCCCTAAACTGTGCCCAGCATGCAGAGAGGCAGGACCCAAGGCAAGCTGCTGTCCATAGCCAGTTCAGGGCATTCAGCTGATGGCTGAGGGCCAGCAGGCCACGCTGGGGACCCATGCAGGCTCTGGGGGAGGTGAGAATGCCACAGACCCTGCATGGGTGCAGAACTCTGACCAGGCCCCAAGTGTCATGGCATACACCGAACAAGAGCTGAAACAACACCCTGGGAAAATGGTGTACTTACAGCTGCCAAACTTGTGGTGGCAATTGCATAAGCAGCTTAAGCAGCTGGCCACAAGGAGCTCAGAAGCCTGAGTTGTCAACCAGCTTGAACAGGCTTGCCTATGATGGTGCACTTCTTTCTTTGGTTGTACTTCTAGACAATATTTACTATTTGATCCTAACCATCAATTCATTCACAATGTGAACAGAGCACTTTTTGAATGAGTTATGTTTTATAATTAAAACTCTCAAATATATAGGCCTGATGCTTCTAGGAAATGAATAGAAGAGTTAAAAGTTTGTTTCCCCAAACTAGCAAACAATCTAGAGTTAGAATAACAATTTACACAAAATCATTTTAAAAAATTTTTCTTTCAATTTGTTACTGCTGTATTAGCAGTCCCAGCAGCCCATACTTTAAAGAAAGGAGTAAGTTTTTTCTCCCAAAATCTTAAATATAATTGTCCTGGTCATGTTGGTGAATTCTGCCTACGCAGTCCTCACATGTCTTAGCTCTTTTGGTGGACCTCAGCACTCCAAAACTGAAAAAGAAAATGAGTTTTTGACAGTGTTGAAACATGGTAAACATCCTTCGGATAGACACAAAGAAAAGAGTGCTGTTTCCTTCAAGGTTGTTTGATGCTTTGCCATTGCTCTAATTCTGTGTGGAACAAATCTCTTGTCTTCTATTTGGCGGAGAGTTGTTGTAAACAATTATTATATTTAATAGATAATATATCATGTAGCCCAGCTTGTTTTCTACAAGATGCCCTCTAGCCTCAAAGATTTTTGTTTTGGCACTTTTTGTCTTTACACCTTACTTTTTTTATAAAGAGTTTAAAGGCCTCAACAGGTTTGTTAGCGATTTGTTTCTTTATTGCCCATTTTTTGAATTAACTCCTATACATTACAGTTCTGCCAATAAACAGTGTTTCCCTCTCTTTTGTCTTCCCTTTCTGAACTTTGTTATAATGATTCAAAGGTAGAGTTTAATATGATTCTGACTGAGTTTTCTTGGTCAGGAGCTTCTCTAATTGATTTTACTCCTCCACATATACAGAATAAAACATCTACATAATGTTTTCTAACAGGAACATTAAAAGCAAGAGACCTTGTAGTCAAGTATATATTGCTTTCTTAATATTCATACTGAATTAATAAAATAGAAAGTATGGGCCAACCATGGCTCAAGATGTAGTGAAAAACAAAATAAATGACTGATCAAAGTTATGTACTGCATTTCACATAGCCTCTATGTAACAAGAGAGGGTCAAACACATATCACAGAGGAGAAAGATTCTGACATATTCTGACATATTCTAAGTTGCTGCAGTGAAGAGGTGTCAAACATTTTGTTGCTTGTCAGTTAATGAAACCCATACTTTTCAGGGTACGAGAGAAAGTGAGCCCACCTATCAACAGATGGCTCACTGCTGGGGCTTGGATCCCAGGCTCTGCTTTGCCACTGACCACTGAAGGTCTGCAGCATCAGCTACCGAAACGCAGCTGCATGATGTGGACACAAATGTCTTGATGTCATGGACAAGGCATGAAAGGGAAAAGAACGGCCTTGGTCTTCTCTGTTTAAACTACTTGGATCTGTGCAAATTAATGACCACAGACTCAAAACCAGCATGGACAAGAAAGGACATGGTGGGATGGGACATAACAACAGAATGGATGAATGTAAAACCTGCTAGCGGACTAATGGCAGAAGAAACAAGTGCCTTCTTCTTTCAGTCTTTAGTTTGTTAGGCAAATGGAACAGTTTGATTACAAGAAACTGAGAGAAATATGTCTCAGAAGAAATGTCTTAAAGTAGCTATCTAGGATGTGGGGACTGGGACCAGAATTTTTCATGTTTTAGATAATGTCATTACTAGGCATGCTGTGATATGCTTTTGAAGTATTATCCTGCCAAAGTCTATTTTTAATGTTTCAGACAGAGCTTGGATAAAAATGCATGAAAAATGATGAAACTTTGTCTGATAATTTTTTTCAATTAAAAAAAAATATTTCATCGCTGAGCAACTTTGCTATGAACAGATCAGACTAGACAGTGTCACTGCCAATCTCCTTGGTGCTCTGTCTCGTGTTCAAATTATTCTAAAAGGGATATATGCCCTTGCACTCTGTGAAATGCCTGAAATGTATCTAGTATCTGTAGCAAAAGAACATGAGTTGTTGGCAGATTATGAATACTTTTTTATTCGATATGATTTTTAGCCAAATTAAAGGGTCAAAGAATTTCAGCTGGACCCTGGGGAATTTTTTTATGTGATAATATTGCCAAACCTCTTTACTTTCAAATATCTCTCCAAAAGAAATCATGACTCTTCTATAATTTTTGATTACCATCCCTTTCTTTTTTTGCATATGGTCATCCACTACTTTCAAAAACTGTGAACATTAAATCATTTTGTTTTTTTAATATGAAAATATTTAGAAGCTAAGATGCCTTGTAGAATGCAAAATTTCATGTTGAGAATGAAATTATTGTGAAAAAAAGTAGAGAGGAGAAAATGCATTACTGTGATTTTGTATAGTTAGAGATTTCTGATCATTAAATCCCATTTTCATAACTTTTTCAATAATGGCTAGCAGTACACATATACTTGTACTGTTTCAGTTGCTTATGAGACAGTTGTGAGAGCTTTTCCACTTCTATCTATACTAATTGAAAATACATACAAAATAGCTTGTACTAAATCCTAATGACACTGTTTTTACCAAATATAGAGACACTGAAAATTATTTAAATACATAGATTTTGGTGAAAGATGGATCCTTTGAATGAAAACAAGTCCAGCTGCAAAAAATGAGTAATCTTGATTAATGAGATTTTTAAATAAAATATTAAAATTTTTAGAAGTTACTTCTTTATGCATAGCTCAGTGTCTTTAAAGAATCTTCTTTAAAATTCATTTTGCAGTGTTGTTTTTTAAAGTTTCTGTACTTAAGAGTTCACAAAGATTAAAGAAGTGTAGGTTTGTGCTGTTCCCCATAAAACTGGCAGACTACAATCCTGTTCTCATTAGACACAAGGGAGAAATAGTGATCTTTGATGATGATTTTATTATTTTGCCTTTCCCTTTTTCTTATCCTTTCCTATTTTCATTCCTATTTCCCCTTTCTCTTTCTTCCTGCTTTATGTCCTTCTTTCTCCTGTCTACCTTCCTCCTTTTCCCATTCCCTCTCCCCTTTCCTTTTTATTCTACTTTTATCCCTTTGCTCTAACCTTCTTTACATCCTCCCCTTCCCCCTGCCTCAAGCTCTGGAGAAGTTTTGACCAAGTCTGGTCATAACTGATTATCTAAGCAGAACTGAAAACACTTGCTAATCCATTTATCCCTCATATCTGGGGAAAGGTGAATTTGATCCAAAACTGTACAAGGACAATCCTGCACAAAATTATAGACACTTCTTGGCAGTGGCTCAAGGTGAGCATTCCTCCTATAGGATGTGGCCACTTCTTTTCCAGTAGTTACTGTGCACCATACATGTAAATCCCAACCTTTTAGAAATTGAGCAATTTTTTTATATCTTTTTACTGTGTAGTCTGAAGAAAAAGAACCGAAACTATGAGGTGCTTGCATGCTGTTTAGTATGTACATTAGTACCACTAGATATATCCCTATAGCTAAAAGTGTTTTTCTCTTTCCTGGCCAAGAGATGTAGTTTCTATGTATAATAAATAGCAAATACCCAACCCTGTACATGTGTGAATGGATGAGTAGTTACAAGCAGCTGCCGTTGTCCAAATATCTGTGAGAATAAAGCATTTGTTCACCTAGGAAGCAATGATAATAATCTTTTGATGCTCTCTGAGTTCAACCTGAGAAGGTAAAGTGAATTCACATAGTGAGTAAAACAGGTCCATGGAGACCATCTTGTCAGTCTTGTCAAATGCCAAGTTGATGCTTGTTCAGCTGCCTGTAAGATTTTTCTGCTCATCACAGTCAAGGTTAATAGAAAAAAAAACTAACTTGAACAGTTTCTGCAGTATCCTTCTGACCCCTGTACCAAAATCATGAAGGGTCACATTGGAAGCTGCTGGACAGATTTCTTGTATAAAGAGATTTTTCCAGAATTTTTTTCTTTGTGACACCTGTGTGGGGTGAAGTGGTATAAAGAGACATAGGAGTGGAATTTTTATCTTTTAACTTACTAATGTTGCAAAGTGCCTTCAGATTTACACTGCCTGAAGATATCCTTAAGCAGTAGTAATTTGTAGGCTCTTATCCTTATTTTAGATGAATCTCCTTTCACAACTATTCACATAATTTTGCTTAGAGTAATGAATTAAAAAGGAAGAAAGCATTAGCAATTAAAATCATGTGCACCATCAAGTTTCTAGTAAAGTAACTAGGAGAAGTAAATTAGACAACCTCTACCTTAATTTGGTAATAGGTACATGAGGCATGGGGGGGTTTCTGCCGAAAATTAAAAATCAGAATGATAACATGTGTTATGTTTTTTAAAAGATTAATAAATAAGAGTGATTTTAAAAAAATTCATGATACTGCAACTCCTATATTGAGATTTTCAGAAGTGCACATTATAGAATATGTTTGTAAACATGGCAACTTACCTCAATGCATAAAGGCATAAAAGCAGGCAAGAAGGTCCTTGTTTTCCCGTCTTCCTGACAACCCCACTCATTGAGGTGCCTCCACTGACTTCAAATTACTATAGCTAGCAAGTACTGGCAATTCTAAACTAATTTTTCTTACCTTTCCTGCTCTCAGATTTTGTAGTCTCCCTTTGGCAACAATCCATGATGTTTGGTCTCCAAAGCCACATCTCCTTCAAGCAGTGAGTCTAATCACCCTTATTCCTCCAAAACCCTGTTGTACCCTTCTCAGCACTGGGTACAACAGACCCAGACTCTCCAAATGACTCCCTAATCCATCAGTTTTATTGTCACATCTGCCTCTCTGTATGTCCCTTCACTCTTTCCTTCATAGTTTTCGAGCTACCAAGTTGAAAGGCAATATTTCCTGTTCCTCTCACTCTGCTCAGCTACAATTGCAGGCCCAATTACCTCTGCACAATTGTTATTTCACCTTTCTGCCAGTTACCCGGTCCAGCAATTTTTTGAGCCACATTAGTGATTCCTTTCGAGTTCAGGCTGCACTCTCTGTATTGTGTTTTCTCACACCAAACTCAGTTGCTCTGAGATAAAACTGAGATGCTCAAAAATAGAGCAAGTGCCTAAGCAATTGTCCCCTGCTCCGTGTGAGGATCCCAAGCAGACTCTTACAGTAATAAGAAACCCTATCAGCCCAATTAGTAAGTCTGATTTTGAACGCTGTCTACAGATTACTTAGTGCCTGCTTGAAGACTGATGCAATAAAAATGAATCTCTTCAGGGAGACGAAGCACTGCACTTTGAAATAACAATATATCTGTGTTGTGTCACAGCTGGAAGTGTTTATCTTTCCAAAAAACTGGACAAGGACCCAGCTCAAAAATATAAGAGTAGAATTTCTACAGGGAAAAGATATGGTTAAGACAACTCCACAAAACTTACTTGATCTGTTCTCTGCCAAAGCAACTTTTTCTCTTACTCTTTGGCCAAATTTTCACAACATGCTGATCCCCCTCTTTGTAGGACTCCTTTTTGTGGGACCCTTGTCAGCAGATTTTTCTGACAATAAACAACATATTAAATTCAGACTGGTAGCCCTTCCCTCCATGCACACCTACCTGCCTTCTATTATTTGAGTATTGTTTCAAAAAGGACTGGTATGACAGGTGGACAAAAATCCTGCCCTTTGCTCTCAACTTTCCTGGGTCGAGCTGTGCGGGGAATATATGATTCTGTTTTCCCATTTTACACATCTACTGAAGACTCTCTAATTTCATGGTTTTTCTTACAGAAAATCTTCCAACAACATGAAAAAAAGGCTGTCTCCTTCAGCAAAAAGATGAGAAAGTACTTCCTTAAGAATAATTGAAAAACAGAGTGTAGCCGCTCAAGGTAGCTGCAAACCCCTCATAGGACACACCCCTTCCTTGCTCAGTAATTGCCATTTTTTGTTTCTGTTCTCAAATGACCTTTGAATTTGAAGTGAAACGTGTGTATTAGAAGAATACTAATACTATCTGTTGTGGTATGGGTACCCTATGATGCAATATATATTATATGTTATATATTTCAATTTGCTTTCTTCTAAGTTTCTTGACACCATGATATGCTAGGCAATAGGTTTTAAACATTTAACTTCAGAAAAAGCTCCCTCTCTGAAATCTCTTTTAGGAAAAAGCTCCAGTGACAAAACAGAACAGCTTTATGTATAGAAAGGCAGATATGACCCTTACAAAAAATATCACTCAGAAGAGAGCAGCTTTAGGAAATTAAAGAATTCTTAAAAGTAGGTATTTTAAGAAATTTGCACATCTACATATTGCATTGTAACACTGACAGTGTCATTGGATGCAATTAATTATTTGAACCTAGTATTTATATTAAAAAATAGAGATTGTAAAATGGAAGTTGACTGACTTCACTTGCAAGAAACTCTATGCCATAAAGCTGTCCTTTCTCTAATCAAAATATCACCTGAATGAAGTCATCATGTTTGGCCTGATTGCATTTTTTCTCCATATATGTGCAGCTGCATTTGCCTCTCCATAAATGTCATTTGATTATGAGAAAATAAACAGGGAAGGACTCACAGGGAGTCGGTACAGGGCCTGCTTGTTTACCTGCTGCAGCTTTCCGGGCTGAAGAACAAATGTCATGCAAATGGTGCACCAGCAATGAGCTGCCAATCATCCCGCCTTGGCATTCATGGTGATTTGCTAAATCATTTAAAGAGACATGCTTTACTAAATGAAAAAATATCAGCGGCAAGGGCCTGTGTTTAAACATGGGGCTGAGTTATTATCCCAGTAGGCTGGAATGAAATGAAGACATCTTCCAATTAAAGCTTGCAGATGAACCCAGACAAACCCCCCTTTTTTCATAAAGACAGGCAGATTATGATTGGGAGAGAACAGCGACAGAGGCTTTCATTACAAGCTGATTATGGTGATATAATTCCCAGTGCTGTGCGTCTGCAGGCCCAACTTCACATTTGAAGGTTTTTAATATAATTTCCTTAGGGTGAAATGCTGAAGATTTATTAAACTTTATGAAGGGCTTACAGATCCAATTTAAGAGGACATATCATAGGGCAAAACTGACAGACGATAAAATACATTCCAAGAATAAAGAAAATAAAGAAAAGAAAGAAAAGAAAGAAAAATAAAAAAGAAAAACAGGGACAAAGAAAGGAAAGAGGGAATGAGAAAGGAGGTGGAGAAGAATGAAAGCAGAAGAAAAGGAAGAAAGAGAAAGAATGACAGAAAGAGAAAGAAGTGACTTTAAGTTTGGAAACCATCTAAAAAGAAATACTTGTTTATTTGAACTATTCTTTTTATAAGCAACAGCTATCATTCCTAAGGTTCATCAGAATTCGAATAATTACAGGTTTGTTCCATGCTTAATAAAATCTAAGTGTTCAGATACTTAATACTTAGATAACCGAAAATTTTATTGGCTAGAGCAAAAATGGATTAAAGAAAAATAGTTGAGGGGGGATCACAGATTTTTTTTTCCCCAGGTAAAAACTAGGTGTGTTTCTGAATTTATATGCTCCTTGAATTAATATGCTCCTTCCTTCTCATTCAGGTCCCTCTGATTTTATCCAGGTGCATTTCCAGTCATCCTTACAGTCATTTATGTGAAAGTAAGAATAAGTGGGTAAGTATAAGTTAATATACAATAATAACTGTTAACTTGTAAACAATTCTGAAAAGACATAACTACTCACATGTACATGTACATACAAGCAGGCACATGCATATCCCTGTTGGCAGTGAGATTTTTTTCTGTTACTGCATGTGAAGCTGATTCTCACATGTATTAAAGAGTATCAGATTTTGAAAATGAGAAAACAAGTCAACTCGTTGGATTGTTAGAAAATGAGAAGCAAGGCACATAGTAGCAAATTGAAACAGCCTTTTAATTTTTTTTCTATATTAGTACCTGATAATTTGTTTATCAAAAAAAAAAAAAAAGTAAGAGGGAAGTTAAACAATACAAATGGAATGATGAATGTCAGCAGCCCTTTACTCTGGAAAAATGAAAAACAACAAAGTCCATCTGTCAAGCAAAACAGTGAGAGTTAGGAGGGAAAATTGTGACTTTGGGAGATTCAGCCAGATGTAAAATTCACAAAAGAGAACAACTCTGACCACACCTCCAACTGAACTAAAGGTAGATGAAGCAGCCCAGCTCTTTGCATAATTTCCTTTGTTATTTCATCTGCAGAAAGTAAGATTTGCCAGCACAAAAATAAAGTATTCCAGGTCTAACCTCTTTTTCTTAGTCACACATAATGTTATCATTGCTATGATGAATTAAGATTGAATCCTAGATGAGGATACAATATACATGTATGTTGTACATATCTATCTATCTATCTATATATATGTATGTATGTATGTATGTATTTATATATGTATACACCTTTGATTAGGCAGCTAAATTGTACTTCCAATATCAAAAGGAGATAAAAAATTCACAGAAAATAATCAATGTCCTGAATAATTAGGATGTACAGATGACATCTTGTACAGTGCTGAATTTTGTTGCTTGAATCTGAAGTGGAGTCATAAGATTGTTGACTAAATTTTGCCACCAAGCCCGTGCTAATTTGATTCAAGTCAATGTCAACTTGCCAGGGATAACAATGAAATATGCTAATTTTCTTGTAATCTTGTAAGCATATTTCAATTTTCCTTCAAAATAAAATCTCTCTTCTAACAGATTGCTATGAAAACTATAAAGTAAATGTTATTAAACAGAGACATACTAATTTAAATATATTCATTTAAGCTCTTGGTCTGACTTTCTTCTGGAAAGGCCACAGGAAGCAGATCAGACTCTCTGTCACTCAACCTTCTTCTGATATCACCTCAAGATGTGTTTTGATTTATTACATTTTAAGAGACATACATATACCTTATTCTCATTTAAAATTGTTTTCTCAGAAGATGTTTATTTTTCTGTACGCAGGAAAGGAAAAGTGCAGTCTAGCTTCTTGACTTGGGGAAGACACAGTGTACGCACCACCTATATTGAATTTTGCTTTACAAACATAGACTAAGACAATTGTTTAGTTTGGAAAAGACCCAGATCTTTAGGAGACCTGACCTCTGCTACTCTGCTCTTGAGCGGCACACAGGAAAAATGGGCAAGGCTTGGTAGAACAGCCTAAGGATACAACAGTAAGAAAAATGTGGTAGACCCTCAGACAGTATGTTACAAGCTTAAGTTGGTCTTTCGTAAAGAAATAAAAAAATGGCACACTTACTGCTGCACAAGAAGTTATAAATACTAGCAGGGTTGCATGTAGCTGTGCTTCATTGCTATGCAACTGAGATAATAAAATGGAACTCAATTTATGACCTTTTTTGAGATCAGTAAGCAAAGATTTAATAAAAAAACTAGAAATAAGGAAAAGTGATTCTATCAGGACAACTTTTGACAAAAAAATGTCTCTGAGGGACATGACATATTTATTTGAGTAATTTTTTGGTTACCATACTGTACACTTACATGCTTGAATAAATATAAACAGCATTAGGCAGCATTTACCATCTCTTATGATCATGTTGTGGTAACTCTACAAGCACTAAACTTGCCTGGTGTCAGGTAAGATTAACCCTGGACCATGCCACCTACAGACAATTCACAAGCGATTTTATTTAGTGGCCAATCCATGCTCTTAGCAAAGCATTGTATGCATCTATTGCGTCACTTTAATATATGTGCATTACTTAACCCATGGAACAGTTTGAATTATGTACTCTCTATCACAGCCATCACATCTTAGACCTGCAGAACCTGGCTGGCTTAAGTAGTGGATATTTATTGGTTTTGTTCTTCAGAATCTTTAGAATCACTGTTGAGTGCAGGCCATATGCTGTGATATTTCTTCGACTTCCTCATTGAAGGAGGAGAAGGAGAAAGAAGGAGAAGGAGAAGAGATTGGATAATTCCAGTTCTATACATTCAGTTTTCCTTTGCCTCTCAGCCTGACCTGATCAGGAAGGTAGGCTTATTGGTTTGTTAGTTTTCTTCTTTCCAAAGAAAAACTCTAATTAGTTTTGGTGTCCACTGAAGCACAATCTAAGCCTGTGCTAAAAACCAAAATCCTGTGCAAAACTTAGCTAATAAATAGCTTCTTGATTTCAAAACAAAATCATTCCTTTTTTCACTTTTTAGAAAGTCAAACTTCTGGTGGTCAAAAAGACATTGTCATATTCTGAGCACTCTTTTTGCCAGACTGTAAGCAGAAGTATACTGAAAAAAACATAAATCAGCCATTAAAAGTTAAGAAAAAAAAAAAAAAAAAAAAACAAAAAACCAGGCTTGCTCTAACCCCAGGTTTTTGAGTTGTGTCAGTCACATGCACAGCTATAATCAGTGCCTGCCTATACTCTCTCAGTCTTCCATCAGATGCTTTATGAATGCTGTCCTGCCTTCTGAGAGGCTTACATTAGTTGCTTCTCTTTGTACATGGTCATTTCACACCTACACAAACAGAGAATGATGGCTTCACTAAAGTCTCCTCACCTCTATCTCTGTATTTCTCCTTTACTTCAGCTACATTTACATTAGACTTTCTACTGCCATGCTTATAAACATTCACCTTAGTTTACAAGGTGACAAGCTAAACAGGAGTTTAATTTTTAAACAGCTTTCATTAATTCATTTGGTTTTGATTATGTGAGCTTGCAGTGATAATAAATTACATGGGTTATCCTAAGATTTGTAAGTATGCAATAGAAGGATTAAACAGGATTGATTTCTGCAGGATGTGTGTACATGAAGTTAAAGTTTGCTGCTCACCAAAGATTAAGGCTCTGATTAATGATCATGATTGTAATCTTGCTACAGTTCATCTACAAGCCATGTCAAGATAAAGAACAAATCAGAGACAACACCCGTAATCCTCCAGGAATTTGCCATCAAACTGACTACATATTCTTTATGCCACTTTTAGATCTGACATATTATTGACCTGTAGAACTCATTCACTTGTTAACACATGCAAAGAATTAATAAAAATTAAAATTATTCATTTTTATTAATCCAGTGATATTAAGTGAACACTTCAGGATATTTCTAAAAATGTTTCAGAGGACATTTGATGAGGGCAACATCTGCATGGACATGTGGTAAGAAAAAAAGAACATTCTTCAGACTTCTCTGCCTAAACAGATCACTGCTCAAGATCAGGTGAAATATATATATCACTCAATTGAGAGATGTGTTATTCAAGAGAAAAAGTTGCATATTTTGAGCCCTGTATTTTTTTGTGTTTCCCAAGTGCCTCCAGACTGGGTTATGGTGAGAGATTTATGCTAGAAAAGAATGCATTATCTTTTTAAAAATCTATCTGGCAAAGCAGTTGTTGAAGAGTGATCCTTTCTGATGAAGCTATGAAATTGACTCCTAAACCCCATAGCAGGGACATACACTGAAGTGCTATAGGAGGGTTGCATAAAATGCATAACAGAAATTGCTATGTATCCAAGAATGACTGTTAAAAAGTACTTGGAAGTAATTTTCTTGCAGCATTATGAAGACGGCAGCAGAGAGGCTGAAATCACAAAAACTATTCTCAAGCTTTTTCAGCTCTATGAAGTACAGCAACTAACTTGTATTTTCCTTAATCTTCGGAAAAGTTAGGAAATATAAACCTTAATAGTTTGACATTTAGTACAAAAAATGTATACGATGTGCTTTTATAAGTACTGTCTGCTCCCAAAGTCATGAATTTAAAAGCTATAATACTAAGTTCAGTCCATGAATAGCTATGGTTTAAGACTAAGCCCAGGATATGATGATTCTGAGTCATCTGTAAGACTAAATTATTAAGGACTTGCTTTGTGCTCTGGGCAAAGATATAAGAACTGAATAAAACATTTGCGCTTCCACACTATAAAGAATTGCAAGGCTCATGTTCTGTAGAAAGGTCTATTTGCCAGTTGAAAAAAAGGAAGAAAGAGAAGTGTGGGTGACAGCAATAAATAAGACTGAGGACTTTTTTAATAATTCTACAGGTAAGGGAGAGGTGATTTTTCTGCCAAGTCTTGCTATCAGAAAGTGTTGATGCCAACAACATAAACTCAGAGTAAATCCCCATTATATCGGGATTATGCTCCCAACACATAAATAAATAATTTATTAGAATAAATCCCATTGCGTAAGGATCATGACAGGCATGTATAAGACCGTGTCTACCATGTAGTGCCTGATCCCTTTAAGATTAATGTTAGTGGTCATCTTCAGCAGGTTGCACAGTATGATGCAATCCACATGGTTTTTTCCCCAGATTTTGGATGTCCTGTGGGACAATCTATCAATATAAAGACAATTGAACAGTAGCAAGCATATTCTTTGGTGTCAAAAGGGTTCAAACACATGTAAGTGTTTTAAGGAAAAAAATCCTCTCAGTGGTAGCCATACCCTGAAAGTGAAAAGAATCCCTGCCATATTACTGAAAACCAATATATTAGGGGAGGAACTGGCTGTCAGAAATGGAAGCCAAATTTATTTCCATTTTTTCTGCAGTCTAATTACTGTCTTCAAATACATTCTGAAAATCTAAGACTATACATCCTTAAGCACCTTATGTGCAAATACACACGTCTGTAGCACTATTCAGTCTGGTTTTTTTCCATATGTCATTCTTTAATACAAAAAGAAATATTGCACTGAAAATTTAGATAATTTACCACTTTTGAAATCTCTTTTTATCATAATCTCAGGAACAGACATAACATGACATAATTAATTATTGTATATTGCTGGAAATTTGTACTAAGCACAGAGTTATGGCTGAGATATACATTTGACAGGTAAACTGTGTAGAATCTGAAACCAAAGGAACATGGAATATATGCTCAATACATGAAGAACAAGACCTTACTCCTATTCAAATGGTTATGATTTTTACCATTGACTTCTGAAAATTATAGAGATAGAAAATTGAAAGTGTCTCATATCTGGTCTGAAAGAAGAGCTCAATTAGCAGTCAGCCTTCATAAGGGCCATGCTGTAGGAAAACATTGCCAGGTCAGCCAAAAGCAAGGAAGTCTAGGGATATGAGGAGTGGAAATAGCAAACCACTATTGTTTCCATGAAACAGTCCATGGAAATTCATCTAGCTTACAGACTGGATTGCTATTTCTATCTTCAAATATGCTCAAGAAAGGTAAAAGCCTATTGAAATGAGGAAATTATGAATCTATGGAAATGTGTTGACCTTTGGATTTTTGAAAACATGGGTGAAGAGCAGGAATAATGCAATCAGAATCTATGTAAATGTTTCCACATCTGTAAGTTTGAAAGGACCACATATGCTTGCAAAACCACCATGTCCTGCCTTGAACGTTCACTGGATTAATGAACCCATAAATGGTCCAAGAGTCTTGGAAGAGCTTTGGAAGTAAGCTTAGTTTCATTAATGTTTTTCTTCTACACTTACAGTAGCTGTGACCACTAAATGTGCATGTGAGAGATCCATTGAGAAAAGTGAAATATTGCAACACAAAAAATAAATTAGAGGAATCAGAACAATAATAATAATAAACCTATTTAATTTTTATCTTTCTAGTATCTTTTTTTTCCTTCTTTTTCCCCCTAAAAATCATTACTCTGCAGGCAGGTACCAGCTGTTTCAATACGAGTAGGTTTTGCTACTGAAAACAAAAAAAAGATGGCTTCTCAAAAACCAAGACTTGTGTATTAATTTTGCTCTCAGGAAAATATTCTAGTTCCTCCATGAAAGAATACTGATATGACAGCAAAAAAAGACCCTTCACCCATAGCTGATCTTCCTTCTTTTAAAGCTCAGTTCAAGGGGCAAGAACAGTGAGGGTCAGCCATCACCAAGAGGACCTGTTTCTCTAACTAAATTCCCACAATCTTTCTAGCCTAAACCAAATCAACTCACACACCAGAGTTTAATCCAGTCAAGTAGCTCACTTCATAATAAATTTAGTGATTAGCTGGAGGATTAGATTAATATATAGAATTGTATTAAAAGCTTTTGCTAAAATCCAGGTAAAACATGACCATAGCTTTTTCTCTGAAAAGCCTTTCAGATAACTCTAACAGTCCTGTCAGAGATGTTAAGCATGACCACATTGTCTGAGCTCAAGCTGATTTGTGTTTAAGGAAATCAAATATCTCATATGGGGCTCTCTGTGTTGCCTTCCTCATGCCTTCTTCTCTCTCACTCCTTTTTTTTTTTTTTTTGATGGCTTACATAAAAGTTCCTTAAGATTTCAAATAATTAAAACATACAGAAAAATAAAAATATCGTAGGAAAGGGTGATTTATATTATGACTCAGAAAGATCACAACTCATCAAATGTTATCACATTTATTCCCTGGTATTGTAGGGTAACACTGTACATGTATTTTCTATCCTTTTCAATCACACAATCCATTGAAAGGTGCATTAACAGTGCTGTCTGCACAGGTGGAATAAAACACATAGCTAGATGTTCTTCCTGGGCCCTCAACTGGATTAAATTAAGACAGATGTTACAGATTCTCAATAGCTGACAACTTTGGCCTCTGCTTTACTCATTAATAAAGCTATTGAAATGAAATTATGAGATACATGAAGTAGCTGTACATTTCAAATTTTGTTCTAGTTTTTATAGTTGTCAGCCTTAGCTTCTTTCTTGCAAGGAAAACAAACAAGTCATTATTAATCTTTAAAACTTTCAGATCTTTGACCTTTTCATTTTTTCTGTGTATTGTTTCTTTGAAATGTGCACAGAGAAATTCAGAAGGTGAGCAGGGATAATCTCCAAATCTAATGACAAACTTTAACAGCTTGTGGTTGTTTGGCAGAGATGCTGCCTCTGACTCTACTGTCACATATCCATGCATTACTCATAGCTGTGGCAAGATTCAGATTTATTTTACTAGCCAGATGCTGTTTTTCTCCCTCATGCACTATTAGTTCATTGAAGGAACAAGCAGAGAAAGTTTTGCCCCTAATTCTTACCTTTCTTTAGAATATAAAAGACCAAATCATTTTAACATCTGTAAAACTGCTTGATTCATACTCATTACTCAGTATGACCTAGTTTATAACTGAAATCACTCATTATTCGGAGACTATGCCTTTGACAACCCTTTCCAATTTCTTATGCCATCTCATCTTGTTCTCTTTTCTGAACAAGTTATCTCTGCCTAACTAACTCCTTTACTATATTCAATTTCAGGCAATAATGATTATTCCCTTATGCTCCTTCTATTGTTCTGGAAATATTCCAGTTTCAGTAATTGCATTCTGTTGACATAAAATCCCTTCTGCAGCTTCAGTTGGATACCATATTCTCCTTTACTTCCTGTTCTAAAGTGCCATGTCTTGTTGCTGTGCAGTTCTAAACAGCTGCTCTGTTCTGCTCCACTGCCTTCTGCATTTAAGCGATTTGTGCAGTCACAAGTTCATGTGCACGTACACAGACACACTGATTTGGAAAAGGAAATCAAGAATGCTTTAGCTGCAATTGCAATGCAGGTTGCTGTATAAATAGAGGATTGTAGTTACTTGACACTGCCTTGTTTCTGTCCCTGTGAAACTTTACGTAATGTATTTGAATATTTTCCTGCATTCTTTGAATAAGTTATCCCAGCAACAGTTATTTTCTTTTCCATGCTTCTCAAATCCAAATATAAATACCTTAGCTTTTTCTTTACCTGACATCCCTTATGCAGTTTTTAAACAGTATTGCTTTTTCACTAAACATGTCTTATTTTTCACTCTGTAAGGTAATCTTTTAATTAAATCCTGGGTAGGTTTTGTTTAGTTTGGGTTTTTTCCGATCAATTCCCTTACTATGTTGTGCCTTTTGAAGTTCCTCTCTGCTGATGTCATCACACAGATCTCTCTGTATATCTTTTACTACTTTTACAGAACTCTATACTGCTGTTTTAGAGTGATTTAGCTTGCTTCAGTGCTGTTTGCTTTTTGCTATTAACCCTACTATACATGTAATTTCTGTCTGTGCAGAACTTAATTCACTCTCATACATTTCTGGACAACATCTAACTTATCTGACTGCCAAGAGCAGTCAGATGTACTGATTTTTTGCAATTTTACATTCAGGTTGTAGATTCAGTTTTGCTTCACTCTAGTTTGCATTTATTTTTCACATCTAACTTTGGGATTTCCTATGATTAAAACAGAAAAATAAGAAGTGTTCTCATTATTTGATGTTGACACACCCTCCTCCATCTGATGTGGTCTGAATATTCACCTTCCTCAGCCATTCAGAGAAACAGGCACTGGAATATTTTCATCAGTGGAACATATAGAACAGCTATTTTCTTTAGCATCTGTGTTTTATATTAACCCTTATCTCACTAAATTCTGCTAGATGTCTTGAAGTTAAATGGCTCAAGGTTTTGTAATGTTTGTGTGACTCTTGTAAAACCTGATTACTTAAAGATTACTTCAGTATAACCATCACTGATGGTTATACTGAAGTAAGAGAGGCTTAGGAAATTAGTGCACATTTTTGACATATCTCACTGCTGGGATTCAAGAGGCAGATATGACTCATTGATGATCAGAAAACAATGCATTGAGCCCAACTTGGCGTTCATATAGGACCTCTTAACGCTACAGTCATCCAATGACCTTAAACATTGCCTTATATGGTCACATGCTATTCTTCTTGCTTAACCAATACCATCGCACTTCACCATATGTGGACATCCCCACCTTTCCTTTACCTGAGGTACTGTTTGCTTTACACTTCCCTGGTCGTCTGCTAACGCATCCTGCTCCTTTTTCCCTGTGTGTTTCATCTTACATCCTGTAAACTTTAATCTGCTATCCTTCTAATGCTTAAATTTGAGACTAAAATTTCAAATGAGAGAAAAAAAGAAGTAAATAAGAAGAAAGGTAAAAGTAGAACTCATCAATCTGTTTGAGAAGGACTTTTGTGTTTTAGAAAAGACACAGTTAATGAATTACTTGCAATCAGATCCTTGTTTTGCCTGCTGTGATAAATATTTATATTTCTACAAAATTCACATGAATAATTTCCAGTTTGTTAAGTGATTCAAGGGAACACTCTAATATGACTAATTCTTAGTTCTGATATTTCTGGTTGTGTAAAGATTGTAATATTTTTTATACTGCCTCAATATAGTAAACAGTAAAACAGTGAACAACAAATAATTAGCATTTTCATTCATGCACACATATTTTCTCATTCAGATGATTAACAGTCATTCCAAAAACATTTGCTTAATGCATCTGCCTAACTTGAAGGAGACGTTTTAAGTTTTCTATCTTCTTTTTAGATTAGACATATGTGTTTAGTCAATACAATAGCAGGTACAGAAACTCACAAGGCAGCACACAGTGAAAGGAAAAAGTTCTGAGCCAATAAATATCAAGCATTTTTAAACTGAATGAAGATAATTAGAAAAACATTTTTAAAGTGTCAACAAACTTTTTTGGCTGCGTTGAGAAAAGGTTGAAGAAAAGAAAAAGGAAAAATATTATGATTATACTAAGTGACCAGATAGTGTTCTGTCTGGTTCCCCTTCTTCCAATAGGAAGTAGCAGAAACACAAAAAGTGCAGAGAAGTGCAACAAATTTGACTAGAGCAAAAAGAACAATATTAATAGGTAACTTAACAGACTGTAGCATTTGGACTGCATTCAAGCCCCAAAACAGCTGCATTTTAGAGAAGTGACACTGTTCCTACATAAATGACATAAGCTGAAAGATAGAAGACTAGGTGTGTGCTACTATGTCAATTATTAAACAAAATTATTGGGTTCCATACTCAGCTGCTCTTCTGTTTGTCCACAGCAAGCAAGTCAGGAACCGATTGCTCTTTTAACAGCAAGGATGGTCCTCCTTTGGCATGAGGGAAGGGATGATTATTTGTCTAATTTCTTAAGTGAACTCCCCCATATATAACACTGGGTAGCACAGACATCAGGCTATCCTTCCTTCACAGTTTGGAAATTTAATTTTTGACCTATCTTGTACTGTATCACTATAATTCCAAGCTGGCACTCTGCTGAGATTTCCAATCATGTGAATTTTTGCCAAGAAACACTACGTTTTTGATGGGCTAGGAAAAAGTGCACAGTGACTTGTAAAAGACATCTACCTACTTTTCTACTCAGGCTTTTCACTTCTAATAAAGAGAGTGGCATGGTGATATTATCACACTGCAGATATCCCCAGCTGCGGCATCGATCCAGTTAGGGTTCTGCACTTAGCTAATGTATGTACAGCTATGTATTTTTCGTTAATTACTTTCCTCAGAGATATCCAATTTTCAAAATGCACTTTTAGCTCATTAGAGATCCAATCAGCATTCAAAGCAAGTATTGACTCAGCAGATTTTTAGGTAACTGCAATAATTATTTTAATCTTTCAGAAACAAGAAGCTACTCACAGTTTGGAGAGGGGGGGTGATAGTGTATATCAAGGGAACTGTGCTCTGTTTCAAATATTGTTTAGCAATACAGCAATGAGACTGTGAAACTATGCATCTTCAGCAGGCTATACTTTTGAATGCAGAACAGTGGTAGACAAAATGTTAATTATTTTTATCTCAAAAAACATTTTAAAAAAGGAAATTATTTTTGTCTCAAGAGCGGACATTGTTTCATATTCAGCTCAGGACAGTATATTTTTTTTTTCCTTGCACCATTTCTTATGCAAAAAAAAAAAAAAAGACATAAAAAAATCAAGAGATAACTGATGTAAAGAAAATGAAACTTGGGGAAGTTGGAATAAAAAATAAATACAGTATATTCTTGCATTTGTAAGATTTTTTCCCTATGGACGCAGACATAGGGTCACATGTGCTATGCAACTACAATAGACATGAACAAAACTTTTGAGTTTTGGAAGGGTAGCGTATGAAAGCTTCTATCCTACTAAATAGAATCAACCTGCTATTTATTTTTGAAACAAATCAACCGCCCCCCCCAAAAAAAAAATAAAAAAAAGGTACAGTGTTTTCTCTGACTCTGCTTTCTTATACATCAAATGTTTTCAGCAGTATTGCAAAATTGCAAAGTCTGAGGTTTGCCTACTGTTAATAAGGTGTTCAATGAGAATTCACTCAATCAGAAAGCAATATCATTGAATAAAATCACATTTAAAAGAAATAGTCCAAAAAGCTAAAACCCCCTTCTACCCATTTCCATTCAGTTATACATTAGGGATATAATATCTTCCTAGCTGGCTGTCATTCTGTTCTCTTTTTTTGACAAAAAAATGAGAGGTGCTTGTTGTGCTTCTTTTTGGTGATATTGAGCTGTACATCATCATATTCCAGGAGGAGAGGTTAAGGACATAGAAGAGAACCTTTGCATAGTAGGCATCTTTACCTGACTCTTGCTAGTTCGTTGCAGAACAGCAGGAACAAAAACAAAGCTGGCAACCTGTGATCTTCTGCCAAGAAAAGAAAATAGTCTTCCTCCCCAACTGTGACCTTGCTATCCTGAAAAACTCTAAAAAAGTTGTGGTCACTCAGCAAAGAGCTTACAGCTGGACACAACAGAGCTTTGCATCTTGTGGGATGGTCGACTTTAGCACAGTTCAAAGACATAAGAAAATAATACAGATCTAGCAAGCTTTTAATGCTAGAACTCAAATGTAATTCTTGGTCTAACCAGTAAAAATAATGCAAAGTTTCTCTTACTTTTGAGGAAATGAAGGTTAGTTTGTATAGCTACACACATAATTCTTTGATATAAGGAGCTACCAAATTATGTAGTTAACAAATCATTATTTGGTTCTGCTGTAGCAGGCTGTACATAGAACAATAGAATGGTTTGGATTGGAAGGGACCTTTAAAGGTCATCTGGTTCAAACCCCATTGTGAACAGCAGGGACATCTTCAACTAGGTCAAGTTTGCTCAGAGTCCCATCCAACCTGACCATAAAATTATCCAGGGATGGGAAATGTCCACCTTTTTGGGCAACCTGTTTCACTCTTTCACCATTCTGTTGTAAAAAAAAATCCTCTGTTATGAATGTAGTCTGGATCTAGCCTCTTTTAGTTTAAACCCACTACCTTTGTCCTATTTACTACAGGTCCTGCTGAAAGAAGGATGGATGTCCCGGTCTCTCTTTTAAGCCCTTGAAGTACTGAAAGGCTGCAAGATTGTCTTTCAAGAGCCTTCTGTTCCTCAGTCTGAATAACCCCAACTCTCTCAGTTGTTCCATCACTTTGATCTTTTCTGTGGCCCTCCTCTGGAGCACCTCCAACTGTTCCATGTCTTTCTTGTGCTGAGGGCTCCAGAGCAAGATAGAGTACTCCAGGTGGGTTCCTTGCACCAAAAGTATATGTGTATCATAAAAACCATGTTGTTTGAATTCATAGTGTCTTCTGAGCAAAGCAGGACTTTGTTCATCAATGAAATGGTATGTCACCATTGTTCATTTATTTTCTTTATTTTTAATTTAGACCCTAATGGAAAGTGACATCTGTTTGAGACAAAGCCTCAATGTAGAAATCTACAATAAAGCATGGATACAAGTAGAGAGAAGACCCATGATTGCAGAAGAAAGAGTGAAGACACAATTGTTTTATATGTACTGACTCTATTGTGCTACAGCTTGAATGCATGGTACAGAATAGTACTTCTGATATGATAAGGCATTTTGTTTTGCTGAGTAAGTATTAGTGAAATAAGGCTTCCTGTAAAATAAACCTTAAATTGTGAGGAATGTAAAGCAGGAATTTTTTCCTGTATTAGGCAATGACAACCACTTATATTAAGATTCCACTGAAATTTTTAAACTCCAATTTTCATTAGTTGAAACTTTTAGAAATATGCTACAAGGACAGAGCTTAGGGTTTGTTTACTTATTTTCATTATGAAAAAAAATGGTTTTGACTGAATTGGTATGACAGTTCTCAGGCATAAGCATATTTCTCTTTTTAGGCAAGTTTAACATATTCTTGTTCATATAAATAAATAGTGACATAATCTTACTCTTTTAAGTTCTCATTCACCATCAGCTGCTTGGCTTTCTGAAAGAAAGGACAAGTAAGCAAGTCTTTTAAAAACTGCTTTATTCATGCATTGGAGAAGTATTAGCTAGTGCTGCAAACTACTGTGCGATTTGGTTGCTAATATTGTAGACAAAGCTTTCCTTGTAGAAAAAATCCAATGCCAGATACTTGACTTGACATCCTGCTGAGAGATTTCAAGAGGACTTTGCAAAATATAAATTAATTTAGAATACCAGAAAGTAGTATAGAGGCTACTATACAGGAAGACACAGAGCATTCTCGGGACTAGTTATTTTATGCATTTCAATAGTTTTAAATGCAAGGTTTGTACAGGGGTTTCAAAGCCCAGCAATTGCATTAGGCATATCAACCCTATGACAGGGCATAATAATCATCATAAATATTTCAGCTTTTTATCATGTGTGTTGCTTCATTCTGGGTTCATTTCTCAATTTGAGTCGTAAATGAGCCATTGTATATTTAAAAACAAAAAGAGAAAGCCGTGAGCTGAAATGTTGATTAGAGCTCAGATTAACAAATTCTATAAATCTGTTCACTAGGGTGTGTTCACAGAGGGTGCAGAATTTCTGCTTGTGGCCAGCTCTGGTGCCTTTTCTGACACTGTCTTCCGTGTTAGTGGAAAGTGCGTTTATCCCATCTCTCAATTCAGTGTTCTATTGCTGCTTTATGAATTGCACAAAGCTATTTTAGATTTCTTTTTTCTCACCTCTTCCTTAGGAACAGTACCTTACCTAATAGGAGGGCTTGAATGCTCCAGAAAATCTCAGCATCGTAGTGTTATAAAAGGCTGATGACCTGAAATACTAGAAATGTCAAAGAAGTGCAAATGAAATTAAATACTGCCTCTTCCTACAGTCTAAAAAAACCCTGAAGATAAATCAGATGAGCTTATTAGTACCGTTAAAACAGGGTTTCTTTTCCTAATTAAAGTATCTAAGATGGTATCTAGGATACAGCCAAAAGAGTTTAGGCTCCTTCATTATATATGATACACTACTAGAGCAGTGGAAGCCTTAATTGACCTGAAGTTTTGTTGTTTCCTATATTTTCACACATTTAGGCCAGTAACATATCAAGGAAGATCTGGCTAGGGAGGGCTGGTGGCTAAAACAGATAAGGTGTGGGCTATTAGTCAACTGCTGGAATATCAGAAGTTTTCAGCGGGGTGTTTGTGTTCTCTTCCAGGGAAATTTTTAAATAAAACTTCATTTACAGTGGGCTGTCCAGTATGCCCCAATGTCTTGTCCAATATGCTGCATTTTAGTATGGGGGTGAAAGGGAGCAATAATGAATGCAGCCAATTTACATTTCCTTTTGTGTCAGACACAATAGGTTTTGTCATGTGAGTGAAGTTATGGCATTTTTCCACTTAGTGGTGTCTTGTTCACCGAAAATCCCCCTTTACTCCAAGATACTCTGAGCTGTTTAAGAGACTCTTCTTTACTTAGATGATGGTAGTTCAGTTACAGGAGGCCTCAGACTGACAGGAATTTCTGCTAGGACTGGGAGACCTTAGCAAAAAAGCCTCTGCTGAGTCTTCTGCACAACCTGGTTTCAAGTGGTAGCGTGTAGCTCTGATTTAATACAGACAAGGGTGCAAAGCAAACAAGGTGTATCACTTAGGGCAATTATATCCTGAAAGATAGGATTTCCATAGGTTTTATCTCAGTCTCACTGTCTTCCTGTTTTCAGGATACTGTTCACAGCCGTTGTGAGGTTAAAATAGTTCATCATTTTATCAGTATTATTGAGGGTATGACTGGAGACTTAATAGCATGGTAGTGCTTTCTGTCACAATTTAATGGTATATTGATCTGGGAGTGAACAATCATGACCTTCAACCACTTAAAGTTGCTTTCAAGGAGAAAAGGCTTAAGGAGGTTATTTCTGAAGAACTGGTGATGGTGAGCCAGAAGCCATCTGAATGCATGCTTCCTAAACAGCATGGCAACTTGGCAAATGCGTGCCTATGTAATGACATCTAAGAAAAAGAGATCACCAAAGATTCATGACCAGCCACTATTATCACAGGCAATCAATAATGCCATCATGAGTATCACTAATAGACAGAAGATTCAAGTCTTAAACTGGTTAGGGTTTGTGTTCAGAGGTGTCTTTTCTCACAATGTAGTAAGTGTGCAGGCCAAATTATGGAGTATTACTCATTAATTTACTAATCATTACTGATTACTAAAGATCAAAATTTTGAGGGAAGTGACTATGGTTCAGAAAACCACCACACTCTTTTAGGTTCTATGCTGTCAATGCAGTCTCTTATTCTACAATCAGTAGATTTCTTGTTTCTGACTTCCCCAGCTATTCTCCACAGAAATTGAAAATAATAGTAGTGAGAATGATCAGGTAAACATTCCAAAGTTTACAAACATCTTCAAAAATCTTGAAATCCTGTTATGGAAACACTGGCCCCTCCTTTGAAATGCTCCACCCTTACATAAAGATATTAGGAATATGGATCTTGATGTAATGGCAAAGATACATTTAAAAATCAGATCACCTACATACTGTAACAGACAGAAGGGTAGATAGGTAGCTAGATGGATAGGTATGTAACTAGATAGATAGATAGATAGATAGATAGATAGATAGATAGATAGATAGATAGATAAGGTGAAGAAAAGCGTATATGCAGGTGTTGTGGTTTGACACTGGCCCAACACCAGGCATCTGCTCGCTTACTCACCATCACTCACTCACCATCGCTTGCTCACCATCCCCGCCACAGCTGAGAAGGGAAGAGAGGAAACAAAGGTTAATGAAGGCTTCACAAGTTGAGATAAGGACCAGGAGAAACACTTCAAGGGCAAACAGGCTCAACTGAATTTGCAAAGTGAAATTCACTATCAACAAAATCAGAGGAGGATAATGAGAAGTGAAATAAGCCCTTAAAGCACCTTTTGCTCCCCAGCCTCTCCCTTCTTCCTACTGACAGTGCAGGCAGACAGGGCGTGGCGGTTTTGGTCAAAACTGCCGTGACATGGGTCTCTCTTTCCATGGGGTGCAGTTTCCTCCAAGGACAGGCTGCTCCAGCCTGGAAGCAGGGCCCTCTCTCTCCACCGGTCTCCCACTGGATCACAGCCTCCTCCAGGACTCCAGGCCCACTCTGGCCTGGGCACCTCCCCCACGGGCTGTGGGTGGATCTCTGCATCCCCATGGATCCCCATGGGCTGTGGGTGGATCTCTGCATCCCCCATGGATCCCCAAGGGCTGCAGGGGCACAGCTGCTTCTCCATGGTCTAACCATTGCCTAACCATGGCCTGCAGAGGAATCTCAGCTCCAGTGCCTGGAGCACCTCCTGCCCCTCCTTCTCCACTGGTTGATGTCCCCATGTTGTTTCCTTCACATATTCTCTTCTCTTCTCTGACTAGGAGCAAAAACCCTGTGGCTTTGTTTTGATTTTTTTCTTAGATGTGTCATCACAAAGACATTACCAGCCTCTCTCATTGGCCCAGTTTTGGCCAGCAGCATGTCCATCTTCAGAACCATCAGCCTTTGGCTCTGCTGGACATGGTGGAAGCTTCCAGGAGCTTTTCACAGGAGCCACCTTTGTGGCTGCCCTGCTGCCAAAAACCAGGCAATGCCAACCAATACACCAGGAAAGAACTCCGACTGTAGTTTTGCAATGATGAATTCTGAATTTTGGACATAATGGGTGTGATCCCTGCCTTTTCTGTTGTCTGATAATTTCTTATATCTTGGATTGAAAAGAGTTTCTGCCAAAGGAGAACACTCTACATTTTTGCTTCTCTGTAAAGCTTTGTAAATGCCTCTTATGTAATTTGTTTCATTGCCTAATATTGCAGCATTAAGCATGCTGAGTGACACACCTACTGGAAAAGCACCCTCCTGTCCGTTTTGACAAAGGCATGTGCTAGTATGCATTTCAAGCCTGTCAAAAAAAGATTAATATCTAATTATTGATATGTTTAAACTCTACAATCCTACATCCTAGTTCTAATACAGTTGATGTGACTTTTAGCATAAGCCTTGCCTTAAGTGAAAATATCTTGAATGAGCAAGGAGCTGTAACGACCTTTAAAATACCCGTATATACTTTATTGACTAGAATTTCAAAGAAGACAAGGTAGTGCACTAAACCATATTGAATATGCATTACATGGCAGTAGGGTGGGGGGTGTATAATTTGTCTGAAATTGAGTAAATAGCCAATAAAAACTCACCTTGTCTCTATATTGTCCTAGGAGAGGCAATCACATTTACATTTATTAGAAGTAATGATGTAATGTCCTGCAGATAATTAACACAATAAAATGCTGTTAATTTCACAGTGTCATTAAAAAATTTGCCAGTTTAAATTAGAAAGTGATTAACCCTCTAAGTGAGGCAATGACATTTCCATTCCCAGTCTGTGAATTAAATTTGCAAGATTTTTTTTCACTTTGAATATGAAATACTCCACTGATGTTGTCCTTTACTTTTCCAGGCTCCCACCCTGTCCAGTAAGGAAATTCATGGGCTAAACTGTCTGAATCCGTTACTATTTCACACAGTTAAGCCAAGGCATACCCAGGCATGGATGTGTTAGTTCCTCGAGGATAAAGTCCCTCTAAAAGACAAAAAGACCTAATAATCCCTGATAAGCAGAAGTTCACTGAGTAATGAACTTCTTGTTGGTGCATGTAAGAGAGAAAGGTTTTTCCATTAATGAGGTGTCTCCAGAAAGATTTTCATTCTGTATAATGACAGCAAATCCTTAACCTTTTGCCTGGACACTGCTTTATCCATTTACTGTATCTACTTCTTTCACAACCTACTTTAATTAATACCTTAAAACAGGAATAAACTCATTAAAAGAATAGATTTATTGCACAGTAATTTAAATGCTCTAACTAAAGTGAAATCCTCCTAAAGAATGTTTAATGAGGACAGAACCAAAACCAAATGAAAACTCAGATCACTGATAGGATGGCCGAACACATTAAAAGAAGCCTTAATTGAATAAATTTAATGCATGAATTTACAATGTTGCTGAAAATGTGGTTGGTTAGGCACACCTCTAAAAAAATCCAAGATACATTAATAAATTAGCAATGTATAAAGACTATACTTTAAAGGAGAAAATGTTTACAAGGTACATAAGTTTAATTGACAAATCCTGTTAACTAATAATGAGATTTAGGCTCAAACACTACTAAAATTTAATTAGAAATAAAATCCTAAATAGTATCCTGTAGATTTACCATATGGTCCATATGGTCAGGGTTTTCCTTATTATAAGGACATACCTCCTCTGGAATACTTGTTTCAGCAGACAAGGGGAAAAAAAAGAAAATATTAATACAGTACATTCTCCATACCACCCTTGCCTTTCAGTTACATCATGCCTCAAATGACAGCCATGTTCAGAGTGCAGTAATCATGCAAAGACTTTGACAAAGCCATTGATTGCATTGAATTTTGGTAGGTACCAAATCATAAATATCTGTTTCAGGTGTGGTCTGAGCCACTGTCAATGCTTGGGGATCAGAAACTCAGCTTGAGTCATCCAAATCAGCATGAAGCAGCCTCCTACAGTGCACTGATAGCCACCTACACTCAAGTGCAGAATCTAGGCCAGACTCAGAAGAAGAACAAAACTTCATCTCTATTTTTCCTGACAGGGGGTGACATGCAAACTAAAGAATACAATAACTTTTTGTTATAATTTTTGTTATCATCTGTATTTGTCTCTTTAATTTTTTTTAAAAAAGGAAATCACTATTGATGCACTTGTTTGATGCAACTATTTAATAAGTTATTATACCAGTATATAAGCTTGCATTCTCTAATATGTTTTATGTACATCAAATAATTGTCTCTCAATCATTTAAGATATGAAAGAAAATATTAGCTGTCTTTCTTCTTTATCTACCAATATCCATTTCAGGCCTTGTGAAGTCCTGTGCTCCAACAAATTCACAAATGGATGCAGTAGCAGCAGCAGTAGTAGTAGGAAAACAGAAGACCTGAAGCCAGAGAAGACCTCAGCTTTAGATGGCTCAGAGGAAAATTTGAACAACACACACAAAGGGGATGAGTGATTAATTTTGGTTTGTCATCATAAAGGTGTCAATGCCAAAATCCTTTTTTAATGAAGCCTCTCGAACCACTCTGTTCATTTCTGCAGAGCAGCCTCTCTGTGGAGGTGTCTTCATTGGCTTGCATTTAGGGGACATTCAGAGATATTCAGCAGATGCACTGAGCCACCTGCTACTAACAGGTAGCAGGAAGTAATAGTCCTGTGCCTCTTTCAGATATACAATATGAGTAGTAGTATGTTTCTATACCAACCCATTTTTGTCTCCCCAAGGAGCCAAAAGTCTGACCTTCTTCTACGCAAAGTCCTTCCCAGGGAATATATACTGTTATTGTTATTCACCTAACAATATTTACTTGCAGATCAGAGACTACCGCTCCCCTGGCCCCTGCTGGCAGTAATTTCCTGGGAGAAGAGACATAGTCCCACCTCTGGCCTGGCCTAAGACTGCCTCTGTAGGGAAAAGAATTCTCCTGGAGCAATTCTTCAGTTCAACCAATTCACTGATTCTCATATAAAAAGAGATCTATAGAAAAAATGAGTATTCAACAGCACTACAAATCTGAGTATTGAAGAAATTTTCTTTACAAATATTGTCAACATCAATCTTTTCAAAAAACCTCTGATGACATACTTTTCTCCTTTGTGTACAAATGGTTTTGTATTACTGTAGAAATGTTATGGGTAGCACCTGCAACATATAACATTGCAAAATAGTTTGTATTATACTTGTCTTTGCAGATTCATGACTTCCTGGACCATTCATTTTTGGGACGCCCAGTTTTTACCTCTGCCTGAAAGTAAGTACTTTTTAGAGTCCCTGCAGCTATATTTTTAGTTGATTGTGGTTGAAAAATAATAATTCACATTCTCATTTAAAAATCATAACTGTTTTTTAATATGAAACAAAAATACAGAGTTTAGATCTCTGAAGTTCGACACCCAACTTTTGCCAAGAGTCTGAAACTCTACATTTTCTAGGTGTGACAAGCAAAAATTGTGGTGGCCTGAGAGCAGTTAATGTCACTGAAAGAAGTGGATGAGCATTTGGATGCAAAGTTCTTTTACTGAAGCAGACAAACGGTCAAATCTGTAGTGATGCACTTCAGCTCTGCATCACTTCAGAATCATCTGTGACTATCCCAAAATTTGCTGAGGCCATAATTTGACAAATAAGACAAATTCTCACTACTGCTGAAAGTGGAGCAAACTCTCTCTTTTCTTGGCTGCTCATACCTGTCTTCCTAGGTAGCAAGTCAGATCACTGGTTGAAAAGGGACTTGTTTTTACAAATATCTGTTCACATTCAAGGCATGAGTAAGAAGTCAATGTGAGGAGGAAGATGGGATTTCAGAGGAGGCAGCATCAGCTTAGCTTGATCAATGCATCTGAGAAGTTACTTAATTTCAGTAGACCATTTATCCATGACATGCAGATTGAAGAAAATGGTTTTGATATTTTTAAATTACTTAAAGCAGTCTAAACCTCATGATTTCAGCTAAGGCTACCCTGCACGCAGCTGTAACATTGACTGATGTCTTTTAATATTTGTTCTTTCACCCATGCAGTGGCTTTTTAGTTTCTCTTTCTAACCAAAAATCCTTAGCTTCCTGATTTTAGGAAGTTCACTGTCTGAATATTACAGTGAAATCTCAGAAAAGGCTAAATATAACTAGCCTTTAATTGTATATCAGTTTAACAGCTCTGACCAAGGCTTTAAAAACTGGACACCAGATAGCAAGAATTCAGAACTTTAGTGTGGGCTCTCAGTAGTTGCTTTCATATTCAAATGTCCTAGGTCATAGAGAAATCACTAAGAAAATTGATGGTGCACAACTATTTCTGAATGCAGATTATTTGAAATTTTCATGGGTAGAGTGTAATATGTATGGAGATTTCATGAGGTATACTTTCACTCCTCTATAAAAGTATCTAAAAGCTAAAAAAGTGAAAATTTATATTTTACAATGAAACTGTAAAATAGAGAAACTGGTTTTGATAGAAATGGTTCAAAACTCAAATTTTGGGTGCAATTTATAACGCACTAGATTTTCAGTATCATTTCAGCTGATGCATCTCTAGATCTTACTTACATGGTTAGGGTATCTTTTGGACTTTAAAGTTTCAGCTTCTTTTTACAGATAATGCTAAAATTAACTAAAATTACTGTGCTAGCACCTCAGAAAAAAACACTATGGGTTTTCTGGGTAACAGGGTATGCCTGTTATAATTTAGAAATTTCCATCCCAATTACCAAAATTAAAATAAATATTTGCTATGCCATCTCAAGGAGTGCATATGAGTTAAAGTGACATCCCTAGATTTCAAATTAAGTGTGGCCCTAGACAAAACTGCAAAGATTACAAAACTGAGTTTCATATGAACATGACCCTGTTCTGTAACTCCGGGACTATCCCACCCTTTCCTTAAAACACAAGCTATGACTATATCTGCATCCTGTTTCTTACTCCCCTGCCCTGAGAGCATCTTCTTAACACATCTTGTAGGCTGTATAAAAAGGTAATTCTTCACATCCTATTAGCCTTTGTCTTAATGTTGTCCACTGACATTTTCTTGTGCTGTTAATGGTAAAGTTGATGAGGGTTCAGCTGCTGGTGTCGTCTGCCCTGTAGATGTGTGATCCTTATGGTAAGAACCATAACGGAAAAAGTACAATTGATATCTACCCTCCTTGTTCCTTGAGACCCTGAAACAAGGGATGGCCTTTGTTCTTCTCCTTTCATTGTCTTTATTTGCTATGGGTCACTGCTGAAGCAGAGTCCAATACTGCCATTCTGTTGCTCTGTTCTGTTGGAATAAAGAACTGTGCAGTCAGTCAGAACAGACCATTGAAGGATGTGAAGCATGGAGTGGCAGAGTCTGTCCAAGGCCCTTTGCTGCAAGCCAGTCACCTTTTGTGCAGCGTGTCATCTCCTTGCAGTGCTGTGTTCAGGTTAGATAACAAGGATCTGACTTTTCTTTTCTTTCTCTGGAGTTCCTGTGAGTATGGGGACACACTCCCAAAACATCTTGCTCTCTGAATTAGAGAGAGAAGGATTTGATGAGTGGATTGTTAGGTAGATAAGGAATGGGTTGGACACTTGTATCTGGAGGGTAGTGGTCAATGCTTAGTATTCTGATGGACATCAATGACAAATGGTGTCCCTTGGGGTCCAAATTGTAACCAGTGTTATTTAATATCTTCTTCAATGACCGTGACAAAGGGAACACATGCACCCTCAACAAATTTGACACCAACTTGAGTGATGCAGTTGATACACCTGAAGAATAGGATGGCATCCAGAGGGACTTGAACAAGCTTGAGAAGTGAGCCACAGGAGACTCATGAAAGTAATGAGACCAAAGTGCTGCACCTGGGTCAGGGCAACCCCTGGTTCCAACACGAGCTGGGGACGAACAGATCCAGAGCAGCCCTACTGAGAAGGACTTGGGAATGCTGGTGGATGAAAAGCTGGATATGAGCTGGCCATGAGCACTTGGAGCCCAGAAAGTCAGTTGTATCCTGGGCTGCATCCAAAGCAGCATGGGCAGCAGGGTACAGAGGGGATTCTGCCCCACTGCTCTGCTCTGCTGAGACCCCAACTGCAGGGCTATATCCAGCTCTAGGGTCACAGCACAGGAAGGATGTGGACCTGTTGGAGTGAGTCCAAAGAAGGCCACAAAAATAGTTAGAGGAATGGAGAACCTCTCATATGAGAAGAGGTTGAGAGAATTTGAACAGGAGAAGAGAAGGCTTTGGGGGGACCTGACTATGGCCCTTCCAGTCTCTGAAAGGAGCATATGAAATGGAGAGAGACTTCATGCAAGAGCATGTAGTGACAGGTCAAGTTACAGAAAGAGGGTATGTTTAAACTAGATATTAGGAAGAAGCCCTTCAACGTGGGGGTGGTGAGTCACTGGAACAGGCTGTCTAGGGAAGTTGTGGATGTCCCATCTCTGGAAGTGTCCAAGAGCCAGCTGGATGGGGCTCTGAGTAACCTGGTCTGGTAGCAGATTATCTTTAAGTTCTCTTCCAACCCAAGCCTTACTGATTCTATTATTCCATGATTCACCTATACACAACATACTCAGATGTAGAATGATTTAATCTAACTTTAGTCAGATTATCTGTCTCAAACAATTCCTCTTCTTGAATATGTTAAAATATCTCCCCTACTGTCAAGGTTGCCACCATTATTATCTGCCCTTTGCACAGATACTGCTATAGACATTATGGTATTTTGGGTAAACAGAGAAGGACTCTTTGTTTTGACAAAAGAGAAGAATCATAGCACCCCAATTTGGAATTAGAATATTTTTCTCTTACAGGAAAGTCTGCATAAATATTTTGAGACTACTGCATATCATTGTATTGTGAACCCAGCCCATAATCATTTAGTTGTGATTTGTTTCCAGACAAGATATTAAACCATTAGATATGTCATAATTTCTTCACATTCGTTAAATGAACATAGAAAGGACAAATGCCTTCAGACAGGTAGCTCTTAACAACAGTTTGTGAAGATCTCACACATTTCCTGCTATTGGTAATAGTTCATTGAAACTTCAAAGTTCATTGTAGTTGATCTTACTGGTATTCATTTCATAATGAACATGCTAATACTTGGCACACAGTCATAAAAATGTTGCAGGTAACTTTCTTAATATATTATACTCATCACTAATGAAGATATTCTTCTATGTTGTGAGCAGTACATTAAATTAGCTAAAAAGGTCTTGGCAGTGCATTCTGAAGTGGGTGAACCAATAGAAAAAAATATGCTTAATAATTTCTTCTCCTCCATTACAGGCAAAAACCTCAATTCTTATATTTAAGTCAGTAAATACTATATGTCAGTACCTTTGTTAGTGGTCTCTGAAGGCTTTGTTCACTCTTTCATTCCTCTCTTCTTAAATTTACTAACAAAGGTGTAAAATATACCATTGAGATACCATTGCTCTTATTCTGCTGCCATTGGCAATGAGACACTTGTGTTAAAATGGTAGAGATTGGTTACTGTGGATATAATCTAATCTAATCTGGACAAAAATTGAGTTAAGCAGCCAGAACAAACTGGGGATGTTTAAAAATACTTGAAAAAGCACCCTCTACTTTCAGGATTTGGAGATTACTGCTGACTTTCCTAAAGAAAACTTATCAAATTACTGCAAATTATTCTCTTATCTTAGTAACTTCAATTCCTCCATAAGCATGATATCTCATTTTATTGTGGTATGAGTTGCTTCTCCATCTGAGAAATTTCAGAACAAAATAATCTCAAGGTTTATGTATAATTCCACATTTTCTCATTCAGTTCATTTGCTTCTAATCTAACTAAGCACCATGCTTGTGAACAGAGAACGAGTCAGTGATTAACAGGTATTTGCTATTACCTCATGGATCAGCTGGCATGAATTGCCAGCTGGTGATGTTTCTGCGTTTACTTTTTTGTCAGCACCAGAAGACATGGACTACTCATGTCTTGTTCTATATTCATACCATGCGGGCCACGCTTTGAATTTCTAAGCTCATATTTTAATCAGTCTCACATTAAAATTAAACTTGGTTTTAAGATGAGTAACAAGAAGAGCTAACATTTATAACAATAAATTTCTTGCAGAATATTTAAAACACTGCAGTTAGTTTAAAAATCAGGCTTCTACAAGGGCTAAAATAATTTACCTAAATAGGAAGTTCTGTGTTAGGTCTCACATTGATATTTACAAGTTAAGGACTTCATTTAAATTTCTCTTAATGTACTTTACTTATTGTTTTTATATCAATATACTGAGCACTTAATTTCTTCAGGAAGATGAGAGTTTGTTCCAAGGGACTTCTCACTGGAATAAAGAAAATACTGGTCATGAATTACATGAAGAATAAAATTTTGTGAATGGCCTGTGAAGTCAATTACCTACTTCTAGTTCAGCAGCACTTTGACATTTTCTTGGTAAATATTTTATGGTTTCATGTTTCAGTGAGTATATAAACTGTGAGTGTATAAGGTAGTGGTGGTATTGTTATTTTTTTTTATAATTACTGTTGTTATTATCATAATAATTATTATCATTATTATTTTTAAAAGGAAGAAATTTTAAATGGGCTGAAAATAGAGGTGACTGTTAAGGTACACAATCTTATGAAGCTCTTCAGCAAGCACTTAACTTTAGACATCACTATTTTTTAGTAAATAGAACAACTCATAGGTCTGTTTTCTGTGCTTTGCTTAATCAGTATTCAATTTGGTTAAATTATTAATTTAATAAAATTCTGTTAATTATTTAATCAGTATTTATTATGTTAATTAGTGTTTGACATGGAGTTATAGAAAATGGAGAGACTTTTATTCCTATGAAATTTTATCTTAGCCTCCTAAATTATCTAAAGATCTAAAAATATAGAACCATAAACTATTAAATAACAATCCTAAAATAAAATAGAACTGGAATGTATGTGAATAAATTAAAGCACCAATATCTGAATATAGCATGTGCCACCCACTGTGAATAACACTGGAATAGGTATTAGTTTCACAGCCCACAGAGCTGAGGCTACTGCTTGTGGGCGCTTGAATGCTACTCCTCCATTTCATATTTGCTCATCTGTTAATTCTGAATTACTTAACCCCTTGGCAGAACCTACCCAGCCACACAATCATTATTAAAGACCTGATTTTCCTCAGAAGTCAATATATTTTTTATTCTTGCTTCTTTACATGCTTGAGACCTAAAACAGTAGCAAATTTGAATAATCACTTACATGTGGGAGTAGTTTTGTTAAAGAACAAGAAAGAAAGTTTTAAGGCTTAACAACATTGAGATATTGTGGGGGCCAGGAACCTTGAGCTAATTATTTCTCTGATGAGGTAAGGTTGTCCACCTGTAAAGGCAAGAAAGTGTACAACATGATCAGCAGGCCAAAAATGAATATGGGAAAATCAAAGCTTATGCTACTGTAGGCCTTTCACACTTATCAGGGAGATGAAAATCTTCTTTGGGGAGGAAATGGTATAATAACAACCAATATCTCTTGAGCAAATGTAGAGCCACAGGGATGAGCCAAGGAAAACATATTACAAATGAAAGTCACTGAAAACCCTCAATAAAAAGAAACACTTTCACACGTGACCAATCACAGTTTGGTAGTCAAGTGACCAAAATCAGTAAAAAAAATTATAATAACAAAAAAAAAAAAGATAGAAGAAGCATGCTAGAGTAGAAAAGTCTATCTACAAACATGACTGTCACACAGCATTTTAGATGAGTCAGGCAAAAGAACTGTTCACCTACAGCTTCAGGAGAAAAAAAAAAAAGTAGGGAGTGAATGGAATATACGAGAAGGTCCTTAACCTATGACAAGTCATGCATTTCCATTTTGGCAGCTGGCTCAAGATCTAGAGAAAGATTAGAGTATGCTACTGTGCAAAAGGAATTAGTGCATTTCTCTCATTGAAGATGGATGAGGTCATGAGGTCAGTTCTTTGCCTTCCTGAGTCAAATTTCATATTGTTCAAATTTTTCAAGGCGCACCAGCTTGTGCTTTGTGACCCATTACCAGCAGTAGGCTCTTCAGTTACCACTGCAGCAGCAAGAAGGGCTAGTGCCATAAATAAGAAGCAACAAAGAAGAGTTTCACTAATTCCTTTAATGTTCTGTCAAGACAAAAATGCATTTCCTTAATATATATTTTTAAAAAATGGATTTGACAAGATAGCATTTGCTGCAAAGCTCAAATTGTAAAGAAATTTACATTATAAAGGTTGACAATATGATCATTATATTTAAAACCTCTTGAACAAGATCCTTTGCATACTGATGTCAAATTACTTGAATTCAAGTGGTGTTATGGCCCATCCTGATGTTCTGTAGGGATATTTCTGAAGAAAATCAATCTATTCTGATGCAATTTATTCTCTTGTGGCACTCTCAAAATTCATATTGCAGGAGTTAAGCATAGATCTTCTTTTGAATTTACCATGTTTTATGAACACTGCCAGAAGAATTCATTTGTAAATACAAGACAGAGGTGGGGTTAACTCCGCCTTTTATTCAGACGTCAGAATGGACCGATCTGTGTGAATAGGAAAAGTATTTTGTCTGTCTACAAGTTAAAGCTGTAGATGATAGAGCATGGAAATTTCACTCATTTTACATTTCCACAATTTTTACATTTTTTTGCAATTTTGGCAACTGTCTTGTAACTCTTGATGATTTCACGTCTGAAATAATGATTTTATGGGAAGCTCCAAATATTATCTATTTTAGGAGGAAAGGTGGGGGGGGCGGGGGGAGGGGAGTCTGGGGAAAGACATTGGGCATGTGAACCCTCACAGAATGTGGCTGTCTTGATTCTGGCCTGGAAAGGGTTATTTTTTCAAGTAGCCAGGAGGGGGCATGGCTAAGACACAGAGGTTATTTTATACGACCTCTTGTCATTGCCAGGGTGCAGGGAGGAGGCAGTCTTTTCCAGCAAGAAGGAGTTCCTTCTGTTGAAAAAATGGAAGGAGCCACTATCTATTATTGTGTGTTTTTTCTGTGGGAATCATTCCTCTTCTTACACCTTTTGTTATTAATATTGTTGCTGTTACTGTTCATTTTCATATCTCATTGCTGTTTCCAGTAAATTGTTCTAATCCCAACCTGTGATCTTTGTCCTTTGTGGCTACAGCAGGAGCGGGGCTGCAGTGTGTGTTCTTTCTGTGGGAGTACTAAATTGGACACAACAATTCCTAAACTACAATAGTGGCTGTTTTCAGCTGCATGAGATATTATTTTCTGAAGAGTCAAAACATAAGTGTAAATAATACCTCTTTTTTCTCCCTGTTTGTATACAAGTAAAACATAAGACATTTCAGGACCTGTCCCAGTATTTTTCCCATCAATTAATGAATAATTGCTTGTTGAACTGGGATTTGCACCCAGCAACAGACCTGTGTTATTCTAAGCTGAATAGTTTTTTCTGTAACAACTGGCAAACTATGATCATATCTGTAGGAGGTATTAAGCCAAGCAAGAGCTGAAGACCTTAACAAAAGGTAAACAGAACATAACCAATCAGTTGCTTTAAGAAAGCAATAAAAACAAGGAGCAACTGTTTTTCAAAGCATTAGAAACTTGGTTAAGATCTTCTATTGAATTCTAATAGAGAAAACACAGTCCTTAGCATTTCAGATGTCCAAGAAAGATAAAGCATTCCAAAATGAAAATACATATTTTAAAAAATTTAACCCTAAGCAAAGCCAAGAAAGCATCTTAAAATATAGAATCACAGAATCACACAGTCAATTAATATGGAAAAGACCTCTAAGATCATCAAGTCCAACCTATGACTAAACACCACCTTCTCAACCAGACCATGGCACTGAGTGCCGCATCCAGTCTCTCCACACTTCCAGGGACAGTGACCGCACCACCTCCCTGAGCAGCCCATTCCAATGCTCAGTCAGATGAATATGCATACGGATGAATATAACAAAATTACCATAATCATGTCTAGAATTAGTCCAATTAATGGTAGTAGGAGAAAAAAGCCATCCTAACCAGAATGACAAAACCTCACACAACTTTATCTCCATCCGTAATTAAATCAAATAATCTGTTAATCAAAAAGGAGAAAAATACCTGTGTATATATATATACAGTCTGTAGCATGTGATAACTTCCAATACAATCAGAAAATATTTGAGTTGAGGAGAGGCTTGTACATGAATTACAAGAATTACAAAACAAGACATTTCTGAATTTAGTGAACAGCATGTCAGCTGGGGAACTTTGGTAGAAGAAATGCAGTTATGATGAATTAATCACTATGAGAACAGTGAGTTAAAAGTCTTGCACTACCTTAGACTTATTTTTTTAGTCCTTGTTTAGAAAAAAGACAGTGTTCTGCTTATGAGATGTGCAATTCCTAAAGTGTGTAATCTAAATTTTTCTATAATAATTAATTTACTGCCACTGCAAGTAACATTTATCTGAATCAGGACATTAGAAAAGCTGCTATGCATCTACACCTCTTTTTGTTTTTATATCACAGACTAATTAGTCTTAATCCAATAATCCCATTTTACTCTGATACAGCACTTCTTGCAAGGATTGTGTAAATAAGAAGTCTTATATCTCATCATGATGTGTCTTGTGATTCGTGCTGCCATCACAGGCAACAAAAAAAGAGGTGGGTTGGTTGTTATAGAATTTCTCACACTACATCATCAATTCATTATTTTCCAAAGAAAAAGACACACCATGGTGCTCCTCATCAACCTGTTAGTTTACGTCTTTGCTTTCATTCTTATTTTACCTGAAAATTCATGTATACTTACATCAGGCATTGTGTTATCCTTTAGGATTCCACATTTTTCAGTTGTCGTCTCTGTCCTGCTGCCTAGGTGCCCTCTCCTAACAATTTTTATACCCTTCTGTCAAATACGATTGAATCTGATAACAAGATTGAGTCTGAAGACACTTATGTTCCTACAGATGTCCTGAAAATTGGCATCTGAACTGAGAAAGAGGCAAAGAATGAAGCACCGGCAAAATTTTTCTTTTTCCATTTTGTAAGCCAGTCAGCATGCACAGAGCCTAAAAAGTTATGGTATGTACTACCTTTGCCAAGTACAGTGTTTGACCACATTGCAGGAGCTGGGTAGAAATCAAACTACCCGTACCTACAATATGAGTAACACCTCCTACCTCTCAATTTCCCTGCATTCTGTGGAGCTGATTCCCACAGAGACACAGGTGCAAGATGTTGCTGATGTGCTGACAAGAAGACCCATTGCTCTATAAAACACAGCAAAGGCAGGCATACAGGTTCTCTGGCAAATTACCCCACCAAAAAGAGAGGTGAGAATACAGCTTGTCCCATGTCAGCAAATCCCCTGTTTAAACCTATTAAGAGCACTGGATCCCATGCAATTTTCAAAAGCCAAAAACTGCTGATCTTTTGTTCTGTAGTTTCATGTCTTCATTTAATATGTGTTGTTTAGTTCTTATCAGAAAACCAGCCCTAATTATTTATCACATTTCAAATTTGGAAATCACTTGTAACCATTATTATGGTGAGTTAAACCACAGCTGATTGTGCTTCCAGTTAGAATTCTCATTTGCTAGAGCTTGACCCATGTCAAAACGGTGTGTTTATTTAAAAAGTCTTGTAATGACCAGCCTGGATTTTACTCCCTCCTTCTCAATATAGCTAAAAAATTATAATCTGACAGTTCACTAAACACCTGACTTGTTTCAACACTTCTTTCAGCACACTTACTTTTTAATATACTGCCATTGTAAGTGTATTTTTCCTACCCTGTTCTATACACAATGAGGTCAGGTCAATGAACAGCTGAAGCCTCTTTTTTGTTTTCCCCCTGAGTCAGTAATAATGAATGTATTGTTTGTGAAAGGTTTAGAGCTGATAGCAAAAATAGAGGTAGCACTAATCTGGCCTTTGGCTGTCAGAGCAGCTTGATTCTGAATTCATTGCGAGGGGGTGAGAACCACCATCTCCTGGGTAATAATTCAATCCTATCTTTCTGTTCATTGAGCCCATAGACTTCCTTTGCCACATTAATTCCACTTGAACTATAATAACCTTCTGGCTGGGAACTGCTATTGATAAATCACAAGAGAAACTGGCAAACTGACATTGGAGGTGGCCAAGCAATTGTGCACAATAGGAAAATTCAAAATGAAGTGGGATCAATAACTACCATTGTCAGGAAAAAAAGTATATTTTTTTTTCTAATTTTAGAAAGATTAAGACATGCTACAAGCACTCACAGTACTTGAGATTTTGAATACCCAGTACTATTTTACTTCAGGCAGAATTTTTCAATCACCTCTTAGTTAATTAAATATGAAACAATCCAAATTACATTAACCAATGCCTACTTTCACTTCAGTTCACAGTATCAAAATAATACTTTGTTCTTCTGTCTCTTTAACTATTTTTACAGAGTTTTATCCTTCACATATTCAGGAGCTCTTAAGAACCTGCCCTGGAGGATGCCCACTGTATTCAGTCAGTCCCTGAATGATAACAATCAGACTGTCAGGAATGAAATCGTCTATGGCTACTTATGTACTGGAGGAAAAACGAAACTTGCAACCTACTAGAGCACATAACCATCTATTGTCATTGCATGACATCCTCACCTCCACCTCATTTTAAATTTCCTGTTGCATTTTATATGCTGCATCTTTTCCCCAGTGGCTCTGATCTTCAAAAATTCACAGGTCTGTATAACTTCATTTATGCAAGCAATCCAACCGAAATCAAAAGGACTATATGCAGCTAATGAAAACACGCATGGTTTATAAACCCATGAGAGACTAAGGACTTAATGATCTCTTCAAGAGTGGATTTCATCTTGTAAAATGCTCATGGCTCACACAATTCCAGGATAACATGAACCTTGGTGAGGAACTTGCTCATAATAGATAAGGCTGATCAATATTTGGCAATTCCCTCTGTGAAGTGCAACTAAGTTCACATTCCAATTTATAAAGAATACTACAAAAAAAAATCCTCCTTAAAAAAGGCAAGCACCTGGAATAATTATTTTAAAAAAGAAAGACAGATTAGGTGGCTGATATTTTCAATTTAAATTTAAGACAGATGTTTCCCCTAGTAATAAGGCACATATATTCCATTTGAAAGAAAATAATTTGAGTTTCTGTTTTCTCATTTTTTTTTAGTGCAACTTATAAAACAAATATTGTTTTTAAATAACTTCATTTTGTTTTGAAACTTCCCATGATAAGGAAACTATTTCCCACAACCTGTGTTGGTTAATTTCCATTTTTCACATGCCATTTTATTTACAATTTCCAAATGTACTGTGGTAGTCAAGTGAAGTACACATTTTCAGTTTAAACATGTTTTTGTCAAGGCTCATTTTTGATGCAATATAATTGCTCCAATTACTCTGGAAGTTTTATATTTTGGGCTTGCTAGCCATCTGTTTTTTTTCTTTTTTCTTAATTCTTTCCCCACCTCCCCTTGGCCCTGCTGCCCGGTTCTTTCTTTTCCAATTCTCAGTGGATCTCAGAATTTCACAGTATTATTAGGGTTGGAAAGGACCTCTGCAGATCATCCAGTCCAACCCATATACCAAGGTGAGAGAGCAGGTGACACAGGAACACATGCAGAGGGATTTTAAATGTCTCCAGGTAGGAAGAGTCCACAACATCCCCAGGCAGCTGTTCCAGTGCTCTGCCACCCACAGTGTAAAGAAATTCTTCCTCTTGATGAGGTGAAACTTCCTGTGTTTCAGTTTATGGCCATTGCTCCTTCTCTTGTTTCTGGGCACCACTGAAAAGAGTCTGGCACCATCCTCCTGCCACCCACCTTTGAGATATTTCCATGTATTGGTGAGATCCCCTCTCAGTCTTCTCTTCTCCAGACCAAACAATCCCAGTTCCTGGAGTCTCTCCTCATGAGAGAGAAGCTCCAGACCCCTGATGATCCTTGTGGTCCTCCACTGGACCCTCTCCAGTAGCTCCTTGTCTCCCTTGTCCTGAGGAGCCCAGAACTGGACACGGCACTCCAGGTGTGGCCTCACTAGGGCTGAGCAGAGGGGGAGGATCACCTCCCTCGTCCTGCTGGCCACACTCTTGCCAATGCACCCCAGGTTGACATTGGCCCTCCTGGCCACTGGGACACTGATGGCTCCTGGACAGCTTGTGATCCACCAGGAGCCCCAGGTCCTTTTCCACAGAGCTGCTCTGCAGGAGGTCAGCCCCAGCCTGTGCTGGCACTTGGGGCTGTTCCTCCCCAGCTGCAGGACCTGGCACCTGCCCTTATGGACCCTCCACCCAATGCTCCAACTTAACAAGGCCCTGCTGAATGGCAGCACCACCTTCAGGTGCCTCAGCCACTCCACTCGGTTTTGTAGGACTTATAGGTAAGAATTTCGTTCAGTAACGTAAGATGCTATCACAGAGACCACCAATGTACCTTAAAGAGTGTCTCAGAGCTGCTACCTCTGTGATGTGAGGATGACTGTGCTAGAGAAGTCCTCCTGTGTACACTGATGGCCACATGAGAACAGTGGGACATGGCCTGCAGAACATCACACTGGGTAACTCACGGAGATTAGAAAGACAAAGCAGGGTGTGTTGAGAGATCAGCTGTGTTGGATAAAGGCTAAAAAAAAAAAAAAAAGAATAGGATGAATGCTTTCACTCCACTGGGAAGATGAGAACTACTTAATATGTTTGTGGGCATCCCTAGAATGGATTCTTAATCAACAATTCTCATTTACTGGAAGAGTGAGCCTCTGAACAGACTAATACTACTGAGTGACATTATGGGCCATTCATCTGCTTAACTTGTCTGAAAATTTGAGCCACCAGTGAAGGATTATTATTGATTTTCAGGCTGTCTTTGTTAAATGCCTGATATACTGTACCATTCTCTTCTTCTACTCTCCGTCCATTGTCACTGATATTAAAATGAAACCCACCTATTATCTAATCAATCATGCCTGATAACATTTCTCACAGTAAGATGATGTGCATCATATTTACCCACTGAGACTGAAAGATGGAATTTCAATCACTCAGGAAATGTACATTCACATTTAATTATTTATTTATTTATTTATTTATTTATTTATTTATTGCTTTTGATAAACTGGGAACTACTGCAGCAATTAATTAAAGCTATTTAACAGGCTCTATATGAGGCAGCAGCTACTGCTTTGTGGTTGAGATGTTGAGCTAAGCTGAAGAGCTGTCATTTATGCTTCTGGTTTTGGCAAACCTTTCTCTTGTAACTTTGGCAAAAGTGATCAATTTCTCTGGGCCACAACTCTGGCAATAAAAAATTAGCTACAAATTTTCTGTAATTTAAAAACTAAGGACAAAACTCTACTTTTCATCTGCATAGTAGGTAACTGTGCAGACAGATAAGAAATGGGGCAAGTTGAAAAAGCCACAGTTAAAGAAAAAGGTTTTGTCTTAGAAAATAAAAATAATAATGTTACAGTATCTGCATGTCTGCCTGGGGTTCACCAGTCAGGAACAATCCTTAGGAATTATCTTAGCAACTCCAACAGAGTGAGATGGAGATTTCACATTGGGAGTCTGATGAACAATGAATTTCCAGGTCATCAGTACCCCATCCTCTTTGGCCTAATAAAACCTCAGAAAAATAATAGACCCAAAAATCTTTGGGAGTTTTACCAGATACAAAAAGAAAAGAAAACCTTCGTTTTAGGTTTTCCAATTGGCAAAGACCTAATCTTGAGTATGAAGTAGATTATTACAGATGTAAGAGATAGAAGGGGAAAAAGGCTTACTTCATTGAAGACCTATATTTACTCTAAAAGACTTGAATTTTACAGTCTGTTTCATATGGTGTTAATGTCAAAATCTGAGCTTCAGAGTTGTCATACAGTTTGGGTAATCTGAGGACACATATCCCAAGAGAGAAGTTTCTACACTGTCTGAAGAATTCAGAGAGAACCCAGGAATAAACCCATATCTCCTTTGTATGTAATGTTACAAATAGGGGTAGCTGATGAAAGTAAAGCAATAATTACTGTTACAGATACCCTAGGAATACGCTGTTTCCAAAAAAATTTATTGTAAGTCTATTGTTACAAGCAATACAACTTTCTTTAGTAACTTGTAAAATCATTTTGGCAGAACTGTTTGCAATATATCAGTTGTATAAGGAGATGTTGTCCTTATGTTTAGATGTTTCCAAAGATTGCTGACATATGTCCTGAAATACTTCTATTAAACTATTATTTTCAGTAGCCTTTTAGGTTGTCTACATTCATTTGATTTATCCAGATTTCTGTGATTAAAAAATGGAAAATATTTTCTCCAGCAACACACCTTATATGCATTATTTTCTGTAGCCTCTGCAAAGAACCAGTCCCCTCAGCTAGTTTTCTCCATTAGCAGTTACTTGAACTCTAATGGCATAAATAAGCAGTACCTACATAAAAAGACATAACCAAATATATTTGTACGGCCTTTTTTTCCTTTACCCTGCAATATTGTCTGACATGTAGAAGAAGATATCCTCTTCTATTAAATTATCTTTTCCACTTCAATTCACCTTATTTTTCTCACTGCCTTTCTTACTGAAATGAAGTGCACGTGAATTTGTCCCTATCCTTCTCTGCAGCATAGTGATTTGCCCATAGCTGTTTGGAAGAGCATATTTCTGTCTTCTAATGAATGGACCATTTCTGAGGCGTTATGGGCTCCTAAATAATAGTTCACTTCATTTAGCCTGAGAGAAACAAAGGAGGTTGATACCAGGGTGTAGGTGAGGTGTCTGAAGTTCACACAGAATCTCCATCTGAATCAACTCTTTCTGGGCTAAAGCAGGGCAGGACTGCCAGGGTGCTGAGAGGAGGAATTTTTCCTGATGGGTCTTCACATTATTTCACAGCAGAATGTGACCCAAAGGCTGGGTGAAAGAATTAAGTCTCTCTTGGATGACCTCTGAGACCAGAACTCATGATAGTTACCGAAATGAATATGCTGAGTCCAAGGAATTTATCAAAGAACACAGTTATCTAGGGAAGTAACTGAGAAATACTACTATGAATATTTTCAGTACCCAGTCATCTATACCCTTCTTTTCCTATGTAATTGATATTTTTGTTGTCCAAGAAAAGCAGCTTGTTTCTAGATTTTACCTAGTTTCTAAATTACTACATGGCTACATTTTATGCAAATTACGCCTTGGACACATTGTAAGGCAAAAAGGGGAAACTCGTGGTGCACATGTAGTATTTAAATAGAACTTATTTGTTCACAGGGATTTATGAATTATTTTTCCCTCAATAAGGGGGAAGAAAAGGCACAAGTTCATACTAGAACTGGAATATATATATATGTATATATATCCACAGGTTAAAATTATTCGGACTGTATATACTGTCTAGTCATGGCCACCATGAGTAAAGAGCTGTTTGTTTTACACATTTGCAAGAACCAAGCTGATTGATAGAGACAAAATAATCTCATCAAAATAATTTGATGGCTAAGTACTCTCTTCTGCAAGAACTCTGAGACAGTAGCCAGTATCTGAAAGTTTAGTGTGCTAAATTGCTAGGTGCCTGATAACACCTTTTTTTTTAGCACAAGAGGTCTGTCCTATTATTATCAAAATGTCTGTAGAAGAGTTTTTTCAGAGCATGAGATATTGTGTCTACACAAAAGCAGTAAGAAAAACAACAATTCAATAATGCTCTTCAATTACCTCTGAATCCAAAAAACCCTGAAAAAAGCACCTGAGGAAACAAAATGAACACAACCCACCTCCCCATAACTAGGGAACCTGGGGACAACATTAATTGCTAATAGGAGTAAATATTTCAGTTCTTGCTATGAAATTTTCCTGTATTAAAATAAAAGCAATAAATGTGAGCACCATTTTTGCACTTTCTTCATGGCTTTATATATTATCCCAACAGCTCTTATTGCAGAAGGGGTTCAGTGGCAGCATCAGAAGGACCACTGCCACCTGGGAGTTGTTCTATTGTGGCAGGACTGGAGTCAAACTCGGGAAGTGACTGACAATCAGAAGGGAAATAGATGAAATTTCTACTTCAGTGAAAGCCACCCTTTCCACACTTGTACGATGCCCTGTGCTTCGTTTTTATTCTGGAAAGATAGTCTGACTCTTTTTTTCTAGAACAGAGAAAATTACAAATAGGGAAATTCACACTCTGCATTTTCCTGAGTGGCTCTGAATATATTTCTTAACCTTTTCTCCCTCCTGTTCTCTCATTTATTATGTTCAGATTTGCAAAGACTTTTCAGTGTGTTAATCTTCATTTAACACTGATCAGAGGAACCTCAGAGGAGAAAAAGACAGATTCTCAGATTATGTAAATCAGTATAGCTCTGCTGTTACTGTTGCACAATTGCTGACACTTCGGGGTACAGAGCTCATAAAACACTGTGTTTGTAAAAACAATGCCAAACCATGGGTTTTGGTACTGCAAAGGAGTTAAACCGACAAATAGAAATTGCAGCTGCATCAAAAATAGAAGGAACTGGAGCTAAACTAGCCCATCTTGCGTGGTAGCGTTTCATATCTTTTTCATATGCAGCACCTGTTACACCTGAGTCTGCTGTGCCTATGGTCCCCTTTGTGAATACACCCACAGTCTTGTGGGTTCAACACTAATGTTTAACTGACAGATGAATAAATAAATAAGCCTCTCCTTTTGAAAGAATTTCAACCCTGAATATTTCTGTCTACATTTTACAAACACGTTGAGAAAACTAAGAAAGGCATTAATTACATCAGTCCAGAGAGATCCAGCCATACTAGCATTATGAAGCCATGACATACAAAATACAGCATCACCCTTTCCTTCTCCGTGCTGAAGTTGCTTTCCTCCGTAATGACAGGTTGAGAAGTACACAGCTATTCTTTGAGTCAGTTGTAGGAACCAGCAGGATACGACATTAACAAGCTTAAAAGGTATTACCTGTCTAGCCCTACCAGGAGGTTTATGCTGACTGTAGGGGTTTCATATATCTCTTATACTTTCATGAGGGAATTAGTTAAAATTGCCATAGTGGAAAGTATTTGATTTAGATTAATCTGGATTTCTCAAGCAGTGGAGACTCATTACTCTGATTGGCTGTTCTACCCATACTGCCCTTAATGCTCTAACTATATACTCAGGAAAAAAGCCTTCAGTTCAAAGCTCTTGATGGATAAGTAAAATGGATCATTATTATCTTTTCAAGAAACCTTTAAAAGACTTAGAAGAACAAACTGAAAAATATATGTAAAGTGAGATATATCCTCCAGCATTCAATCTGGGCATACATCAGGTTTTTGCCTTCTCAGATGACAAAAATTCTCATCTTGAGAGAAAAAGAGTCCTGTATGTTAATCTTTTCACCTAAGAGATAGCCCTGACAATCTTACAGTGCTGGTGCAATTCATGTCTTTTTTTGCAATATGACTGCATTACATGAGGTGGGATGTCCTGGGAATGCCCCAGTCAGTGTACCAAAACACAATGTGTTTCCATGCTTTTGAACATCCTTAGTGTTCTTCAGTTCTGCATGTACACATATCAGAGATCTTTCCAGGCATGAAACTGTCAGAGCTATTAATGGGTACATACAGGAAAGTGAGAACTTTAGTGCCAGAAGCCCTTTGTCACTGTAAGGACAGGTTATTCCCAAATAATTTTTTTTGGAAGCTGGTGTCAATCAGACAAGTTTTATGACAGTGATGCAAGGGTGAATGCCCAGTTATGTTTTAATGTCTAATCTTTTAGCCATGCAGGCTGCTAAATCCTGGCATGGAGTAAAAATACCTGGTTTGTTCCTTTGGACTGTGCTTTTGGCTCTGATCTCAAATGTTTTAAAGGTACAGACATGTGAAGAGAACAGGCATTTCATGATACTGAAGTGTTTCAAGTGATCCAAAACACTAGATGTTTATCCTTCTTTATGGATTACATGCATTTCTAAGTCATAAGGCATCCATTGATCTTCCTTAGATGGTTTTTAAAAACTATCAGGATTATTAACAGTTCAGAGAAAGCTTGACATCACCAGCCAATAATTCTTGCAACTGTATATTTATAAGCTCTGCAATACTAATATCTTAATGTTAGAATTATCTCCAATACAGTGATTCAGAGGCAGATGATCTGACAGAGGAAGCTACATTTTAAAAGTGCTATCAGAGATAATGTGTGGAGTCTTGACCTGATTCAATTAGAGCTTTGCCCTTATGTTACCCAAGGGCATATTATCCAGCATTTATAAAGACATTGGCTTGGATAAATGAATGAGAAAAAAAGAACTATTGTTTACTCAGCAGGAGATGGACTGTGGAAATGGTTAGATTACCCTCTCTTACAGACACACAATCTTATAAACACATGCATGCAGGCACACACACACACACACACACACACACACACACACACACACACACAGATAGAGACACAGTACACGTACACAGGCAAGCACATGCATAAAACCCTAACAAAATCTCCTCAAAGTCATCTACATTCTCCGTTACCAAAACCATCATATTTTAAATATGAGAGACAAAGCTAGGCAATTTTGATTTTTCTCTTTTTTTCCGTATGGATGCAAAAAACCCGGGCCCATTTTCGGTGGTTTATATACATGTAATTAGCAGTTTAATTTCCTCAGAGGCTAAATTAGCCCTATGAATTTATTTAATAAGGAGTAAGATTCAGTGCCAGGGCTGCGGCTGCGGCTCAGCCTCAGCTCCGCACTGCCCTCTGCTGCCTCCCCGGCTGCGGCCAGCCGGCCCCGGCACGGGAGCCTCGGGGAGCATCGCTCATCTTAAAACCTCGTTTACCGAGGATTCCTACCCTCCCTCTTTCATTTTCCAGTCGCTAGAAATACAGCGAATATATTTCTACGCCCATGTTTGGTTTGTTTTTTGCTTTTTCCCCAGCAAACTCCTAGATTATACTCATTACCATACTAGCCTTGTAACAAACTCTTTCACACAGGTTAGTTCAATAATAGATTGCATCATGTGCCTGTACATAATCCACAAATCTCGAGAAAATAATGTCATACAAAGCATCATCCGTCATGCCTGAAGCAATCTTATAACTCTTGGTGTGCCTTGCTTTCTGTAAAATCTAATTCAGGAATTATATAATATTCTGCTTTAAAATGTCTTTTAATAGGGGAAAATGAATTCATATGTTGCAAAGGAGAGAAATTTTCTCTTGGAACGGGCTGTGCTTACCACCAACCCATGTCAAAGAAGTTAATTTGTCAACTAAGAAATAGCCTGCAACTCTGATCTGAAAGTCTTACTTTTCTAGACATCTTATACATCCACCTCCAAAATCACCTTTTGCATCTCATGAAATTTATACAGCACCTTTTATTTAAGCAATCCAAAATGCAGGGCAGACCTGATTGTACATAAATGATAATAATCCTGGATAATATTAATGGTAAAATTAAAAATTATTAAACCCACAATATGTCAGATTACTGTATTCTGAGACATTACTTTCTTTGTTGTTTAAATGCAGCCTCTTCTGGCATGGAAGATAATGCACAGAGCACAGCTATACAAAAAGCAGTATAAAGAATGAAAAATAAATAAATAAAATCTTATGTAGTATAATTGCAGAGGGAATTTTAAAAGAAGCAGAAGGTAATGAGCCTGCTGGAATTTAGCCAGAAATAATAGCCCTTTGTTTCTGGTGCACTTAAGGAACTACAGCTGGCATCACATTGGCTAATAAGCCCAGAAGCCTGGCAGGAAATGAGATCAATTAATTTGAAGAATTGTATTCTGACTAGCTAAAGATTCAAGGCCAGATTGCATCTTTAGATCTGCACAGTGAGGGACCCTATAGAAACAGAGAGTGAACTCCTGGCAACCTAAACAGCCAGAACTGTGACACCTAGCACACACCTTCCTGCAATGTTTTTATTGGGCTGGAGTCATGGAAAGACTCCATGAGAAATAGGGAACTGTGATTTCCTTTTCAGCCTTGAGCAGTTTCAAGAAGGTATCAGGGAAAAGGTACGTATGGACACTATTTTCTGCATGTGAAGAACTGAGGAAAAAAAAGACACAAAGTCATTACAGAAGAAAAAATTCTTTATAGTTACATCTTCTTCTTTTGACAATACATTAAGTATGAATCTTACATGTTATGCAAACACAAATCTGGCTGTCTTGGTGAAAGATTTTACTCCAGAAAATATACCTCACAGGCTTTTCCTCATTTCTTGATTTTTGTGGAAAAGTATGGTCTGATCTTCATTAAGGCCAAGTATAAATCAAATACCTCTGTGCACCTCTTTCAAATATACAAACTGAGGAAGAAGTCTTCAAAGACTTAACACTGCTGGACCAGAAAATTAATCAACATGTCTCTAAGAATTTCTCACTTTCCACTGCTGTTACTCCATTCTATCTCTCAGTGTTGTTCTTATGATCTCTCTGTTCGAGCCTAAGAGCAGCAGGTAAAGAGAGTCCCACATTTTCATGGCTGTCGTGCCTCTGTGATTTTTTCATCGGTAAATGAACTACAGAAACTTATTGTCTTTTTAAATGAGGAGATAAACTCCAACTGCTATTTTCCTCATCTAGCATAAATAATTCAAATGCAATGCACCATTATGCAGCTCCATTATTCTCTTTTCTTTTGTAGGAAATTGACCCTCGGCACCTGAATTCTGGATCACTTATGTTTGAAAACAATCTAGGAGCTGAACACTGCAAGGTACAAGGATCTGAGTCATCATATTGGGGAGCAGCCAATAGGTTTCTATGCACTAATGTCCTAAACTTTTTTGCTTATTGTCTCAGGAAATGGTGCATGCTGAGAGACAATGCACTGCTTCTGGAAGCTCCGATTCAGTATTGTGAAAGTCAACTTAAAACAGGCAATTTGGCAAGACTGTCAAATAGGGCTATCTTGCTAATATGTGGCAGCATCCTTGAAGGAAGAACATGGAAAATAAATGTCACCCACTTAAAACTGCTGTTCTGCCTTGGGAGCAGAATCAGATGATAAATACTGTATTGTAAAATGTGGAGATGCTGTCTTGTAAGACACTGTGTGCAGAGATGACAGGAGGTCAACGAAAGAAGTCAAATTTTTCTTGTTGTGCCCCTATAGTTAGTATTAGGTCTCTGAGGAAACACAGCCAGAAGGATCCACTAGATCATCCCAAATCACCTCATCCTATATCACATATTTCAAAACATCATCTTGTTATCTATACATGAGTATATCATTTTTGTCTAACCAAAGCATAAATTGTGTTTTGGCAAAAACAAAAATCACACTCACTACTAGAAATATATAATTTGGGGCGTTTGAAATTACCTCAGGTCCAGGCATCAGTTCTTGTTTTGCGTTTCTCAAGCAGGACATTGTCTCACAAGGGAGATCTCTCCCAAAATGTGGTTACTGAAATGCACAGGCATTTCACTACACATTCCCTATTGTGCACAATTTAAAGACATGCTTCCCCTTCTACTCAAAATGAAACTAAAATATCACTGCAATATAAAACTTTTGACAAGCAATTTTCTGAAGTTAGTCAGGAAACTCTTCATTTGCTTGGCTTTTCCCTAAGAATTACTTAAACTTGTACAGTCAAATCATCCTCTAGAAGCACTATTTTAAAATATTCATATGGCAGTACAAGGGTTCTTATTTGGCATTTATTGCTCTGTGTGATGGCTTTTAAAGGTTTCCAATATTTTAGAGAGGACACTAATGCTATGAAAATGTTTTCTCCTTCTTCTAGTTCACTCTGACAGCTCTTAGAGCTAGACATTTTCAAGGTAAGTTTTTGCTGTATCACTTCTGTTGATTTTAGCTGGAACCATGCAGCAAAAACCTTGGTGGATTCATCTCAGTAACTCTAGATGTTCGCAAAATGTGTGTGTGTACACCAGGCTGTACAAAGTGTGTACACACCTTTTGCAGTACCCATGGAGAATGTGATACATATAAGGAGCAGTATTTCTGACCAATTTAAGCCTTCACTAAATCGAGATGGACTCAAATGCATTCCTCTTTCTTCCCACTCACTGCACAATGATGACTCTCTGGGCAGAGGGCACCCACCCCATAGCTGCCTAAAGTTAGATGGTGTTACTGCTTCCATCCAACTTAGAATTACTTACAAACTGCAATAGCCTTAATAGAATCCAACTTTTTTAGTCCATTCTAGCAGGCAAAGAATTCAGGGATCAATGACTGGTAAAATCTTATTTGTTTCATGTAGTATCCTATGGTTGAAACATAGATGTTGAATTTTGCAAAATCACAAGTTTTTCCATCATCTGCACTTATGCTGCAGCTCATCTGGATTGAAAGGAGTCCACTAAGGGTTCCAAGTTTCTGACAGTGAGTGGGGTGCACCAGTGCTATCAGAGTCCATCAAAGACCCACATTTTGAAGCAAAGAGGAAGATTGCGAAGAATGTTTTACAAGGCTGAAATGCATTCCACGCTGAGAAAAACTACTAGGAAAAGAAATCTGTTTTTCAGGATATTTTTATTCTTTAGGAACTGGAATTAGAGGGAGATGAAAGATCGCTGCATCACATAAACCTGCTTCTAAAATTAACAGAGAGGACTGGATCTTGGAACTGATGCAGGAAGCACTACATATTATCAGTACTAAAAACATTAGAGCCAGATAAACTCTTTCACTATCTGTCACCAAACCTCTTTTGTGTTTACTCATGTGGGAAAATAAGAAACGCTACTGGAAAGTAATAATCCTTAAACTGGAACTAAATAAGGAAAGGTCCTTAATTTCTGCGTCATTTCAAATAACAACAAAAATCAACTGTTACTGTCTGTGGTGTCAATAACAAGACTGAATGCAAAGAAATTATTTTAAGTTATTAGAGTAGTGTGTGTGCTTCTCACTCAGGGTTCTTTTAAAACAGCAGTTTTTCTGATTCATCCACAGGGCTGTGTTATATCATGTCAAACTAAAGTAGGTTTGAACTGGCCTGTCACAAACCAAGTTACAGTCCAGCATAATCAATATCTCAAACAAAGGATCATTATATGTACACAATACCACCACAGGGACCTGCACAGGAAATTAAAATTACCCAAATTGCCAGTTTGGAAATAAAAATGTACTTTATCAGGTCTTCTTCTTTGTGCCCACAGAATATGCACAGTTTATTCTTTTCTCAGGACAGATCCAGAAAGCAGAGAGATGAGCCCTGGGTAAAACTCTACAGTAAACTCTTCTTGTTAAATTATAGTCGGGGATTGCCTGCCTCTGCTTCACATGGTACCGCACAAGGCAGCAATGACTGTATTGCTCTGAAGGAGACCATTACCAACAATGGCTGCAACTCTGACATGGACGAGAAATGGAATTTCATTATAACTGCATTCAAAGGTATTTCAATCAGCACTGATTGCTGCCTCTTTTTAAAGAAAAAAAAAAAAAAAAACCAAAAAAAAAAAAAAAAACCTGAGCAGATTCAGAGGTTGTGGGAATCACACCCCATGATTTCCTACTCCCTGGTCTTTTTTCTTACAAAAACAGTGCATGTGCTCTCCTGCTTATCTTTTGGCAGTGTTACCATGCAGCCTGAAAGCATTCAAAAGGCTAGATTTTGTCACATAATCTAAAATAGTAAGAAACCATATATTTGAGGTTGTTGGGGTAGGGGTGTTGCCCTTTTTTTTTTTTTTTTTTTTTTTTTTTTTGTTAAATCAACATTAAAAAAAGGTAAAGAATTTTAGCTGTAGAAACAGGTATCAGCTGGACAGGTGTGACTTTTTGTCCAAAAAATCAATTCATGGTGTTTTCCCCTCTCCAGACACACAGGTATGCCTCTTGCCATCTGAGGCACCACATTAGGGAGTGATGTTGGTCAGATTACTCCTGCCTCTTGCTCTTTAGCTTTTTAGTCTGAAGTGAAAGCTGTGATGCCTGTGCTTTGGAGGAAAACATTTCCTTTTCCAGCTGAAATTGGAGTGAGACTACAAAAGAACCTCTATTTGAGCAAGCCCCAGTGTCTGCCCTTAAACTGGCATAAGTTTAATCTAGAAGTATATGAATTAAAAGAATACTATAGAGTTCATCAGTAGCTTTTCTAACATTACCCACACATACTTGGAGCAAAAAATTATTCAACGGGACTGGTGTTCAGCCTATAAATATCAGTCGAACATTTTCTGTAGCAGTGACCTTAGACATAAAAACTGTGATAAATCCTTGGCTTTTCTGTTCTTCTCTAGGTAAATAATTCTAAAATTTTCTGGGTAAATAATTCTTAAATACATCAAAAAATAGAGGAAAATAAATATATATATTTACACACATATATACATATATATATATATATATGAAAACTTATACATACCTGTGCTTGGATGCATGTAACATGTACATAATTAGAATTTTAAGATTTTTTTTTTTAATATATCTCTCTAAAGGTAATGTTGCTACTTTAGAGGAATGAAAGTCCAAAATTATTGTCCTTACACATAGAAAGCTGAATTCAGTTTCCACTCAAGGTCTGGATGAGAGAATACATGAAGATCACTCCAATCACTTTCCATCATAGATATATAGTCTTGATTGATTTCTCCACCAAACAGGTCAGTCCATTCCATCCCTTGGCCCCACAAGGTATAGTTGCAAGCTTTGTCTATCTAAACATGAATGTGTTATCTTCTTCAAGGTTGCTCTTCTCATTATGTATTAAAAAAAAAAAAAAAACCACAAAAAAAAAACCAGTTGTGGCCTTTTAGGACTCTTAAAAACCAAAACGGCAGAAATAGGTGTGAGACATATTAGCAGAATTTTCTGGAGCCAGGCAGAGACTGAGATCAATGACCTGGATTGGTCACTGCGGAAACAGCAACCTGGCCTGTGGAGATTTAAAAAGAAATTACTCAATTAAGATGTAATGGCCCTCCAGCCTCCCCAGGCTGTGAATAAGAGCAGACATATTTACAATCACAGGGTATAATAAAACTCTACCCAGTTATATCAAATCAGTGGGCCTAAATTAGCCAGCAACATCCTGATTAGGTGCTGTGCCCGTGTGTGTCTCTGCGTGTGTGTGTGTGTGTGTGTGCATGTGTATGTGCGCTGGATGATTTATAATAAGATCAGTTAGCACTGTCAAAAGAGATTTTAAAATTACCTTCCAGGGGGAACAAGGGTGGAAGAGAGGTTTCAGAAAGACAATTGTACCACCTTACTGCAAAGCATTGCAGTGAATAGAGGTGAAGAAATATTACATTTGCCAATGTGTTTGTAGGGTGAATTATCTCGCACACACTCAGACACACACATACGTACATAAGGGAGGCAAAGTTCATTTTCCATTGAGAGCTTTTATTATGGTAGGGTTTCTCATCACCATTTAATTATCCTTACAGAGGAATTTACCTTTTTTTAAATAAATGAGACTTATTTATGCTTGCGAGTATTGAAGGACCGTGTAAGCACAGCAAAGTAGAATCCTCCATTTATTCAGAGGTCAGGGATGATTGTAAGCAGGTGGTCCAATTACTTTGGAAAAAATCTTTCTCTGGTCCATGCCTCTCCCCATCTCTTTCTCTTCAACCAGCTCAGGAAAAATGATAATCAGAAATTTAACCCGGAAGTGCATAAAGGAAGCTGTCAGCCTCTTTGCTTCTGGAGAGGGCAGCAGTACAGTTTGATCTAAGTATAGTGTGTTCATGAATCCAAAACATTAATCATTGCCTTCATAATACTGCTGAGAAGGCAGGGAAGAAGCCTCTTTTAGCCAGGAGAGCAACAGCAGCAACATCTCAAAGGTGAGGGAGGTTAGAACAGATTATTTTTTGCTGCCATGACTCCACTCTTTTTGCTTTTCCAACCATTCACATTTCTTTCCTTGATATGTGCACTATCTCCCAAACTCCCGGCCACCCTGAAATTTCTCAGCTGACTGCCCAAGCCCACTAGGTGTGACGCACTCCAGAAAGGGCTTTCCATGCTTGTTAGTTCCTCCTGCTGCCGTAATCCTGCAAAGGAAATATTTTTACAGGGCAGTAATGCGTGGCAGACTTCACCTTCCTTAAAATATGGATGAGGAATGGTTTCAGTGACTGAGCACAAAATGAAAAAGCCTTTATACTGGTTCCCCCAAAGGGAGAAGATTATCCTCTATGCCATCGTTACATCACAGTAAAAAACAAAACAAAACAAAACAAAACAGTACTTTATATCAAATACGGCTTTTTTTAGGGTAACAGTGTGCATGCTGTCAGCAGTTCAAAAGCTAGACATTATGTCATTGTTATTTCTTAGGAAGCTAGTTTTTACTAATGCTAATTATTGTTACTACTACTACTACTACTACTACTACTACTACTGCTACTACTACTACTACTACTACTACTACTACTATTGCAGTTTTGCTAAGCAAATGGGAATCTTCATCTGTCCTTCATCTGAAATTTCCTGAGCATTTGAGTGTCTGCTTCATGAGCTGATAGCAATCAATCACATAGGCAGACAGTGGGTTCAGCTCCACAGGCACTATGCAGATCTGACTGCTAGCCCTGCTCTGGTAACCCATTTGCCTTCACCAGGAAGTGATGTCTGCTGCTTGTCATGTACTCATACTCTCTTTGAGCAGAGATTTTATCCTTGCCAAATATATCTGAGGTGTGCCAACACATGCTGTGTATGATCCACTCACAGATCACAAAAAGTGATGGGAAAATATGGCAAAGGAAGTCAGTGATTCAGAAGGCAGAAGAAACTGCAAATTAACAAAGTTCAGCTAATTTTAAAGGAACTGTCATGGTACAAAGGAGATTTACAAACTGTCTATAGAAAATTGTGTGAAATCTCATGTCATTTAGGGAACCTTTAAACAAACCAACAAATCCATTCTTACCACCTTTCTACATGAGCATTTTAGCTCAGCTATGCTGCATCTGGTAGGTGACCAAGCAAAGCCATCACAAGCAGCAACAGCAAGAAAAGCTGGAGCTGGAGAAACAATTGAGGTCCAGGTCCTCACTTCCTAAAGCATCCATAGAGTATTGGTGAATCCCAGTTCAGGTCAAACTGAGTGATTTATTTTCTCCCCACTGTGAGATTTGTTGTCTAAACAGAGTTTAGATACTCACTGAGAGTGAATAGATGACTTCACTAATTACACAAGCCAAGGTGTGGAACAACTAAGTTAAAAGACTGCCAATAAAGTTCAAGGTTAGATATCTGCAACTTACATTATTAGATACATCTTAAATAAGAAATCATTTATATCAAATCCTGTATTCTTCTCCTTACTTTCTAGAACTTAGGATAAGCATTTCAAAACTTAAAGGAACAACTGGGCACCTTAAAATATACATTTCAAATAATTTCTCTCTGAATTGAACCCCAGATGACCACAATAAACTAGCTGAAAACAGATCATCTCAATTTCACACTACTTTAATGTTGCAAGCAACTTTTACACATGCACTGAACATTCACCTCTTTCCCCTTCATCTTTTTTTTGGATTGTAATTCCAAAGGAAATACTACTTTCAGAGAAGATGTATTCTGCATTAAAAAATTCAATTACACACATAGGGGTTTTTTAAAGATATTTCTTGCACTATAGAAAAAATATTTAACACACATTTTCATCATTACAATTTTAATTATGTATTCCATAGCTTATGTTTAATTATAAAAACTTACACAACTGTTCATCTTCTTTGTGCCTTTAATACTCTGTAACATGGATGAATGGCATACCATTTCCTTCCAGAGAATGCGTGGTGATATCATATTTGTATTATAGTGAGATGAATATTTTTTTCTATAACCAAAAAGTTAGGTACTGTAACCTTCAGAAGCACTCCAAATGTTCCTGTTGTACCCTTATTATTTAAGTAATGACTCCCTGGTTACTTCTGCAGTTGCCCAGCAGGGCAGTGTCAGTGTGAGAATGGCATTTGGTCTCAAGGTGCACATGTGCTAAGAGACAAGCTAATCACCACCCACCTCACTGTGCTGTGCTGCATTTTAGCTGCAAATACGTGAGTACTACCAATACTTGTCAGACACTTGCCCACACTTACATGCTTTTGGCACAATACTTCTGTTTGTCTTTTTCTGCCCTGCTCAGTGAAAAGTTGGAAAGAGTGCAGCTGTATAAAGCAATGGCTAGCACATTTTTTATGAGTGAAATTTATGGAGTAATGTATCTACTTTTAGCATGACTATTGTTAAACCTGGAGATCAAGCAAAGTGACACTGAATATATTGCTTTATCAATTGGATTCATTCAAGTGAAAAATGCTGATCATGCCATGTCTATCCCCTGGGTACAGAAACACTACTTCACTACTGGAGCGGTCGATACATAAAAGTCAAATTCATTATAATTTGTAGCTTTTTTTCTTGAAGAAGAACGTGGTTCTCAGTACATCAATATCAACTCTTAAATCCACATTGGATGGAGAGTGTACAGCACAGTAATTCAATCTCTTTACACTTAATATGGTCAGGAAGGGAGAATGAAAACAGCCTCTTGTAAAATGATGGGAAAACCAGGATGCAATCATTCTGATGGAGCTATGCAAAGGAGTCATTTTACACCATTCGTTACCAGGGCAACAAAAATATAGTGAGCCCCATACATCTAACAGGTGACATTTTAGCTAAGAAATTGCTTCTTTGGTATTTTTTCTGTCTATGAAAAACAATGTTACTAGCGTTTTCACTTGTCATGTACTATAGGGCAACATATTCCTGCTGACAGGCCCATAATGGAAAAATAGAGCAGTTAAATAGTATTACAGTCTAACTTTTAGGATACATGCTAATCTGCTCTTTAAAGAGACTTCAGACATTTTCAAACACCCTGGAGACTTGAATGACTGGAAATTTCTGCATGAGTGTTTATAGATGAGCAGACAGATGTGTTTAGTGGAAACAAAAAACCCTCTTTCCCAATCTTTCTGATTTAGTTAAAACATGGAAAGGGATATTTTTTTGGTAGACAAATATGCTGCAGTGTTTGTAAATGACCACCCACAAACACACCAGTGCCAGATACATCAAATGGGTTAGTTTCATTATATTTCTACCAATGATTGCATCAATTATTTCTGGACCATATGCATGAAGGTCACATTTCTAATCCCTGCATGGTTGCTACTGAATTCATGAAGGCACAAGGCTTGATTTCTATTTCCATAGTTTTACATCCGGAGGAGATTAAAGATTTAGCATGGGCTATTGTGGGTTTGTGAATGCATCTGTGCATCTCAATTTTTTTTTTTTTTTAATTCCATCTGCCCCAGGAGTAACGTGGCCCTCTGACACTGGGGTAATTCCAGGAGCTGGTGTTGACTGAGATTCCCCCAAGAACTGGCTGTTTCTGTGTCTGATCAGTGACATTCCTTAAGTAAGGCATCAGCAGGGAAATGGAATAGTGACATCCACTGACATGTCACAGCGGTCACAGAGCATCAAGATTAGGAAAAAACAGAGGAATTTTTTGGAGAAAATCAATGTAATTTTATTCAAAGAAGCCTTTGTTTGAGTACATGAGGGCAGCACCTGCTAATGGCTGAGAAGAGAAATCCAGATGCATAGAGGAGGCCAGAGATGACTGATAATCTTTGGTTAAATTGTAGACACAAGAAGGGAAGTATTCTTGATATAAATGCTATCAAGCTCTGGGCACAGTAGAAAATTAGTGACATCAGTTGTGGAATTTGATGTAGGACCTAGGCTATAACATGGGGAATTGTAAAAACAATAGCATAATAAACAACATGTAGGCACAGGAACCATTCAGTTCAGTAGGGAAACAGAAGGAGAAATGTGCAGGCTCAAGAGATGAAGCAGGCCTGATGCTAAATCTATGCAGGAGAGATGGAAGGATGAAGAGTGACACACCAGATAGTAGGTGAGTCACATTTTCATGGAAGAGAAAATGAATGTAGCAGACATCCACAAACTTTGAAACCACAAAGTATGATGAGATTAGCATAACTGGAAATTCTATAGTGGACTGCATTAGAAGCTGCTACCATTTCTGTACAGAATTAGATCTCAGATGTTTACCAGGGTGAGATTAGCCTCTGTTGGGTAAAGAGACAGGCTGACACACATAATGACTAAGACATCTAAGACTGTCCTTGAAATGTGATGTTATGGCCAGGACTTCTAGGACAAACACATATTTCTGTTTCCTATGTCGTGTACAGTGACTACCTATGGGTATTATATGAGTTGACAGCTTACTGGTTGTTAATTTCTAACTCCTGAATTTAGGTGAAGATAATTTGTCCCTTGATTCAGTCCTTAGGCCATACTACTCCCTGTGGTGTAGTGATGTATGTTTAGCAAGGCTACAAAACAATACTTTCCTGTAAATGGGAAATACATTGTTCCTGAAGGCTGTTCAGCTTCCTAAATCATGCCCATCCATCCTCCCTGAGTGAGTAATGAGACTCCCAATACATCACAGGTGGACAGGGAGTAGTAATGTGTGAGATAGAGACAGATTTCCAGGAATCCCACATGCCAAAGAACAGCACAGCCCATGTTAGTGGCATTGCAGGTCATGGAAGTGTTTGCTGCCAAAGGTTTCTCCTTTGCTTTGTCATCTGGATCTGAAATCTGTCTGCAGAAATACCTGCTTTGCTCAGTACTTACCATGTAAGCCTGTGCATGGGCTCAGCTTGGGCTGTTCCTTGTGCAGCAGCTATGAACAGGTTGATTTTGAAAAATGTGGGTTTGGGACACTTAATATCTCTGTCAGTATGAGAAGGCTAACCTGTGTCTTATGAACCTTACCCTCCTGGCAGTTTTATTTCACCTGTTTCCCTTTCTTCTATCTCCTGTACTTGTTTCTGTACAAAGCATTTAACCCTCCAGTACAGGTTTCCTACATTTTTTCGATGTAGGAGTGCATGCACTCCCTGCCTCAGGCCAAGATAATACTTGGCTGAGAGAGGGCTGCACAGTAATTAAAGACTGGTTTACTGTCACTTATGTGCCATACTGTCTGTTCTTGTCCAAGTTTTCTGAAACAGAGCAGTCACCTTTGAATGCATGCATTTGCTCAAAGCACCTCTTTTTAGCCTTGTCTGCACCTCCAAGCAAGGGTTGTGTGTTGAACTACACATAATTTGTATATTTTTTTTCACAATCATTTAGTCTACCCCAGATCAGGCCATTTGTCAATGCAGTGTGTTGGAAGCTGTGATAGTGGAAGAAGGGAAATACTCAAGTAAGCATGGTACACATATGCAGGTATAGACTTTCATATACAGACAATCAAGCTGAAGATGTCCCCACCCTGCAGGGAGGCCAGAGTAGATGACTTTTATGAGTCATTTCCAACCCAAAACATTCCATGATTCTGTGATACAGATAAAGCTGTCAGGGACCCAAACTGTACATACTGTGTAATTATGAACTAGCATAGCCTTCCAAACTTGTGTATGAAGATGCAGAATTAAGGCCTTCATAAAAGGAATTTGTCAGGTAACCCATCTTGATGCAATTTAAAATAGTCCTGTAACAATAAATAGAAGAATATACTGACAGAAGACTGCCATATGTTTTCATGTTCTAAGTCTATGGGGTTATTTTTGAAAAGCAGAATAGGATTTAATAAAGAAGAGGCTTAAAATCTGTTGAATATTTATAAGCTAAGAGTGTTTACAAGTTCTGAATTTAACAAGATTTGAGAAAGTAGTTAGTATTTTTGAAGATTCACACCAAGAATATAATTTTTATTTTGTTTTCTGTACTCTAGATGGCCCATAATTTTATCATCAATTACAGGAGTGCAACAAAGGCAGAGTATATCACAGTACTATTAATAGTCTACACTTTGTCTGTAAAGAAAAAGTACTAAATAGATTACAAATGAAAATAAAAACCATACTCCCATTCTCCAAAAATAGTATACTATATAAAAGAAATATTTACATATTTTCACTTCAGAATTTCACACTACTTTTCATTACCATTATTCAAAACAGTAAGAATTCTTCAGATTTTTCTTTTGTTTCTCTGAAAATTGTTTCTGTCATATTAATAATATATACGTCAATTGTTTAAAAAAAATTCTAAGAAGTATGTAATCTTTAAACATTTAAAGATTTGAGAGCGTCACTCAAAATAAATCCATACATTCACATAAATGCAACAAGTTCCCACTTATTCAAAACTCCTTCTCTCAAATTAGATACCAACAAAATTCTCACAAGAATACAATCTGTATCTAGAAGCATTTCTTGCTGATGTGTCTGCAAAGATAATTCCTATCTAAGTAGTAAGAAGAGAGCAAAGAAAGGAAAGGTGGAGTCATTTTAGAGTAGACAGTGTCATTTAGGAAGTTCAATCTCAGAACAACCTAGGTAATTTGAAAGAATGATATGTTGTGAATGCGTAAAAATAATATCACAAAAATGAGAGTCCACATAAACATGCTCACAGTGTCAAATATCTGTTATGTTTACACTATGAAGATAAAATTACTAAGGAGTTTTTCAAACATCAGTCTCTTATTTGTTTTTGCATTACAGATCTATTCCCTAAGAGCAAGAAAGTTGGCAGAGATCCCTCATCACTTACTGTCATGGACAGAATAGACTCAGCTCCTCCCCAGGCAGAGCAGGGGCACAGGGATTTGGGTTATGGTCCGTTCATCACATGTTGCCTCTGCTGCTTCTTCTTGCTCCAAGGGAGGACTACTCACACTCTTCCTCTGTTCCAGTGTAGGGTTCCTCCCACAGGAAACAGTCTTGCTGGAATTCCTCTAATGTGAGTCCTTCCCATAGGCTGCAATTCTTCATTAACTACTCCAGTGTGAGTACCTTCCATGGGGCAAAGGCTCTGTGGAGCAAAACATTCCAATGTGGATCCCTGTGGGGTCCCAAATCCTGCCTGCAAACCTGCTGCATCATGGACCCTTCTCCATGGGGTCACAATCTCCTTCAAACATCCATCTGCTCCAGTATGGAGTCCTCCATCAGGTCCAGGTGGATCTCTGCTCTACCATGGACCTCCATGGGCTGCAAGGGGACATTCTGCCTCATCATGATCTTATCACCACGGGTTGCAGGGTAATCTGTTTGCTGGTGCCTGGAACACATCTTCCCCCTCCTTTTTCAGTGACCTCAGTGTCTGCAGAGCCATTTCTGTATTCTCACTCTCTTCTCTGTCTTCCACTTGCTTCTGTGCAGTAACTTTTTCCTCTTCTTGAACACATTAGCCCAGAGCCATTACTGTGACTACTGATGAGCTCAGCTTTGGCTATCCACAAGTCCATCTGGGAGCTGGCTGACATTGGCCAGATATGGGGGAAGCTTCTGGCAGCTACTCAAAGAAGCTTCCCCTGCAGCCCCACCACTACCAAAATCTTGCCGTGTAAACCCATAAACATTAGTTGTACTAGTTGCTCATTCATTTGAGTTAAATAATTTAATCATTATCAAAGTCAAATTAGAAGGTGAATCCTAATACTCTGAGAATACAGCAGCAGAACTCTTCTAGCTTTATTTTTTTCCACTTGGGTTAATGAATGTTCGTTCTTTTGTACTAAAGTAAGTTAAATTTCATAAGTATTGGCATCTTCAGAACACAGGTGACTGAGATACACCTGTAACTGTTCTACAGAGAAATAACCAAAAGCAAGCATGTGCTTTTCATTTTTCTGTCCTCACCAACCAGGATTCATTTCTTCTTTGCATTTCTCTATCCTCACTGCATGGTGATTTGATGCTGTGGTAGTCTCTTTTCTATTCAGCTGTCATTCTTATAACCACTGCCAAGACCTATTCCCCTAATGCTTTTGAAATTAAGACAGTGGGGTTCATCAAAACCTTGCTAAGTCTGTACTATGTGCAACACCATCCAGCATGGACAGTAAAGGAGAAGACTGGCATCTGACTGTGGGCTATCAGTTGTATTCTAGAGGTCAATAGGCTGTAGGACCAGAAGGACACAAATTGTCCCTGTACCACACTGTTTGGGTAGGCAGACTGTCCCTCAACTGAAAACCTGGTGTCTTATCCTATATATCTGTCAGCTTGGCTTTTAATGCTAATTAAGGAGCTATAGTCCTGAAAGGTGGGAAGGTGCAAGCTGGCCAATTTGCTATTAAGACAGATTTCTCTAAAGGAGGTAAGTCCAGGACAGAGAAAATCTATGCACAAAGTTACATATCAGAAGAATGGACAACTGAAGTTTCTTAGTGTTGGTTACACCAGTACAGTGCAAATTGTTTGAGATATCAGTTGCATAAAGCCTGATATGGTCATCAGAGTTAAAAACCAATATAGGCAGACAGGAGAGACAGGAATAAGGACAGGAAAATGCCCAGTAAATTTGATTTAAAAATTTTTTTTAGCTTGACCAATAATAAAAGTCAGTAAGAAAATGTATTTGGTTTGTGGAACCATAAAAGCTTAAAATTAGGAATAATCTTCTTTTGATATATTCAACAGCATATTTTGGTGTGGAAACTGATAAGTGAGACTGGGAAGGACATAGGATGTCAGGAAAACATTGGAAACTAGTTGGAAAAATTTAAACAGGAGAAAAATCAAGTGATTTTTTTGTTGTTTTTTTTTGTTTGTTTGTTTGTTTTTTGGGGTTTTTTTTTTGTTTTTTTGTTTTGTTTTTTTTTTTTGTTGCTGACATCTTTAGCACTGGATGGATAGACACAAAGGTACTAGTTAAGGACAAAGTTGTCAGACTAAAGTGTCTAAAGTGAAGAATCTAAATCAATATTTAGACAACTCAGTGACTGACCTGGATTTCAGAGACACTATGTCACTTCAGCCCACACTGACATAGTATTTATCACTTGAGAATGTAATTTTTTGCCTGAATGTGATTTATAACTACAAATGTAAATAATGAGATACCTGAGGTTTGCCAAAGTGTTAATAGTGTTTCATCATCATGTTAAAACCAAATGTTTTACAGATACAATGGCAAGCATATAAAAAGTATAACAACCCAAATTCTTATCAACAATTTAAGATTTCTTACAAAAATAACAAAGCACCTTTCTTAGAAGTCATGTTCTTGTCACAGGATGTGCAGAAGCAAAAGTTACAATTAAAATAAGTTTTTATTCTTTCTAACAAAGTTTCACCCTCTTTGTGATTTAGTTTCCAATTTGATGCTTCAGAGGTATACTGGTATTAAAAGAAAAAGGCATTTTCTTAAGGGCATTTTTAATTACACTGATCAGAGGCTGAACTACGCTGAACTGATCAGAGGTATTTGAATACATTTAGCTTTAACTGCTAAGGAAAGTGAAAGCAGTAAATAAATTAACATACCTTAGGGAATTGCTATTCTCTGAGCAGTGGGAGATTTTTAGTGGGAAGCATTGATTTTGTTTGACTTTTGCATGGCTCAAAATGAGATTGACCCCAGAAAGCTGTTTTGGAAGAGTTCACAGCCACTGACCATTGTGAATGCAAAATTTCCACTTCAACCTTAGAAGCAAGTTAAATCTATTTCAATGATTGATTGGGTTGTCCAAGCAAATAATCACTATTAGCTCTAGACAAGTTCACTGGCTTTCTGTTTCCAAAGGGTGTGAGAGGTAACTTCACCAGTTCTATGATGATTAAGCAAGTATGTTTAATTGTTTTTATCACATAAATGACAGACAACTCTTTTTTAATCAGTCACCTTGACTAAAGTATAATCACACTTCCTACTGACTTCAGTTGAGCTATATCACTCCACACCAACACTGAATGCAAGCCCTTTTCCTCAGACATCAATTGATTGTTTGGGTTCATAGGTTTATGTTGGCAGAAAGATACACCAGTGAAGAGGGAATCATCACATGGCAGTGTCCTAAAAGTTTGTTGAACAACGTTTATATTCTGAAGATGTTTATGCCAGGTTATCAGTTATTACATCTTTGTTATTGAGGAGTTTTGTAAAAGGTACCATGGATATGAATCATTAAGAAAATTATGGGTTTACATTTCTCTGGGGAGTATTCTACAAAGACATGCCAGAGCTCATGGTTTGGTATAGAAAATTAGAAAATTTTTCAGTTAATCTTGAAAGATGAAGACAATGTAACAACAATACACAAGTGAGGAAAACACACTGATTCGGCCTGCTAGATCTAATGTCCTGTCTTGTTTAGTTAGATGTGCACTTTGTTAGTTTAGGGAATTGTTTGCTTCTTTAGTTCTAAGCAGCTGTCTATGTGTTTTAGTTGGTAAAAACTAAAAGAAATGCTTCTGTTGGGAGAGTGTTAGCTGAGGAGGACAGTCTAGTGAATGTGTGTGGTAGCAGTAGAGACGATCAGGAACGTTTCTCTACAGATTTTTTTGCCCACTGCCTTAGTAGTTTTAGATTTTGGTTTTAAGTAGTTTTTGTTGTTGTATTAGCAAGACCAAAATGGTGCAAAAACACTTTCCCTAGTGCATGCTTTAGAATTGCCGGAACAGCTTTCTTATCACTAGCTTAGTGAAGCAAGGCAATTTCTCCCTCAATAGAATGAATTCCTTCTCAGTAGATCTCCCAACCCTGGAGGCCCAGAGAGTGAGATCAGATGGTCCTATGTTTGTTTAGTGTGTTTTTCACAAGGTGTAGGCAAGGGCCCAGTTCCACTTATGTCTGCATCTCAGAAGCTTTCTTGGGTCAATAGCTTAACCAACACACTGAATTCCTTGTGCCCGTGTGCCTTCCTGGAGTGCTGAAAGCTCTTGCTGCTGTGCGCTCCCTGCACTGAGCTACCAGGCAATAGCTCCTCAGCAGTTCACAAAGCAGCATTCTTTCCATATCCAGGTCTTAAATTCCTTCCCAAAACCTTCAAAGGAAGTAGCAATTACTGTGACAGCAATGCTTGGTTGGTGATAGTCAGGACAGGACTGCCTTGTGGGTTTATAAACCCCTGTAGGAAACACTAAAGCATAATAATTCTCAGCCACCATACTCTTGGGGATATATTCACCCAAGACCAAAAAGTTGGAAGGCTCCAGTATTGTAACTAATTCTGTGTTCCATCCAGCTTTTTAAAGCCAAAATATGAAAATGTTCTCCAAGCTCCCTATAATGGGGGCCCAAACCAGCATGATCGAGTGAGCATTCAGAAAAAATTGAGGAAAAAATACCAATTCAACAAATAAAACAGATAAATAATAAATAGAATCCACAAACAAACAAACAAACAAACAAACAAACAAACAGAAAAGACCCCCACAAAATAAACAAAAAATTCCCACCACAACTAACCAACAAAACAAAAATTCTGAAACAGAATTGAAAGGGCTGACTTGACATGGATTGCAGACTAGAAGAAAAAAATGACAACATAATTTATCATATAGAGAAAGGGCCAGGGAGGGCACAAGCACTGGCACTGGGTGTACTCTGTGTTCAAAAATACTTGGGCAATGTTAACAGACAGGTTCGGATGTTGGTCCCATTTTCTTTTAGCTGTTAAAACCACAATGTGCTTCTGTGTACTGTCATAAATCAGCTAAAACATGTGTAAACATATGCTACGTCAGTCATTAAGGAGAAGGGTATAATTACACTTTTAAAAGTGGCAAAGCATTTTGAAAGTAGCATATAATTTTCCAGAGTGGGAACCTTTATGAAATATATCTTTTCCTGAGTGTTTATACAGCCTGACATCTCTGGGTTTTTTCAGATCAAGAGCCCCACTGTGAACAAGCAGGCTTCAGACAAAGAAGGCAATTTGTTCTTTAGCTGCCATTTCAGTGAAAGGGAGAGGCAGCAAGAGAGAGGGGGAGAAAGAGAGAGAAGAGAGAGAAGAGAGAGAAGAGAGAGAAGAAGGGCACATCCTGTTACTGCACGCAGTTCAGAAATAGACAGGATCTGGCAAAATTTCCCTGGAAGGACTGTTAGAGGTGCCTAGTGTCAGAGTGCTGCTTTCACTGCTGCTACATTAAAATCTTATCTTTTTATCTTTGGTAGGGTCAAAGAAGGGTATGAAGTTTTACTTTTAATCAAATTAAACCGGCTCACTGCTCACTTGGAAGCAATTGGATCATGTAGTCATAGTGGGAAAAAGGCAGAGCAGGAATATGCCAAGATCCTACCAAATGCTCATTTCCTTCTTTTAGTACAACCCCTAAATGTGAGAGGTATGCAGAGCGGGCCTAAATACATTTCAAAATCTGAATACCTTCCCTCAATTAGTTTTATAGTTTCTATTAGGTATTTTTTTATAAATGTTAGCTTAAATGCTTTTAAATTTCTGAAAAAACCAAAGGCTGTAGATTACTGCCTACTAAGTCCAGATGAGCCATCAGGCTATTTTGTCTTAGGAAGTTACCACTCATGAGCTGAGCATTACGATAATATTTCTTCACTTATGTAATACCTACAATGACTGCAACACAGTGAGATCTCAACCCACAGTAATAGAGAAAAAGTAACATTTCCTAGTACTTGCAAGAGACCAAACCCATATACAATGTGCCTCATTCAGCTGACATAGATCTGAAAGGGATGAGGAGATTATAAAATTACTATCAGTGAACACTGACACAAACAATGCTAGGATGAATCCCAATGCTCCTTCTCTTTCTGAAAAATTATATTTGCCCCAACAGTTTAGTATATAGAAGGAAGAAAATAATGATTCAGTAAATATTTTGTGAAAATATGGTGGCCCACATCTCTTTCTCACCATCCATGTTGGTCACAAAGTTCTACTTCAGGTTAATTTATATCTGCCTGCACAAGGAATGAAATCTATATAGAAGACTCATAGAGGTAAATATAGAATAAACATATAGAAAGTAACCTTGAGTTACAGTAAAAAACAAAACAAAACAAAAACCAACCAAGCCCCAAAAATTTGAAAGTTACGAGGTATCTGAAAGTATTAGATATTTATGCTTCATTGTGAAGTATGAAGAGAGTTCTCTGAACTTGGGTCCACAAAGCTTTCTTATCACTAGTTATTCACAAATCTGAACACAAAGACAGATAATGCTGCAATTCTGTAAAACTCTCCAGAGAGACCATCCAGTTTTCAGTGTTCAGTACTGTTCCTGACAATTTCAGTTGTGTTGGAGGTTGAGGCTGGGAAATTTGACAATCTGCGACCCCATTTTACAATCGTATTTTCATTTCTTTCCTCAAATTCTTGCAAATAGTCTGACTTTGTGAGAACATTTTTCCTTAGTGCTAGAAGAATTTGCCCAAATTTCCAAGAGTGCATAGAAATGTTCCAATGTATAGGAAGTCAGGTATAAAATAAAATTGTTTTTAATGTCATGTAATGGCAATTTCAAGGCAAGTTTATATCCACAAGACTCATGTTGTAACTATGTTAACTGTTGTTTAATTTGAATTTATTTCTTCATCACACTCCTTAGAATTTGTCTCATTTTCTCCTTATAGTAATATTTGCTTTTAGTTTTGCTCTTGCCTTATGCCAAAGACTCACTCAGTATGTCTGAACACATGGGATACATGCATAGTGAAATGTGTTGAAGTTTGTATTGCATTGCATAGGCCAAAGATTTGGATCACAGATAAGAAGATTGTGTAGAAAGAATAATGCAAATTTCAGTTTTGTCAGGGGAGAAATGAGTATTTTCATATATAAAACCTGTAGTTCTCTAATCCACACCATCTCTTATTATTCAGTATGCAGGCCTCAGTCCAATAAAAATGCTGCACTTGTGCTTAAATTCAATCCTGATGATTTATCCCACTGAATTTAGCTACATTATACCTACAATCTCTGGCAGATTAGGAATTTCTGCCACAGCAGCAAAGTTCCCAGTCAAAACAAGAGTGAGCAGTAGGAAAGTGTGTGTTTCTTCTGATTATCTACTTGAAAAAATTAATTTAAAAAAACCACTGTAGGCAACAAGAGAAGTCCTAGAGACCCTCATGCTGGGAGTGAGATTGAAAAACAGAGGGTTATAGTCTGACAGATAATTTCTTAGGACTGGGTTGGACAACAGCATTGTAATGTGCATCAGATAGGATGTTGCAACAGATTTTCCTTTAACTGGTTTTTTACTCTGACTTTACCAAACTGCACCTGTTGGTTTTCGTCACTAATATTGATCCTGTCACAGAACAAGCCAAAAACATTGTAGCTACTGAGAAAAAATTAATAGAAGCTTATGTGCCTGAATAGGGATTTTTTTCCTCCAGTTATCACCATCAACACAAATTTAGCATATTATTTCCACTGTCATGAAATACACAAGATGCTGTGTGCAGTATATTTTCTAAGCTTGTTAGTCTTTAGTTTTTTAGCATAACTAAATCTAATTTTATTACCGCAAGAAAAAATAATTTAAGTTGTTATTAGTAGCAGAAAGTAATTTTAAATTTAGAATCTTGAAAGCTGGACTCAGTGACCCTTATAGTTGCTTTCCAGCTTGAGGTAGTCAATGATTCTGTGATCTTAATTTTATAATTACCTTCATTTAAATGGATATTAAATAATTGGTTTACAAAATTTCAAATATTTTTATTGTTTTAAATATTTCCATTTGTAATAAATAATGATGGGCACAATGTTGAGCTCACAGACAACAATGTCCTCTGGATCAACTGTTAGCATTCAATGTCATTCTGGATAATTCTCTGAAAATGTCAATTTAGTGCTCTGCAGCAACAATTTAAGCAAATAAACTTTGGGAATATTAAGACATGAACATGAAATGGAAAACATTCTTATAGATCTTTGGTAAGGTCACATTTTTATTGTAGAGTGGTTCTGGTCCTATAGTCCTCCTTTAAAGTAGACAGCAGAACAGAAAATTACATAAAATGCACTAAAGGTGATGAGAAACAGGTATCCCCATGATATAAAATAGGTAAAGTGGGCCATTTTTTAAAGAATGCAGTAGGATACACATTATTATAAAGGTTGATAAATTTAATACATGGAGAATATAACAAAAGGATGATTATGCATTACATCAGCATTACATCAACTCTACCAAAACTGAAATATTCATCTTTTCTTTCATTCTTAAAGTTTTAATAGCTTTCTGTTTCCCAGCTTTCCATGTCACATACACTGGAATATGTCATCTATCTATCACATCTCTCCCATGGTTGCAGTGACCGAATATGAATGCTTGTTTGAGAGGGTTTTTTTCATGACAATTCAAAGGCCTCAAGTCAATGTGATTTTTGATCCTTCACTCATCTTTAAAAGGTTATTGTACCAATAAAAAGTAATGTAGTGATGAGGTTAAGTAGTGCCATCTATTTTAAACTAAACTGTTATTGCTTCTTTAAATCCTGGTTACTTGCCATGCAACTACACCGGACTTTTCCTAGATCATGATTTATTTGCCATTGGAAAAAATTGTCTACAGACATCCTGTCAAAAGGAACCAAAATTTGAAGCTAATCTCTGGATCTCCTGTGTCCAAAGGTCACTTTTTGTGACCTTTAATTGTTCTACTTGGCAACATGCAATAGTGTAGCAATATCCACCATCATTATTTAATTGTTGGTGTAGATGATGGGATCTGTCTTAAAGGGGCTCTGTAATTAAAAGGACCACTGCACAAAATGTAACCCTTACGCAATTGTTTTAATCAATTTAATTATAATACATAAAAGGAATTTACTTGCTCAGATGAGTTATGGCCTTTTTATCCAGGATTTAAAAAATTCTCTTAGGCCATAAATTATGTATTTCCCAGGTGCTCCAGCTCATTTTCAAAAAAGCAGCCTATCTTTAACAAGGCAAACCAGCAATGGCAGCTGCCTCACACTGGTGAAGCAATAGCATTCATTTGAAAGATGACTAAGTAGAGAAGTGATTCTAAAGAATAGTGATGTAGCCAAACTGCAATCAAAAAAGAAGAACAAATTTTCTAATTTTTTCTTGCCTGATTTTGTCAGTTGTAACTAGCTTGGAGCATCACTTCAGCACTGCAGTATCTTAACTCAGTGCATATTAAATGATATGATGAACTCCTAGCATGTTCTTTTATTTTTTATCTCCTTCTCAGGAATAAAAATTATCTTGTAATTTCTTCTATTTTTGGGTTTAGTATCCTCTACTACATTTTAAACATTAAGAGGTAGATACCCTACTCTTATCTCCTCTCCAACCAACATTTTTGACTCATCTTCAGCACTGCCCCTGCCCAAGACAGACTGGGCTATACAGGACGTGGAGATTTATATCTTCACAGCAGTAAAAATATAGGTCTAGGATCAGGGATTTACATTACAGGTAATGCTTTTTGAATATTCAAAGATCACTATTCTGCATGTTAGAGTTTGTTACTGAGGCATTGCAGCAGTGGCTTACCAAACTGCTCCTGTTAATCTGGGAAGGAAGGGAAGAGAGAGCTGGCAGTGGCTCTCAAGGGCACAGTTAGAGTTTCTGTTCCTCCAGTGATGATCTGGTCTCATTCTGCTCTCCACAAGAGGTACCTGCTCTCCAGACCCCGATAAAAGAGGTGAGGCTACATACAGAGTGTCTGTGAGAAGTTAAAATGAAATAACTTTGCATATATTTTCTAATTTTTGGATCTTGCCCTTACTACTTAAGCAGAGTCAAAAGCAAAGTAAACCATTTCTCTGTCTCTGTTGTGTGGTACTCTAAGACTTACCATTGTCTTTGTTGGAATGGTATTGATACAAGTCCAGTGAATATATTAAGTCATAACACAAATAATATCACTGTAGCCCAATCACAAAAGCCAAGAAAATGTTCTGCTAAAGCATTACTTTTAAACCAGCTTGCCTTATAGAGGAAATGCCATCCAGGATTCACTAGTGTTGCCTGAATTACCATGGTTTTCTCCTTTCTTTGCTCTCTATTCTTCATAATACAACCTATATAATTGAAAAGAGAAAGGAAAAAAAAAAAAAAAAAAAAAAGGAATGCTGGGGATCTCAAAGCTGTTATTAGCAATGCTCAAAGAGGCAGATGTTATTTCTTTTCAAGCCAGGAAGTACAAACTGTGAAAAGAGCTCCCCACTGGGGAGGGCGTTGTCTCTTGGGCATGGGCAATCCCAGAACATATGAATAAGTAGTTCCATTGTCTCCAGCAGAAAGTGGGAGGAGGTAAGCACACTGCTTTCTCTCACATTGTACCCAAATGTCATGTGGACTCAGAGGCAGTAGGCAGTAATTCCCCAAGTCCTATATCAGCTTTTGGAGTCCTGGCTAGAGAACCAAAAGGGATCTGTGACTTAGTACTTTATTCTACATTTAGTGCTGGAAATATAGACACGACAGTGGAAAAGCCTTTTTGGAATACCATTATGGATCTTGCTACCACTGGCATTTATACCAACTAATCTCTCTCAGAAATTATACAATATCTATTTTAAAGCTTCTGGTCCTCTCTCTTTCTTCTCTGTTTGGAAAACAGCATGTAAATACATTGTAAAACAGCCACAAGTTAAAAACTAGTGTTGCATAAATCAGAAACTACCTAGCTAAAATATCTCTGACTACATTTTTCTGCTGGAAAGCATATTTTTTAATATTTTCCTGAATTATGTTTTGCACTCCACTGGCCATTGCCATAGACTTCTTCCCTAGCTGTTATAGTTTGATTTGATTTTAAGGGCATGGGTGGTCACATCAAGAAGTAAAATACAAACAAGTTCCCTTTGTATACACATTGTCTTTTATGAAGTCACTAACATCCTTCTTCCTGTAATGGAATTATCTGATCTGACATGTTTGATTTCTGTCCCAAATGGTGATGCAGCTGTGTCTCAACCATGTGGTGAGTTACCACTATTCTCTCCACTCATGGTGTGTTCCACTTTCATAATGGATCTTGGGACCTCTCTAGTACTGTTCAAAAATTCCTGTTAATTCCAAACAGGGGAAGATAGATTTTTGAAGGTGCAGAATTCTAATGCAAAGCATTGTCTGCAGTTCAAGTGTCATTGGAGGCATACATGCTATGATTTAATTGGTAGCTCTGCTGTTCTATTCTGTGTGTGTATAGAGACAGATTTTTAAAATCTGTGCTTCTTACTATACATGAATGTCATTAACATGTATTTCATTTAACCCCAAGGAGTCATTTAAACCTCTTGGGTGAATTTACATTTGTGCATGTCTTCTGTGAAATGTATACTATTCATCCAGAGCATCATGAGACCTCTGGAGGAAGGAGAAAACTGTAAATGTGTATGTCAGGTAAGTTGACACAAAAACAGGAGGGTAGAGGCAGGATAGAAAAGCACAACCTAAAGATTGTAACATTCTGTTTTGTCTGTGTCTTTTCTATCCTGAAAATCATCCACTAAGTGCATCTTGGTTGTTTTCAAATCATTTTCTCAGTTCCTACATAGCTCTTGCAATGGATATTCACTCTAGAATATGTTGACTCTTCAGATATCTGATTTGCAAAAGTTGCCATTAACACTGTTCCATCCCCCATGATCAACTCAACAGTCCAAAATAAAACCTGGGAATCATCATTTGTCTCATCTTGTTGCTTCACATGAACATCTCCAATCTGAGTAGAAGCCATACAAGGATATTGAAGGAAGAGCTACAAGAATGTGTGTAAATCAGTCAAAGATGTATTAAAATGATGGCAAAAAATAGACTAAATAACTACATATTTGCATGGGTTTAATACTTTCCAAAAAGAAGACACTTTGGTAAAAAAATATAGCAAGGCTAAAGCGTACTTAATGTATGCTAACTGAGCATTAAAATACATTTGCCATGTCAAAAAGTTTGGGAAAATTCTGTTTCAACTTCAACCCAAAATAACTTTGAGATTTTTTAAAATTTTGTGATTATCAAATCCAGAATATTCCTTCATTCCTTGCCTGTACATTGAACAGATTCCTACTGGGGGACACATCTACTTCCCAGAATAAAAAGAATAAAAAGCACCAAATCACAGAGGAATCAAGATTCAACAGTGCAGCAAAAACTTTTTAGGATATCTCAGTGAGTTTCTAGTCACCAGGCAGAAATAAATGCAAGGCTCCAAGTGAGGGCTTCTACCAAGGCCAGCTGCTGTTAGCCGCTGGCCCTGGCAGCACACGCAGGTCATCCGTGAGCTGTTAGAGGACACTTACACCGGTGAGCTGTGAGCTGAGGCTGGGCACAAATAAGACACTGTGGAACTTGGAATGTTCTGCAGGGAGTCTTAGATTCAGTTGTTCCCTTTGTATTCCCTTTGTATTCCTTTTATATTGTTAACAATTTAAACTCTCTGCAGAGATTTACTCTTAATTGCTAACAAATATGTCAGCGGTTGTGATCTTCCCTGATGAGACCACATTTTCATGTCCAAGTTATGATGCCATGAGAATGTAACTTAATAGGATATTCTGACAGGTGTCTCTTTAAAGTCTGTAACACTGACACTATAATTTCAGGTTTTATTTATTAATTTTTATTAAAATATAATAAATATTACTGAAGTCACAAGGTATTTTTTTAAGCAAAATACTGTTTTGAAATCTGTCTCAAATGTCAAACAAAATGCATTTTGCATTAGTTCTGTATAAATTTTTATTGAATTCAAACTTTTAAATAAATCTTCCTATATCTAATGCCTCTTATCAAAGCACAAAAACACATCATCTGGTTATAAGAAGAATCTCAGAACTCACCATCTTCAAATTTAATGGACTCCTGATGATTTCTTCCCTACCTAGACTGTTTTTAAAGCATTTTACTATATTTTATACATTATAAATGGATTCCATTCTTTGCTTAGCAATTCACCTAATGGACAATGGATACAAAAAAGCTCTAGCTCCAGGGACATTAAATTGGTTCTGAACTCTGAAAATTACAGCTTTTACAAAAAGAAGAAAATACTAAAAACATATCTAATGCAACACTGCATCTCATTTTCTGCTACCTTCACAATCTGTCTAAAAGCTTCTAAATTTCTTAATGACACAATATGTTAAAATTGCATTCCTTTATATTTAGATCTCTAAAACATTTTTTCTTCTTTACAACCCCAAGGAGTTCCACCAGCAAATGGAAAATAACGTTCTTGCATTCCAGCAGTTGGGAACATGGAAAGCACTGCGCTGTACAAGAAAAATGCTGTATGTTATATCTGACCATGGTCAAAGATGAGTACTTCAGAGAAAAGCAGACAGTCTCTGGTAATGAACCTGATTCTACATCTCACTTTGGGTAAGCAATGTCACATAACAATAGGTAACATATGACACATGAGTATGCTGCAGAGGAAACTCTACTGTAAAAGACCTTTAAACCTTTAATCTGAATCACAATTCTTTCACTTGGATCCTCTGCTTTAGGAGTTTTCTGCAGCTAGCAATACTGCAGAACTTAGAGAGATGGTAATACCATTTCTCTAACCACTGCTCTCTTTCCCACCTCTCAACAATGATGTAGAATCTACTCTTTGACCTTACAAGCTTGACAGCAACAGTAAGAAATAGAGAGAATTGAAAAAGACCTCTTATTTTTCTATTATTTTGTATTGCTATAGAAAAAGGATGCACTGAACATGGGAATCCTTTCAAATTTTGAAAAAATAGTTATTTAGTTGTCTACTACCAGGGAGTTTTTCGACTTAACAGGATGTTTATTTTAAAGTATTGTCTATTTTGGATATATATACATGATATGCATAGATACAAATATATAGATACATGTTCACTTCATATTTGCTTGTGATTCCACTTATACTATCACTTTTCTTCTGATAATAATAAAAAAAATACAGAGGGTAAATGTACAACCTATTTCATGCAATTCTTCATGGCATTCATCATTCATACATCGTTCCTCATACAGCAAGAACTTCACTTCATGTTACAGTCTCAGAAACACAGAGGTTGGACAGTATCTAGAGGTTTTTTCAGTTCAGCCTTCTTCTCAGAATGAATTCAGCACTGAACTTAGAGTTTTGTCTAGTCACATATCTCAAAAATCCATGGACAAGATGGTTCTTGAACAACATGCTTCGGTGTCTAGTTAATTCCATAAATCCATTTAGAACCAGATATTCTTAATCTTTCCCTAGGTCAAGACTGGTATAGGTCTGAGCATGCCAGTTGACTTCCCTCTGGTTTTTCTGCTATGTTTTTGTAAAATCAGATTGCCAAGCACTGTTTTCCAGGTTAGTAATATGGAAACCTAAGCACTCGGTAAGAGAACTGTTATCAAACCTTGCTGCCAGAAACTGAAGCAAGCTTTCCTATGCATGTTTGTACAACTCTATTTCTAAACCTTAATCTGAATAAAGATTTCCCTCCCAAACAGTTTATGAAAACACAAGCTTAAGGCTTTTTTTTTTTTTTTTTTTACTAGTACACATATCTAGGCTTTTTTTTTTACTGGTACACATATCTAGGCATCCACGTTCAGCTTTCAGTTTGTGGTTATAAATTGCAGTTATCAGGCTGTTTGCTTAGAACAGTAGAAATTTTTCAAAGACATGATCACCTCCCAACTTTCCACAGCAGATAATTAGCATGGCAAAATAAGTAAAATATATGAGATAAAAGTATACATGGTAGGAACAACAACATGCTGAGACACCTCCTAAAAACATTTAGTACAAACTGAGGCTCCATTGATACTACTTGCCTCTGTAAAAAGGCTGAAAGAAAAAAAGGAGAAAGAATTGTAAAGAACTGGATATAGGTAAAAGAGCTAGACACACAGCTTACCACTGGAGCACTGAAAATGAGTCTGGAGTACATGGAGAAAGGTGGAAGGGGAGAAGAAGAGGAAGACAAGAAAAGACAGAAAAAGGATAAAGAAGGGAGAAGCAAAGGAAGGAAGGAGAGGGGACAAAGACAGAAAGAGAAAGAGAGCAAGTGAAAATAACCAAGAGAAGGAAGACTTTCTTGTCTTAGAATTTTGATAAAGAGGTATTCTTTGCCTTTTCCCTCGTTTTACTTTCTACTTTCATATGATCTGTGCCAACTCTGATAGTCTTCAAACTTTCACTTATAAGTGTTTTTAGTTTTTAATTTCATGAGTTCATTTCCATTGACCTCTTTACTACTGACCTATTATTTTAGTAGATTTGGAAGGATCATTTACACTGACCTCTATTGCCTTACTGATTTCTCTCCTCTTTGCTCCCATATCACCCGAGCAATTGAATTTCAGTCCCATTCCCAGTTATTGGATACATAAAACAATTTCATTTGTATTGCTATTATTTCTAGATGAATTGTCTTTTTTGCTGTATGTCTTTCCCAGCTCATAGTTTAATCCTTTTTAATATTCATTAAAGTAGTCTGTTTCCTTCTGATTATGGCAGAGACAACGCTTATATCATAGATCCTTCTGTCCTCCAAAGACTCCCTTGCTTCTGGAAAACCTAAATTTCTCTTATCTGAGAAACCTTTTCAAGCATGCACAGACACTTTAGATTTCACCTAAAGGGCCCATGCGAGATGTCAACACCTCTACCACCTCAATCAAGCCAGGTGAATTTTGAGCTGCTTTGCAGGGAAAGGTAAATTACCTATTGTTTTGTCTGTTAGTTTCCCTTAGAATTTTAGACTATCAGTGTTGGGTTCCACTATCACTGCAGGATTCTAGAACCTAGATTTTCCCTGATGGCAGGCTTGCAAGAACAATGCTTTGCCTTACACAGAGTGAAAGCAGCCCTTGCAGGTTCTGCTGCAAGCTTTCTGTTTAGAAATCTTTGAAATATATAATGGCTTTGCTTGGAAGGCACATAAAGACCATCTTTTCCCAACCTCCCTGACATGGTCAGGGATGCTGCTCACTAGATTATGTTGTGCAGAGCCCCTTCCAACCTGGGCTTCGACACATTCAGAGATGGGACGTCCACAACTTCCCTTGGCAACCTGTTGCAGTGCCTCACCATCCTCACAGTAAATAATTCCTTCTCAAATCTAACTTAACCTACTCTAAAGCAAACAATATCAAATAATTATTTGATTTTCATTTCCCCAACTTCGCAAATATAGACACAGAAGGTATTATTGGCAATTAATGTCTCATGGATTTATAGTTCCTAAGATTTTTCAGCATTTTTTCAACACCACCTATAGTCAGTGGATTTTTCCCCACATTATGGCACAATCTAAGATGGTCTGTTTTCAAGTATATGAAGTTGTTTATATTGGACACTGTTTAAATAAAACTTACAAAATACCTTTAGGCAAATAAAATGGTGCAAAAGTACAGATATTTTAACATTATGGAGAATATAGCTAAATTATGGAATTAATCAAAATTTAGCAACAATTTGAGGGATATACAGCAATTTTATCTGTGTAGATTGTCAGTTCCTGAGTCATGTTTTCAGCTATTTAATTGTAACTATTGGTCCCAATTTGAAAGTTTCTTTTATTTTCAGTTCTATTAGAAGTCTTAGAAGTATTACCTACTTTAACTGTGGGAAATCTCCTATACCAACCACCAGAATCACAAAAACTTTGTAAGATTGCACTTTGTAGATTATATTTTACTCATATTCTATATGAATGCTGACTAGGAAACCAACTAGGAACCTTATCCATCTGTCTTGCTGTCTCTTCATAGTAAAACTGTGATATTTTGGAAGATCCAATGTTTAGCAGATGAAGACTAGCTTATAAAGATTAGCTAAGAAATGAAACAGTGTCTTGCTGAGTCTTGCCAAGATTAAAGAATTCTAAGGGTAGAAAAATACCTGCATGCTTTTCAGCAAAAATGCACATTTCAGGACATACTTGGATTGATTCTCAGATTTAGATCAAATTTGTATTTTGTTAATTTGTTTCATTTTTTTTTTAATTAGACAAAAGTTTAGTCACATTATGGCAAACTTTCTAGACAGCAGAAAAATCTCAGATTATAAAGGAAACAGGATGAAGGAAAAATTGTTGCAAGTTAGACAATATAATCTGTAGGTGACAGCACAGCAGAGGGCTACAAGTTAGGTCTTCTAGGTTAATGTTCTTGTCTTTCAGATGATCTTGAGTCAACTAATACGTCATAGATTTTCAAAGACATGCATGTATTTTACATATGAGGCTATTTTTTTTGTATAAGTATTTAAATTAACATAAATCAGTATGTCCTTTTAAATTACTCTCAAACCAAGCATACGAAAATATATTACTCTTCGGGTGTTGTTACTGACACAATTTCTGAGTCAAGATTATGATGAAGTTCAGCTGAAAAATTAATATTAAAATTACATATTTAACACAATCTATCTGCTGAAAAGTATGTTGCAGATTTTTAAAAATGACTTTAACAAAACACTTGGAAATTTTTAGATGGGGCTTGGCTAAAGTTGAGCAAGGTATTTGATAGTATTAATAGTCCAATTTTCACAGTTAAAAATAAAGCATATAGTACAAATAAGTAAATCAAAATACTTTCATAAATTAGTGACCATTCCAACAAAGATTAAATACAGTATTCAACCAGAAAACTGACGACTTAAGGTTCAAAAGGTCCTATTGCAAAAGATATTTGAAAGAAAAAATGCATTAAATTAGTTTTCCTAATATTTACTTGAACACATGAAACTGTGCATGATATTACTATCCATTTGTGCTTATGTTTTTTGGTTTTGGAAAGTACATTGTGGACTCTATAAGGGAGATTTTTTGTTTTATTTATTTTTTGCAGGTGGGGAGTCAAACCTTCAGACCAATGAAGAAACTGATAATGATCATTTCTGTTGAGTGAAAATATACTGAGGCTCACTATCTTTATATTATCCCCACTTTTAAAGAGGAATCAATGCACTAGCATGTGAAAATGTGCAGATTTAGTTCTTAGGAGGCTGGGAACGGGGAAATCTCAGTGGCTGTATTGGATTCACGAGCAGCCACAAGCATATTGTAAATTGCAGACCTAATTTTTTTTTTTTTTTTTTAATACAAGACCTTTCTACAATTAACATTGCATAAAAAATATAAAGAATAATTTCAGATCAGTTATAGTGTTTTAAGAGTTTTGCTTGTCCCTTTCCCATGCAGGAGGAGGTAACACTTTGGCAAATGCAAATGCATATAAGAACACACTGCAGTAAAAAGACAGAAAAGCCTACTCGAACATAAAGTGATGGAAGTTTCTTTTAAAGCAGCCTTCTGGATATCATTCTGGCCAAGTCTAAAATGTGTCATGGAATAGGTGTAGCTAATTTCACAGACAGAGTGTGTTCAAGAAGTGGATTAAAATGTTCCTGAAATTTCCATCCAAAAATGTAGTGTGCAGAAAAATGTGAAGAAACCATACAGAATCCATATAAATACTTAAATATAGGTATTGGACTATGTGTAACTTGGTGTCATTATTTACTAGTGAAATGGTTGAGAAAAATAATATTTTTGAAAATCTTGTCTACTGTGCACTTCCTCATTTTCTTAGCTCTCTTTTCTCCTATGTATTTATTCTTGTGACATGATTCTATAATTGTACAGTTTGCCAGCTCTGGCTGCTTTGGAACAGAATGCCTTGCTGGCATTCGTCCTGTGGCAAGGAGTAATTTTTAAGCAGGAGAGCCAGCACCCGAATGCACATTGGATATCAAACATCAGAGACAGGAATAACAGAGACTCAGTCATTACTCAATCCCTCTAAACTAGCATCTGGTTTTGAATCCTCAGTTACTCAGCACACTATGGGTGTGCTTCTAAATAAATGTCAATTTAGGCTACAAAAGCATCTGACTACTGCAGGGGAGCTTTCTTGGAGTCTCCTGCATATTCTTTTTCCCCCCAAATGAAGTGGCACAACAAGGCTGAGTGTTTCTTTTGTGTTTCCTGTTCATTAACAAAATGTACAAGTATGCATTCACACCAAGAACATTATGGTAGTTTAGGGCCTTCCCTCTGTTTGGGGAGTGCAACATCATCAGGCAGTCAAAATTTCAGATGATTGGAGAGAAAGGACCTGAAGAGGGAAATAATATGAGCTAAAGAAGGAATGGTATTTGTCAAAGATCACACACTTGCTTAAAAGACAAGTTGCAAGACTTTAGAAGGAAAATGCAGTCATTGATTTAGGATGTTTTCCTTCTAAATAATTGAAATAGAAAAATGTGTCCATGTGTGGGGTAAAAGCCCACTTGAAAATCAACAGTCAACACAGAAAGACTGAGTTTTTTAAAGTGTCACACGTTGTCTTGTTTCCATTCCATTAGAGAAAAGGCTGAAAGAAAACAGGTAGTGTGTTTTGGTTCAAAGGATACAGCCAAGTGAATGTCATAGTTACCATTATTTCAATCAGTTTTCAGGCAAATAATCATGATAAGCAGTGCATCAACAAACTAGTGGAGCCAAAATATGCCCCAGAAATTCTTAAGTGTTTTTACTTAATGAAAAATTCTCAGGTAATTTATATTTCTACCTTCTGCAACAATCTAAAGAAACTGTCATTATTAAAAAAAAACCAAGTTTCCTTCAATTCAAGAATCCATGCATTTTTGCACTGCTGAACAGATTTCATAAAAATGAAAGTGGGATAGTCCCAGCAGAGCATGTGTTTCTGCCAAAGATGGAGTCAGAGTTATGCAAATCTACCCAGGCAGCAAATACAGAAAAGTTTGTGACTGGCAAATGGTGCAAAAGGCCATATAATGCCCAGATGAGCCAGCATATTACAGCTTACAGAACTGGGATGTTTTCTTCACACTATACACCTAGAGACACACTGGCAGATTCCTTGTCTACTGACTGGAGGTCACCAGTAAATCATATTTTACTAAATGCATTCTGAGGACTTACCTGTGACATACAGAGCATAGCCAAGTTACAGGGAATATGATGAAATGGTGAAAAAACTTTCGTCTTGTTCCTCTGGTTGCTCAGCTTTTGGAGACCTTGTGTTTCTTATTGGACTTATGACCCTGACATCTGTTTCAGTTTTTACTCAATCTTCCCTTTTCCCTGCTGCAATTCATCAAGGAGCAACTCCTCCTCTTCCCCATAATGTCCATGTCACATCTCAGAATTTCCTACTAATTTATTGGGTCAGGCCTTGTAACCTTTCTTCATTTCTCTTCACTTATTCCTTTTAATATTTCCATTTTACATTTTATGTGGAGTGTCTTACAGCTGCTCCAGCCCTCTTTTTTCTCTCAGTCACATATGCACCTTTAAAGTAGAGAGGCAGATTTCAAGCAAAAAGGTCTTTGTCCTCTCCTTCAAGCTTTGAATCAAGCACATTCAGCTCAAATTTTTCATGACAGTTCTCTCACAGTGCCAGCTCATAAAGAGGCACCAGAGTAGGAATAATTTGTACTTCTACAGTGCTAAGTGTTCAGACAAATCACAGATCTTCTGGGTAGACCGACTGATGACATGTTTGAAGGTACTGTCGCAGAAAAGACAGAGGCATAATAATAGGAGGTGGTATGCATCACAAGGATGGAGGAGTCCTAAGAAAAAGATTATTTGTCGGAAAGAAACACATGAAATTTTGAAATGACAGAGCTCAAAACAAATCAAATCCCATGCATCCATAATTTTTCAATATTTGTGCTTAAATGCTCTTGTTCATGATTTCCCAGGTAAATCCGGGAATTCCAAGAATGTGTTGGACCACTGCACTCAGAAGATGGTGTTATGCTTCTTTTACAACCTGCCATACATCATGGCATCTGCCAATGCAAAACCACACAACCTTTTACTTGTGCTGACTATTTCAACCACTGTTGAACCTCTTTTCATTGTGTCTTCCTGCTGAGTGGCAGCCCCATGCAGGTGAGATGGCCAGCTGAGTGCAGCGACAGGGACAGTTCTGCTGATTTTCCTCCGGACAGAGAGGTTGTTTATCTCAGTGCTCCATTAACTGAAATAATGGTGGTGTTTTTTTCTAGCGATAGTTTTACTGGTGTGCCCTTACCCTACAGTTCTGCTCCCCACAGCCCTCAAACTGGCTAATCACTTGGCATTGATGGCAATAGACCCACACGCCAGCCTCACATGCAGTTACAGTGATCAGCATGGTTACACACCCAGAGACAAGAGAGCACAAGCACAGAGTCTCTCAAGACTTACTGAAAAACTGCTTTATTCTCCTTTGTCTTGTTCAATTACCTAATCATGCACCTGGTTCAAAGGTCAGCAGCCTACAGCTCACTTCACCTTTTCAATTGCACTGCATTTCAAAATCAGAATCAGATCAGATCTTGCTTGCAGAGAGATCTAGGTCACTATTATAAACTCTTTTTATATGAAGGAACCAGGTAACCCTAACCTGCAAACGGAACTTATATATGCAGAAAAACTTTTAAGCAGCAATAGAAATATATCTTTATAACTTGTGTCTGACGTATTTGTTTCTACAATTTTCTCTTCCAACAAAGCATATCACTCTAGTGCCAACATTTTGGTTCTGCAACAGAGTCTAGTATTGTAGCCTTTGCTTGATGAAGAGGAAGAAATAAGGTTAAATGATTTGCAGAGAAACTGAGAGAATGAAAGGCTCACCTCTTTCCTTACTGCACGTGTATAACCTTCCTTACGTAATATGTGGCACCACTTTTAGAAGTGCCTTGGCTGTGCTGAACTCTCTGCCCACAAGCGTTCAGACTGCAATAGCCAAGGATACACATAGAAAGTGGTATTTAAACAATATTGTAACTACATTTCATCCCAAGATCTGGGGATATTTTAAATAACAAAGAGTTTATGCAGCAGGCAATGCAGGAGTAAAATCCAGCATTTTTCTGACTATATTTGCATTCTTTTCCTCTTACTTCAGACAAATAAAAGTCAACACAAGAGCAAACCACCTTATTACTGTAGGTATTTAAGAATATTTCATCTTCTCAGAGCAATTTTTTTTAAGACACAGCACTGAAACTGAAAGAGTAACTCCTTATGGAGTAAGTCAACTGGAGCACAGAGAGCAATGTTTCAGCAGTGTTAAAGTCCCAAGGAATCCAGGGACAATCTGTTTCAGTAAGTGTGTGTGTTTAATGAGAGATTCATAGGGTGATATGTAGATGTCTTATAATTATCTGACATGGTTTCAGAGACATGGGTTTTTTGTTTTCTTCTGTGGACATAATAGCATTTTGATTATTTGCTTAAGACAGAACATCTGGGAGAAGCTAAAATAAATTCATTAAATGGGGAAGAAAATAAGAATAATGAACAGAATGTCTGGACTGCAGGTTACAAACACCACAGTATCTAGAAGCACACACATTTTCCCTCACAATTAATGTTAACCAGCTGAACCTATCCTTCAATTTTTTCATCTCATCTCATCTCATCTCTTTCAAGCTCATACAGTCAGAAGACTATTGGAACATGAAGAGACAAAGACTAAGCTGCCACCATGTAATAGTGCAATATTTTCATATGTATGTCTCTTATGCTTGAAGAAAACCAACCCCCAAACAAACAGAAAACGCTTCTCTGTAGCTCCTACATGTTTCCTTTTGAGTGTAACCCTCCCACAAAAACTCTTCTGTGATTCAGACTGTATGTTAGAAATTAATTTTTTGCTGTCTTCCTGAGAATCTGTGCACTGCGTCTGTAGCTCTCACAATAATTTATCTTATGTATATATTTATGTACATATGTATATTTCCCTTCATAGGGGAAAGAAGTTTTCCACATGACAGCTGTAAAACATACACAACAATATAAACACAGCACATCAGCAGTAAGAGAAAGGCTGCAATAATGCTTCTCCACTAGTACATCATAGACATAGCAATTAGCAACCTCACCCAGAGTCATCACAATTTTTTTTTTCTGTTAGGAAGAAGGAATTTCCTGTTACTTAACCCTTTTTACTCATTCCATTCTGCATGTGAACTCAGAAATAAAACTGTATTATTGTTTTCAAAATAATTTACAATGATTGATCCAAATAAAAGACAAAATGTAACAACAGGACACATTTCAAAATTCAATTACTCTACAAGGGTATTCCAGTGCTTTCCAAGTATAACAAGTTGAACAATTAAACACCAACATGTCAAATTTTTTTTCCAGGAGATCCTTTCATTAAACAGAAAAATCAGAACTGCATGTCTATGGGAGCCATCACAAGCATGTCTGCTAAGCATATGCAAAGCAAAATATACAATATCCAGTCTTCATGAAGGCACTGCTAGTCTTTGTCACTCAGATCACTCCTGAGAACTATATCCTGCCATTAGAGTACCACTAGACAGTAAATTTTTGCTAATAGTCAGAGTGAGATTTTCCTGTGTCTTCTGGTTATACTGGTGAATGGAATGGTTCCAGACCTGCCTTATTCTGCCCAACTCCTCTGCTGCTTCACTTAGGCTTATATTCTTTTCTTCACAATCTTTTTGCAACAAGGACTGTCTTTTTAATTATGTGTGCTAACAACACTAGGCTTAATGGAGCAATAAGAAATACTGCACTACAAAATTATAATAAAATACCCTTTCCTTATGGAAGAAATTAAATACACAGTTCTATTCCTTCTGCAACTCCATTAGAGCACGAATAAACAGAGAATCCTGCACCAAGCTTTAGATATAATGTTCAATCTCTTCAACAGAAACAATAAAACCCACAGAGACCACAGGGAAGATGAATTTCAGACTCTAATAGGCACAAATGGACTTTAATATGTCTTTCCAGAGAACTTCCAACTAGCAAAAGTCACGAGGGAGAAGATTAGAGAGATAATAGCAAGTCACAGTCATGCATGTATCTGATACACTTTTAAACTTAACAACAAATCTAAAACAAACAAAAAACACGTATTCAGAATGTCAAGAACTACTCTCTTTTTTTCCTGCATTTGTTGACTACTCCTGCCTATCCTGGTTTTTTTTCCCCTTTGAGGACAGATTTTTAACATCATCCAGACAACCAGAATTTATAACTAAAACCTATGACATGCAACAGCTTCAGGCTTCGCTTGGTGCAACCAGTTGCCATGAGGAAAAATTACTCAGAGATACACAGTGGAAAAAAAACCCCATAGTATCATCTAGGTGATCAAAACATTGCACAAAATTTTGGCACTCACTATGATATTTACGAATACAAAATATACTGTTCAGAGGGAAGAAAAAAAATTATTCTAAGCCTAATATTTTTTGTGGTCAACTTGCTTAAGCAAATCTAAGCAAGCACAGTGTGACTGCCAAAGTCAGGAAGGAGAGAGTTGCAGACATTCCTGATCAGCACAAATACTTTGGGGCAAGGTAGAATTGCATCAGGCTTTTGGATGTAAAAGCAACACTCAGATGATGATTTCCATCAGTATTAGGGCATAGGTTGTCATTCTGATCCATGATTTCATTCCAGAAATTACATTCTTACAACTTTATTGCTAAAATAGCCTTAGATCATATCCATACTTTATCCTATTTTATATTCTACTTGAATCACTTTTCATCAGTTTGGATAGGAAACTTCATTCTCACTTTCTCAAAATAGTGGTGTCAGTCACTAGAATCTGAAGATATTGAGATATCAGGGGAGAATCACCTTAAATGATTCCTATCCTAAGTAATATCCTATCTGATGGACTTCTGAATATACAGAAAGAAATTTTTCAACATTTCTCTAAAAAGTGAAGGTTTTAACCTTCAGAGGCTGTTCTGTTAATTGTGAATTATTAACCTGCCAAGCCATGAAAAGTAACACCTAACGTGATCTCTAACGACTCTGTGAAACCCACTAATTGCATAACTAGCAATGCCTTTGTTAATGCCACCTACTGCAGATAATTGTTGTGGTGTCCAGTGATTTCAATTGTTTAGGAAATGGAAGGACTGTCAGACTATGAAATGTTTTCCTTTGATGGTGAATGACAAAATAATGCACAAATAGCTATATTAATTTTCCCATTTGTCCTTGTGCTCCGAGTCACCTAGAAAACTTCATGATGAAGCTGCTGTTTAATACACTTATTCTGGATGACTTGCTGTGATTTCAAAAGAGTAAAGCTGAATTAACCAATTTTTTTTATTCAGCAATCAACAACAAATGAAATAAAATAAACATTCTCTACTTCTCATATACATACTGCATAAAGTAGTGACATTAGCCTAAGCAAATCACTCCACCTTCCTTGTGAAATTATGTCAGTCTCAATAGCTGAGTTTTTTAGTCATCAATATTTTACAGAGAATGCACTTGCATCTCTGCTGCTCAGCAGTATAAGCTATATGCAAAAGGGATACAAGTTTTTTAAACCAGTACCTGTTCATTTAAGACAATTCTAATTCTAAACATTTATATTTCCTGTGTCTTTGTTTAGATTATTAATCTGAAAGAGCTCAACAAGAATTTTTTTTTAAATCCATCTTCAACTCCTGATATCCCACAGTTACTTATCTCTTTATCTTGTGGGAACAATGAAACACTATATAATAAATTGTACTGCCAACAGCAACAGGAGTGGTTTTAAGAAAAAACCCAGTTTCCACAGGGCAGAGATGCAAATGGTTACAGAAGGTGTAAGGCAATGGAAAGTCAGATTCTATCATGTTTAGGTTGTTCCCCTGGAAGTTAAGAAATGTTAACAGACAGAAGGAGGAGCCAGTCCTTTGTCTGCACAGTAGGTTCCCTATGTAGTGAATGATGTGTTTTCATTTTAGATGACTTTCAGCCCTTCAAAACTTATGGTCAGCTGTAAAGAGAAGTAAGTCAGTGGAAATTCACATCTATTTTGATAGTCTTCAAATAAAATATTTAGGTACTTATTTCCAGAGAATCACTGTCAACAAAAATAAAGGCAAAAAAAGAAAGCACAGGGTAAGAGGAGAAATATTTAGGTTTTGGTGTGAAATAAATCTGTGTCTCTCCCGTTCCTAAAGGATATAATAAAAAAAAAAAATCAGACTTTTTTTTAAACATTAAAATACTTTCTTAGTAACACTAGTAAATTCCAGAAATATTTGTGGAGTTTTTGTGACAGTCAAACTAGAAGCAAAGCCAAACCAGCTTCCTATGTGTCTTTCTCCATTTTAAAGCATGGCAAAAGCTTTTTTTCACCTCTGACACTTAAAAGGGTTGAACCTTACACTTTCCAGAAGAAGGACTTTCTGTCAGTAAAAATGTGTGTAGGACAGTACAGAGCACACTTTTGTATTTGAGTGAATAAGCACACATGTGATTGTATTTCTTTCTCCTCCCTGCTAAATACTATTAATAGAGAAAAACAGAAAAAGCTTTTATCCAATCTATCACGCTTCTCTGTATAACTGTGGTTGGCATAAATGTACATAGCAAAAATTCATGAGTGAATGTATGTATCCTGAAAGTACAGACAGAAAACAGTTGCTTGAACAAATATAATGCATTCATATACAATGTTTGTTTCCCTATCATATGCAAATGACAGCAGGGAACACAAAATGCAATGCGAGCGCAGCTCTTCAGTTGAGATACCCCATTTCTAGGCTACTAGAAGCATTGTCTCACCTAGCCCTTGTAGTGTTAACCTTAATGCATTCTGGTTCCTCTTAGCCTCCTGCAATCTACTGGGAAGAATGTTATTTCCGTTTTATACAATGATGAGACTTGCTCTTGCTAGCGTTTGTAGTGTACACTGTAAATTCAGGTCGTTGCGAATCAGTCAAGGTTTCTCTCTTTTTTCCCATTACTTTGAAAGAAATATGAGACACATCATCCAGCAAAGACCACTTATGAATGGAATTTCACAAACTTGCTAAATGTCTGCTGAACAATATCTTGCCATCACTCTGCATGTCCCGCCCTTCTTCCCTCAATTTTTGTCGCTAAGTACAGTGCCACATGGTCTGCACTATTCCTTTGGTCAGTTGGGATAAGCTGTTGCCAGTGTATTTCCTCCCAACTTCTTGTGCACCCCTTATCCGCTTGCTGTCACAGTGTTTCAAGACTTTCATGAAAGTCCTTGATGCTGCTTAAGCACTGCTCAGCAATAGTCAAAACATCCCTGAGTTTTTCAACACTGTTTTCAGCATAAATTGAAAACACAGCCCAATACTATGAAGAAAAATCAATTATCTCTCCTAGTCAAAACTAGTACCTACTAAGAATTTCAGGAAATTGTAGCCATTTATATTAATTTATACAATAGTCAGAAATGGAAAATCCAATGATTTGGTATTGGTACACAAATCAACCTTCAAGTTTACATTGACAAAAGTCATCTCTAAAGGGACATCTACCATTGCTCCATATCGAGGATTTAACACAAGGAAGGATATTATTAAGGGAAAAGGAAAGGGTGCTCTTTTGTATGACTATACAACATGTTAATACTGCACTTAGGTTCATAAATTGTGGTGAAAGTGGATATCAGGTGTGTCTGTTGCACTGATATAACCAGTTAATGCAACATCAAGGTTTTTTGGACAAAATAAAATGAAAAAGAATAAAAAATGGTAATGAGATTAAATGCAATGCTAAACAATACATCCTCATATGGTCAAAAGTAAATTATTTTAAAATTACCCAATATTTTGATTTGAAGAATTATTTGATTATTTGATTAGAAAGAGTTGACTAGAGGAGTCACTTGCTCTGGGACCAAAATTAGCTTAAATAATGATGTCAATACGAGAGAAAACTTCTAACTGTTCTCGCTAATGATATCATACAGGAAGATTTCATCAGTGTGGGAGATGACTGGGTGTTTGCTTGTTCAATACACTCACTTTCAGGTAACCCTGTATAGAGGAGTAGTAGCAGAAAACGTACTTTGTAGTATGCTCATATGAAATTATATGCACTGAAATGATTTAGAAAAGTTTCTGTTTGCTGGATCAACCTACAGAATGCAGATTTGACAAAAGCCAATGAAAATATTGTTCATATCAAATGAAATGTCAGGATAATGCTAGAAAGTGTTTGCTAGAAAGGATTGATAAGATATACCTTAAAGTTAAAATACGAGCTATCAGGGAATGCTATTTCACTCTAAATCTGGAGGTGATGAGAAGACCTTGCTCAGCAAAGCAGAAAACTCTCAAACAGGTAAAAACTAGATGACTAAGACACCTTCTGCTGGAATTATCCCTTATGAGTCACCTAGCCAAGACTACAAATACCAGATTATCTGCTGGAAATAATATGACAAGGCATCAGTCATGCTCTCCACAAATGCTTCATTCATTCACCCCATCCTGTGGGCTGTAACCTCTGACTGGACCAAATCTTGCAGGATTGACAACCAGTCCATTTAGCCACAGACATGCAGAAGCTACGAGCAAAACATGTAAGAGTGAGCAAGAGTCACTCAAAATAACGTTTCTGTTGCATTATAACAGCACATAAAATTGAGTTTTCTTGTTTTCAGTTTCTAGACAGAGACAACAAAAGTGAAGAATAAGGATCCTGTTGAGGTTTATACAGTTGTGTTCCTTCTGTCTGCCAGTCCTTTCAAAAGAACATCTTTCTTATCAGTTCCCATAGTTATATCTGACACTCTCTGAAGACTCTACCATCTTCCTTACGATACACCAGATACTTTTTAAACTGAGTAACAGGGTCTTCTTTGATTCCTCACAAGTTCTGACACACATGTAGGAGGGTGGATTTCACAAGAAAACCAAAGAAGGCTGACATAGGAATTGTTAAAGGAAAAGTCTTACATCTCATATATAATTGAAAATCACAATGGAAGCCTTCCTAATATGTTTTATATTTCACAGATTACATGGATTGCTCCCCTTTTTCCTCTTTTTTCAAGTCTGACGGAATAGCAAATACTCAGATATTTTTCTACTCTGAAAAATACATCTTCCCAGCTCCATCTGACCTTCATAAATGCCTGCATTTCAATTAATAAAATAGTATTAAAATTGGTTTCTTTAATTTCTGCTCTGAATAAGTTTTTACTTCTGTTTGTAGGACAGAGTCTCTGAGAGAGAGCACAAATGTATTGGGTCTGTCCTGTTATTAACAGAACTGTTCACAGGGATTCCAGGGTGGAGGCAATTCTGTCTCCTGTTACCTCTGTGCATCCTATTGAATGAAGAAAGCGTAAAGACAATGGAGTCACTTATGCATCTTCAAACAAATTCAAATTGGAGCTGTTTACCAAAAAAAGATACTGGGATTATTACATTTAAGATTCATTAAAGGAGGTTTATATTTGATCATGGATGGAAAGGACAGCTTTCAAAAGAACAAGGCAATATATTTTTACTTACAGCAACATTCTAAACATTAACAGATAATGCACTCAGCTATCTAAATCATTACAAGATGAACACTAAATGTTGTATGCATCATCTTCAATGTGCTTTTTGAAGGGGATTGTCACATATTTTTCAGTACCTACTGTTTTCACTTCAGGGTGCTTTTTCTTTCATTCTTTAATTTGCACAAGCTACATTTTTTCCTATTAGAGGAAATCCAACACATGTTCTCCATACAGCAATGGGGGGTGTGGGCAGTGGAGCAGAAAGCTAAGCAAGCCAGCTACTCAAATACTCAAAGTCTCAAAACAAGGTCTCAAGCAGACACTATTCTCAAAGGATTGGCTCTGACATCTTCACTAGCTTCAGTTCAAGATTATTCAGAAATGTTCAGAAAGATGTTCAGAAAACTCACAAGCTGTACCAGTCTGCTAGAATGCATACTGGAATGAACACTGCTGCAGCTGAAGTCTGAGATACCTCAATCAGCTAGTAGACTTTTATTTAGACTGCACAACCTTCTTAATAAGCAAGTATCCTTTTGTCAAATGTGTGCTTTACATCCCCTGACAGTAAGATTCTTTCTGAAATCTCACACCTGCTGTACACATCACATTCAATACAAATAATTATATCTTGAGGCTCTCTTTCTGTGGTGTCAAAGGTGCTTAAAGGTTTTACTGCGGAAAGGATTCTATGGCCATTAGGGTTAGTGATCACATCTTTTCTGTGAAAGCTCCACAGGAGTTTCAATCCCATTGTGTCAACATGAAGTTCCAGTCGCTCATGAGAGGTGGGGCTCAGTGCAGTGCAGGTGTTGCCTGACGTGTGGGGGTTATGAACTCTCCTCTCTGAGGAGCAGATGGTCTGAGAAGACATGAAAGCAAAAATGAAAGCATCCTTGCAATCCATCCCCATTAAAATCAAGCACACATTTCTACGTAATGCAATCTTGTCTCTCAAAGCCCTCTTTCTAGACCCATCTAATGATGGTTGTGACCCACTTTATTGATCCACCTGGGTTTGCTACAGCTACATACAGATAGCGTATCTTTTGTTTTCTTCCCTTCAGCTCTTCTCCCATGCACTTAGGATTTCTCAGGCAGAACTAATATGTGCAAGGTCACTTCTTTCCTTCATGTTTCCCCTTCATGACTGGAAATAGCACGGTGTATGTGCTACTTTAACTATCCAATATTTTCAACAAGCTGAGACTTACACCTTATAATGGTGCTCTTTCTCAGTTCTTTCACCATTGTCACTGTGTTTGCAGTTGTCTCATTTATGATTTACATGCCCTCAAGTGTGGTGCTATTTAAATATAGTTTGAGGTTGTGCATGTGTATAGAACGTGTATATGAACATATACAGAAGGTGTATATAAATGTAGAGTTATCAACATGTAGGGGGATGCATGTATAATATAAAAAGTCTCAGACCCAAACCCAAGGTAGCATTTTTTCAATAAATCATTGTGGCTGAATGAGGTTAGGAAAGCAGCCTTTCTTCTCACTACAGCAACAGGACAGCCGTAACTGTGGCTGACTGCAACACCCGACACAAATAGTTTTTCTTTTTTCTCCTCCAACTTTCTATGAAGGCCAAGCACTGGAAGAGTCATTCTAACTTGTTGCAGGACACAGTATTTATGAGATATCCAGTTTTTTCATTGAACCAGTCAGCACCAATTTGGTCAGTGGCATCCAATGGTGGTATTACATGAGCCAATATCATTCTTATTTATTTGTCAAATGCAAATCTACTTGAGTGTTTTTCTTTTTATTTCCCAGCTGTGGTGCTGCCTTGCAATGCATAGTGTAAACAAGCACGGCCAAGCATGGCACATCCTCAGTGTCACCACACAAGGGACTCAAGAAAGAAATGTGTTGTTTGAATTGTCCAGCTGTGTCATAGCTTTCTATTTAGGGATATCGTAATCTTCTGAGGAATTTCAGTGCTTGCTGATGTGAAAAATTACCCAGAGAATTTATGGAGGCTCCTCCCTTGGCAGTATGCAAAAGTCATCTGAACCCAACTCCAGTGTGCTGTAGGGAACCTTTTGTGTGCAGAGAGGTTGAACCCTTACATCCTCACCCACTCTGTGATTCCAGGAAATTATTTTACATTTCAAAGTCCCAAAAAGTAGTTTCGATCAGACACCTTGTTTTCAATTCAGGTATATAGGTAAGTTATTACTTTGGACTCAAGTTTCAAGAAGTGGTGGGGTTTTTTGTTTTGGTTTTTTGTTTGTTGGGGTTTTGTCTGCTTTCTGTAAGACAGTGTATAAGTCAAATTCAGAACCAACCACTTCTGTGTACTGATGAAGAAGGCTAAATTTCCAGTACCTTGAACTTTCTCAAGAGTAGGTAGTGCTCTATAAAGATTTTTCATTGGGAATTGAGGAAAAGATAGATGGTATTGGACTAACAAATTGGTAATCTTGATTCAGAATTTTGTTTAAACGTTATCAAACTAAAAGCTGTATTAGGAAGCAAGTTGGAAAAGTATTATCCATAAACTTTGTCATTCTCAAGTAATGTATCTAAATACCATGTTTTTTACATTATGTAAGTGATGTAACTTGATACTTTTATTGACTAAAAAGGTGGGAAAACGTACTGTTTTACTGATTTCCAACAGCTTTTCTCAATTACTAAAATCACAGCATGGCTGTGCTTAATTCAGGTCAATTTGATTTAAAAATTCCTACTTGGCAGAATTGAATTTTAAACTATTTGGCTAATTTTTCTTATTGCATTATCTGAGGTTAGCTCTATGTGTTGGACAGGTTTCATCTTCATATGAAAATAATGTTTAAAAAAAATGCAAATAAAATTCAAAATTGTGTCTACTACTACTAAAATTAACTGCAAACAAAATTCAAACATGTGTCTACTCATCTACCTGTGTCTCAATCTCCATCACAGAAATCCCATCATAACTTCAAAAATTCACAGTGTAGTGTCTGAGTAGTTCAGGTTCTTTATTCTCTATAAGAAATTAAATATCCCTCCCACTTACAGATGCCAGGCAATACTCAAGTTACTCATTAATCACGGTCAAGGTACGTGCTTTAGAAATGAAACACCCAAATGACATGTAGCAGCTTTTGATGCGGTGGGAAACAAATTATATTTGATGTGGCCTTGTATTTTTGAACCTATTCATTTGTAAGCATGATTTGCTGCACATCGCTTATGAAGACCTATTTCAATATTTAGTGGTTTTCTTGCACAAACTCTATTAAAAAGAATTTTTCTAAGTCAATAATACTTTAAAATATTTTTTTTTACGCAGTCACATAATTTTTTAATCTAAGTTGCCCTCTAATCTAATATGAAACAGCAGACAATACCTTGTGTTAGTATCATACACTCATGGAATGGAGGATAAATGTATAGCTTACATTCTCCTTTAATGGTGTGTTTCTATACCTTCAGTTTTCTATACCTTCAGTTTCTGTGAAAACTCCTGTCATTTTCCTCAGAAGACATTATCATCAAAATTTGCTGTTAAATTAGTAATGTTACTTTAAAGCAAAGGTACATACATTAAAAAGAGGCAGTGTGGAAAGGAATGGAGACCACAAAATGCCAAGTGTGATGGGGTTCAGTGCAATAAAAAATATTTTATATCATTTATAAAACAGAAGTAAACTATAAGAAGAGAAAAAAAAATCTACTTTAAATGGTCGCTTATTTATCCTGGAAATGGCAGATAAGACATTTCAAATTTGATAAAACTGGTCCCTAAAATTCCCTGTTGTTTTTTTCCAGAAGGTAAAAAAATTTATAGGGTTCAAGTGTACATTATATTTCAATTTTAAAATGGAGTCTTTTGTATGTGACTGATGTTTAGTGATATGAGCAAAAATTATGTTCTGTAGTCCAGTGCTGACTAGACGACAACGAGAACACTGAAAGTCGCAAGTGCTATGAAATATTCATCAGATACTCCAAGACTTGTTTTATTTTTTTCCACATGAAAGTGCTTTCCTTGTTCTGCCTGATCTCCAGAGCTAGCAAAAAGGTATTCGCTAAGTCTAACTTTTCCTTCTCTAATATTATTCATTGAAATGAACAAAATAATTCGCAGTGTGTTAATTGTTGACTCATATTTATTAACATCAAAATTTTTGCAGACAAATACATTCTTGCATGTTTATGACATAGTAGATTAGGCAGCAGATGTCTGATAGAATCATGTTGTATTATTAATTAATATTAGACAGGAATAGAGTCATTAAATAGACCCAATACCCCATCTTCTTTTAAGTATACCCAACTCTATAATGTGCATGTCAAATCTCTGTAAACCAGCAGCTAAGCTGGCAGATAAAACTGGTAACACTTAGCTTTTCAAGGCTGAAAGACAGACAACAGGTTTGTTTGTTCGTTATCTCTTTCTCCAGAACATCAGCTTTTACAATATAGATGTTGGCTTTATTTGGCAATAGACATGCATAAAAATTTTGACCATCTGAACTAAATGTCTAATGAAAAAGTCTTGCAAAATGAAACATTAAAAAGCAAAAGCTAATTTCACCATCAATACTGAAGAAAAATTCATTCAAAAGGCTAAATGCAGACAAAAAATTATTCAGAATTACATACAAATTTGAGCGTCTCTATTTTATATAACAGATTGTATTTTGTTTCAGGATTTATCAAATTATTATTCTTCACAAAATTAGTAATCTGCATATCCTAAAGCTATAGAATATCCAGAGTAGGAAGGGACCCACAAGGATCAATGATGTTCAACCCCTGGCCCTGCACAAGAGAGCCCAAAAATCTCAATATATGCCTGTGAACATTGTCTGAAAACTTCTTGAAGTCAGACAGACTTGATGTCAATGATGTTTGTTATGAATTCAGATGTTATTATTTCAAATAAAGTACTCCACTTTTCCTAATGTTATTTCAAATACAATCACTTTCAAATACAAAAAAAATATTAATATCATGAGTAAAAACATTTCTCTCTATTTCAGAATTGCTTGAGATTTTCTTTTTAGGGTAGTCAGGACACATAGTGAGAATATGATGGTGTGAACACCTGTAATGTGCTGAGAACCTAATAAAAGAAAGTGATATGCAAGAAATTACACAATGAAAATATTTAGGGCTTTGTGTGTTTTTAAAGACTTCATGTCTTGCCTGTGCAGAATCTAGTTCTAAGAAGCAAACAAAGGGCAATTTCAAAGAGATTTAGTTGCATGTAAACAAATACTTAATTCTTCCTCCAAAGCCTGCATGAAAAGGACAGGTGTTTGTGTTGAAAGTATTGACAGGAAAATACTTCTTCATGTCATTTTGTGAGAATTGTATATACCTGTAGTTTCCCTCCATGTTTCTCATACTTTATTATTTAGGTCTGGGTATTGCATGGGGCAAGTCTTCCTGTTTATTTACACTGCATTTGTTGATAGTTTGAATTATGACTGCATGCCTTTTGGAGTTCTCTTCTTCCCTGTGTTCACGCAGTTGGGTTTTTAACATCAATAAGAGTCAAGTGAGTAGAAATAACAATGTCTACCAAGTTTATTTCATTCTGAAACATAGGTACTTGTGAACTGAGAAGCATTTTCTTATTAACTTTATGTAAACAACAGAAAATTAAGACAACAGCTTTTTTCAGATTCTGACTGAGTACGTATTATTGATGTCTCACCAAAAGGATATCACAAGTAATTATTATTTTAAATCATATTCAGACAACATTTTATATACTCAGTGTTATTTTTCTGAGTTGTAGTTTCATAACCCATTGCCCCTTCCAATATCTGGAGTATATGGTACAGATGTCCTGTGCCTATTTCCCACTTTTCCTACACAGCTTAAATTCAGTTACACATGACACATGAAGTTCCTCTTTTGTAGTTCAGCTTTCCTAAATAGTTACATGACTGACATAAGTAAACTGCCTTTGCAAAATATTTCTAAGTATAATAATACTTGACAAATAATGCAAAAACTCAGCACTACTAAATGTAATGTCCATTACTTTAAATTAACTTTTCTTTAGAATTCCGTAGAAATTCCACCCATGATCAAGGCATATGTATTCTGTATGATTCTGCATGTAGACAGCTCTCTTTCATTTTAAGCTATTACACTTCAGTCCTTTTTTTTTTTTTACAACTTTCCCTTTTTCTATCAATCTTAGCAAATTGCTGCCAGACTACAACACTAAGGCAGTATCCTTGCTGCTATCCAATTCTTCCTAAGAATCAGTTTGTGAGACTCAAATTCTCACAAGTAGTTTGGTCAACAAATATCTCATATGTAAAATTTTCCCCAATATCTATTATAAACACAGTCTTTTAAGAATGCTTTCTTTAGCTGTTCATTTCCTTTCATCTTTATTTTTCTGCATCCTTTACTACACTGTTCACAAATTTTGCCCAGTCAGATCTATTCAAAGTCTTTTTGTGAAGACCATCCTCTGAAACCATGTCTTTGATCATAATTACCTTAATTAATACCCCTCTATTGCCCTTAAAGTCAGCTATAAGGAGTTTAATTTTAAGACATTTCCACTACTCCCAACCCCTTCCTCTCCTATCATCTCACTATGGACAGGTCCAGTCCAATCTATACAAACTCACTTGCTTGTAATGAACAACAGTCACTAGAACCAGATGGTGTTTACCCGAGAGCTTTAAAGGAATTCAAGGATGAAATAGACAACGTACTAACTGCAACATGCCATCTCTCATTTAAAGCTCTGCCAGTGTCATAGATGTGGTGAGCAGCATGATAAAAATTTTTTAGAGAAGTCATAAGCAAGAACTTGGGAATTACACACCAGAAAGTCTGATATGCATACCAGATAGATCGACAGCAATTAGCCCAAAGAATAAACATAAGCTGCTTGGCAAAGTATGATGTATAGAAGAAGAATCAAGATGGCTTCTGTACGGAGAAATAATATCTCATTAATCTATTACAATTTCTTAAAAGAGGCACTGAACACAAGGAAAAGATAGATCAATCACTGTTCAAAAGACATTTTAAAAAATCCCTCAGAGATACCCAATAAAGAAACTAGGAGACTCTTGAGTTACCAAAAAAAAAAAAAAATGCTCTCCCATATATACATCAAAATAAGAGATACAAATGAAAAAGTAGAAAGTAGATTACTAATGGAATCCCACAGAAGCCTGTATTGCTCAGCATATATGCAAGGGATCTGGAAAAAACAGAATTGTACTATTATTTCCAGGCTGGAAAGATAAGGACTACTTGTTAAATGTAATTAATGAAAACCTGAGTAATGGGGTAAAATGGCAAATGAAATTCAATGCACAGAAATGTCAAGTAATGGTTAGAGCAGAAAAAGTCCAAATTTTGTGAAATAGAATGGGAATTAGAGTATTGTATTGAAGACAACAGAAGTCTTGAATTTGCAAAATCTGCTTTCTGTAAATGTTGATGCAATATTTAGCAGCACTGAAAGGACATCTTGAATGCTGAGTCAGTCATTAACAAAACGCATGGAGAACAAAAGGAAAACATCATTATGCCTCTCCATAAATCTTTGTTGTACTAGTAATCGAGGGCTGTCCTTAGTTTTCTTTTCCCCACGTTGAGGTAGAACTGTAAAGTGGTACAGAACAGCAACTTAAGTTCACATAAAGTGTTTTTTGTACAAAAACAATTCAGCTGTGGAAGACAACTGCAAAATCTGGAAGGGCCTGATAGGGAATGCCTCCTCCAGTATCAGAATGAGGCACAATGATAACCAGTATGTTCAAATATAAATCAAGGAGGTAATAATCCAGTAGCTAAGCTGCGAAAGCAGTGCAGGTGTTCAAATGCTGAACATGTTCAGACAGTAACTAAGGAAGTTCAAGGGGAAAAAAAATCTTTAAAGGCATGCTCAAATAGGATCTCTCTTGGAAAATTCTTTCCCAGAATCTGTGAGAGTATTTGTAGGAACATGATACTGCACATATGCTTTGTTCTTATAGTCATCTTTATTAACAGCAAAGACAGGATAGTGGACTCAGTATGGTCATTCCTGTATTACTGTGTTCAGAAAAGTCCTTTTCCCATAATTGTATTCTTTGCCCTAGGGATGACATACCCATGAACATTGATAATATCATCTCAGGATCTTTCTGTGAATCCATGGTGTTCTGCAAATACTACAAAAGCATTTTACAGACAAGTAGACAGTTTATATGTTTACCTTTTCCAATTAAGATGACCTGCTTCTTCTACTAACTTGTCTCTAATCTTATGCTTAGTTTGTGAGCCCTTTTAAGTACCAGCATTTTTTGATGTATGCTTGGGAAGCATCAAGCAACAAGGGACCCTGGTTTCTGACTAGGCATTCTATTAAGGTATAAAAATTTTGGCAATTAATGTGAAGAGAAATATCAGAAATTTATATGTGTAAAACAGTTTGGATTAGGCTGTTTCAGATTAGCAGTTTCAAAACACATAAGATTCACTGAAATAAGAAAGAGAAGAATCTGACCAGCTTTCTTCATGATAAACATACATCAGCAAAATACAAGTTCCTTAAAAAAAATCTATTACAGAGAAGGCACAGAATTTTTCTTCAGTTAGAGAGTACTGTGTATCTTAACTCTTTGACAGCTTTGGATGCACCAAGTATTACCAGGAATGGACTTGAATACAAAGAATTAAAAATCAAATTTTCATTGTATGTTGTTCTGAACCAAAGCTGCCACGGTTGTTTTTATATTCCTTGCTCCATTAAGTCCAAAATCATCTAAATAAAAGTCCAAAATCATCTAAATAAAAGTTGAGAATGTAGCTTCAAGAAAACTCCAAGCCATCCACACTGACTTTTACTAATACAGAGAGGCTGCTGTTATGTTTCACAACAAAGCTGTAATTGCATACAATTCTGAGCTATCATGATTTGGATTCTGTTCATACCCATGTTTTGTTGTGTTTATGTGGCACTCTGAAGGGTACCTAATGGAATAAAATATGCCAAAAAGCCTGGGTCACTTTCAATAAAAATTAGGTTATTAGGGTGAAAGATTGCTTTAACAATGACCAAACATTTATTCAGCTTCCAATTACTCATTTCAGAACTTGCTGTATGCAGAAGAATAGCAGATAAAAATGCTTCTCTAGATGTTACTTCTATCAGATTCTATTAAAACTGTAATAGCCTGTTTCTATTATACATTTTCCTGTATATTTCAATCAACATGTCACTTTAGCTGTTGCTCCTGAAGTGCACTTAATATTTTCATTAAAATCAATAAAGCCGGGAAATGACAAGGGTGCAGGTGGATGCAAGCAATTAAACTTCTTCTATATGTATTGTTAACTAGCAGTCAGAGAAAGAAGCTTCATTCAACACCTGTCCCTTTCCTTTTAAATGACAGCTAACAGAAATCCACTTAGCCAGCTTTTGTCTGCTTATTTTGCTGACAGATGATGTGAAGAAGTAGGCAGTTATAGGGCCAGTAATTCAGAATTAATTTTCCCTTCAAAAGATGATGTGGACAACTGAGTGCAGTAATGGTACCTGCTCAGAGCTCAGGGGGTAAACAAGATAATTCGAGATGATGGGACAGAAATAAAAGCTCTTTAAAGGTTTGCTCCTCACATGGCTCTCAAAAGCACACTCACCAGCATTTTTTATTTGCCTCAAATCAAAGTCAGAAGAGTTAATCATTGAAGCATTAGCCTGATGTACTTTTGTGTGTGGTAGGATTGTAAAGGAAGCAAATAAAAAGAGAGGTGGAGGGTTGCAACCCACCCTAATATTAAAAATGTGTGATGGTGAAAGATAGAGCCTAAGTCACACGCAATTTTTTTTATCAATTATGTTTTCAGAACATGCTGCAAATTAAAGGAATCTGCTGGCTGGATACAGGCTTCATATTTGTGGTAAGGGGAAGTAATCATATCTTTAATCATCCATCAACAATTTTTTAGCCTGTCACCTCTGAGGCACTAACCAGAGTGGTCCTTATTACCGGGACAAAGAGGCAATGTGGAGATCACTGCCTATGGAGGAACAACAGGCCCAGATTCATTCTCAAAGTGTGCACAGGTTTATGTAGAAACAGGAAGCTGCAGTTCTACATCCACTATGCCAGATGTGCTGTTAAGGTTACACTCGTGTATGCACAAAGAACAGCAGCAGGATCTAAAAGCTTTCCAGCAAACTGAATATAAGGAAAGATTTGCCTGGATATTTCCTCTCTTTGTTCTATAAGTACATATGAAGCATGAACTTTTCAAGACATCTGAAAAAAAAAAAAAAAAAAAAAAAAAAGAACCTTCTCAGCAATTTTAGTTACCACAGAGGAAGCTAAATTTGAAGTAATTTGAAGTCTTTCTTTTTAAAGACCTTCAAAGGAGAAAAAGGAGAATAGACACCTCTGTATTCCTACAGCCATACAAAAGTGGAACTGGATATTGACATCTGGCTCTAGCTTTCTAATACCTGGATGAAGTTCTAGAGAAGGAGAGGTGTCAGATCTGGCTGTATTTGGAGTCTGGTGTCTTATAAGCTTTCTTTCATTTCTATTGTGTAACCTAATCTCATTATTACTTGGTGACTGTTTCTGTCCTCTCACATTTTACTCTGCACTCTAAAAGCTGCAGCCTACAAATATGTGGAGATATTTCAGACCTACATTGTATTTGCTCTAACTGCCCTCTGTAAGAGCCTGAGAGGGAATGGACTATCTTAAATGTACTCCAGATTCAGACATGTTCATCTTGTATATGAGGGCTTTCTGGAACTCACACTCTTGTACCAAATATTAAAGAGCAGCCCAGGCTCAGGCTCCTCGCAAAGCACTGCTGCTTTTTCAGGAAAAATTACCTGTTCCTCAGGTTTTCAACAAAATGTGGTGTTGGTGAATCGCCAGAGCTGGAAATTTTGCAGACGTGGGGGTTGGGTAAAGCTCACGCCCATGTTTCTCTCTCTCATGCCTCTCTTTCTGTGCAGTCTGAAGCCTGAGTGTGCCTATATGGGCAGTCAATGGGCATCAACCATGGATCCCTGGAATTGTAGAAGGGCTGAACATCATAAGACAAGCCGAGCAGTGGCTTTTCGCAGTTGAAATGGTAAGTCCACCCACACATTCCTCTTGCATGTTGGACACCATCTCATGGGCTGTGATTTGTGACAACTTAGCACTCAGGAAGGCGTCATTGACCCAACACCACCACCACCACAATTTACCACAGAGGCTGTACACGCCACTGCCTCTCATCCTCTGAATCAGATCACATCAGACATGAAATATGTGCTGAAGTGTTTCTCTTTTCTTTTTTTCCTTCAATGTACTCCATTTGGTTATGTCAGATACTGAATTAGGACTCAGTCCTTCAAAGACTGGCAGACTGCTTGCTGTAAGATTTTGAAGAGGCTGTCCAGAGAGCTGTACAAGCACACAATTTTCAAATGTGTACATATATTTGTGCAGGATCAACACCTTAATTTGCAAGTTCTTTTTTGTACAACTGATGTTTTATTTGAGGAAATCTTCAGTACATTCTGAGATCCAGTAAAATAATAATGTTCTTATAACCAAATTTAGCAGAAAACCTATTACTCCTTTATGTTTTCTAAAAGAAACATAGCCATTGCATGTTGGTTACTTGAAATATATCATGAGAATTAGTTCCAGAGGGCAGCATACTCACTGTATGTGATGGTTTATGTGGTCTCCAGTTACAGGGTCTGTATAATACATAATCATTCATCATTCAGGTTTATTTCAGATTTACATTGACAAGACTGAGATCTGAATCTGGCCCAGGTGTGTGTATGAGGGTCAGGTGATATGGCGTTGCCATAGTAATGACCTATTCTTTTCAAATAGCAGGGTAACTACTTCAGAAAAAATCTGTACCTTCTCACAACAAATTAAATCTGTTCCTTTTATGTTCATCCCTGAGATGCTGATCTTAAAAACAGTCATGCTTATTCTGCAAAATCAACATATTTTATTAAATTTGATCTTCACAGTGTCATAGAATGGTCTGGGTTGGAAAGGGCCTTAAACATCATAGAGTTCCAAATTCCCCTGCCATAGATGGTGACACCTGTCACAGGATCAGGTTTCGTAGAGCCCCATCAAACCTGGCCTCCTCACAGGGACAGGGTATCCACAGCTTCTCTGGGAAATGTGTCTGTGCCTCACAGCAAACCCTCATAGCAAAGAATTTCTTCCTAATATCTAATCTAAACCTACTCTTTTTCAGTATTAAGTCATTGAACCTTGTCCTGTCACTACATGATCTTGTAAGAAGTCTCCATTTTTCCTGTAGGCTTTCCTGCAGAGACTGGAAGGCCACAATAAAGTCACCCCAAAGCCTTCTCTTGTCCAGACTGAACAATTCAAATTCCAATTTTTGGGCTGTGAGTGCCCATGGCTGGGTCATGTCCAGCCTCTCATCCCCCAGCACCCCCAAGTCCTTCTCCCCAGGGCTGCTCTCCATCTGATCATCCCCCCAGCCTGTGTTTGCCCTGATCCATGTGCAGCACCTTGCATTTGGCCTTGTTAAATCTCAAGAGATTCCCATAGATCCACTTCTTGAGCTTGTTCAGGTCCCTCTGGATGGCATCTTGTCTTTCAGATGTAGCAACAGCACCACTGAGCTTGGCGTCACCAGCAAACTTGCTGACGGTGCACTTGATTTCCTATGTCATTAATTAAGATATTAAGTAACAATGTTCCCAATAGGAATCCCTAAGGCACACTACTTGTCACTGGTATCCATCAGGACTCCGTTGACTACTACCCTCTAGATGCAGCCATCCAGCCATTTTCTTATTCCCCTAACAGTTCATCCATTAAATCCATCTCTTTCCAATTTAGAGAGAAGGAGGTTTTGGGGGACTGTGTCAGAAGCTTTACAGAAGTCCGCATAAATTACATATGCAGCCCTTTCTTTGTCCAGTGAGGTAGTCAACCCATCACATAAAGCCAAGAGGTTGGTCAGCCAGAGCTTAACAAGCTTGGTGAAGCTGTGAGAGCTGTTTCAATCAACTCTCCTCCCTGTGCATTGGCACAGCTTCTATGAGGATCTGTTCCAGGATCTTCTCAGGCACAGAGGGGAGGCTGGCAGCTCAGTACCCAGGATAGTCATTTCTACCTCATTTCATGTATAAAGATGTGTACAAATTTTCCTTTTTCCAGTCACCCACAACCTCACATGACCGCCATAACTTTTCAAATATCATAGAGGTTGGCTTGGCAGCTACATCAGCGAAATTGCTCAGGACTCTAGGATGTATCTCATCAGGTTCCATAGGCTTATGTATGTTCAGGTTCCTCAGATGGTCACAAACCTGATATTTACTTATAGTGTGAAGCACTTTTCCCCCACCCATTTCTATCCTCCTGTTCATCCATTCAAGAGCTGCAGGAAGAGAACTTGCCATTGAGGACTGAGGCAAAAAAGGTGGCATTTTTTTACTACAAAGAAGTACCTCAGCCTTTTCCTTATCCACAGCTACTTGTTCTTCAGCAGTGTATACTGTGGTGGGGGGTAGGTGGGGATGGAACAGTGCAACTTCTTTCACATTTTTTTCTGGTAAACATATCTGGAGAAACCCTTTTTTGTGAATGTTTTGCATTTCTTGCTCAGCTCCAGCTTTGCTTTGGCCTCCCTACAAAACTGAACTTCATCTGCATACCCTTCCAAAGTCACATGTCATTTCCATGGTCTGAGCATGTTTCTTTGCGCTTAGTTTTACCAACAGTTTTCTACTCAGCCATGCCAATCTCCTGCCTTCCTTTTATCTTCCTACTGATTGTTAGCTCACGTGCTCTGTGGAAGACTTCATTAAAGATTTTCCAGTTCTAAGGGCAGTGACCCAGGGAGTCCTATTGATTATGTCCCTGAAGAGCTGGAATTTTGCTTTTGTAAAGCAAAACTTCATACTTCTCTTAACCCAGTTCCCTCAGGGCTGTGAACTCCCCCAAAGCAGGATCAGGGCTCCCTCCAAACATTATTCCTCATTATGTGTGTTTATGTTGGCAAGCATCAGGTCAGTATTGCATCCCCTCTGGTAGGGCAGTCTATTAACTGGGTCGGGAAGTTATCCTCCAGCAGTGTCCTGGATCTCCTACAACTGTCTGTGCTATTTTTCCAGCAGTGGTCAGGGACCACAGGGACAGCAGGACAAGACCCAGTGAGAGCAATGCCTCCTGCAGCTGGAGCCAGCAGGCTTCACCCAGGGGTTGTTTGATCAGGGGGCTGTAGTAAACACCACCCACAAGGCTCCCTTTGTTGCCTCAGTCTCTGATTCTTGCCCACAGGGCTCTGACCTGCCCGTGGCTCTTCTTCAGAGGCAACTCTTCACACTTGATCCACCTCCTGATGTAGGGAATAAACCCTCCACGCCTCCTTCTGCCCTGTAACTATCAATAGTCACACTCTAGTCATGGGATTCATCCACCAAGTTTCAGCCATGGCTACAAGGTTTTAGCTTTCTAACAGTGCAGTGGCTTCCAGCTATCACTTACTACCCATGCTGTGTGCATTGGTGTAAGGGCACGCCAGCCAGTCTGTTGGCTGTGTTGTTTTCCTAGAGGCACGCCCCTTAACTCCTTCAAGATATTTCCCTGGTGTTTTCCTGTTGGCTTCTGATACCTCATGAGTAATAATCATTATTCTCATAATTCATCTCTTATGACTTCTAGACAAATCTGCTGGTTTAAAGCGCTTTCCAGTTCAAGTTTAGGGCTGGCTTCTCCACAAAACTGTCCTTGCAACAAAATCTAGTTCACTGCTTAAAACAAAACAACAGCATACTGCCTCTATTTTCATGTTTTGAGTGGTACATCAGTTGTTAGTGACCAGTTTATCCAGCAAATCTTTTCACTTCATATACATCCCCTGCAGCACTGAGCATTTTCAATAAAATGAAATTTTATTGCCCCACTCCATATTTACCCTAATTCTGTAGCATTGAGTTCCCAACACAGAAGAATCCATCTGCTCTGAATGTACTCTGTGAACAGGCAGAGAATGGTACTTTCAGTTGCAGATAAAAAAATCTGCATGACATATAACATAGCCATGACCTATAACAGACATTTAATTCTTGTTCTTCTGAAGGTTGTTATGGAAACAATTTTTTTAATATATTTTTCCGTCCTATGTCATTTTTAATTGTGGCTGTAGGTTAAGTCACAAAATTTATTCAATTTTAATTTTAATTTGAGATCTAACTATTCTCTTTTCAGTATTCAGCAGACTATTATTTGTCTTCATAAACATTTCTGCTAATGAAAGGTAGTCAGAAAGTGAGGGGCTTTTTGTACTGAAATGTCCGTTCTATATTTTAGTTCTTTAAATTTGAGGGTAAAAAATAATCTTTCTTCTAGTCTGAATGATGAAATGTTCTATTCTGAATAAGACACTATCTAATGTGGTTAATGAATATGATTAGAGCTAATTCTCAGGAGTCTGACAAATCATATTAACCAAAATTAACTTTATGGCTTTCTACTGGCTCTGGTTGCTAACTGTGGAAATGAAATAGCTATTTTATTTCAAAGTGATATTATAAACATAAATAAATAAATAAATAAATATATCTATATGGATGTTTTTGCTAGTTGCTCTTCTTCACAGGTTCTGGCTTACTCATTCTAGATTTACTTTTTTTAGCAGAAAATAGTACCTTACATAGGGAAATGACCATGGACAGTGACTTGGGAGGTTCATCCTGAGAATCAGGAAAAAAGCGTTGCTCTTACAGGGTAGCAGAGCAGCAGGAAGAGGCTAGGGAATCTCAGAGGCTCTTCACATTCAGCTAGACAACACACTGACTGTCCAGGTTTAGTTTTGGTAAGAATTTGAGAGGATATTTGGGGCTGAAGACCCTGTAGATGCTTTACAGCCATAATTTCTGTGATTCTGGAGGAAAAAATGTTATAATAAGGAAAAGCAAGCAATTATTTTGTCATTAAATTTTACTGATATTTTTCATCTTTAAAATACTAATTGGAATGAACTACAATTGGAATTGAAAATAAATATTAAAAAATAGATAAGAGGAATTGTTATGATTACCTATAATCCTCATTAATATGTAAGGGATTAAAAACACTTGCCAGCCTGTAGGACTGAGGGCTGTAAGCAAGATAAAAAATAAGAGTTGGTAGAAAGTAGCTGGAGCTACAAGAAAACACATTTTTAAAAGGTATAATAAAACATATACAGACTAGAGTTTCTGGCTTACAGGTAAAGCCATTGCTGTTTTTGGTTAAAATAGTGATCTCCAGTGAGCAATAATACTACTTAATGGTCCTTTTCTCAACCCAGAAGGCAATTACTTCTTCCTCATGGTAAACCTCAACAAGAATAATATGTGCATATATATTCCTATTTATAGATCAGAATTAATTTGAAACAGTACAACTAATCATACAGTTATGGAAAATGAAGATATAAACAAATTATAGACATAAATAGCCAAAATGTATAATATTACTAGTGATAGCTTTCTTGAAAGAAGAAAATCCCACTACAACGACTCTTTTGTTCAAGGTTAAAAGACAAGGAAAATGCAAAAAAACACCTCAGTTGTCTATCCATATGCCCTTTCCCTCCCCCTTGTAAAAAAATTGCCATATAGTAGCAGTATTGCAAAATTACTTCATCATCCATAACATCTTGAAAAGTTGACAGGAGGTCTTTTTGAAAGTCTTGTCTAATGCTTTAAAGTGGTTTAGCAGCTCTCTTCTCCATCTTTATTTTGCAGCACTCACATTCCTTCTCATCAGTTTGTTTTCTCCTTTACCAAAGAAAGCTGGACTGATCCTATGGGTACCATTTCAGACAGGAAAATTTGACCCATCTACTCTATAACCCCAGTCCATTGGTCTGATTTCCTTGTCAGGATCAAAGTTTCTCCCTTCTCTAAGCTCTGATGAGTTTTAATATGACACATGTGTATGGTTAAGAATTTTTTTTTCCTTTTCCTGGAAATCTCACAATTGGATAGATCACAAATTCATGTTTGGGTTGAGAGATATGCTCAGCAAAGGTGAGATTCATTATCAATTTGTCCACAAAATTTGATGCATCAAGAAGAGATGGGGGAAAAAAGCAAAAACACACAATTGATACACAGTAGATAATTTTTCTTCCAAGTGAAATGACGTTCTGTTCGTAACTAAAAAAATAAAGGCAGCGCTGAACACTCATCAGAATACCTTATGAATACCCAGGCTACCCAAGTGCGTATTCATACGCTGCCCAAGAAAGAGGCTAGGCCTCCAAAACAACCCTCTCAGTCTCTTAAAGATTTGGCAAAGTAGCAGAGATAATAGCTGTTCCAATCAAATCCCACTTGCACTTCAGCCATGACACAACTGTATTTATTGAAGATGGCTTTTTTAAACCTCTCCAAGGACATCAAAGTCAATGAGAAAAGTTTCTGTAGGTGTATTGGTGATAAAACGAAGACCAGGGAAAATATGAGCTCTCTTCCGAAGGAAACAGATCTGGTAACCTGGGATATGGGGAAAGCTGAGGTACGCACAAGTGTCAGCCTTCACTGGCAAGTGTTCTAGCTACACTGTCCAAGTTTCAGAAAGCAAAGGCAGTGAGTAGGAGAATGAAGGTCATATTTGAGACCATTGTGAACATTAACATGAGCAAATTCACAGTGACATGGTTTACCTGGACCTGTGCAGAGCATTTGACACTGTCGTGTACAAGGTACTTGTTGCTAAGCTGGAAAGAAACAATTTGATGAGGGGACTCAGCTGGCTGGGTGGTTACACCCAAGCAGTTGCAGTCAGTGGCTCAGTGTCCAAGTGGAGGGCAGTGGCAAGTGGTGTCCACAGGGGCTGGTATTGGGAGCAGAGCTATTTAACAGCTTTGCTGGTGACAGGGACCATGGGATGCAGCAAGCATGCTGACAATACCAAACTGTGTGGTGTGGTCAACATGGTGGGAGGGAATGGAAGCCAATCAGAGGGACCACGTTAGGCCTGAGAAGCGGGGTGGTGTGAACCTCATGAAGTTCTACAAGGCCAAAGTTCTGCACATAGATTGGGCAATCACAAGAAAAAATATAGGCTGTTAGGAGAACAGATTGAGTGCAGACCTGAGAAAGACTTGGGGATGCTGTTAGACGAGAAGCTTGATGTGACCCATCGTTGTGCACTCACAGCCCAGAAAGCCAGTTATGTTCAGGGTTGTTTCCAAAGCCATGTGGCCAGCAGGTTGTTGCTCCACTCTGCTCTGTTGTGCCCCATCTGAAGTATTGTATTCAGTTCTGGGGTCCTCAACATAAGATGGATCTGGAGAAATGAGTCCAAAGGAGAGCCAGGAAGATGATTAGAGGCCTAGAACATCTCTTCCATGATGATAAAATGGGACCATTGGGGTTGATCAGCCTGGAGAAGAGAAGGCTCCAGGGAGACCTTATTGCAGCCTTCCAGTACCGAAAGGGGGCCTACAAGAATGCTGGACAGTGTAGCAACTGGACAAGAGGGAATGGCCTTAATTGAAAGGGGGCAGCTTTAGACTGGAAGTTAAGAAGAAATTCTTTACACATACGGTTATGAAGCACTGGAACATGGTGCCCCATCCCTGGGACTGTTCAAGGTCAGGCTGGAAGGGGCTCTGAGCAAGCTTGTGTCCTGTCCATGACAGACGGGTTGGAAGGAGGTGATCTATAAGTTCCATCCAACCCAAACCATTCTATGATTCCATGTCACTATGATTCCTTGAATTTGCTCACACTTTACACTCATTCATTTATAATTCCAGTATTTCAGAGTAACAGCCAAGCCATGCAAAGTCACTGTTAACACTCTCTTTATATCCATGTCACACCTACATTGAGCATTTCTGTGTGTGCTCAAGTGATTTGAGAGATGTTTCTCTCCCACAGCAGAACTCACACTTCCTGTGGAAATTCTCCATTTTCCCAGCACAACTCCTTCCTTATCCTATAAGAATTTAAAGTGACAAGTAGGATACCCATACTGCACTAGCTCTTTGTAGAGTCAATCACACTCTAACCTGCCGAGGCTCACCACTGACCCTGACTGTTCATGACAAAGAGTGGATGATCTCACCACTTTTAATTTCAGGATTGTGAAAACACAAATTTCTTGCTAACAACAAGGTCTCTATCCAAGTGTCTCAGTTTAGAGACAAGTTTAGGAGAAAAAGCTCTGGCATGTCTGTTTCCTCCAGCAAAAAAAGGGCTTCAGCAATCCTTTTCCTGCCAATGAGAAAATGAATACCAATGGGTGAAAGCAAAGAAAACCAACTGTTTATTGATAAACAAAGTGCCCACACAGCACAGGAAAAAATTAATAAATGCTAGATATTGAACCATCAGAACCTTACCCCAGACACACACACACCCACTTCAAAACAAAACAACCCAAATGCCAAGGGAAGAAAGAAACCAGCCGGCCACATGGAAAGGGGGAGCAAAATGGCACCTACTTTTGTCTCAGGGAAGGAAAATAAAGTTCACATAGCAGCTCAGGCAAAACAAATGGGAACCTGTTGAACCTCTGCTGTTTATCTCCTCCTCACTGCCAAAGGGGAGGGGGAGAGGGGGATCCCAGGACTGAACCATTATAACTTTAGGGGGTAACAGAACACACCAAATGAATCCTGCACCACAACACCTCACAGCAGATGAAGCTGGTGAATTTTGGTGTCTTTTCTTGTGTTGGTTCAGCTTTCCGGGAGGTTTGGGCCCAGGCAAAGTGGTTCCCACAGCTCCCCACAGGTCTCAGCTGACTGTTTCCCTGCAAATGTCTGATCTCAGACCTAAACCAAGCTGAGAAATTTAAGAAAGTAACAAAAGTTGACAAAGGATTGCTGCTACAGTCTCTCCAGGCCAGAGAAATGGGAAGAAAGAAACTTCTTGCAAAAGACAGTAAAAACCAAGGCAACTAAGCAAGAAAGTAACATCCAGTCCTCCCCGCACCCCAGCACACCTGGGAGTGAGTCCTTGAACAAAATCCGTGCGAGAGGCCCTGGGCTCCCACCCCTTCCTCAAACACACCTTAAAGATACAGCAGACATTTCTGGGCATAAAGCAGATGATAAGGGAATAGAGTATCATCATAAAATCACCAAGACACCAAGCAAAACAGAAAGTTACCAAAATAAGAACTTTTGGCTTTGGTACTAAACTAGCCATGTTCTTCTCCCCCCTATGTTGAGCTACAAATAAATGTAGCAAGTTTTTCAGCAAAATGACAAGGTTTTCTTAATTCCATTAGTCAGTGTGAAATTATGCATTTTAGTCATACAGAATGGTAAACAGAATGGAAAGTGTTTTGGAGCATGCTGTGGATGGGCTAAGTGAATCAATAGTCCATGAGGGAAAGCTTCCAGCAGTATAGATTGTTTGAATTACTTACCATTATGTCAAATTCACTTTAGCATGAGCAAACAGACACACATGATGAATATTGAGAGAAGAACTATTTCTACTGTTTGCATTTAAAGGCCTAAAGTTGTATAGATTTTTATAATCAACTAAGTCTTTATAACAATAAAAAGACTTTTATTTAACCCTTAAAGAGTTGATGGACCAAGAATTATTTTTACTTGTCTGGATCAGTCAGAAGCCCATCAAACCTTATAGACATATTTTTTCTTTCCTTTATTTATTTATTTCCTTTATTATTGTTACTCATGGGCTTTATTTATAATTTTAATAACACTTCCTCTGTGGGAATAAGTCTTGTCATGAGAAGTGAAGAAATGTGAAAGGACAGTGTCACCTGAAACCAAATAAACATTTCGCACACTGGGAAAAACAAAATGCCACCAAATGTCATATCTGGTTGATAGCTTCCCTGAAAAAAATATAGTTTTCTCTTTAAAAATATATTATGCCTGTCCTTAAATATGTATGTAGTGTTTAACAGAGATGGAAATAAGCACCTGCTCCAAGAACTGTATTGCAAGTAAATCTTGAAATAAGCACATGTTGATTTTACTTTTGAAAGGCACTTACCATGTTTTCCAATCAACTCTTCTACCAAAACTCAGACCATATTCTTCTCATAACATTGATAACTGGCCTGCATTTGCTCAGAACTGAGAGTACCTTGAATAGTATGATTCATATAGGCTTGCATTTAAAAAGTGGTTGTTACTTTGCTCTGATTCACATTACAGTGGTCATCCAAGACATTGTTTATTACCTAAAGAAGTAGGTAGGAAGACAGAAAATGTGAGACAGAGAAGCATAAGAGAAAAAATGAGGTTATTGAAACTTACTTCAAAAAGAAACAGACCTCCACTTAAAATTATAGGTTTACATAGTAGTACTTTTTCTAACTTTCCTTAGCCTTTTTTTCTAAGTCTCCTAGCAAGAGTCTATATTTGTCTACACCCTTAAAGAAGGGAAACTCATTACTGCCTTGAAGTGTCTTGGTTCTGTCCTGTTAGTATTTCAGCCAAAACATCACAACTGTCTGACAGGCAGAAAGATCACTTTCACCAGGTGAAAGGATTTTAGTCAGCTAACATGGTGCCTCTTCCACTCCTCCACTCTTGATAATATAACGACTTATTCAAGGAAGATTAATATCATTTTTATTGAACTTTTCTTATATTCTTAAGATCATTAGCATTACAAGATGCAAAGTTTACCTTGCTAGCCTTCTGTTTATGGTGTTCAAAGTTTCATCAAGGGAGCCAGCTTCTGCAGAATATTATATGTGGTGATATGTATTTTCATTAAGTCTTATTATTAGATAGTTACTGAATGCATTAGTGTAGAACTCAGGGCTGTTACGGAGCCAGCTTCAATAAATGGGGGAAGAACGAAAGAAATTTTATATTAAGCCAAGGGATTTGGAGATGGACGTATAAAGTGGATTGCTTCTGAAAGTTCTGTCAGAGGCTGTTTATGGGACAGAGTTGAGGACATGAATGCCAACCACAAAATCAGAAGAGCATTATGCCTCACGTAAACATGCTTCAGTGACTGAAATGTTGACACGAGCAATATCTTAGCAGAATAGCGAAGAAACACTAGTTCAGATGGTAAAACAATCTCTTACACTCTTCTATTATGAAGCAAGTGTCTAGTGCACTCACACAGACAAGAACAACATATCTTCATGATTGGTATCTTCAGCCTATCTACAAAATCAGTATGGGGTTGTCAGTGAATGCTTTTGCTAGGCATTTTAAAACATATTTTTTAACAGCACCATTTGAACACTTATTAAAACTAATTTTAGGAAAGCCAAGTTTTGCAAGCTCAAAATTAGACCAGGCTGCTAAAAATTCTGGATGTTTTTGATTTTTTTCACCTGACCGTGTGACTCTTGAGAAATTCCCTGGAAGCTAATATGTAGATGTTGAATAGAACTGGAAAATATGTAGATGTTGAATAGAACTGGAAAAAATAATTTATCTTTTTTTATTCTTTGGGTACCAGAGCAGCACCGAAACTCATTAACATTCACATCATTCCCAGCTTCATTATCTCACCCAGATGTTTCCATGACTGCCCCTTTAAAGAATTCCTGTCTAAATTTTATTTACATTTGTTCAACAATATTGATGCTGAATGAATAAATGCAGTATGCTGTCAGTACTGAAGACTAATTACATCTATGTATGAGCCTGAGAACCTGATTGAAAAATCTGCAGTAGCTAGACTGGGTTTAAATAAACACTTTAGTGTAGTGCTTTAATTACACTTTAGTTTGTAATGTAATTTTTGGCTGTTTAAACTATGATTTAGTCTGAGCTAATTACAAATTATTTTCTACTCAGTAATTAATAATAACAAAATTGTAATTAGACAGCTGCTCTGGATCAGGGTGGCAGTTTGTGTTAGCTGACTCATGATAGACTGGCAGATAAACAAGAGCTGCATTTGGGAACTGGAACTTATTACACCTTTCTGTGTTTTGTTTTCAGTCAGAAGAGCTATTATGGTTGGGAGTACTTCAAAATACTCCTCGGTTTGGAGGACTGAAGCTAGATATTTACAGTGGGAACTTCCTGGGTTTCTGCTACTTGCGAAGGCAGGTCATTCTACTTGAGGCTGATAGAGATGTTGCAGGTTCCTTTCTCTTGCTCAATAGAAAATAAAGCAAACTTCATTTTTTCCTGCATGCCACATGACTTCATCACAGCAAAGGACCCTAACTCACAGCAAGAAAACCAGAACATGACATGCTTTTTATCCACCACCCACGTGAAAGTTACACACACTACAATTAAGCAAATATGAGTTAGGGATGATACTTCCATATTTCAGCAACTCCATCATAAAAATGTTCCATTCTCCAGAGGTGTTTGGTGGCAGAACACCCTCTTTGATACCAGCATTACTTCAGAACTGCAGACCTGCACAACTGTATCTGTCAGGTACTCAAATGTACTCATGTCACTCAAAACAGCACTGCTTTTCTTCAGCTGATTTGTAAGCTTCCTCACCTTTGTCTATATTCAGCAGGCCATACAAGATAAACAGTGAATCTTCTTCAGATAATATCCACCCTATAATTACCAGGGATTAATTCTGGAGCATAAACAGATGCATAAAAAAGACAAAGGGCATTCTGCTAACTTCCTCCTTCAATTGGGGTTCCAGATTTGTCAATTTCTAGCATTTACTCTGGGGTTTTTTTTAGTAGGTGCGATAAATGTTTTGCATTTTGAAAATGCAGCAACATTTCCCCAATTTTCATGAAAAGAAAAATCAAAAGGTCTTAGTAAGTTGTTCTTGGGACACATTTGGTATCATCTTATTCAAAGTAGGTTTTAAAGTGTAAATTTGCCCAAAGTCCGAGAAAAATATAAAAACAATTACAATCACTCAGTGGCAGCTCTTCAGAAAGTTATTTCTTCTAGGAGCTGAATTTAGTTTTCTTTTCAAGTTAATTTAAACATTCATGTTTATGCCACCTAATAAAAGATAGTAATTGAACACTAAGTCATACACTGCAAAACACCTTTCATGTGCTTTTGGATTAGAATCTGTCAGAAGCTGTCATGTTGTCAGCATGTAGATAATGTATAGCTGAAGAAAGACTTTAATAGAATATTTTCTATAAATGTTTAAAAACAGAAAGAATTGTACCACTGGGAGATCTTAATGCATACAGCTGTCACCTTCTTACTTACATTAACCTCATGTTCTGGTACATGTGAGCTGCTGGCAAAGCTGGTGCATCTCTAACTGAAAAAGCCATATGAGGGATAAAAAAATCACCAGGAACATTCACACCAAAATGTAACTTTAAATCAATCATATAAATAGAAACCTTAATACAACTGACAGTCTATAATTATGTAAGTAGGTTGAGCAACATACTGTAACTGATGCTTTTCTTAAAATACTTATTTTGAAACACATTGCCTTTTAACGGAGCATAATCATCAGTTTTACAGTGTCCATGAACCATTTACAAAGGAAAAGATGAATGATTTGTCTAAATTCTAAACCCCCAGACTACCCTAAACAAGGTCATAAAATTGAAAAATAGAATATAATGACAACTCTTTGGACAGACACAAAAATGGAGAAACTAGTGCCTGCCTGAACACATTCACTTCTCATGGTCTACAGAGAGAAAGATAAATACATCTGAAAATAGATGTGTTTAATTAAAAGTAACCCATGTATCCTTTTTCTTTCCCTTTTGGAGCACTCCTCTGTTAAAACTGTCCTTGACCATAATGTGGTAAGAATCTACAACATATATTGTATGTTCATATTTCAGACATTCCTGATATGTTTCCCCAAGCACATTTAAGCTTTCTAAAATTAAGTAACAGGTCTTTCTCTATTTTCCTCTCTTCCCATGTTTTCAGTGAAAATTTATGAAATAAAAAGAAAACCTTTGGGTTTGCATTGGCTTCCTAAAGTTTTTTTAGCAGCAAAACTGTCCTTAAAATCAATAGTGCAGTTATATGTACTTGGTAAGTGGATTTTTTAAAAGCCCTATTTTTAAAGGGAAAACCATTTTTCATGGGAAATATAGTCTCAACTACTGCATCTAAGATAGCTGGCATCATGATAATGAAGTATTATTGAAAGGAGGTGTGTCTCATCCAAATGTAGCACATGCCCTAGAGATTTTCAGAGTGCACTAAATTACAAACCCATTCACCTTAGCAAAGATACTTTACCCCTAATTTTGATGTGCTTCACTTGATTTCAACATTAAAGCTTCAATTCTCATATGCTTGTATGTTAGAATAGAATGGCATAAGGCAGAAGAAAGATTAAAAATTGTGAGTGTTAAATTCCTTCAGAAACTAATTTAAACTATTTCTGTGGCAGGAAAGAATACACAAACTCCACAAAATGTACCCCTTGGGCAAACAAGAGTAATTGTGTCCCACAGTAGGAAGTATGGCCTGTCACTGTCATATTTTCTGGAAAATCTCTTTGCCCAGGATTCTTGTCCTGGGAAGCTGAGAAGCCTCAGAGAAAAATGAAAACAATAATTATCTGATTAGCTTCTCCTGTGTTTTGCTTTGGAATGTGGTTTGCATGTTGTTTACCAACAAGTACATGTTCGATTGGTTTCATGTGAATTGTTTTGACTTAATGACGGTCAGGCTATGTCAGGACTCTAGAAGGAGTCATGAGTTTTCATTATCATTCTTGGTAGCCTTCTGTCTGTATCCTTTCTCTATTTAGTTTAGTTTAGTATAGCATTCTTTAATACAATATATATCATAAAATAATACATTAGCCTTCTAAGAACATGGAGTCAGATTCCTTCATTTTCCTTGCCTTCGATGGGAACCCCAGAAACTATCACAGTGGCCTAAGGGTTGAGGGAGCTGATCCTTCCCCTCTACTCAATGCCAGTGTGGTCAGCATTGCTGTGTTATGCCCACATCTGTACCGTGTACATGCACTGCCAGGGAAACAGGGTCGGAGAGAAGGCCCAGCACAGACACTCACAGCAGCACAAGCAACCACAGAGCTTGGTCACTGGCACTGTCCCCTCTGCTGGCAGAGGTGGACCTGTGGCAAAGCAGCAAGTGTAGTGGCATGGCACAGCTCTATGGCTCTCTGTCACCTCCTGCCAGCAGGTTCCTGTGCTTCTCTGGAGCCATGCCTGCTGAGCATGGGGAACTGACTGGTTGTGCAGCTGCAGCAGCACATTGAGCTTGGCACTTTGCCTGCTCTTCCATACAATAAACATCTAGATGCTTTCCAGGAGCCAGCTTCATCCCAAAACCAAAGAGCTACCCTTTGCAAGGAATACTTACCCAAGGATTTCTCTGCAGTGCTGGAAATGCAGAGGGAGAATTTCTTGGGGTGCAGAATTAGTTTGCTTAACATCAGTTTCACACGCTTGAGAAACTTGTTCATTTGCTGCCATCAGGATAGCAAATTTGGTAAGCTTTCTGCAAGGGAAAACCTTCCCCTGGTGTACTCCCTGCCTCCCACTTCCATGTGCCAGCATGGAGCTGTCAGGCTGCACATGGCCCAAAAGACTTGTGCATAGCCCAGGGATGCAGGCTGTGCTGATAGCACCAGCCCTGATGGGTCCTCCCAGGGGTGCCTCTGCACCCAGGCATCCCTGTTCCTTCTCCAGTCATAGCCTTTCCTTCTCACTCATCTGCAAGAGCAGCCCAACTCTGTTAGTCCAAGCTCCCATAGCTGTGCTGGGAAGGCAGGCAGGGCTTGCTCTGCTGTTCTGGATCTCACCTGCCCATGTGCAGGCCTTGGCTGGATCTCTCTCAATCAAGGGAAGCTCCACTTCCCAAGACTCCCAGATTTTCTGGGGGCAGCCCTGGAGCAGGCTGCCGTTCAAACCCAGCACACTTTGGCCTCAAGAGGCAGCACTGGAGGAATGGGAGCTGTGCCTGAGAACCTGCGTTGACAGAGAATCCTGGACAATCTCTTTCTTCTCCAACAGCAACCACTGACACACACTGAGTAAATAATTTTATCCAGTTATACCATCACCAGGAGTCACACACAGGTACTGACACACAGCATAACTCAGAGCAGAAATGCTTCCATCAGTTCAAAGACTCCATCCAAGCCACAGACTCTCAATGTAGTCTCACTGCTAAACCACTGGCAAGGGAAGTAAGCCAGCAGGAACTGATGGCACGGAGGCAAAGCTGGAAGCAAGGAGGGGCATGGCGTATTTCTTCTTGGAGTGCACCCTCAAGGCTGCCCAAGGCACAGACAGTTGCTCCGCTCTGGCCCCAGCCTCACTGCTGCTAGAGACCCAGTACAGAGCAAGGCTGTCCCCACATTTTCACCATTTTTGTCTGGACATAAACGTGGTTTCTTTTTCTGTGCATACAGAGAAATTAATGATTTAAATCTTGTCAATAGACTATGAGAAAAATCTGGGTTAGTGCTTCATATTTTAAAATTTTGAGGAAAGCCCCTAAATTCCATATGTACTTTTAAAATATTTTGGTAGAATGTTAATACAGCAACTAGCCTTAGATAGTCAACGTTTCCAAAACCTGCAAAAATTCTGCGATAGACATGAGAAAGTAATTTCCCTGTACTGTCTAGGGAATTTAATTTTCCCATGGTAAGATATTGTGTGGAACACTTAGAACTCTCTTTTGAAGGAAAAACATTTCATACATCTTTATTTCAAAACACTTGTTTATGAAATGAGAATCAAAAGATTCAGCTATTGTTTACAAGAATAAAAGCAAGTAAAATAACAGACCACTTAAAAAATAAAAATTTACACCACAATCCATATTAACTTTGATTTTGTTATGTATGGTTTGGTTTGATTTGGTTTCCTTGCTTAAAAGGAAGAATATATCTATAATTTTCCTTATTTTTTTAGACTTATAATTTTTTTAGACTTGCCTGTATTCCTAAATTTACAATTAAAACTGCATCTAAGTGATATTAAGTTCAAAGCCTACTAACACATCAGCTCTAGAAACATTATGTCTTTATGATTCCCATAGAAAACAACAATAACATTAAGTCATCATTAAGAATTTGATTCCTTCTTTCATGTCTGTGAGTCTAAATTGGTAATAAATCAACTGAGTGAAGAACCATTAAAACTAGAGTAAATTCAATCAAAACCATATCGTAAATATAACATATTAATTTGATCCAATGGCTATTAAAAGTAATTCTGTTTCCTTGATGGTTATTTTAAGTACCTTCCAAAACTGCTGGTACTATGTGTACACTATTCAATGCTTCCCAAAGGTTTTGAACATATATCATGCTTTCTTTAGCCACAAATTATATGGAACAAATTAAAAGATAATTAATCTCTTTGAAGACATTTGTTAAGGAGTTAAATTACTCAGATCCTTTAAACAGCAATTGTACCCTAAGCCATCAAGAATAAGGTGATTGACCCAGACCATTTGTGACTGGCCACAGAACAAATGTTATACATATTATGGGATAGGAACAAATATCTTAAGCAATCAATACCACAAAGTTGTTGTTCAAAAAGACCAAAAATGCCATAATTAATTTATGATTCATCATTTAGGATCCAGTTCATCATGGATCTTCAACACTTGCATATTTCAAGTATGCATACATCCCATTGAAGTTATAGATGCATTCAAAACCATAAGATCAGAATGATTGTTACTCTGTGTTGAAAAAAGACCTTTGAGCCAGCTCCTCAGAAGCAGTCCCCAGTGCTGAATCTTGTCTTCTCTTTCTGTGTTTTCTAGTGTTTAGGGAAACACTGAAACACCTAAACTTCATAATAAAATGCTCAAATTGTCAAGTAACTTGGAAGACTAACAGTCTTGGAGCAGGGGATCAAAGAGTCTTATTATGGCTCTTTTAGATTGGGAGAAAAATATATTAGTTTTCAAGCAGCCTGGTAACTCAAAATCATTAAGTTTTTCAAAAAATCTTTTTCTTAGGAAGCTACCTGTGAGCCATCCAAATTACCAATACTGCACTTCATATGACAATGTTGCAAATGTCTAGCACTCATTATTTACAAAGAAAAAGAAGACGATTTCCTGGAAAGTTATAATTTGCCACTACAAAAAATTAAGTCTGAAGTACTGCCTGCTTTATAGAAAAATAAAAATAAACTTGGGTGTATATGTCTCTGGAGATGTCTATCAATATCTATGTTTCCAAAGGTGGTACACAAGGAAAGATTAAAAACAAATTGGCCTTCAAGAGAAGAAAGAATTTTGCAAAGCAAATGGTGTTTGTGAGAAATCACTGTAGGCAGACCAATGATTTGCTTTTTTCTAATTACTTTCAGAGGCAATCTGATGTGGTTTGGCTGGGGAAGTACACCCTTTCAGACATGGCACAGGAAATAGGAACCCACTCTGTATATTCTGACGTATTCTCCTTTCTTTTTGAATACAGGCCACATGCTCCAATTAAGTGCATTTGGTTTGCATGGCAAAGTTTAAAAAGAAGGGGTGTTTTAGAGATGGCTGCTATAAGTAGCTGTCAGAAGCTTTGCCCATATCCAACAGAGCCAATGCCAACAGGCTCCGAGATGGACCCACCAGTGGCCAAGACTCAGTTCATCCGTGACAATGGCAGTACCTCTGGGATCATGTATTTGAAAAAGGGGAAAAAAAATGACCACAGCCCCCATTCTCCCTCACATGTGCTGTTGGTGGAGAAGATCTGTAGGATCCAGGAGCTGAAGTCGGGCCCAGGAAGGAGGGAGAGGTGGGAGGGAGGTATTTTAAAATCTCGTTTTGTCATTACCCTGATCCAAGTTGATTAACAGTAAACTAATTTTCCCAGTTCTGTTTTGCCCATGACGACAATTACTGAGTGATCTCTCCCTGCCTTTGTCTCAGCCCACAAGACTTCCATTATATTTTCTCTCCCATGTCCAGTGGAGGAGAATAGAGTTAGACAAACTTTAGTGGGCACCTCCTGTCAAACTAGGGTCAATCCACCACTACACGTATTGCTATTGACTTTTATTTGTTCCCTACATAGATTGACGTGTATTTATACTATTTGGGCTCATGAGCAAAAAATACAGGTCCACTAAGATTTGACTACATTTTGTAGATTTCTGAAACTTGCCTTCTCATTGGAGTAATACATTTGATTTCGAATCATCAGGTGGTAGGTATGGCTGTAACTTCTCTGGAATCTTACACCTCTTTCCACCTCAATACATCTCTTCCTTTGTTTTTTCCATCCTTAGGATAATGAATAGCTTTAGGGCAAACGTGGAGCTTTCTGGTGTCTCTGAATCTGCCACAGAAATTCACACGTGAATTTTGTTAATTTATGTCAGACAAGAGACCAGTTTAAATGATGGAAATGTCCCCATGTTAGAAACTGTCTCATACTAAAAAACTTGAATGGGGACAAAAGAAAAAGGTAAAAATAGTTGAGTTGAATTTCAAAGAACAGATGCAGGATTATCTTGCTGCAAGACTTCTCTGCTACAAGATGTTGTCAAATCTCTGCTGCTGTATACAATCACTCTTACTACCAAGGGGAAGTTCAAACAACTGTCTCTGCCTTTCTTCCTCTTTCTGTTTGTACGAAAGAGCTTTCTGCCTCTTTTCCTGGTGTAGGAAAAAATTTTTCTCTTTTATACTTGATTATGTCTCTAATATTTCAGCAGTATATGAGAGGAATTGATGACTATCACTTCATTTCTAAATGTTCAGAAAATTATTTAAGAGACACTAGAGTAACAAAAATTTTCATGTCAGTCAGTGCTCAGGGGCTGGGGAAGAAAGACAAGAAAGTTACGGTCCAAATGGAAAAACAGTGAAGTACAGTTCCATGCAGTAAAGGAGAGTTTCATGATATAATTTTGAGTTTCTTCCCTCTCTTCTTGATAACAAAAAAATAACAAAAACACCTCAATAAATTCCCAACTAAAACTGGATTATAGCCAATGCATACTTTTCCAGTTAAACCTTGTTACTGCATCAAACCCAGAGTTTAGTAAACCTTGTCTTTCAACAAGTCGACCTCCTATTACACAGTACTCCTTAGGCTGAGAGGAACACTTTCACAAGATTACTTCTGGAAGAGTGAGGAAAACAGCCTAAGATCACTGGGGTACTAAGTGCCAAATTTTCAAATTTATTTTCATATATATGGTTTGTGTCTACTATAGTACTTTGTTTCAGAGGAGAAATGTTATTCTGAAATAAATCTCTTTATGCAGCTAGTGACTATGTATTGTTTAACTTTTGAAATATGTGAATTTTTTTTCCTTTTGGAGGGCACTAGCGTTGATCCTGTGATATGGGCACTCATTGAATGCAACCAGCCTCCTTTAGGGCTTCAGGGCTGTAACTGAGCATTACACAGCCTCAAACAGATCTCTTCTAGCAAAATTTGGTCCAGCAGAGAGGACTAAAGATGATCTGAAGTAAAATCTCCAAACAGCACTCAGCACAGATGCCAGGGTCTCAGTACAAGCTTCACCAGTCTCCTGATGAGGTAATCACTCAAATGGGAAGAGAGGCGTTTAAACTCAACCACCTGTCCAGACCAGATTCAGTAATGAATCAAGACTGGGCTTTTCAGAGCTCAAGTAAAGGCTTGAAAATCTCCAAAGACAGACTCCATAGCTTCTCTGAGAAAACTAGTCCAATTTTGATCCTTTTGTATTGTGTCAAAATGGTAATTCATGTGCACATAACCATAGGAACAGACAGACATTAGGACTGTTTGCGACATGAACAAAATTTGTATGTCAGGGCCCTTTTTTCATTACCTTTACTCTCCCCATAAAATAGCAATGCTTACTTCTTTTTGTTGAGGGTACTGCTGTGGGGATGTAATTGAGTTTGTGTCTAACCTTCTGTAAGCAAGGTGCATTGCAGAGGATTTATGTAATCCACTTTTGCATCTACTTGTGACAGTTAATTTTCTCTGTACACCTTTGAATAATGCCACCAATAATGCCACTACACAAATGGTCATTTTTTTCAGTGGATGTTAAGGTTAGGCAAGTATTTGTCAATAATGTTGTAAGTTTAGTGTCCTTGCCTCAAACAAAGGACTAGTCAAATTTTTTTTATCAATTTTCCTCAGTCTTTATTCTGAGTCTGGGACTTATCACTGATACACAAACATTATTTCAGTTGAAATCATAGCATAAAGAATAAAGATGTTTTGCAGCATGCAGCAGTATTTGAGGATGTTGAAGGTCATGTTTATGTAAAGAACAAGGTTAATAACTGAGATATTCTTTTAACAACCACTTTCATTCAGTATATGAACTAGCCATGTACACCAGCACAAGACATAAGGAGCATCTGTACTTCTCTGCCCTTCTTTCAATGAGTATTTTAGGAGAAGAATAATGAAATTATCCATCTTGTTAAACACTCATTCACATTTCTTTTTGTGTATGATGGGTTTCCCACAACTGCTATATAAAGTATCAATTGAAACTCACCCTGTCATGGATACTTCTACAAAATATGAATAGTGCTAAATACTTTAAAGTGAATCCATTTCCAGCGAAAGTGGTTTAACCTCCTTTTAGGTCAAGAAATAACAATTTTCCAAGCTCGCTATAACATGAAAATTAATCCAGAGAGGCAGGTGTGCACTGCATAATTAATTTAGTTTGTGAAATTTATTAAAAATACTCTTTCTCTGAACTGCACTTGAAGCTTTTATTATAAATTTTAGGTGTGATTTCTTTAACTTGTATTTTAAGTTTTATTCAGAGTTGATTTCTCTCAGACCACCAAGAGGACTGCAATTCGCAGTCGCTTCCTTTGTCAAGAATATAACAGAATGAACAGCAAAACATAACAGGGGATGCTCATACATACAAAACTTGGCTACATTTCTGAAGCAATTTGCAAGTAAAAAACACACATTTTCTTTGTGTATTCACAAGAGTAGAACACTTAGGAAAAGGACATTCTGGCTATCATCAAGGATTTTTTTGAAATTCTATTCCTAGGTTTGTTGAATTCAAGACTCACTACATTGAAGAGTAACAGCACTGTTCACACTGTTGACCTCATAAACAGCTGGTGGTACAAAGAGAGACATAATTTACAGTAGTTTGTCAAATGACTCTAGCCATGTTAGCATTAGACTTCATTCCACATATCAATGAAATATTTTTACTCTTTCTCTTACATCCTTATAATCCTTATTAATCCTTGAATATGGATTAATAATCCTTGAATAGCCTTAATGGCTATTTTATGAAGGAAATAGCCATTTGCTTTTCATCCTTAAAATATTTATTCCTAGTGATAAATATCAACATAAGTAATTGAGATCAGGTGTTTGGTATAACACATGGCTCTGTATAATGAAATTTTTTAATTGATTAGATGTCACCATTTCTTTCTTTTTACTAATGAAATAAATTAGCAACTGCAGCCTCTTATCTACGGCCATTCATTCTACAGACAGGTGGCTCATTGCCCAATATACTTTACATATTTTTAGCTCTAGACCTGCACAAACTTCAAGTTTATGGGAAAATATTCAAAAAACATAAATAAGCCTGTAAAGGTGTATAGGAGTTGGCAAGCTGACTTCCAGTAACAATGTTTAAATCCCCTCCTGAAATTGTTTCAGGTTTTTTCCTCTAGGTCCTTTTATCCCTTTCAGGTTATGCTTGTAATAAAAAATTATGTTAAAAAAAATCAATTATAGGTAAAGTAATGATATCGTAGACCTATGAATTGTCTTGTTGCAGAGACAAATTTCCCGTTATGGAATTACTTTAGTTCTCTTCTTTCACATATATTAAAACACAAAATGAAACATCAAGACCAACAGGTCAATAGAAATGTAAACACCAATCTTAAATACTTGAAAGGCAATTATATAATAGTTGTTAATTATATCAGAGTTATTTAATTGTATTAATACTCTGTGTAGAACTTGTGCAGATTCTTTGTAGAATGAATCATAGCAGGAGGACCAAAACCTCATCCAACATTTTCCTTTAAGTTTCTGCACTTGTTCACAAGCTCTGTATTGACATCAGTGGACTTTGTTAGGGTGTTTCCTTTCCCTCTGCAAGGTATCTGACATTTTGTTCCTTCACCCAGAAAAACCCACAAAACCTTCTTGTCTCAAATAGAATTGCTAATTTGCAGTTCCAATCTTAGTACTTAATGTATAACACACTTTCTTTTTTCCTGATGAAGATCTTTGGTCTGTGGTGTTTTCATTTATTTTTATGTGATGATATCTCATCCTGTCTACTTTAGACTCACACACGTGCCTGTGTTTATCTAAAAAGAAAATATACCTGATTCTTTATTTCTAAGAAAATTAGTAGAAGAGTGACTTGTTCTAGGAAATCAGACTGTTGTTATTAAAAACTGGATTAAAATCTCCCACAAGAAAGAAAGAGGAAGAATGAGGTTTCATGTACCTTGAATCTCTCTTTAATTTCCTTTGTAAAACACGCGTGCTTTGACTTGAGGATACTGGTCTGCCAATGAAATATCAGTAAAGGCTGAAGATACCCATTACTGAAAGAAAGTGAAAATAGAGCCTCTTACTTCATGAAAAATGTCCCTACTTTTAATCTGTATCTGTCTGGTGTTTCCAAGATCCACTGCTGTACACCCGCATATACCTGCAAAGTAGTCAAAACATATGTAAACATATTTTCAAGCCACAAGCTGAGGTTTGTATTACTCACTGATACTTACTTACTGCTGCCTTTAGATCAAATCTGGCAGTTCTTAGTCAAAACTTTCTGTAGTCATTTCAGATTCTTTCTTGCATAAAGACTCAGTGTGGACTACAGTTAATGGATCTTTTTATTATATTCTTCTGGTGATAGCCACTTTTTCATACCTCTACTAAAATTGCTAAATTTTAGCTCACTGATTAATTTCAAAAGCTCTAGTATTAAAAGGAATTGTCATTATATCCTAATGTACTTGAAATACTTCTTCAGCTTTTGAAATGTTACCTTGCCTATCTCCTTTGAAATGAACAATTAATTAAAAACATTGCTATGTACACTTTCAAGTACTATAAACTTGTCTGAAAGAATTTTGGTTCACCTTTTTTCCCTGACTAACATGTTACATTCAATTTCCACCAAATTTCATGACCCACAAAGTAACCAATATGCATAAAAAGATAGCAATGGGAGGAAGAAATGCAAACCAAACACAAACCTTATCTTGTACTACACAAAGATTAGTACACAAACACAAACCTAATAAATGTACTACATGATTCCTGTATGTGCCACATTGCAAACTGGATGTAAAACACCACTTAGCATTTGGAAATCAGGTCCGCAGTTTGTTTGATAGAGAATGTGCTTGATTCTCAACTTTTAGTACCACTGGAAAGACAGCAGAGTCAGCAGCAGAGACAATGATCTTACCTGGGTACTTATGCTACTGCTAAAGAAGAAAATTTATCTATACTATCTAATGGTTGGCACCCCCCTGCAGCCTTACATTCACTTCCCACATAACTTTCAGGTGTGGCAACATGAGGCAAGGATTGCTCTGAATGCAAGTGCAGGTCAGCGCAGCCTTTTCTCAAAGAAAATGGAAGGAGGTACCCCTCCTGGTGGAAGTATTGCCATTCACTTGTAACTGGGGCCGAAAACAGCATGCCCTGATTTTTCAGCAGAGGGAGAGAGAGAGATGACAGAGAGAAAGGCAAATAAACTTGTAGAGGCATATTACCTCTGGAGAGAATATTAAGCAGCAGGATATAATACTGTCTAAGGCTACCTTTGACTGTGTTTTAATGAAAACATTTGAAAATCACCTTTATGGAGCTGGTATATACTGAGATACATTTTGAGATTGACTTTGATCTTACCTACTGTACAGTAACTCCAAAGCTATACCTTAATGAACTGACATGAGTGTGAAGTGACACTCAGTGAAATTTCAGTGCACAGGCACTCCAGCATAGAGCTAAAGAATAATCAGTGATGGTATACAAAAGTACAAAATTCCAGGGAGGATTCTCAGCTTAGGCCAACAAAAGACCTGATTAGCAACACACCAAGCTGAACTACATTTTTATAGGAACACTGTTTTTTAATAAAATGTAAGTAAATAAATTTTCATCCTACTATATTAATAACATTTAGGCCTACTAGAATAAAAATTATATACTTGTTCTGTTTTATCTAATCATATCAATTTTTTGTTGTTTTCAAAATACAGTAACTACACTTTTTCTACACATAGGCAATTCTTGCAAGAAAAAGAAAAACATATGTGTGTATTAAAATATGTATGTATTTAAAATATGTATTAAATCTCATCTCCCAGAGATTGGCTGACTTTTTGGGTTTTTTTCTGCAGCCTATGGTTTCTAGGTGATGGGCTAGGTAACTCCTCATTTATGGATTGCAGAAAATGAGCAACTGACTGTCATTGGAAGTCAGGATGGAAAACTGTTTTACATGGATTGATGAAATCCCTTCTTAAGTTTACATTTTTCTACAGCAATAGAAAAAAAAACAACATAATGCCATGAAGAGATAGCAAGAAAAAAGAAAATACACTTCTTTCTACATAGGTTTCTTTCTTTTATTAGCAGTTTATCAAGAAATGACCCATCTAAAACACCTAGTGAATAATAGGAGATAAAATGAGCCTTAATACTTCATATTATTGAGGTAGGGCATGAAAAAAAAGGCTTTTCTATTTGCTAGGTACACACAGTAGCAAAATTATTATAACTTCTCATCTCAAAACTGTTATGGCCAGACATATCACTTTCTAAAGTAGCTTTTCAGCCATTTATTTCCTAAAGCTCACTTTGATATCTAAAAGTAGATAGTGTTTATTGTAAAGTAGGCCTTCCAAAGAGGCAATATTTAGTATATAAATAAAGTTTTATTCTTTCTTATGCTAGTGATTCTGGATTCTCTCTCTATTTGTTCTTGCATAAAGATAAAATAACCCTAGTGGGTCCCCCAATTACACATATCTGGAATTCTCCCTCTAAAAACCAAGCAACCAAACAAACAGCTTTACAATTACAATCCTATGTTTTATTCTAATTGAACAGAATGGCACTTTTTCGGCTGAGTGAATTTTCAGAACCAACTGATAAACTGAAGCACTGCAAGACTTACAGATTTTACCCATAAAAATTACTAAATTTAGCTTGACAAAGCCTTTAAGTTCCCTTAGTGTGGAATTGTCAGTCTGTTAGCAATGTAGAAGACCACAGCTCATGGTCCATTGGAGTCCCAATGTCTCTTCTGTAGAACAATTGCCTCAAAGTCACTCCAGTGCTTCTGCTATGAAGGCTGTTACTACACCTTAGTATCTGGGAATATTGGGAGAAAGAGAATGTGGAAATAAATGCTTAAGGATATTTTAGAGGCTAGGATGGCCTTGGCCACTTTAACTGCTATGTGAGTATTGAAGGAGCAGTTGGAGAATGCTTGTTAATACAAAGTTTGATCATGGCGTCAATTTGTTGCTGAAAGAAATTCAGAAATTGGCAAACAAGATTACTAATGCAAAACCAGCACAAGGACATATTTAGTTGAAGTATATAATCATTGTTTTCTATGGGTGTCAAAGATGAGACTGATATCTGATATCTTTGGGGACAGTTGTAAGGTTGTGTTTTTAATGTGGAAAATCTGAAATCCTGATGTTCCAGTAAGAAAGAATTTTTGTTACCCAGCACTACCCAAAATGGTGGATGGATTTATGTAAGCATTTAACATACCCATCACTAATGGGACTCCTCACCTTCTCACATGAGCAAGCAGGGTGTTCTTCCCTAAAGGAGTCCCTACAAACAGCAGTACACTCACTGAAATGCATGGCAAAAATGCAAAAGGAGAAGCTGAAAATAGTGTAACCCAAAAAGACAAAAAAGATGCCCCTATAGCAAGACTTCACGCAATCAGTGCTCTATATGGGTAACACTGGAGGCATCTTACCAAGTTGAGCCTGCTGCCTTGTTTAAGTGGATAATCACGGTGTCATGTACCAAGTACAGTATCTGTCAATAAGTTAGATACCTGATGCTACTGCCAGATGTACATTAAGCCACTTCAAAGCCTTTATCTATTTCCTGATGGCTATGGTATCCTACTGCTACCTGAAAGTAGACAGAGAATTAGACAGAAAAGAAGCTATAAAGCAGCAAACACCAACAAAACAAAACCATTTTTTTAATTCATAGCTTCATTTCTTTCTTTTATTTACATGTAGAGATAGCACTGGTTAAGTCTTGCTGAAGTCATCTGGAGAAATAAAATAGCTGGACCTAAAATAATTGTACCTTTTCAGAGAATTCTTTCTTCCCACCTTTAATAGTGCTCATGATGTTAAGGTTTGAGAGCTATGACACCAAAACAAATATGAAAATCAAATCGAAAGGAAACACATTGGATGCCTAAACTAGCATGATTTTCTAATGCTATATAATTTCATGGAACAGGACATTTTTAGTCCATAATTATTCTTTCAGGCTCACATTTGGTACAAATTTTCAGTCACCACTCTTATTAACACATGCTGCAACAAGTCACATTGGACATCAGAGGCCCTTTCTTAGAAATTAGTCATCACACTCACATGGCTGACTTGGGAAGCTATATGTGGAGTTTTCCAGATTAGGTTTTATTCTGGTCGTCACATAAGCTGACAGAGTGATAGATGGTCTTATTTTAACACTGGAGAAAAAAAAAAGCATAAGTACTTTTGACAGCTACACTGGTCTTTAATAAGAACACAGCAGAAACTTCAACTGGTAATGACCAAATTGTCTGAAATATAGTGGGTTGTGATGGCTATTTTCAGTAGTCATGAGCTGGAAGGAGACAAAATTCCACAGAACAATCACTGAAACTTCCACTCCAGCAGTTCAGGCAATTTCCACACTGAGGGTTCTAAACAGTACAATAAAATTTAAAAAGTCCTACAGTGTACCTGGAGTCTTACAGATTAGGTACTTGAGCCTGAATAATTAAAGTTGAATTTCTTGCCTGAAAACCTATGGAAATGTTTGTTTTTTCCTGTTGAAGCCTACAGGATTTCTTCTTTGGGTAAGCAGATAAAAATACTGAGGGAAATCAGAATATGAAAGGTTAACAGAAAACCCAAGGTATGAAAACCACAAAAGGCTCATTTGGCTTAAATTAGAATGTGTTGCAAGCTTGGGGAGATGTATAGAAACAAGCAAGAGAGAAGACAAATACAGATAGTAATAGGAGACAAAGGTCTCCACTCCCCTGTATAACTTGCTCTAGGTAATCCTGTCTTAGCAGGTCAGTTGGACTAGATGATCTCCAGAGGTCCCTTGGAACCCTAACTCTTCTGTGATTCTATGATTCTAGCAGAAAGACTGCATAAAAAGTAGACAAAACACATAAGCTTAGAATATATATATATATATATATATATATATATATATCTCCAATATAGCCAGTGTCTATAAACGTAGTGTAATGTGGCGTTAATACAACAGTACATAGTTTTAGGTAGAAGTACCTAGAAAACCACAACTGTTCACAGAAGTACAGATTGGTGGGTTGACTCTGGCTGGATGTCAGCTGCTCACCAAAGGAGCTCCATTCTTCCTCTCCTCCATGGGGCAGGGCAGAGAAAATACAGCCAAAGGCTTATGAGTCAAGGAAAGGACAGGGAGAGATCTCTCACCAATTACTGTCACTGGAAAAAGAGACAACTCAGGGAAGTCAGTTTCTTTATTACAAAGGAAAAAAAAAAAAAAAGAGCAGGAAAATGGAAATATAACCAAATCTTAAAACACTTTCTCCCCATTCCTCCCTTCCTTGTGGACTCTCGATTTCACTCATGATTTTCTCTACCTCCCACCCTCCAACAGCACAAGAGGATGGGAAATAAGGGTTGTGGTCAGATCATCATGCACTGTCTCTGCTGCTCTTTCTTTTTCTTGCCTATTCAAGCATGCAGTTCCTCCCACAGGAGACAGTCCTCCATTAACTCTGCCAACCTGGGTCCTTCTCCTTCACATGGGCTGGAGGTCTTCATTAACTGCTCCAGCATGAATCCTGTCCATGGAATGCAGTCCTTCAGGAGCAGACTGCTCCAGCATGTCTCAAAGGGGTCACAAGTTCCACCAGCAAACTTGTGCTCTTCTTTCCATAGGTCCACAGGTCCTGTCAGGCTCTTCTCTATACAAAGTTAGAGCCTTCTTCAGGCAGACACCTGCTTTGACCTGAGGTCCTCCAAGGGCTGCAGGTGGGTTTGTGCTCTGCTGTGGATGTCCATGGGCTGCAAAAGGACAGCCTGCCTAATGCTGATCTTCAGGCCAGGCTGCAGGAGAATCTCTGCTCTGGCTCATGGAGACGTTTCTCCCACTTCTTCTCCACCAATCTGGGTGTCTGCAGGGCAGTTTCTCTCATGCATTCTCCCTCCTCTCTCTGGCTGCTGCTCTGCTGCAGGTTTTCTCCACCTACATAAATGCATTATCCCAGAACCACTACCTTTGTCACTGATGGGCTCAGACTTGGCCAGTGACGGGTGAAGCTGGCTGGTATCAGCTCTGTTGGACGTGGGGGAAAGGTCTGGCAGCATCTCACCTGCAGCCCCTTTACTACTTGCCATGCAAACCCAACAGACAAAGCAACAGTACTGGGGTTTTGAAAGATGAGATACTCTGAAAGCAGATAACAGGAGATAATAATTATATGTTTGTTTCTAAAAGCATTGTTCAGATTTAACTGAAAGATTAAAATAAGACTAAGCTAGGTTGTTTTGAGTCCAATTACTGTTGTGCTTCATTACACCAGCAAGCTGAAAAAGATACAGGGTTATACAGAGACCTTTACCAGCACAAACTGCAGCCTGCAATGTTTGTCCCTCAGCCACATTACATTTGTTTTCCAGATTTTCTGATCATTATTAATTCACCTCTCTCCATTAAAGAGGAGTTGTCATAGATAGATCACAAGATGTTATTATCCAAACCTGAAGGTAAATTCAGTTCCAAAATGAGTGGAAGTACACTGAAACTCCCAGATAATTGATTTTCATAATTAGAAACCTTTTTATGATCCATGACACACACAGGCACTTGCACTGAACTCCAAGATACATATTCCTGGGTTTTTTTAATGTTTCTTACAGGAAAAGAATTCATAAGGAGGCAACTAAGCAAGATTATTATGGTGTTTCCTGATGTCTCCATAGGTCTAAAAATGAAAGCTTCTTTGAGGGGGCTTGGTTACCTTCTCAGGGAAACGCCAGGGGAATTTTAATGGCCATTAAGAGTCTCAACTACAATGCAAAAGTTGATGCAATGTATTGGTCCTAATACAGTGCTGCTTCCCATCACAGCAGAATAGTCTGTTACAGTTACACATGTATTATATCTATTTTCCACCTCCTTTACAAAATGTAAGTCTGTGATGTTCTCATCAAGGGAAATGATGATGGAGTTACAGAGGTCTGTGATTAAATTTGCTCAGCAGCAATCTGTAAATAACCTGCAGCATACTGTTTCCATTTTTTGTTTCACTCTGTAACCTGCAGTGAGTGTTGACTTCCAAGTACTGTTCAGGAAAAAGGAAAAGCACACAGATGACTGATTGGTCCTTGTATTCTGAAATGAAAAATTATCAGCAGAAAGACGTCAGAGGAAACCCCAGAAAAGAAACCAATGTATCTCCCCTACCTATTCACCTGTGTGACTGCTGCAAATAGCCTTTGTGTTGTGCCTAGTCCTCATCATAGGTCAGTGAGGAAAACTGCCATGTATTTATGGGAAAGCTGATTGTTGAATGCACTGATATCTGCAGAGTGTGGAGGCATACCAAAATGACTGTCCATTCGTGAGTGACTAGAGTCAATAATGCTAGAGCCCTATGTTTCCTTCATCTTTTTTTCTTGCCCATAGATTGAGCAGAGTCTTTCACTGGGCTTTGACAGATAGGAGAGAACAGGCCTCCTTTTTGACACCCCTACTGTACCAGCCAGACTTCTCTGTTGACAGGTGATTCAAAAGCTGTACTTGTGGGCTGCAGTACAACCTTGACAATAGTGAGATAATCCAGGGACACCACAGATGAATGCAACTTTTTCAAGGTCTCCAAGTAGGTGTTTCCAGACCACATGGCGTGTTTACTTTCTGAGATCTCATCATTCTTCGAGGACTGAAGAGCTGCTTCTACTCAGTGGAGCCTGGAAGAAGGAAGAATTTGGAGATCTTTCTCACCTGCCTCTGGCAGTTTTTCATTTCTCTGTTCTTTGTGCATTTGTATTCATGGAATTTGTTATTGTTGCTTAACTTCCCAGAGAATTGTTGGACTGAAGCACCTCTCTTCATTTCTCTAACTAGTGCCATTTGACCTACTAGACAATTTAATCCAGCCTCCACTTTTGAATGGATTTTCTCACAAGTGGCAATCTCTAGCAGGGTCACTTTGAGAGGCAGCCGCACTGCATGTTACCTTGCACCATAATGAGGGCAATTTCAAAAGGCATTCAATCAAAAGAAAGGGTGTTTTCTGCAAAAGGCTTGTGTCCTGGGTTTTCACTTGTCCTTAACAGTGGCTGAAACTATTGAAAAATCTCAATCTGTGTCCCGTAATAGTCAGTTTTAATTTTTTCTTAGAACAAGCTTCAGAAAAATGAGAGTACTCTTAGCAGCCACTTTAGAATTCTGCAATTTTAAGGGGACCTCAATTGCCCCTAAGGAAATGGGAGGATTCCTGTTTGCTCAGTAAGCCATGCTCAGAAAATTCCTGCTTCCTCTGACATATAAACAGATAGGAAGGGATGGATGAAGCAGGAAAGCCAGGCAGTGTACTATCCACATTAGTGTCAGTGTACTATTCATATTGTCAGCGTACTATTCATATTAGTCTGTTTTTCATGTCACTGGAAGGCTTTGATTTGCACAGTATATCAGAAATTACAATTACCCCTCTACCATAACAATACCTTGTCTGTATAACTGCTAATCAACAGTCCTTTGACATTCATGCTATAAGGCCTTGTGTCTTTTCACCTCTGCCTTTCTTCCTCTCTTTTTCGCATTTAAAGTTCATGAACAGCTGATTGATGGCTGTCAGAACTCGCTGCCCTTAGAAAAGATGCCCCAGGGGTGGATGTACTGCCTCCCTACTGCCTGAAGGGTGACACTGCTTCTGAGGAATGCTACTTGCTGATGAGCTTCAGCCTTGCCATAAGAGAAGCAAACTCCACACAAAGACAGACAATGGCTGGCCCAAAAAGTGAGTGTGCAAGCTTTCTGATGTAGCTGACAAAAAGAGTAACACATTTTATTAAGTATTTTTGTCTATGACTCAGCTACACTGAATCTCATGGAGACCAGCAGCAGATAATGTTCTCTTATTCATTACAAAACACAAAATTAATTCAAATTACAAACTTACATATACAAAATTAATTCAAGTGGGAACATTTTATTCCATTTGGATGTTTTGTACCAGAATCCTAAAAAAATCAAGGGCAGGATTTTTTCACTTACTTTATGTGGCCATTGACAAAGGACAAAGGGAAGCACCTGGTACAGCCAAATCGTTGGTGTCCCACTAGGAATATCCTTTTGTTTCCAAAAGGAAACAAAAGAAAAGGGCAAGATGTTTATTAAAAAAGTTCAAGTAACTGGGTACTCAAAGATGGTATATATGCAATCTGAAGAACACCATAGACATAGTGATTAAAGTAATGGAGCTCCTGGAGAAACCCATATGTAAAAAATAAATAATTCCTAACATTTCTTCAGTCATAAATACAAATGCCTGACCTCAAGAAAAGATAGGGAAACAATGCAAACCATGATAAACAGATCTAAGTGTACCCACCAAAGACCTAAGACAGAGGTAGAGACTCTTGATTCCAGAAAAGCTTACCAGTGGCATGTTCCCACAGTGCCTAAGCTTTCATCCATCACAATCTTTATAAGGAATGCTAGAAGGAATGCTAGAAAGCTAAGCACCAAAGGATTTGAGTTAACCGTTTTTTCAGTCATGCTGAGGAAGTGTTGAAATGGTATCTGAATTGTCATGCTGTGCTGTTTCTGCTTCATGGATACACATGGAAGGTGGCTGGTCAGCACCTCTACAGTTTCATAGCGAGATCCGTCACACACCAGTTCAGATCAGAAGATCTGAATAGATCTGAATGAGATCAGATCCCAGATCTCTGAATAAAAAGCTTCTGTATTAGGCAAAAAAAATTTATTTATCTATTCAGAATTGGCAGTCCTTACAGGAGTCATAGTTTATCAAGAGTGACAGGGTGACAATGTCCCATTATAGAGAAAGTTCTGCCCATGAACACATGATGCTCTGTGTGGTTAAATGGATAATACAAATGTCCATGTAAGCAGATACATGATGTCTAGAGGACCAGCATTTTCTGACATAGCTCTCTTTACTCCTTTGCCTTTGATGTTTTTGGAGGTGACTATTCCATTTTCACCTGCCTAGTAAAATTATAATACCCATGGCAACCACAACTGAAATGGCACATCTCAGAGTTTGCAGGGTTTCATCACCCTGGGAAGCATCCACATGAATAATCGGCATGAATTTAGCTTCAGACCTTGATGTATTATTCAAGTAAAATAGCTTGTCAGTTACTTCCAGTGGATCAGAGGATCTTTTACAAACTTCTTCCTGCTTTATAAAAGGTATCATTTACACAGAAATCTTATTCCCCAATGTCTCATAGTGTTTTTGGACAAGGGGATATTTATATGTATGTTTAATGTATGCATATATATATATATATATATATATATATGTGTGTGTGTGTGTGTGTGTGTGTGTGTTTGATTTTTATATGCATATATCTTATATATTGCTATATAAGCATTGGGAGCTCAGGAATTAAATGTGCACATAATGAAGATACAATAGCTACTTTGACTCAGTGCTCAAGACCACTAGAATTTGTCTCGCTGTCCACCTGTCCTTGTTCCATCTGGGATAGATTTCTTATTCTTCCTAGTAGGTGGTACAGTGGTGTGTTTTGGACTTAGTATGAGCATAATGTTGATAGCACTGATATTCTTTTGCTAAGTAGCACTTTCTTTAAGTCAAAGACTTTTTGCTGCCTCATGCCCTGATAGTAAGTTCCTGTGATGGAACGCAGCTGAAACAGGTGACCTGAATTTAGCCAAAGGGATATTCCATACCGTGGAAAGTCATGTGTGGTATATAAACATGATGAATTGCCTGGGAAGTGGCTGGCTGATATTTAGGGACACGCTCTTCATCAGTCACTGGTTTGTGAGCAATTTTATTGTGCATCACTTGCTTCTCTTGGATCCTGTTACATCATGATGAAGATGATGATGATTATCATTCTTTTCATCACTTCTGTTTTTTTATTATTGCTATTACTATTGATTTTGGTTGGTTTGTTTCAATTATTCAGTTGTTCTTATCTCAACATGAGGCTTATGAGGCTTTTCATATTCTTGTTCCCTTCGCAGGCGTATGTGGGAAATGATCGGCAGCTCCATGGTACTTAATTACCAGTTGGAGTTAAACCATGGCACTACTTCTTTCCCTCTGTGCAGCTGAGTGATAGCAGTCCTATTGCTGTTGGTTAACTTTATTCAGCTGTAGTGTTTTTGAAGTGTAGCAGCATAGCTATTGTCATCTTGGGAGTTGTAAGGAGTCTTGATATGACACTTTGTTGACAAGAGGGGAGGTCAGTAAGTGTCAAAAGTGGGGTTCTTTTTCTAGTTTGTCTCATTAGGTTTCATGCTCACACTAGAACTACTGTCTTTAGCAAGGAATAAAGCAATAAATGGGGATCTCTTTTCATGTTTACTCATATATGTGCTGAACTCCTGGGTAGTGCTTGCTGCTCTTCAAGATAACTTCCTGGAACAGCTATCATAGCTACCTGCTATGACTGAGTGTATTCTCATACACTCAGACTTGGGTACATTTAAATGTACACTCTTTCGCATCACATTCTACTGTTAAATTTTTTGTCTATAATTATATTTTGTGTATTGAATTAGACATGGTCACACCAGCTAGTCACCTTCATGTGATTCTTTCCTGCCCTTTTGACAGTCCACTGGCAGAGTTTATTTATTCTCTTCTTATCACTGGTGGCAGTCAAAGTAAAGGCTGTTATCAGGGATTATTTGACTTCATTTTCTAAATGGAGGAATAGTGTTCTGAGGATATTTTTCCTGCTTAAAACTCCCTTTTGTTGGGGATAGTTTTCCTTCAATAGTAACGAGATAATACAATAACAGAATAGCAGAAGTAGAAGAAAAATGCTGTTGTCATATCTGATATTTTCAGCAAAAGAAACAGAGTCTGGAACAGAAAGTAGATGTTTTGCTACTTCTTTCTCTTCTTTAGTCTATTCTTGTGAACTGCAATATCCACAGTCCTGTAACAAGTATTTGAAGTCTGGTGGTAGCAAATGTAAAGCCAGATGACCGATTGCTTCTTTTCCATCTTCACATCCTGAAAAAATAAAGAAATAAGATAGAGTGAAAAGCAGAGTGCTGAGAAAGGCAGCTACATGTCCAGTACTACCCCCTTAATTTAAAAAAAAAAAAGTAGTGAAGAGAAGCGAGCAACAGCAGTCAGTAAGTCAGTAAAATGCTATTGGTTATGTTTTGGGTTGCCTTATATTTAGTGGCTTAAACTCACTAAAAAGCAGATATGTAAGAAGGGCTTTTTCATCAAACTTTGCAAATAATTCCAAGCTAGAAACCCAAACAGAATATTTGATTTTATTACAGACTCCTTTTAATAATCAAATAACTCCATGGATAGCTCATTCTCAGAGACAATAAAATATTCTTTACCTCAGGACAGTTAATTGAATTAATATTGGAATTTTAACTCATGTGGCTTTTTGTCTGTCTTGTACTCAGGAGAAAAGTCAGACACTGTGGATAAGCTGCCCCAAAACTGTCTAAATCATGAAGTTCTTTCAGGAGCAAATCATGAACCTTTCACAAGGTAAGCACAAAATCCTGCAGTAACAAGGGTCATACATGAAATGTATTAAGGAATCATTAAAACAGCTCAACAGTTACCTGGCACTTGAAAATAAGAAGTCAATTATACCGCCTATGTTTCCATTTTTTTCTGTGCCCCACCCCCCCACTCCCTCCCCCCCACTCAGAGATAAGTAGTTCTCAGTGCTCAGTGAAAAAAATACTTTGTCCTCTTTTTTTGAGAAGATATGAGACAAAGGCATTTTTTTAGGAGAAACACCATTTTACTTTCTTCAGTTTCTTCCTTTTGGAACAGCTGACTAGAAGGATATTATTTGCAGAAGTATTTTCATCTGGCAGTGGGAGAGAGATTGCATACCTTCTTCTCTACATTGCTGAGTAGTCATAAACATCATTATGTTTAAATGACTAACATCATTGTTCATCTTCACCTGAAACAATACAGCAAACACAGGTAGAAAAGTCACAGAATCACAGAATATTCTTAGTTAGAGGGGATCCACAGCAGTAATTGAGTCCAACACTTAAGTGGACCAAATTATCTTTACAAGTCCCCCACAACAACCTGCTCTCTAAACTAGAAGGAGATAGATTTGATGAGTGGACTGTTAAATGAATAAGGAAGTGGTTGGAAAGACACGTCCAGAGGGTAATGGTCAATGGCTCAGCATCCCAAGGGACATCAAATGATGTCCCTCAGGGGACCATATTGGGACCAGTGTTATTTAATATCTTCATTAATGACAGAGGTGAAAAGATCAAGTCCACCCTTAGCAAATTTGCTGATGACACCTAATTGAGTGGCACAGTTGCTGCACCCAAGGGACAGGATGCCATCCAGAGAGACTTGGACAAGCTCAAGGAATGAGCCCATGGAAATCTCATGAGGTTTAACAAGACCAAGTGCAAGGTAGGGGAAGCCCCCAGTACCAGCCCAGGCTGAGGGATGATCAGATGAAGAGCAGCCCTGGGGAGAAGGACTTGGGGCTGCTGGGGGATGAGAGGCTGGACATGACCCAGCAATGAGCACTCACAGCCCAGAAAGCCAAACATATCCCGCCTGGGCTGCATCCAAAGCAGGGTGGGCAGCAGGGCCAGGGAGGGGATTCTGCCCCTCTGCTCTGCTCTGTTGAGAGCCCACCTGCAGGGCTGATCAGCTCTGGGGTCCCAGCACAGGAAGGACATGGAGCTGTTGGAGCATGTCCAGAGGAGACTCACAAAAAGAATTAGAGGGAAGGACCACATCTCCTGTGAGGAAAAGCTGAGAGAATTGGGATTGCTCAGCCTGGAGAAGAGAAGGCTTCAGGGTGACCTAATCACAGCCTTCCAGTACCTGAAGGGAGTCTACAAGAAAGATGGAGAAAGACTTTTGGCAAGAGCATGTCTTGCCAAAGAACAGGACAAGTGGGAATGGCTTTAATGTGAAAGATGCTAAGTTTAATTTATATATTAGGAAGAAATTCTTTGCTGTGAGGTTTGTATATGCCCCATCCCTGGAAATATTCAAGACTGATTTGGGATTTGGATGAGGCTCTGAGCAACCTGATCTATTGAAAGTTGCCCCAGCCCTTGGCAGGGGTTCCAAGGGTGCCCTTGGAACTTATACTGCTTAAACTGATGTTTAAGGTCCACTGCAATCCAAACATTCTATAACACATCATAAAAAATTCAAAATACATTTTGAGTATAGTGTATAGTATTTTTAATCAACCTCAGAAGCAAACCACTCCCAGTACTGTTTGTCAATTAAGCACCTACATAATGACCTAATGTATACTGATTGATAAGTAGTCTTGTAGCATATACATCACCTCCAATCTCAGGATTTCTTTAATAGAAAAACATGTACAAATTACTGAAAATTCAAGATAAAAAAATCTGATTGCACTTGTCTATTTATAACTTCAAATGTATTAACATTATTCTCTAGCAATCTCTATGTAGGGTACCAATAGTATCCACAGCAGCTCTATGCCAAAAGCAGCATCACTTGTTGTCCCTCTTGTCAGCTGCATTGTTTAATTATGTGACCTCAATTAACCAGCCTTAGATGTGAAGGAATTTCATGTCCTTTCAATATCTGGTATTCTTATATCACCTGTGTAAACTTTTTTTTTTTTTTTTTTGGTGGCTTGCATCACAGCTGTTTGATCTTCCTTTTTCCTTTCTGAATTTAATTATAATTGTTTTAAACTTTGTTCGAACATTAGATCTAAGAATACTTACGCTCCAGTATTATCAAGCTGTTTGTTTTCCAAGGAAAGCTAAAGTTAGCAGAAGTAAGAAACCCCTTAATGGAGGCAAAAGGACTTGGCACAGCCAGATTCCTCTCTCTCTCTCCTGCCTTATTTTCAAGATCAAGGAAACTCCAACAATTATTTTGCTCAGGGTGTCAGAGTTTACACTTCAGAGGGAATCCTGTAAAATTTCCCATCTATTAGTATTTGCAGCTTGAATTCAATCTGCTTTATATTGTAATGATTATCAGAACAGAAAATATCAAAATTTGCCCTGTTTAGCCACAGATGAAATTATGATTTTGTTTTTGCCCTGTTATTTCTTCATAAAGCATAAGATATAGGGTATTTTTTTCTGATAGCTGCTTTTATCAATACTTAAGTAAGAAGTTAAGGAAACAAAAATTTTTGTTATAAGGCAGCAAAAGATTAATGCTGTAGGATAATCAGTTTTCATTTCATGTCTTGTTTCATGATGTCTTTTTTTGTCATGATGACAAAAAAAGAAAAAATATAAATTACTTCTTAGCTGCTGGAATTGTGAATTTTAACAGATATGCTTATAAAACAATAATATTACAATACCACTGTAGAGTACTAGCAAATCATTATTACTCTATAATAGATGGGGAAAAATTGGAGGTATGAAATAACATTCAATCCTTTATTTTGAAGATCATTCATTTTATGGCCATCACCCTGACCAACTGGTATATTTGAGAAAGTGTTATTGCATGAACTGAACATCTGTATTTCTAGCTAAAATCAAAAAGCAGTTCAACTCTTTTGCCAAATATCTTCTTAGCACCAACCAGGAAGTACGTTGCTAAATTCAAATTTTGCAAGTTATGCCTTACTCTTCTCAGTACTGTCTGGCAGAGTGCATCACATACTTTGCAGCCGAGGACAGATCAACTCTGCACAAAACAGTTTTACATAGGCTATAGAGGTTTATGTTCCCTCATGCCACAGGAGAGTGATCCCTCTTCAGAGACTCGCCCAACTGATGTGAGTCACCATTCAACATCTTACCCAGCATACTATAGCTCAGGTGCATTTTTGAACTAAAACCCTCATCTGGCTGCAAAAGCCCTGCACCACATAATCCCCCAAGAATGGATCAAGATCTGAAGCCAGGGTACAACACTGATTTTTTAGTTTAAAAGCTACTCACAAGGATTTTATCTTTAAAGATTGGAAGGACATAGTCACTAATTGAATACTTTTTGTACATATGTGTGAATGTGCCACATAAAAACATAATTTACATCGCAAATTTCACTAGGCACTTATCAACTGCTAGAGACATCATAGAAGTGTATTGGATCACTTCTTTTTATGCCAATTATTGTTACATTTCTTCCTCTGAACAACATTTTCATCACCACATTTCCCTGTTAGTTAGCTCTGTGTTTTTCAACTAGTATGTAATTCACAGAGTGAAAAAATGTTTAAGAGCTCTGCTCTGTAATTATCTTCATCCTTGCAGCATTTTAAAAGAGGTCTTCTATCTTTCTTCTGGTGATTGAGCATCACATTTGTAAAAATGTGTTGGCCTATCACACAGAAGAGTTAACTCAGTAAATTCTGCAAATACAGTTTGGAGACTATGTAGCTGTAAATCCCCAAGAAAACAGGATTCAGAAACTGCAATAATTCTAGCACAAGTTTCATTTAAGAAAAGATTCCATGTTAGGATTTGGTGTGGAGGGAAATAGAGATGTTTTTCATTCTCTGTATTAATACAGAAGTGAGGAACTAGGGCTAACTCCAGATTGTTTTTAGATGTTTGCAAAAGAGTTATCAAAAAACACTTGAAGCTCTTAGTTTTATGGGGTTTTTTTTTTTTTTTTGAGAAATATATGCCCCAATTATTTTAGATTTGAATGTATGATGGTATTTTTAAAGCTCCACAGGAAGTCTGTACTTTTTTCTTCAAAATAGCAGTATATAATGAAAGCATACCTGTAAATATTCATCATTTTCCTGCGGAGGACTTGAAAGGCACTGTTATGATTTTAATAAAACATTAATTTCTGCTGATGTTTAGAATGGTTTCTCCCAATTTCAGAAACATTTTAACTAGATTTTTAATACAGGCTTAGGAAAAATACAAATTTTTAATTGAATTGCTGTTATGGCAGGATTTGCAATGAGCCTTTCAAGACACTTCATTTTATGGATTGCTATTAAATATAATTAATTGCTTCAATTGTGTATCTCCATGTGAATATGCACATGAACTTACACACATGTTTATATACACATGCATGTAAGTAAATATTTACACTCTAAAAACACATACCTGGACAAGAAAGATACAGTCACTCAAAAACTTTGTTTCAAAATTCTGGTTTATAATATTTTCAAGGTTCTAGATAGAAATGCCATTTTCTGTCATAGCTTTTTTTCCTGCTGTTTCTATTTTCCTCTCTTTTCTTAGAGCATGAGTAAGGCAATTGTGAGATACTTGCATGATAACATATACACATGGTGAAATCAAAGTTTAAGGCTCTTTGTACAGCTACGTCTGACTTTAACAGCTTTGGCCTTTTATTTCCTAAGTCTTTCCATCTTTGGCAATTTTCTGCATTCCACAGTTTCCTACCTTCTGTGGCTATTTTCCTAAAAACAATCAGAGTAAATTCCTCAGGTTGTGCTGGTTATGGGAGTAGTGAGACTAGCAAGTATAACTGCTCTTGATTAATCCATTTCAGTTAGTCAAAGCAGAGGTTTCAAAGGAGTGAAAATCAGGTTCATCTGTGGTTTTCCTCCTCTGCTGAGAAGGAAAGGATCTCTCAATACTCACCTGTGTGTCTGGGATGCCACATGGAAAGATCACTTGTGGTATTTCATATATCCAGATACCCATAAATGGCTTTCTGGAAACCCATGGTATTAGTAAAGCCTGCTACTTTCAGAGTTTGGCTAGATGAGGTCTAAAAGACAGAAACACTCAGACAGAGGTCACCCACACCCTGGTAAAGTTTGCAGTTACCTAGCGTGAGCAACAAGACATGCCTTCACAGGGCCTTAACCTTTGTGTTGTAAATGTTGTGCATCAGAAGACCAAAAAAAAAGCAGAACTATTAAAAGCATGTGAGAGTCAGGACTGAAGTTCCTGCCCTCAAAACCTCATCTCTAGCCATAACAATTCCTCCATTTTCCCTTCCTTTCAAATGGACACAAATATTTTTCTTCTTAGTCTTCCTGCCACCAGAACTAAAGCTGTAAGAACTGGCAAGACTGACAAATACCTGCTCCTATCTCTACCACCTCTGTATTGTGCTTCATACTACCTCTCCTGACTTTTATTATACCAAACATTGTATTGTTAAAATTGTTGATACTTTTTTTTTTTTAATGGAGTAATGGTTAAAATTCTGATAAATTACAGTGGGTGTTATTTTTGATAATTTAACATAATGGTGCAGCCTTTTCACTAAAGTAGCAATTAAGTCATCACTGTTCCCTGGCCTACACAAATTTATTGTGTCTCAGTTTATTGCTCTTACCTTCAGAACCATTTTGCCACAAATCTGACACCAAAGTCAGAAATCATACAGAGAAAACTGGTAGAAAAAGAAAGGCCATTAACTGAAACTCTTATTTTTCAGAATGTTCCACTGATATTTAAGCAGTTGCAATTAGCTCTGCATCTAAAACAATGTTTTCCCCTGCAATCATTGTTGTGCAGGTACATGTCTGTTTCAGTCTATTTTTCACTCTGAATAAGGAATACACACAAGGATATACAACCAGAATAATCTGTCTTTAGTGTGCTTCAGCTGCATTGCTTATCTTTTAATTCTTGGTTTGATTATGAGCAATATATGTAAAAGATTCCCATATTTATGTCATGCCGTCTCTTCTTTTTCACAGAAGCCCATGTACTAATGTAAAAACAACTTCCATTACAAATTATTGTTGTTCTGGTTGTGGTGTGGTTATTTATTGTTTTTTAAAATTTCATTGCTGTGGCTGCTGCTATCTATACTAAAGTAGTGTCATAGAATCGTAGACTCACAGACTGGCCTGTGTTGGAAGAGACCTTGAAGATCAGCTTGTTCCAACCCTCCTGCTATGGACAGGAACATATTCACTAGACCACATTGCTAGGAGCCCCATCCATACAGGCCTTTAAAACTTCCACGGATGAGGCATCCACAACTTCCCTAACAACCTCTTCCAGTACCTCACCACCCTGACAAGAAAAAATTTCTTTTCTAATCTAAACCTGCTCTCTTTCAGTTTGAAGCCATCCCCCCTTGTCCTGTCACTACATGCTCTGGTAAAGAGTCTCTCTCCGTCTTTCTTGTAGCCTCTCTTCAGGTACTGGAAGGCTGTGATTAGGTGACCCCAAAGCCTTCTCTTCTTCAGGATGAACAGTCCCAATTCTCTCAGCTTTTACACACAGGAGAGGTGGTCTTTCCCTCTAATCATCTTGTTTACCCTCCTTTGGACATGCTCCAACAGCTCCATGTCCTTCCTGTACTGTGACCCCAGAGCTGATGCAGCCCTGCAGGTGGGCTCTCAGCAGAGCAGAGCAGAGGGGCAGAATCCCCTCCCTGGCCCTGCTGCCCACCCTGCTTTAGATGCAGCACAGGATATGTTTGGCTTTCAGAGCTGGGAGTGCCCATGGCTGGGTCATGTCCAGCCCCTCATCCATGAGTGCCTCCAAGTCCTTCTCAGCAGAATCTGTTCATCCCACAGCCAGTACTGGTACCAGGGATTGCCCCAACCCACAGGCAGCATCTCATACTTGTTCATGTTAACCTCCTAAGATTTCCATGGGTCCACTCCTCAAGCTTGTTAAGTTCTCGCTGGATGGCATCCCATCCTTCAGTACGTCAACCACATCATTCAGCTTGGTGTCATCAGTGAATTTGCTAATGTTGCACTTGACCCCTTTGTCCATGTCATTAATGAAGATATTAAAAAACACTGGTCCCAATATGCACCCCTGAGGGACATCACTTGTCACTGATATGACCCCTGAGATATTGACCCCCACCCTCTAGATGTGACTGTCTAACTACTTTCTTATTCATCAAATCCATCCATCTCCATTTTAGTGAGAATCATATTGTGGGGCCTACGTCAAAGGCTTTACAGAAGTCCACATAAATGACACCTGTAGACCTTCCTTTGTCCACTGATGAAGTTACTCCATTGTAGAAGGTCACTAGGTTGGTCAGGCAGAACTTGTCTTTGGTGAAGCTGAATCTGAATCCCCTCCCTGTCCTCCATGTGCCTTAAAATAGTTTTTAGGATGATCTGTTTCATGACCTTCCCATGCACAGCAGTGAACCTGACAGTTCTCAGGGTCCTTCTTTCTCCTCTTTTAGGTTTTCCTTTTTCCTTAGGACTTCAACCAACTGTCATGACTTTTCAAATATCTTGGAGAGTGGCTTGGGAGCTACATCAGCAAGTTCCCTCAGGACTCTGAGATGCATCTCATTGGGTCCCATAGACTTGTTTAAGTTACTCTTTCACAGCAGATCAAAAAGGAATCATCAGGCTTTTATATCAAGCCTCATATCTAACAAGAACAACTGTGAAATTCTTTCTTCTCAGTTTAGTTAGCAATTTGAAGATTCCATTATTTGTTTTTGATATTCCCAAACTGATTTGGAATGGAAGCTAACATATCAGAACCATTTGCCTTGCACCTGACCTTATGCATGGACTAAGACAAAACACCAGTTTTCCCTATTTGTTTTGATATTTGTAGTGATAGAGGAATATTTGTAGTGACAGCGGAAGCCAGATACCATCACAGCCTTGAAGGGTCCAGATCTGTCCTGCCTTGGCAATCTGTATGCTGCTTAGTGGAGAGACGTGTGAGCATAAAGACAGTTCCAGCCATGTACTGCAGGTAAGAGCATGGACACACACAAGGGTCATGAAGTAGCCAGCATGTTATTGTTTGGCAGCTGAGCTTACCTTCTTCATGTAGCCATGACCCAAGATATGACTAGAATAAACCACCTACTAATAAAGCCTTAATATACAGCAAGTGCCTAATTACATAGACCAAGTTAGAACTGGCCCTCATTCTTACGTGAAAAATTGTGGTTCTTAAAAATCTTAGCTGAAGGCTTTGCAGAAAGGTATGCTGTCACATCAAAACCAAGTCACATCAGGTATCCTGGTCCTCAGTATAATACAAGACCCAGGGGGACTGATCAGTTTAAAAAGAGAAACTAGTGTGCCCCAGGCAAAAAAAAAAAAATTCAGAGCAACACTAATTCACACTACTAAATGGAAGAAGACAGCAAGCTTTCTGCTCTATCGATAATATTACTCTCTCTTCAGCTACCCTCCTCCCTTACAGGGAGAAAAAAAGGGAAAGAAATCTACTTCTACCAGCTAATGCAGCTTCAGGGGATTATTTTTCCTTCCCTAAACTCCAGTTTGGTTCAAATCACTGTTCCTACCACAAAAAAAAATTCTACATGTGTATGGTGGGTAAATAGGAAGCATTACAGGAAAGAAAAATTATTAAGTCATCTCTTGCACAGGCATGCTATCCTTCATTTCCAGCTAAAGAAGATCCTGTATGAGCACCTCATTAAAGGAATTAAGTACATTGTCTTTAATTCCTCTAAACCCAGCAAAAGGAATTCCAGATACCCTAATGTTTTGTATGTCCAAAACCACCAGTTTGGGCATGAATGAAGTTCTGTTCCTGCAATAAAATTGCAGTGTTACAGTAGGCAGTGGGGGTCTTTCCTTCTCCCTACCCCCATTTCCCTTGCTGCAATCAACAACTAAATTGATCTGACACTTCATCCATATAGCAAGGACCCCAGGGAGAGGGGATTTATGCACCGTGTGGAGTGCATTGGAGAAGAGAGGACCTGGGTGGGTGGCACGGGCTGGGTGGGAATATAAAGGGTTCAAAAGTAAAGTCATCAAAAATAATGAGAGTGTGCTGCCCAGCTTCCACTACAGCTGAGGAGCAAAGTGCCCTTTCAAATAGGGTGTCCCAGTCCACTGCTGAAATAACTGGTCACAGAAAGCTGCAAGCAAATTGCCTTGACAAGGCTGTTACTGTTGTTAAGAGTTCAAAGGTTTTGGACACTAGGTCAGCGGCTGCCAATCAAGAAGACAGAAAAAGCTGCTCATTGAGCCTGTGATTTCTACCTAGGCCGCTATTATCCCTGACTATTCCTGTACCTCAGCAGCTCCTCTGATTAAACTAGCCTCCCTTTTACATCTCTTTCAGAGTGAGATTCACACACTAATTAGTTGCCTGCTCTCCACTGGGATGTCAGACCCTCAGTCAATTTATCTCTATTTCAGCCTGCTCAGAGTGACTTCCCCAGTTATCAAAATTTAATCATGCCTTCAAAAATGTTGAAAAGTGGTCATTAGAGGCAAAAGGCCACAGGATACAATATTCATTTTTCTCTATCTTCCAGTCATCCAGCTGGCATCTATAATGGATATCCTGGGGGCTGTGAGAACACGTTGATTTATGCAACCTTGCTCTTGCTCTCACTGTGGTGCACCAGCTTGCTTTAAAGAACAGGTTTTAACAAGGTCTGAGGTGGGAGGACATTAATCATGGTAGCATTGTATGTGAAAAAGGGTGCTGTGTAGTCAGAAGAACCCCCTACAGCAGGGCAGTTAGATTTTTTTACCACCTTCTCAGAGATAAAGGAGAGTTTGACAATTGATTAGACCTTTCTGTAACCTTGCAGTCCTGTGAAATGATGAGAGAGAGAAAGGGAGGGGAAAGAACAGTGAGAGGGGGAGGGAGAGAGAGACAGAGAATGATTCTCATACTGACGGTCTTAAATGTGCAATAACTTTATGATTCTTGACTGAAACTGGCTATCAAAATCAGTCCCAACTCAATACAGTCTAAAAAAGAAGATCATTCCTTGAATAAGAGTCCTTTCAGCTGTACATGTCAGAGGCAATCATGGGCACCAGCAGCCTGCAGTGACTTCCCTGAATACTCTGTATTGCACAGTGAAACCCTGATATAAATGGCATTGGATAACATCAATCCAAGCTGTAACATTCCAAAGTAGGTTTCAGAAAAATCAACAGTGATGAATTGAAATTTGTTGACAATAGGCTGGGGGGTGAAGGGGAGCAGGGGAGGGTGGTGGTGGTGTGATTATTATTCTCTCTTTTTCTTCCTTGAAACCAGAGGAATGATTTCCAAACCTTGGTGCACACAACTGAATGCATACATTTGCATGTGATGAGCCAGTGCAGAATATGAAGGCAAAATCTGAGTGTGCAAATCAGAGCCTTGCTTTGCCCATTGAGGGCTCCCTGGTGAGCAATGCATATGTAAATGAGTGTTGAAAACTGGGCTCACCTAGTTTGTTTACCAGGACATCAGGTGTTTTTTCCCTTGACCAACAGACAGGAGTGGAGGGTCACAACTTAAGAGTGGCTGGAGCAGGGCACGGTATGTTCTGCCTTCTCCATACCCACTCCGTCAAGTGACTTAATCCTTAACTGCAATCCCCCTGTTATTTCAGTCCTGGGCTTTACCCTCTATCAGATGCAATATTTGCCATTTTCCATTATCCTGTCCTGCGATTTCTCAAGCTGAAGAAGTCTCTGGAGTTCTCTCCCTCCCTCCTTGCAGATACTTGAGAACCTAGGGGTAAATGTTCAGCACAGTATGCAGGCATTGAGCTGAACAACTCATTACCTGAATGGGGAAGAGAATGCAACTAATCCTCATATGCTGGAAATTTAACCTTGGATGTCATAAGACACTGTTCTTTTCCACAGACAGAATTAAAATGAGCTGGAGAGAAGGAAAAGCCTCAAAAGCATTTTCCAATTTTCCTTCTTGGCATTGGTGGACTGAAACCCACTTCTTGACTGTGGCCAGCCCACCAGTCTACTTCAGTTTTCTAATTCCAAAGCAGGTCACTGCTAGCCACTTCAGAAAGTGCCTCTTAAGGGCAGTGTTAGATACTGATCTAGGTATTACAGGTCAGTAAAGTAAATTGCATCAGATCTTTAAAATCTTTGGAGTCATAAAATGCAGGACACTTTTTTTTTCAACTGTACAAGGACATTTCTCCACAACACCTTCTCCCTAGAGAATGTGAGAACATTTTCCAGTCTATTATTCAATTTTTGCGTTTCAAACATGCACTGCAGTACTAGATAACAACTTCTGCATTAGGTTGCTAACCTGTTTCTTGGTCTTTCCTACTGAGCAGGAAAGGCATCAAGCACCAGCTTGATTCTTCAGTGTATCAGCTACTCCAGGCAAGCAGTTCATTTGTCACTAAGCAGCCCATGTTATGATGCACCATGAGATGCATTCAAAAGGATTTAGACTTGCTATTTAAAGGGGTATATTGGAGCAATGAACACAAGAGTGCATGTGCCTAGCCACATTAATTTCAAACCGGATCCTTTAAATTCAGTGGCACTGGTTCACACAAACAAACCCTGAGTACATTAGCTGAATGTAGTCAGACATAGTATTTGTCTTGGACTGTAATAGACTGTGTAGACCGCAGTAGACTGAGTGATAGTGAAAGGTTGCTCAGTTTTCAAAAAAGGCTGGGGGAGCTCTGCCCTCAGCACCTTTCTGAAAACTAGCAGTGCTGGTCTGGAGAAGGAACCCTCCATTTTCTGCTAAGATTTTAGAGCTAGCAGTCAAACATGTTCTACATGCAGCATGTATGCAGGATATCTCTTGTAAAAGAGGAAAAATTATTTTTGAGGCAACAAGAATGAATCTTGAATATAAGCACCAAAAGTGGAGTGTAGGTGGGTTTTGCTAAAAGAGCTGTCATGTTTCTTTCTTTGTTGACTCAAGATTATTCAAAGAATATTCATAAGTAAAAATATCATCTCTTTTTCTGGTATTTTACAAGGTTAACAGTGTATGAAAAGGAAGGGAAATTTAAAATCCTGGAAAATGTTGACAGTGTGAGACTAGTAGCCTGGTAGCTGCTAGTGTTTTGGACAGCAGATATTTTACGTCAACGCCTCCCCATATTGTATGTCAACTGTATAGAAATAGAAGCATTAGTTATGCTTTCTGTTTGGTAGAAATGAGTGGAAGTACTAAATTATGGTTTTGCTCCATGTACTCTGTCTTCGTGCCACTGTTGGCAAGCATGAAAGCTGTAATTTTCATTAAAAGACTCATCCAGATATTTGGCAGCAATTATATTATTCCTAGAAAAATTCAGTCACAAACAGAAAATTAGCCCAAAAAGTAATGCTCATATTAGATTTAATTTAATTTTTGTTATTTATCAGTGGTACAAAAAGAAAGAAGGATCTAAACGGACATTGTAAATAAATAAATAAACTACATCACAAGGCAACAAGATAGTAGTGACTATGGAGGGAAATAGTTCACTATTTTTATACCAATAATGTAACAGAATAAAACCAAGTTAGGACCTACAGCAAAATCCATTTTAAAAATAGGGGGAAAACATCCAGACTACATGGAGAACTTGAAGAAATAGCACTACACCTACAGTATTGTAAAAATTCTGACTATAGCTGATGATAAATTGGAGGAATGTGTATGTATCCATTTGCCTGTGGGTCTCCATATATGTTTATGCACATATAACATCTAGTTCATATAACAGTGGAACTGATAACTATCAACTAAAAGGAGAGGAACTTATGATGTATATAAAGCACTTACAACAGACAAAGATTCATGCTCTATTTTTCCTACTTAAGGATCTAAATTGACACAAAATAAGTACTTCAAGAGACACCATTTTTCAAATGGAAGATTCTTAGTAATGGGCTATTATTCAGATCCAATAAATAACAATAATAGTCATTTGCACGCTGTTGCTGTAGTATAGACATAGTGCACTTACCAGGGAAAAAAAATGCTAACATTTTTCAAAAGTCTTAATTCAAAGGAACTCATCCCAAGCCATGTGACCTTGAGTCACTCCACAACTCTGGAATTTCACTCTGAAATTATCATTCAAGGAAACACCTAATCCCAAGAAATTTAACAGAAACTGCACATAGCAACAGATAAAGCCCTAGTGATGTCTCAGGTTTTAGCTTTTATATTTTTCAGATTCTGTATTGTTTTAGTGTGTAGTTCTGAGCTTCATCTTGGGGGATACTAAGCTCTCTTCACAGTGTAGACGGCCAAAACAATTGCTTCTCTAGCTGGGAACCATGGACAAATGATCCAAATTTCAGGCCCAAGAGCATAAATAATGTGGACTCAAGAAAGAGAAAACAAGGATGGGTCTTCATAAGCTAAAGCTTTAATTGGACAATTAGCTCCAATATGCTAATGGACCAGAACTTATAAAAGTGTGAGACCCCATGCCCAGTCATCCATTTTGGGTCCATCTTGGTTATAGCCCTGGCCAGGCTCTTTTACTGCCCAAGGTGTATCCATTGAGGCCTTCTAATAAAGACCTACATTATTCCTTTAACTCTGTCTAGTCTCTCTTCCAGGTCAGTCTTCACAAGGCACCACTAGAATGTCCTTGCAGATACTGTGAAGAGGTTGGGAGTTCTTGTACAGCTTTCAGGAAAATGGCTTTCATGAAAAGTGAATTGTGAATTTTTATATTGTAAATTATAGCATAGACCAACACTGATATCCATAAAAAAAGAAATGTCAAAAAGCTTTTAGAAAGAACAACATCCATTATTTTTCACATATTGCAGTCACTAGAAGAGTGTGCATTCAAAAATCCAGATGCTGTCCATTTCACAAAAAAACTGAACATTGTAAAGCAAAACATTTTTTTGTAAATATGAATGCAGAGTTGTTTTTTTTATTGTTATTATTTTTTGGGGTTTTTTTGTTTGGTTGGTTGGTTTGGGTTTTTTTTGTTTTGGTTTGTTTTTTTGTTTTTGGTTATGGGGTTTGAGAGGGAAATAATAATGTACTGTTATTTAATTTTTTTTAATCAGTGTCTTTACTCTTATTCCCACACATGGCAAAAAAGCGTTTTTTAGGAGCCTATTAGGAGCCACTGCTAAATCCACTGAAACTACCAGACAATATGAATATTACTTGCCACAACAAAATACATGTTTTCAAGATAAAATAACCTGCATGTTCTAAAGTAACCCTCATATAGCAAAATTATGACCCTGCTATATTTATACACATGGGTGCAGTTTTCACACACTGTTATAGTCTCACATTGTATATCTTTAAATCATGCTGCAAAAGTTTCTGTCTTCCCCTAATGTCGGCTCTAATTTAGGATGAACAACTACTCTCATAAAGAAAAACTGCTGCTGCTGCTGTTTATTAGGCTGCAGAAAGGTCTCGCTGACTAATGTCCCAGGATTAAATGAATGTGGAATAATAAGAGCTGATTTATTTGTGCTCCAGCAGGATAAAGCTGCCACTGATTTTACAAGAAACTATTCATCTGAGGGCTACTACAGCTAGTAAATTGTGGCTGTTGCTGAAATTAGTCTCCAGGCCTTCATACAATCTACAGAGTGGAGTAGCAATGCAGTAATAAAGCTATTGTGAGTACTTGATGCATTTAAAAGGTCCCACTTTCTTCCCAGTCTTAAGGGATTGTAGAAGTCAGCTTTCAGAGTTTGCCATCAGAATGTCTACTGGTCTTTGGCTACAATTTACATTTCTACACTGGGAATGTATGAGAATTAAAAATGTATAGCTGGCAAAAAAGGAGAGGAAATCTCAAGATCGTGGGGATTGAGCTTCTTTGGGTTTTTTTCTTTTCACAGATCGGACAAATGTTTTCATTTCAGAATTACAGTGGGTACACAGGTCTCCATCCAGACCAGAAATTTTACTAAGACAAGGATAGTGAATCCTTAATAAGATAGCAAAGAACCCTTTTTTTTTAAGACTTCCTAAAAATTTTCTGATGTTTGCACTAAGATAATAATAAACTGAAAATTACCCAAATCACATTAAAGGAAAAAAAATTAAAATGGTTGAACAGTAAGGAATTAACAGAGCCCTTTACAAAGAAGAAATAATGAGAAATTATGTAAATAAAAATTTTAAAGTGAAAACCATATTTTTATACAGGACTGGGAGCATTGTACCCTGATCCAATAAAAGGCTGCAAAGCAGTATGTCAGATAGACAACTGCAGAGATATCAACGAGTGGCTGAGCCCTATGCAGAACTCCCATATTGAAAACAAAAGTGAAAGCCTTTTCATGAAATTTGTATATCTCAACACATAATTTTTATTTTAAATTATTATTTTAAAAAATTACATTTTTATCTGTCAGAAATATTCTTCCAGGCTAAAAATCAGATTATATTTGTCTTGGGTTTTGCATTGCCAAAATGGCTCCCGAGTCTTTTTCCCAGCCCCACGATAGAAGAAGGAGCTAAGATGCGTCGGTTCTGCTTTTCAAGGTTGTTTATTTTTCCTTATCTATAACATTCTTTTTCTGACCTGTGGAGGTCTGTCCAGCAGGTCAGTTCATGGCACTCTGACCACCCTTGGGGCGGTGTTAACATTTTATACTAAAAACTACGTGTACTTTATTTACAATAATTTTCCAATACCTATCGCCTATATTAGACAATCGGTCTCTACTCTAAACCAATCCAAAAGTGTCATCATCACAGCAAAAGATGGAGGACAAGAAGAAGGAGAAGAAGGGCAGAACATGTCCAGATTCCTCCATCTTGCCTCTTGATCCCTCATTCTAAAAGCCCAAAATTCTATTTTTTTAACCCTGTGACAAATTAACTATCATTCTACTTAAAACTCTCATGGCTTGTACATCTTCACACAAAGCTGTTAATTTTCTCCATGGGTTAAAATTGAAGGCACAGGTGTCTTTGACTCTGTGCCAAGGTCTCTGAGCCCCCTGCCAGGGTCTCAAGCCATCCAGGGCAGCCAGAGGAATGTCCTGGGTTCCGACATATTTCTATAATAAACTTTGATTCTCTGTCTTTTATGTATTCTCTGAATAAAATATGATATACATGATTCTTCAAGCCTACAGTTATGAAATTCACTCAGCTGGAATAAATCAACACACATGTTCTACATGCATTGGTGCATTAAAGTGTGGTAGCCCCTATTTCCTTCAGAGGAAAACTTTGTTGGTGATACTGCTATAGTAATGTTGGCATGATATACACATTTCTGTGGAAATGAGTATAAGTGCACACCATCTGAAACTCCAACATTAACTCTCACAATTTATTCTGAAATATCAATATGACTGTCACACAAAGGGGTCACACAACCACACACACTTGAACAAGTAGAGCGCACACACAGAACAAATACAATCTTAAAACTTACAGCTGAGAGATAACACATCCTGAGAAGAATTCTGCCACTTCATTTTACCCTTCTTACTATTTTTGCTGCCTATTTCTGAACTGAAAGCGAAAGGATGTAGGATCTATTTAGGCTTGAAATGAAAATTCTGGCTGGGATTTCTTTGGGTAAAGAGCATCCATTAGTGAATTATTCTGATCTATTGAACAAGCTGAGAGTGTCCTCTAACTCCAGTTCAGACTATGCTAGACAACACTTCTCACCTATGGTGTATTTAATTTCTTTTTGTTGTTACTATAGTGACTAATTTTATCCATAAAATATATTGCGCTCAGCATTAGAGCTTTTTGTTTTCAAATGAAAGGTTATCAACTTTTTATGCAATACTTTATAACTAATTGAGTGTTATCTTCAGCTATCCTATCCGTACTTTCAGGCATAGTCAGTCTTTACTTTAGATTATAAATATTTGTCATGATGTATACTTAATAGTGCCAAAAGCCCTACAGGGGAGGTCTATTGTGAAAACAATACTATAGGTTTAAGTTCCTTTTCAGGAGGGGAGGTGAGAGTGATCCATATATTTGAATGCCAGCATGCACAGTAATCATAGGAAAAGTTACCACTGCCTCTAAACTGAACATTTTGGTACAATTGAACCATTCATTTCCAGAAAGCTAAGATTTTTCTGCGTTCTTAGGTACTAAAATTATTATTACCAAGATCAATTCAAATTTCTAAACTTATGATTTTATACTGAAAAAGGCAACTTTTTTTTTTTTTTTCTCTAAGTCCTCTGCCTTCAAAAGCTTTTGAACATCTAGTTGTTGCAAATGAACAGGAACTATGCATTTTGAGGAAAGGAAGAAATGCAAGGAAATACACAAAAAGATACTGAGAAAGGCATCCCAGGAAGGGAAAATAAACACTGACTTAATCACATTGTTATTTGGTGTGGTGCATGACAGAGCACATTTTAATGGAGATTTCAATGCATACATTACACCAACAAAGGACCATAACTGCTGTTTAGAAGCTCAGATATAGTAGTATGAATATAGCCAAAGTGTCAGCAGTGGTTTCAAATCCTTCTAGCTGGGCTCTTTTCTTCTCCCTTACATTTTTTCCAAGCATTTCTTTATAAAAAAAAAAAAAAAAAAAAAAAAAAAAAAAAAAAAAAAAAAAAACAAACATCAAAAACCACAAAACGAACAAACAAAAAACCCTACCAAACAAGCACATATTTCATCAAGAAATTTTTTCAGTTATAACCAGGTGATGCTGAACAAGCATACCAGACAAAACAGCTATAACACTGGGGGGCTGGGGAAGTAGAATGTGAAGTTTTGTCAAACGAAAGCACTTACAGTGCTGTTTTCAAAAAGCAACAAAATGAAAAAATCTGAAGGATTCCTTATTAGCTTTTGGCATTAGATATTTACAAAACATAATCACAATTACAGAAGCATGTATTTTCTACATCATTTGTAAGGTGCAATGCTGGTTAGTGATCATCTTTGTTATCTTGTCAGAATAAAACCGCTTCTGAATTAGATGCTGCTTTTTTATTGAAACTGAAAGGATAAATTAACTTTTTAAAACACATTTGTAACTCTAGCTGTTCCAAAGTAATGAGTAATGCTCACCACAGTGTTTCATCAGTTTATCACCTGTGGTAATATTTAGTTCTGCCCAAGTTTTTGTGCCATATCTAATGTCAAGATAAAGCCCTAGATCTAGGGGGAAAAGTCTGCCTGTATTAAGTAAAGTTATTAATTACTGGGGGTAAAAAAATTAAACTTCTGTTTCTCTGAATATCAAGGAATCCAGTGAGGAAAAGCATTGCTTTCCTCTCTATGCAAAGCCTTTGAGAAAGAAGAGTTCAAAAACATCTTCTCTCAGACAAACCCTTCTCAGTAGTGATTCAAGATGCTACTTCTTCCCAATGTTTCTCTTATTCCTGTCTGGTTTTCTGAGATGCTTTCTTTGCTACTCATTTTTTTTCCTATTTTTTCTTATAAGCATACTTTGATTACACATTAAAAATAAACATGATGAACAATGTATAAAGTTCAAATGCTTTTGTGGGACTAGATCTGCTGAAAATAGTGACAGATGGTTTTTGGAGTAAAATCTGCTCTTATATCTCAGAGAGTTCTTGACATTTCATACTACATTCTTGCTGACAGTGCACAAACATATGAAGATTTCAGGAACAGTTTGTTGTATATATGCAGCACTCACAAAGCTTTAATATAAGAAATTAAGTTTATTACAATTAATAAATATTTTTCTCTGGTAAATATTGAAGGATAATAATGTAAGGAATTTGAATTACAGTGGTTATGTAAAGATGAAATTCAAGCCACAGCTCTGTTCTAACTGGATGGCAGGGTTGTGCTTGTGTGCTGTCATCAAGCCCCCAGGTCATCCAGGAGGGCTTCAATCAGTTACTGCACAGGTGTGAGGGCAGATAGACGTAAGGCATGGTGATGGACTCCACTTCCAGCTGCCTTTGTGACAGGGAGTTCAAGAAGCATTTGTACAGTTGTCTCAGGCACATTTGGTGTGACCCTTGGGGATGGTCTTGTGCAGGGCCAGGAGCTGGACCCAATGATCCTTGTGGACACCTTCCAACTCAGCATATTCTGTGATTCTGTGAAAATATTGGACTATATGCTACAGGACACTTCAGGAAAATTTTGGAATCTGGAAGACTCCCCCATCAGCTGTGCATAGGTCAGCTGATGCTCACTATTTATACAGTTACATGTGTTGATTATTATCATGGGTGGAGATTCCAGCCATCCAGACAGCTTTGGCTACATATCTGACCAAACTGCATCTAAATGAGACCCTAGTGAATTTCAAAAATATGTCTTGCAGATACAGAAATAGCCATGTAGGATAACCTTTTCTTCTGCCTGTTTGTGCATGTTTCTGTTCTAGATGGCTTAAGATAATCAGTAGCAATGGATGGATTGTACATACTTGGGAGTTCTCACGCAGAACCACTGACCACATGAATAGTAATAATTCATCAGAACAGTTCAGGGAGTTCAGCTGATCCAGCAAAGAAGGAAGCCTCCTCAATCCAGACAACTGACCCTTGGATTCAAGGGATCCAGTTCTACAAGGGATTACTTAACTTTGCAAAAGGAGAACAAAATCAGTTTTAAAAAAAACAGGGTGTCCGTGATTGACTGTTGAACAGAAAAAAAACATTTTCTGGAAATCCATCCTAGAGTCTAGGAACTCATACTGAAAGAGAGCAGCACTGAGTGGGTAAGCTTCAAGTCTAAAATATTTTTTCTAAGATTGTCCTTCCAATACTATTTCTGTAGACTTACATAGGTAAAACTCTCAGCCAGTCTTTTCGGAAAAGATATATCCTGAAAATTAGATGGAGGATCACCCACAACTCCATAAAAGGATCATAAAAACCTACTAGATTACTTCATCAGAACTTGATAATGAATTTGCTTTTGAAAAAACTTCTCACTAATAGTTCTGGAAGGATTTTTTTTGTGTGTGTTATTTAAATTAGTTACTTTTGCAACTTTTTTTTTCTTGTGAGCACAAAGTTCAATTGTTTCCTTGTATATTTAAATCCATACTTTAAAAAAAATTACTATAGATTAAGAACATGTTATTTTGATAGCATTGAGTAGGAAGCTGTTCATCTTAAGTGAAATTCAAGTCACATTGAACTCAACCAAAAATCTCCTATAGAGATTTCTCACTCCAACTCTTTATAGCATTTTCATATAAACTAAGAATGAGAAAATCATTCTGGCAAAAAAAGCTACTGACAACAGCTTTATGGAAATATCTGTTCAAACTTCTAAAGGAATCTCCTTCCAATCAGTTTTAAACTCTGTTCTAGATTTTGGGGGCGGGTTGCTCATATTGTGTCAAACTTCTAGAGAAGAGCATTTGTAGATGATGTCTGCAATAGATTTCCAATAGAAATCTGAACAATTTTTTTTTTTACTTTAAAAATTTACAGTCATTAGTAATATTTGGTTGACTATCTACTGCTTCAATCAATATCACAGTATTGTTAAACATAGCATGGATATTAATTTCTATCTAATAAGGAAGAAAACAAAAACAAGCTGCTTTGCATTATGCAGGGACAAAACAGGTCACAGAAAATTCAAATTCTTACAGTTGTGTGATCAAGGTCAAAGATGATGAAAGAAGAAAAAAGTAATATGGACACTGTGAAACTATAGTATGATTAAAATCTCATTTTACATCAAGGAAATTGCTTGAACACAAATAGAACCTCTTCTAGCTAACTTTTTACTCTGTAAACCTTTTAGATGTTCTTGGAATGTTTGATGAAATTTTCATCCCCTGTACAATAGCCTTTTGTAGCTTTTCTTATTAGTGTGGACCTGCAGCCTGCAAGCATTAAACATTAATCCTCTGCATAATGAAACTGTGAGAATGGATTTCTATGAAATTTCACACATTTGTTAGTCTGGTGAGGAAGATGCTCATTTTCATGTCTTACTTTTCAAGGTTCTCTGATTAAAAAAAGCATCTCTAAACTCAGAATTGGTTGGAAACTGGGAATAGTTGCTTTTTCCCTTATTAGTGTTAATGTTTTGGGTTGATATTTGAGGAAAAAAAAATCTAAATTATTCAGTGGAAAATATTTGGGTTCAAATGAAGCATGTAGTATGTAGTGAAATTATGCACAACTCACAATAGGCACAGCAGTACCATATAACCAGCACTGTCCATGTATGCCTAGGTGATAATTCACAAGTACATCATAGCACATAACTTTTTTTCTTTGTACAAATCTAGGGGTTTTTAGGTATAGAAACTAACAGGATGTACACATGACCACAGTCTCCAGGCTTAAGAGAGCTGGGGGTAGGGGTGGGGCATATCCCAGATTTTAAGGCTTAGACTATTTGACTTCACATTAGCAACACAGGGATGCAGATGAGGGATAGCATGTTGAAGTCATATTCACCTGGGAGGAGACATTGAATGAGACAATAAAGGAAATTACAGACTAGGTGAAACTACATTGAGTTAATTTGCTCTGTTTCGGTAGCCAGAGAGAATAAAAGCTCTTTTTTCAAACTCTCCTCATGGATGGATGTGTCCTGGCGAATTTGTGGTTAAATGCAGAAAAGATGATGATACTGTCAGCCTCTCTTCTGAAGACATTATCCAATACCTCAGCAAGAGGCAAGAGCCATCCCTGAGATAAGTACTTTTGGCTTCAGCAAGCTTCTTCCATGAGTCAAAGGACATTTCAGAAATGAAGCAAAATCTGTCTCTCTATGCATTGAAGAGCACTTGCGTCATTTTTGTCACCAGCATCCCAAGTAACCTTTCCTGTAAATGGAAAAAAAGGAGCCACTGGATTTGACATAACTGATGGAAATGGTGATTTTAGAGTATAACATTAGCATACATATATCAACATTTTCTCCAGCCGGGCTTTAAGCATGTATCTAATCAGTTATACATGCTGTTACCTAATATTGGCATACAGACCCAATGCATTATAAATGCAAATATAGGCATACATTTTATTAACTCCTGAGTGAATCTCAAAGTGTTGGTCCTGAAATGTTTTCTTTGAGAGAGACGGATGGTTTTTCAAATTACTTCAGAAGTCTCTAGGGCAGAATAGATAAAAGTAAAATTTTGCAAATGTCTAACAGAAAACATCTACAAGTGCTGTAATAATCTGAGAAGTAAAACAAGTGTCCATGGTGTTAGAGAGTTAACCTGCTGTTACACTGATTCTGCATACAGGTGAGGAATTAGCAAGAATTGCATTTTTTCAGGATCGAATGGAATCTGCCAGTCACAGCTCCCTCTCTGAATTCTTTTGCACATCTTATCAGTGCTTAAGAAAACCAAAATATAGCTTCTAGAGTTACAACAGCAGCCAAAAGATCCCTTCCTTTAGACAAGACAATAATAAAAAGCAGTCATTAACTAGTGTGCTCAATGCACAGCAGTGTGAGGTAAGACTGCCTAAAGCATATGGAGTCCACTGCACTTTCAGTTTCAGTAAGGGTAGTGATGACCTTTTGGATGGAATTCTCATGTCTTTTAGAGTTAAGGGACTTAGGATGACCAGGTTTCAAATCATGGACTGTTTTTCAGGTATCAAAGTGCAACAGCTCCTGCTTCAAATAAATTAAATTAAAATATGTAAAAGATGGAAAGAATGCAAACACCACATAAAAACACCAATTTGATGGCTAATGTAATGTCTTTTGTTGTTCATAGTCTTTTGAGTTATAACTCCTTACTTATTATGCTTCATGCACTCCATAATCATTCAACACCACCTAGCTTGTTCCTGCATTCACTGTCATGTATTTTCCTATCAATGGAGCTCATTCACACACACTGGTCTTCTATAACATTTCCTTTCCCCTTTTATTTATGAACAGAATGGTAGTATACTGAAATAAATATATAAATAAGTAATTTATTAAATTTAGTTATTTTGCTTCTCAGCAGTCAACATATGGTTGTTAAAGGAAGATTTCACTGAGCAGCTTTCCTGACCAGCTCAAGAAGGAAAGACATGGCAAAAAGAAAATCTTAGCAGAAAATCTGCATTAAGGTGTTGGGAATGGACAAAATAAGAAAGTGAAGAGGAAAAAGAAAATAAATAATATCAGGATTAAACCCTGTGTTTTGAGATATCTGAATTTAGCATTGCAGCGTGCAGTTGATTGTTAAGCAGCAGGAATGTAGCAGCACCTGTCTGCTAATGTCAGGAACTGCCACTGTTAAATTGGATTTAACAAGTATTGGTGAGAATCAGAAATACTGGTATATTGCAGTGTTGGGGAATAAAAAGGTATTTATTGACAAGTGAAAACAACTAAATGGGTCAGTTTCCCAATTCTGTTTTCAAGTCACAATAAACATACTTGGAAAGTATCTCATTTTCCATGACTGTTCACCTCTGTGACATAAGATTAGTGAACTTCAGGTTGTCACAGAGGTCTCATACCTGTATCCCTTATGTGAATCCTTTATTAAAATGCACAGGTAAGTATTGGAGGGAGAGACTTTCCATGGACTGAATAATATAAAATGACAGGCTGCAGATTTGACAAGACACTGGATATGTTCTACAGAATTTCCCCACTAGCATACGTAAATCTAGATAGTTAACTGTATTGGGTTGGCACAAAAAAGTTTCGGGAGCAGGGCAGGATTGCAGGGGTGGCTTCTGTGAGAAGCTGCTGGAAGCTTCCTCTGTGTCCTTTAGAGCCCCTGCCAAGACGGCTCAAAGAGAGACTCACTGGGCTGGGCCAAGGCTGGACCAGCATCTTTGTGATAACATATTTAAGAAGAACTGAAAAGAAGGTCTTGGGCAGTTGTAATTGTGGCCAAAGAAGAGAAGGATGAGCATATGTGAGAGGAACAACTCTGCACACTGCAGAAGGAGAGGAAGGAGGTGCTCCAGATGCTGGAGCTGAGATTCCCCTGCAGGCTGTAGCGAAGACTGTGTTGAAGCAGCTGTGCCCACAGAGGAGGCCCACATGGGACTAGGTAGGTGCCTGAGAGGAGGCTGTGACCCTGTGGGAGGCCCATGATGGAGCAGGCTCCAGGCAGGGACCTGCAGACCCATGGAGAGAGAAGCCCACACTGGAGCAGGTTTCCTTGTTGTACTTTTGAACCCGTGGGGGACCCAGGCTGGAGCAGCCTGTCCTTGAAGGACCACAACCTGTGAACTGTGACCTGCATTGGAGTAGTTCATGGAGAGTTGTCACCCATGGGATGGACTCATATTGGAAAAATTCATGGAGAGCTGTCTCCTGTGGGTGGGACCCCACGCTGGAGCAGGGGAAGGAGTCCCCTCCCTGAGCAGTGGGAGGAAAAACATGTGATGAACTGACCATAACCCCCATACTCTGTGTCTCTGCATCACTGGGGGAGGAGGTAGACCTGGGAAGGAGGCAGGGGAAGAATAATGTGTTTTTAAAGTCTGTTTTTACTTCTTATTATCCTGCTCCAATTTTTGTAGTAATAAATTCAATAATTACCTCTAATTCCAGCCTGTTCTTCCTGCAACAGCATTTGACGAGTAGCCTCTCTCTATCCCCATCTCAACTGATGAACCCTTTGTTATATATTCCTTCCGCTGTGCAGCCATGGAGGGGACTGAGAGATGGGCTTGGCAGATGCTTGGCAGATGCCTTGCATCAAGTCACTCCATTAACTTACACCAATGTTGAGGGCAGGAGGGAATGCTGACTTTTTAGTAATAAAATTATATGGATATTCTTAAAAATATATAATAGAGTATAAAATTTTTGTTAAAAATAGAGTAGAATCAATGTTTTCTTAATTTGCCATCCAGAAAATCATTTGTTTTTGAAGAGCAAGAGCATACTAGAGGTCTCTAGAGAAAATGAAAAATAAAACCTAATGGATAAAACAGGCAATTAAAGTGTTGTTACACTGTATGCACATCTAAGTAGTCATCAATATCTACAAAATAAACTCATCATTTCAGTACAACACAGAGATACATGGATTTAAGCATATTGGCAGTGTGGAGTTCATACTGGTGCCAGAAAGGAAAATCCCAGCACTTGCATGACTAATGGAAATCATACAAAAATCTGCCAATATTCAGCTAATCAACCACTACAAACGTATGTGTAGTCAGAAGAATTACTCATTAAAACAAAAGGTACCATAGAACACATGCGCACAATAGGGAATTTTGGCTACCAAAACATATCCAAATATCCAAATTTGGCTTTTGGATAAAATTGTCCAAATCACCAAGAAGATTTGGTTCTTTCACAGAATCATAGAATAATGGAATCATCAAGGTTGGAAGAGACCTTCAAGATCATTGAGTCCAACCATTCACCCAGCATTACCACAGCAACCCCTTAACCACAGTAAACCACATTACCACTGACAGATCCAGACTTCTCTTGAACATCTCCAAGGATGGTGACTCCACCACCTCCCTGGGCAACTGATTCAATGCCTGACCACCTGAACCGTGAAAAAATTGTTCCTTATATCTAATCTGAATCTCTCCTGTCTCATCTTAAGGCCATTTCCTCTGGTCCTTTCACTGCTGTCACAGTAGAGGAAACCACCACCCACCTCACTACACCCTCCTTTCAGGGAGCTGTGGAGAGCGATGAGGTTCTCCCCTGAACCTCCCCTCCTCCAGACTAAACAAACCAATATCCTTCAGTCATTCCTTATAAGACATGTTTTCTAGTCCTTTAATGAGCCTTGTTGTTCTCCTCTCCAGCACCTCAAAGTTCTTTTTAAAGTGAGAGGCCCAGAACTGAACACAGGATTTGAGTTGTGGCCTCCCCAGTGCTGAATAGAGGGACAATCAGTGCCTTGGTCCTACGAGCCACACTATTCTTGATACTAGCCAGGATGCCATTGACTTGTACAAGGCACAGGGCCTGCAAGGCCTCTTTGGAGGTCAGAAGCCTGAGCTAGGAAATGCCAGGTCACGATGGCTCGGGTCTTAGAAGCCCCTCTCTTCCCCCTTCGGACCCTGCTTATCTCTCTGTAAGCCTATAGGTCACTTTTCCCTGACCCTTTCTACCGGAAAGTTTCCAAAACCCCTGTAGGGTATAAAAACCCCTGGTTCGGTAGAAGAAGCTGTCACTGAGAACCTTCGTGGGACACCCTAACAAAGAATCCTGCGGAACCGTATACAGCACTTCTCCTCTCTCTCCCTGCGTCTGCTGCCTCGGCCCAAGCAAGCCAAAAGAGCTGATAATCACACAGAGCTGATAATCACTAAGAGCTGAAATCACTTGAGCTTGCTTGGCTGCCTGCAGCTAGGAACGGCTTGGGAGATCGGACCAAGTCTGAGCCTCCGCTGAGACTATCCTGGCCTCGGCAATCCACCGGGCACAGCCCGGCTGGAGCCTACCAGGATATTGGCCTTCCTGGCCATGTGGATATGTTGATTCATGTTCAGCCAATTGTCAGCCAGCACCCCCAAGTCCCTTTCTGCCAAACTGCAGCCAGCCCATAGCACTGCATGGGGTGGTTGTGACCCGAGAGCAGGACGCACTTTGCCTTGTGAAACCTCAGGTAACTGTTCCTCAGCCCACTGATCGAGCCTGTCAAGGTCTGTCTGTAGAAATTCCTATCCTCAAGTAGATCAATACTCCCACCTAACTTGGTGTCACCTGAAAATTTACTGAGGGTCCACTCAATCCCCACATCCAAGTCATCAATAAATGTTGTTCCTAATAGAATTTTCTATAAATACTAGAAAGTTTGGGTGAGTGTCATTATTAGATGGGTTATTAAATATACTTCAATAGAGAGAGATGGCCATTTATAGCAGCCAGATTTCTGCTCCACCACAGTTCATTACTTTCGTCATTACTGATAACCATGCGAGCTTTGTTCACATGATCAGTGATTGCACAGTAACTGAACATTCAAAATGGCCCAGTTTCTGCTATCAGCTTTGTCAGTTACGTAGCTAACAGAGCCTATATTTGTATAGCTCTCTGTCTTCAAATGTCTTATGTAGCATCTTCTCACACTGAATTAAACACTACCCTAAAAGTCTAATCCTTATTTATTATAAGATCCTTTTCACCTCTGTTCATAAAGTATGTACTCATTTAAATGTCCCTCTACTCCTTGTCAAAGTATAGAGGAGACTTAGCACAAATTAAAATCTATTCCTAAATACGCAAGGAGATTAAGTGACTGAGTAATGTATTGAAATAATTTCCTCAATGCTGCAGAAGAGATACACATATATCCCCTTCTCCTTGGGTGTCTATTGCTACCTGCACAAGAACATTCATTTGAATTCTGTTCTTCTTTAAAGGGCTTCCTCCACACAGTTATCATATAGACCACAAATAATAGCTGAAAGAGACTACTAGCATGGTTTGTCCTCATGGACCATTATAAATAGGGACAGTAGCCGAAAATCAATATCATCATTAGGTCAAGGGCACTTTATAGTGCAGAGCCAGAAAGCATGTCTTGCTCAGTTTTATACAGAATAGCTGTAGAGGTAGAAATTTCTGTTTATGTGAAATTCCTGAGCCTTTGTGATGAAGTTACTATATTGTACATATTTCTACAGTCAGAGTTCTTTGGTCAGTACATTTAAACCATGAAGTGCTTTTGCTGCTGATTTGGCTATTATGATAAGAAAATTACCTGTAGAGACGTTCTAAGTAGCTAAGAATTTTGTATACATAATGGCAGTGAAACATGTAAAGAAAAGTGGTAAGAATGAAGTTTACTAAAATCAGTGCAAGCAGCTTTATTTTCCGTATTACAGCAAGGAATTCATAATCTGCTAAACTAAAGGGAAATAAGCCTGTCAAGATAAACACTCACAGAATTTGGGATTTTCAGAATCAGATGGAAAATGTTGAAAAAATGTTTAAAATTACAAAGGCAAATAGCACAAAACTTCTTAACCTCTCCTCAGTGTTGTCAAGAAGGAAGCATACACATCAAGGGAAGTATTATAAGTGTAGGTCTTGTTATTGAAATTAATTTTTCCAGGAGCTATGACGAGGGCAGAGGGCAGACAGTCAGCCCAGAATCCTGTTTGCCATGCTGGTGCACAGCAGAACCTAGTAAGTGGCACAAGGACTACAGTTCTCCCAGGCATCTCCTAGAGATGGACACTTCTAGAGCAGTGCTTCTCAGATGCATGATCCTGTATGTATTCATTACATATCTGTGCTCCTCTGCTGTTCTTCAAAGGAGCTGTCACCAGGCAGAGACAGCTCCTGCTGGACTTCCCGTAAGGATTGCTTGAGATTTCTGTCCTGTGCTCAAGGGAAGTACATAAGGTGGCCAGAATGCTTCTTCCTTCAGCTAGTGCTGTCCAACCAAACTGGTAGTAAGCTACACACATCATGAGCAATGCCATTCTCAGATGACCACATAAAATGCCAAGGAAATCCTTCCCGTGCTGTCCAATGGGTTTTGATTTAACCTTTCAGTCTGCTCAGCAAGACACAGGAACACATTGGTCAAGGAACAGTAACAACTCTTCCTACTTTGCACGAGGCAGTTAGTTCTTGTTACTGAATGAAAAAGGTAATTGAGGCATTAAGATACTCCCTCTCACTGATATTGTTTGAAAAATGAATGAACCTTTTGTTTTCTAGGGTTATTGAGCTTTCTGCTTTAATCACATCATTGTAGCTACCTCAATATGCACAACATCACTTCTGGAGACAGAGAAACACATATGATTTAAAAGACTTAGAGATTTTTATTGCTACTTTTATTTTTTATTTGCTTTCATCAACATCACTGCAGCAAAAGGTCTGTCAGCATTTCCATTAAAAAACTAAACTTTCAGCAGTTTATACCTCAACTGTAAAAATTCACTCTGGGCTGCACCTGGGCAAACAAATCTTTAATTGAGAGTAAATCGGGATTCTTTTTTTCTTTTTAGGTTGGTTGGTTGGTTATTTTTTGTTTCATTTATTTCATGCATTAAAAAGGAGTTTTAGTTATTTGAAAGTTAAGTCAATACAACTCTAGAAATAAAGAGATAAGCAATTTAAGCTGCACAGAAAAGCTTGCTTTCCAAAAAAAGTTTCCAAACAAGCTATACTAAACTACAACAAATATACCTTGGCATTAAAAAAAAAAAAAAAAAAAAAACCCAACAAAAAACCTGGATGATTAATTTTTAATATTTAATATCAAAGTTCTATGAAGACATTTTCATATTAAGGTGCACAACTGAACAATTGGCTAATTACCTGCTCATAAAGCATGACTATAGAACATTTTCAGCTCTTTAATCAATGTAATGCTTTATGCAGCTTCCAAATTTCTTCATCCCATCTTCTGCCTTGCTAGATATAGAATACAAATTCTGTATGAACATCTCTTGGTGTATAGAAGTAGATGCAGGTGTGTAGGTGCACAGGGAATTATCCCAGTGTTTTCAAATGGATAAAGTTACCTCATATCATTTGCAGTTGCTATATGCCACATATGTAGCAGCTGCAGGCAGATCTCCCAGCTACTTACAGCATTGTGTGGTTGCATTCAAAGCAATTCCGCTTTTCTATTAAATGTACTTTGCAGAACAGATAGGCAAACTGACAGTAAGATAAACATGACCCTAAGGACTGTTGGTTTATCTCAGACAGATGTGGGATCCAAAGTGATGCAGAGCTAGAGATACATAGCTGGAGGAGACCAAAAAAGCATTTAAAACTCCCTCAGGCAAAGAAGAGAAACACATGAGCACAAATGGCAGAAGTCTCTGAACAATAGTGGAGTAATTAAGAGAAAAAAACATGCTTTGTTATCATTACTCAGACTACAACAAAAACTAAGTACAGAGAGGTAGTATAAACAGCTGTTGAAAGCTGCTTTGCACTTCTTTCTACACAGGTTCTTATCACAAGATAAGGAAAATATTTTCTCTGAAACTGACACCAAAGGTAGTGAGCAGACATGGGCATGTTGATGTATGCGCAACCTCCTCTCAAAAGTTGGGTACCACAGGTCTTCTGAGCCAGAAACTATTTTCAAGGTAATTAATCAAAGTAGACGTAAAAATGGCAGCTGCTGAAGTACAAGCATACAGATTTACAAGCAGTAGTTGTGTAAGAGGACCTTAGTGAACAACATTTAAGAAAGCCCAGTGAGTTCTCTGCACTGAGCTGATGGATTGGCAACATATGCTGTTTCACACACAGCTTAGGTTATATGAAATAATTCCCCAAACAGCAGAGCTGAGCACAGACCGTCATGAAACTAAATGAGCATGGGAGACATGGAAAGCCTTTCCTTTTGTAACTGAAGTTACTCATGTTGTGAATTGACACATACAGGTAACCAGGGCAACCAGAAGCTACAGCTGAAATACAAAGAGCAGATTTATTTCACTACCTTGCTAGCAATACCAGGCAGCATGGGGACACAGGCTCTGTTAGGGTTAGTTTGTTCTAGAGCCCTGGGATGGGGGCAGGCTGGGGGTGTGGTCTGCCGGCCAACCTGATGCATCAAAGGGCTTCATGAGGAAACTATTCAAATACTCCCTACTCGCCAAATCTTTCAGTTTCAAACCTTTTCTCCCAACACTCATACACAGAAACATATACATGTCCTACACGGATGAAATGCCCATTCTCTCCCTTCCTTCATTCCTTTTATCTTTCTTTCTTTCTTTCTTTCTTTCTTTCTTTCTTTCTTTCTTTCTTTCTTTCTTTCTTTCTTTCTTTCTTTCTTTCTTTCTTTCTTTCTTTTTCTTTCTTTCTTTTCTTTCTTTCTCTCTTTCCCTTCCTTCCTTCCTTCCTTCCTTGCTTCCTTCCGCCACTTCCGCCACTTCCGCCACTTCCGCCACTTCTGCCACTTCCTTCCTTCCACAACTTCCTTCCGCCACTTCCTCTTTTCTCATTTGAAACACCTTCACTTCCCTGGAAGAATTTTAATTCCTGAAAGAATACTTTTTTGCTTTTATCCCTGAAAGAATAGAAGCCATTAATTTTTTTCAGCTTTTGGTCTCATTCATACACATTGTGTCACTTAATAAGGAAAGAAGGTATTTAATACAGTCTGAAGAATTAAAAAGAAAGCAGCCCTGAATTAGCAAAGAGTATCTACTGGTAAAGAAAGAATTTTCTCAGTTTGCTAATGGTGGTTAATCCTGCTTTATAACTTCAATACAAGAACATACTTTCTAACACTGTGCCAAAAAACTGCAGTTTCTTTGCATTTAATTTCCTAAATGCAGAATATTTCTGACTCGTTCTTTAGCAACAACCTTCTATATATTATATCTTGTGAACTCAGACCCTGATCTTATTTTTTTCATGTTTTGTTTTCACTTTGTAGTGAACTGCAAGCCAGGATAATGCAACACAGTGTCTAAAATTTCAGTTTTCAATAGCCATATATTGCTTAACTTGTATTTATCTATTGCTCAACTTGGATTTATCTGAAGCCCTAGATACTGCAGTCCAATCTGAGAATGCATGCAGACAGTAGACACTGGAAAATATGTCCTTGTGTAAACACAATATAGCTGAACCTGTTTGTCAGGATGCAAAGGTGTATGAAAGGACACCGCCCTTGGAGCCCCAAAGGGAAGATATGATGTACTATACAAGGCAGAGTATTAATCATAGCTGATATTTCTGGGCAATAAAGTAGAGTAATCCTTGTGAACAATGTTCCTTCAAGGATAAAAAGGGAAAATAAGGAACTGGCAGTATTATATAAAACGACATAGCCTGTCATAGGACAAAACTAGAAGCACCTCAGAAATCTCATATGGAAAACAGCTTAACAATTGCTACATGGTTTATTTGGACTGGGGTAAATTTTCACCCTATTGCATCATGGTTATTATTTTGCTTGCACCACAGACACCTGGTCTCCTTGTAAAGTTAGCCAACCTGTAGTAAGTGAAAGCACTTGACCATTTAGACTTGTAGAGTTCACAAGGTTAGACCACTTCTCCCACAGACAGAAAAATGTTATTATAATTTCAAAACCCCCAGGAACCAGATGTGTAGACAGTGATACTGTTACCCATTCCTACAAGGCACTTCAGCTTCTAGACATCTGATAGGTACCAGTATCATGTGATGAAACACAAACTACATGATGGGACACAGTAGGTTCAGTTTTAAAGAAACATTTCTTTTAATAATGAATGTACTGAACCAACCTAGGTTGTCATGTCATTTTAGGGCAGCAACACTGGGAATGCAGTGGAGGGATTTACTTAAGTTCTGACTACTTAAGTCAGGAGCACTGGAAACGTTCTCTGACCTTGCACAGAAACAAGTTCTTTTGATTATTAACTCTGCTTTGTAAGTATAGAACCTTTTTAAAAGCAGAAAATTGTATGTCAAAAGAATAAGAGAAACAAGGTCCTTATATACATGGTTGAAAACAGTGAAGATAAAGAAATACAAGAAATTCATTAAACTTCACCTACACAAAAACCACTGAAAATTCTGACCTCTGAACACCAAAATCAATACTTTAACATTCCCCATGTAAAAACTGCCATGCTTTTTAGACTAGAAACCCTGAACTTTAACTCATCTGAGACAGAAATTCAGTGGTGGCCAGAATTCACCACCGCCAAAGAAATGTTCCTGGTTTTCATCATTTTGATGGGAGATACCCAAGATAGCCTATAACAGTACCAATGCTTTACAGCTAATGCTTTTCAGGTTCAAGATAAAAAACATTGTTTTTTTTCTTTGGGATGTTTCCTTGTTGAGTGAGTAAATATTAAGCGTATCAGGAAATGGTTTTGATCTGGAACACTGGGTAATATGTTGTGACTTTTAGCCCTTCCTGCTTCTGTTGACCATGCAAGGAGGTCTGGGCAGCATCTGGCTTCCCCTCTTCCTCCTGCCTTCTCCACTTTCATCATCCTCTCAGGGTTCTCCACCTTCATCCCCTGCCCCACTTCCTTTCACATCACCATCTCTCCACAGAGGTTCCCTGCACAGCAGTAGAGTGCACAGTACTGCCCAAAGGGCAGAAAAGGCTCCCAGAGAAAGGCAGAGGCATGTTGAACACACAGACTGCCACTGCCCAGATTCTGGTTGCTCTTTGTGTGCCCGTGAATTTGACCAGGTATAAGGAGGAGAGTGCCCAGATCTTTGTGCGAGACGGTCTGTTCTCTGACACATAATCAGCCATCATCTTCCAGCTAAGCCTAATCATTGGCCTTATTCCTCTCTTTGGTCATAAACAGACACAAACTGCACTTATGCCTAAAAACAGGTAGGTAGGGTATATTTTTCTCAAGTGTTACCGGCAATCCATAATGAAGAAAACAGCAACAAGAGGTGGCACAGTCCATGCTGAGGATATAACAGATCGCATGTCCGGAGTTTCAGATGGAACCTGAGCCCTTGAAAAGGGACAATGCTCAGTCACAGCCATTTACTGAGTGAATGGCTTGTTACAAATGGATAGGGGAGTTTTAAATGAGTTTCTGTCTTTCCCAGGCCTCTGGCAGTAGACAGTACTTTTACTGAGGTGGCCAGCACCCCAAAACCCACTCTCGTTGCAAGTTCTTAATAATGGCTTATTAGGTCTATTAAAATATGAATTAATTATTTGATAGACACATATTTAACAGACATAAGACTTTAAAAGATGACTTACTACAGAGGATAAACAAAAAAATACTACTAGTGGATAAACAATAGAACAGGATTGAGACTTATATAACAGATAGCAAAGAAATCTAAAGTACAGATTAGGATTCAATGCATCTAACCATCCAATCTCTGATGGGCCACATGTAGGACCATTCCTCCCAATTTCCAGAAAACTATCCATGAAGATGTGTCCAAACTTTGTGGGGGAAGGCCTGCACTTTCCCAAGGAGTGTGTAGGAGGCTTCTGTGTCTGTGATAATTTGTGTAGCTTTTATAGTGTAAAGCAGTGGTTTTGGTCAATGATATTTAATCTTTGTCTCTCTTCACATCTGCTCTCCAGACCAAAATAGTGATGCTTAGCTGGGGGTCTCAGCCCTCTTGGCACCAGAGACAACCTCCTGCCAGTCATTGGTCCTGGCCTGGGCTGCTTCTTCCATAAGCACCAGCTAAGGTGTAGGTGGAGGGGGCAGGGGGCATCCTGCCACAGGGCTCGTCTCCTGCTGTCTCATTTCATGCACCCAAATTTAGTATCCTGCAGCTCCATATTCCAAGGGGTAGATAAACTCAGGCTGCTGCCAATGCTATTACTTACCCAAAAAGTCAACAGCAAACTGTCAAGTGGCACCTTTCAAGCACTTCGCATATGTCATTTATTTTAAAATATTTGCTTGGGTTTAAATTTTTTATATAAAATACAAAATTAATGTGGTAAACAGTGAAAGCGAGAAATATTTTATGAACACATTTACCAAAATAAAAAGAGCTCCTAATGCTGCTGCCTAATGATGGAGCATTTTAAGTACACTCCTTTATCACTATTCTTTGTTGTCTGATCCACAGCTTAGGGCAATAGGATTTAATTTTTTGGTGTCACCATGAAATGCAGTGTGCAGCATATGAAATGTTAATGTAATGCATAAATGTGCAATTAAAAAAAAAAAACAAGGTGATGTAAAGAAGGAAGTATTGAATAGCTGAAATATTCCATGGTTTCAAGTGCCATTAGGCAAAAAAATATTGTTTTTTTTACTCATTCATGCTTTGACAAAATTCCCTTTTTTTCTTTCTCTTAATCCCTTAAATAAAGTTTCCAACTGAACTGAGAGGAACCAAATATTTCTTAAGCCAAACGTAATATTGCACTGATTAATATAGAGACAACTGACCTTTCTACAGATGAGAACCAGTCAAACTCCAATGCCATCAGTGAAGCTACACCACTAAATACCAGCTGAAGCTTAACTTACTTGGACAACAAACACCATTTAGGGATACTCTATAAAGACAAGAAGAACTATTTTTTTTAATGTATGAAAATTAAGAGGTTATTTTGAGATTCAACACTATCTCTGTGTCTTTTCCACAACACTCTTTGCTCCTGGATTTGAATGACTGACATAAGCACAGAACTGACTAATTGACTCAGAATCTCAGACTGACAGCATTCAAGAAGCATTTGGAAGATGCTCTCAGGCACATGCGTGACCCTTGGGGTTGTCCTGGGAAGGGCTAAGAGCTGAACTTGATAATCCTCATGGGTCCCTTCCAACTCAGCATATTCTGTGATTCTCTGATCATATGATGCGTGATAGTATATAAATGACAGTATAACCCCAGTAGGTAGACAGAGGGAAACCTGGTGAAATCTAATCTTTTTTGCTAGCACTGAGAGTCATCACAATGTCCCATAGGTGCTATCATCTGATTACTAAAGTTCTTAGAAATGCCCCTGCCCAAATTAAGGTGCAAATGAGACCATATGCCAGTGACAATAGTACGGGTTTTAGTTGAGAGTAAATATGTGAGAGAGAGAAAGAGAGAGAGAGAGAAATTGGAAATAGATGGAGGGTCAGAAAGAGAGTGACAGGGACAGAATAAGGAAAAAATTACCACTCCATGGATCCCGGTGGTGTTCCATTGGTTGTCTCCAGCTGGTCTTCTTGCTGGTGAAGGTCCTCCCAAAAGCACAGAATCCCATGGTTAATATATGCTTAGACCAGGTAGGAAAATCCAGGCACCTCCCTGGGGACGAGGGGGCAAGTTTGCCTCTTATAACAGACTCAGGGTTTGTGCATCACATGCAGTCCTGTGGTGCGAGATTTCAGGAATGATTCTGGGAGGCACTTCAGGGCGCCTTTGATGGATTAAGGCATCCTCTCAGCTACTCCTTATGTGAATGTCCCTTGGATGTGGCTTTTGGAGAAGAAGCTCTGCTGCATTCGACTTTCACTCCTTCAGCCTTGTTTGTTTTTTCTCAGGCTGAGATTATTAAAAAATGGGTTTTCCCTTTATTTAATCTTAGTGGTTTAACTTACAGTCCAAAGTTCCAGTCAGGTATCTTCAGGGAGGCTTCTCTGGTTATAGCTTCTTTATACAGTTTTTGATATAACCAGCCAAACTTTGCAGCAATGTTTGAGGCATGAAATGTTTCAGTATCTGACAATAAGGAAACAGCTTATTCACTCAATAAAGGACGGAGCAATGAGAGGCCATACATAGCTTGCTGTTGTGGTTTAACCCCAGTAGACAGCTGAGCACCACAGCACCACAGCTGAGACTCTCCCCCTCCATGTGATGGGAAAAGATACATAAAGATAAAAGTGCAAATGCTCATGAGTTGAGATAAAGACAGATTAATAATTTTTTTCAGGGAAAGGCCAAGGGTGGTGTAAACACTGCTCAGCAGTAATGAAAATATTCCCAAGTTATAACACTGTTTCCAGCACAAATCCAAAACAGAGTTCCACGTTAATTATTGTGAAGAAATTTAACACTGCCCCAGCCAAAACCAATGCAAATGTGAAAAGTAAGAGAATCAGCACCCATTCATATATCTTTCTGATCTGGTATATGAACACAAGAGAAATGCAAAATTAGAACACAAGATTCTTGCATAATTACATGTCCTCTTTAATCTAAATATATTGTATAATTGTTCTTGATTTGTCTGATCTAAACATCTGATTTGGGGCATAAATTGTAATGTTACGTTTAATAGCAAGAAGTGACATAAAATGATCTCTGGAGAAAAAAAGTGTTGAAGTTTAAAACTCAAGAATTTCTGTTATCTTGTATATTAGTCCTCGAGTGTTTAAGTATTCAACAGTGCATAACACATATAATTTGAAACAATAACCAATCTACAGTGGCTGTTTTAATAGGCAGGTGATAGTAATAACTCATTTTTCTTTGAAAGACAGCAAAAATTTCATAGTCATCACGATTAAGAGAGTATAAAGACATGAAACCTTTTGATTTCCTTCTCTGTTGTCCATTCATTTGAAAACAGTCATTAAAAAATGTAAATAGTTTTCTCTTTGTATCACAAATTTGTGATGTGTTCATATCTGAATTTTCTACTCCAGAATGCTTAAATTGTGACTTTGAATAAATTAAAACTATTGTCTTAAATATAAATGTCTAGCTAATTTTTAGTGAGACCTGGACCAGCACATTGCAGCTAGAAATTAGGCCATAGAGTTACCATATTTTTCACTTCTGCATATCAACATTAAATTGACCTTCTCAAATAGTCTAGAATTTTAAAGTAAAAAAAAAAAAAAAAAAAAAAAAAAAAAAAAAAAAAAATTGGAATATTGCAGCCAGATCTACTTCAAAGCTTCACATAGTTTGCACAAACTTCCACAAATCCAAAACTCACAATTATCAGCAAAATTGGATCTGTCTTATCTGACATGCTATGACTCACAAACTTTGTACTCAGCCAGCAGTGGGTAGGCCAAGGGATGAGAAGAGGTGATCAGCACCCACAGAAATGGGCTTGCTGGGAATCTCCCTGAAGACCCAGCTTCTCACTGCATGTGAGATGTGAAAAGGCAGGCCAAATCTGTGGCCACCAGCAGTTGCCATTCAAACCCAGTGATTTCCTGTCCAAGACCCTTGGCACTTAACTTGAACTTGAGTCTGTCTCATACCACACCTAAATTTGTTCTTCAGACCCAGATATTCCTCCCTCTGCTCTTGCATAGAAGCTCTTCTAGGTCTCATTTAGTTCCCAAATATTAAATCCAAACTGGCAAAACTGATAATATTTTCATTATCTGTAATATTAGTAGCAGCAACAGTAGCTGTCTTAGAAGTATTAAATACCTCAAGTTAGCACCTCCTAATTAAAGAGCCTTGGCAGTAAAAATGGAACCAGAAAACATCCCTGTTGGTCCTGTGAGAGTATTCACCTTTCAGCAAGGCAGTATGTAGCCTTATCAGACTTCAGAAAGCCCAGAGGGAAATGCAGATGCAACTTGGCTACTCCCCTGAAACTTGTTTTTGAAGTTCTTCCATTTCTTTTTCACAAAAAACTCAACAGGTTTAGTTTTAAGCTCCTGCCTTCTCTCCTGAGCTGTCTTTGACAACTCTGTCCAGAAATAGAAAACTAAACTCCGTTCTCACTTGCAGTCACAAATCTCAGTGGAAGTCATTGTACAAGATCACTTTTTGTGCTATTTTTACTGTGTAACTTTAACCTTGCAACATAAATTAAACAGATGGAATTGATTTCAGTAGAATTGTCTTGGATGTTTATGAGAGCACATTTGATCCAGAAGTAGATTATGTAAGAGATGAGCAAAGCAAAATCCTGTTAGCTTAAGAAGGAGTCAGTTTGCACCTTACAAAGCAAATCATAAAGTCAGTCTGGATTATAAACTGGTTTCTAAAGTTTATCAAGCATATTTTTTTCTGTAAAATTCTGCTGCAGAAGGAGCAATCTTTTTCGCCATGTGCAAGCAATGCCTTATGTTGCAATGTTTTCTCTTAAGGTTCTACCTCCTAGAAGGACAAAACAGTCTTCTGAAGAAATCCTAAAGAAATATTTTTGAGCTATAGCAGGTATAATGGAATACTTATTTAATTATTTAATCATTTACAACAATTAATCATTTATGTAAAATAAGGTTTGTTTAAATAAAACATTTCCAAGTCAGATCAGCTCCGGTCAAAGGCGTTTCTATTATGATACAATTACACGTAAACAGAAAAGAGGGTGAAGAAGAATTGCAAGACCTGTTTGAGAGTATGGATGATTTTTACTTCTTTTAGGTCTTCTCCACCACTTTTACAAAACGTCTTTTACATTGCTCTTCCTTCATTTGTGTTCCATGTTACCCTGCCATTTGCTTTTTTCTAATTTTTTTACCTACTCTTCCCTTGAGTTTATTCCATTTCTTTTCTCTAATACAAGAAAAGAATTATAAAAAACATTTACAAATGTACTTCTACGTTTCTTTGCCAAGGATTTAAACAGAAATCCTCTGGACTATGGGGATAGTCTCCATGACCATCTACCTCTCTTTTTTCTCCTTTGTGTAATCATTCTTCTTTTTCTGTTCCATTGCCCATCTCGAACGCATGGATCTCACAAGAAAAAGGCTACCTAGAAAAGCACCCTGGATTATTTCACTCCTACCCAAACTGTGTTTTCCCAAGGAACTTAAGTTTCCCTTTTCAATAGAAAAGGTAAGTAACTGTATAGAAAATACCTCCAACTTCTCTTCCATAACTTTACCATAGTATGATAAATCAGTGTTTAAGAAGGATGTCATGAAATATTAGTGGTTGAGATAGTTCTAACGCAATGACTTTTCATTGAAAGATGCTGCTTATTTAATAATTGGCAAACTCTTACCAAAAGACAGGCAGAATTCCATCAGAAAGAAACCTTCCCATTCTCTCATTGGTTCACCTGACACCACACTCTGGATCACACAACACTCTCAGAGACACAGGGCTGAGGACCCCAGGGCCTTCAGGCTCTGCAGAGGAAGAAAGCCCTCAGCTGAACAGGCATTTAGGGTGTACCTGAATTTCCCCCAGTTTCAAACCTGATAGCCCAGTATAGCAGATCACTGTGTCACCAAGATGCATGTCACTTATTGACATGGACAAATTGTATTTAGATGGGGTCTTACTTACAGATGTGCTTTGACCTTTCATGCAATCAGCAGACTAACTATGTCACTGCTTTCTGAGCAGTAGCTGCAAGATTTTACAAGGAGTGAAATAATGGCATGAAGAGATGTTTTGTTGCCAAATTTGTGGGATTAATAAACTCATTTTCATTGACAAATATCTACCAAAACCCAGAGAATCTCTAAATGCTTGCAGATAATGGATATGAACCCAGCCATTTAATTAAATTAACAGCCCCTTTGAAAATCATTTCTGGACAATAGACAAATCCAGAGGGTGCCTTATGCAGTATTTGACTGGACTCTTTCTAGTAGTGTTTCAAATGACTCAAGCACCAAAGGGGCCTACACCACATCCTTTGTGAGAGAGTTTCACAAAACAGAAGACCTTACACAGGTAAGGCAGCCTAAAATGCTCCCTCCAAGGTAATCTTTTACTCTAGCATACCCTTCCAGACTTCTTGCAGCATTATGAAGAAGCTCTTCTCATACCCCTATACTCATACTATATAGGCAGGTGGAAATCTGATGAAATGGAAGGTGCTGTCAGCTCCACGTCATTTTGGTTGTGAGATGAGCTTCTATAATTGTTATGCACTAAAGCTAAACTATGAGTTGCAAGGTGAAAGGGTAATCTTGCTGAGACATTTTGTTCAGCCTTAGAAAGGATGTTTATAAACCAACATGGGAGAAATGGCACAAGCCTTGGCATTTGTAGTCAAATTGAAACACACAAGAAACAGGCAGGGATGTTTAGCCCACCAGGAAGAAGGTATTAGGCAGAATCTAGTCCTGAAAGCTGGATCTTTCAACTTGCTTTGGGCTTCCTAACCAGAAACACTAGAGAGGTACTTACAGATATGAGAATAGTAACAAAGTCAAGAATTATATGGAGAGAAATGAGAGGAATCTGAAAGCCAACCAACTAACACTGCCCCCACAAGTACTGGACATCTGCAGGAGATATGTACGTAAATGTATTAGAGTCTTGTAATTGTTAGCAAGTTCTCCATCTCCCTGCAATATACAGAATAGATAAATAAATAGTGGGCATATGTGATATATATTTAGATTGTGCATTAGACTTTAAAATCTCAGTCTAACTGAATGCATTAGCCTGTATTTTCTGTTTATGCCTCTGGGATGCCATGGAAACACAGCACTGAATCGTAATGGGTCTCTCCTGGTAATAAATAAACAAAGTCTTTGTCTGTTCATGTTTCTATTTCTTTCTTTTTCTTTTTATTCATGTAATTTACAGTTTCAGAAAGAAAACAGACTTACCCCCACCCATTGTCTTTGGTTGCATGGCATGCTTAAAATAAATGCAAAATGCACCTTCTAGTGGCCGCTGTGTCTTCCCATACAGCTGCTACTACCATCAGTAAGCAGTGAATGCCACCTATTTGTGTTGAACTTCCTTCTGAGGAAAAATGTGGCCTTTATAATTGAACCTGGAGTCAGGGTTGCTTTACTAAATTGCAGCCTAACCTAAAGAGCACTTAATATACTCATTGAAATTGAAAGCTGTTCTTTTCCTTGCAACTCTAAGAGGCTACAGGCAGTCCCTTTTTCTATAGACAGTAACAATGTTCGTTGCCTTTAAACTGCTCCTCCAAATCAATGACACACTATCACTTCCCATGCTCCAGAGCTTATTAAAGCAAACCAAAGCAATCATCCCCATCAGGCTAATGCACAGGAGCAAGGTGAAATTCTAAGCACCAACAGATAGAAATCCCAAGTATCACACAGCATCAGTTTGCCATCTGGCACCTGCTGTCCCTGTCTGAAATGAATAAAGTCATTGAGAGGGGATGTTGTGCAGTAACATGAGTAATAGAAAGGCAGATAATTATCTATGTGGAGAAGTGGGCAGATTTAATTAGACTACTCAACTCTGAAAAGTCAACTGAATCCAAAGGCAGTAACCTCGGCTGTGGAGGGCAGCCATATGGCTGCTCTCAAGCTTTTGGGTCAGACTGAAATTCAGCAGGGACCTTCGTCACTAATTTAGAAATGCAGAGCCATGTGCTTGACACCACATCTGTCAGGCAGTTCTCAGGCAAGAACTACAGCAATACCAGGTACACAGGTTTGGTGCAATGCACACTAGAGTCCCTGTTGTACCATGTCTGAATAACAAGATGACTTTCCTACCACCCCAGCTGGTCAGCCCTGGGAAGAGGGAAGCAGGAAGAAAGAACAAGGGTACAAAATGCCCTTAAGGTGGCATTCAAGTGTATGGGTCTCCAACACAAGGGTGAAACTGAGGTACCTTTTAGCAGCCTTGGGTCTCCTAAATGCAAATGGGCTCATGAACTGAGGCAGATCTCTTGGGTGGGACAACTGATTTTATTATGAATTTGAATCATATAATGAAACACTACTGTGAAGGTAACCAGATGGTGAAGGATTGGTCTTGGAAATCATGGGTGCAACATGTGAGCTTTAAAAAACCTTTTCTCTTACCCTTCTCCCAACCTGAGCATACATGGATTGCTTTTTCTTCCTGCTTTTCCTTTTTCTGCTTCCAGAAGCATTGATCAGTTCTTCATTCATATTGGGATTTTCTTTTTTCTAATCTGACCATCAGGCCAGGATAAAAAATATTTTAACTTTAAGAAGTAATAATATATTTAATAATATTCTGGTAATCCCTGGAGAATAAAACAACAGTTTCAGAATGCATGTAGTACATAAGGGAACAAGTAGACCATCATGCTACATATTGCAGAGAGAGATACCAACAAAGAATCTAGTTAGGATAACTGGATGAGAAAAGTAAGTAAATAGGTGGACTTCGTTTGGTTTGTTTCTCTAGGATTTGCAAAATCTGTAAAGCTTTGACTGCACTTCTCTTTTGGACATGATTTTACACCAGAAGGCAGTAGATTGTGAGGAATCTACCATGCAGGGAATGACCATTTTCAGCAACTGCCTTCCTCCTCCTGGGTCATGCACGTCTACAGCAGAATCTCCTGCCCCACTTCTGGCCAGCAAAGAGAAGGAGCAGATTCTCTCCCAGGAAGTAACTTGCTATTTGTGGAGATGGCAGCAGTACCACAACCATGGACCAAGAGTGATGTTGGATGTAAGTGAGCTTGGGACTTTGCAGTTGGGCTCGAGTCACACAAATACAGATAGAAGGGCTCAGTGAGCAGCACAGAGTGAGCTACTCTGGACCCAGAAAGCTATAAATTCTAGTTTACCACTAGCAAAACCAGATACTCAGGGTTTCCCATATGTTCAGTCATCTGGGAGAACCATAAAAAAATGTGGCATGAATATGACTGATTAATAGTAAATTTTAAGCTGTAACTGGTTAAAATATAACTTAGTTATTGTCACCTTCTCTTATTTTGTCACCCTGACTAGATACATGATTTTAAGTGTTTACATGTCCCAGTGGTTGGGTGAAGAGGCCCTGCTGTCCACAGCACTTACTTTCACATAGGGAGATTTGGCCAAAAGTGCCAGTATAAGGAATTGTTCAGAAATCTCTCAAGTTCACCTTTTGTGAACTTTTACATAACACAGAAGTCAGTCTTATGCTCTTGCCAGGCATGCTTATCTGTGTAGTTTATCATATTTCATATAAGCAGAGAACACCAGCACAGAGCAGCTAAAATTATTGCAGAAGGTTCCAGGCTGGATTTGAGGCTGAAGTCATCTGTAAATGTACAAAAAAGCATGACTTAATCTCATTATATTAGCTAATATAACCAGATCGCTACTATTTCAGCTGGGGCAAATCAAGACAAGAATATGCCTTTAAGTCACAGGGTTTTTTTCAGGGAAAAGAGAGACAGACAGATGGCTACAGAAAATGGTTACACTGCATCAAGCACTGTGGTAAGTTGATCTTGGCTGGACACCAGGTACCCACCAAAGTGACTCTGTTAATTCCCTCCTGAGAGGCACATGGAGGAGAAAATATAACAAAAGGCTCATGGGTCAAGAAAGGACAGGAAAACATCACTCATGGGCAAAAATGATTCAACATGGGGAAATAAGTCTGTTACCAAACAAGTTTGAGTTGGATAATAATAAATATAATCAAATTTTAAAATACTTTCCCTCTATCTGTCCCTTCTTCCTGGACTCAAGGTGGCTTCCAAATTCTTTACCTCAGGGGAATGGATCTTGTGGTCAGTTCACCACACATTGTGTCTGCTACTCCTTCCTCCTCAGGGGTAAGACTGCTTACAATCTTCCCCTGCTCCAGCACAGGGTACCTCCCACAGCACACAGTCCTCCATTAACTTTTCCAGTGTGAGTCCTTCGACACGCTGCCATTCTTCATGAACAGCTCTAATGTGGGTCCCCTCCACAGAATTCAGTCCTTCAGGAACAGACTGCTCCACCATGGATCCCCCAAGCAACCACAGTTCCTGCCATTAAACATGGTCCAGTGTGGGCTTCTATCTTCTTGGAGACACAGTTCCTAGCTGCAACCCGCCCCAGTGCAGGCTCCTCTCTCCATGGGGTCACAGGTTCTTCATTCATCCAGCTGCTCTGAAACTCAGTCATCATGGGCTGCAGGTGGATCTCTGCATCCCCATGGATCTCCATGGGCTGCAGGCACACAGCTGCCTCACCATGGGCTGCACCACAGGCTGCAGGAGAATCTCAGCTTCAGCACATGGAGCACTTCCTCCCCTTTCTTCTTCACTGACTTTGTTTTCCACAAGGCTGTTTCTCCAACATATTCTCACTCATTTTTTTCAGCTGATTTTTGTGTCATAGGCCACACAAAGCCATTATGAGTGCTTGCTTTGAATTCACATGCAGCACTGATGTTTACCAGAGAACTTAAATATTTGCCTGCATTTACCCTCTGTCCCTTTTTTATTAATATGCCCAGCTCAGGTTGTTAATTAGATTAAAGCAGTGGCTGCATATATAGCTCAGAACACTTAAACCATTCCATATGCAGGACAACAATGTTTGTATACTTGGAAAAACAAATTATGAGAAGGCCAAGGTATTCAATAATATTTTGCCTCAGTCCTCAATAGCAACTTCTCTTTCCATGACTCTTGAGTGGATGGACAGCAGGATGGGGACTGGGACAGCAAAGTCCCTTCCACCATAAGTAAAGATCAAGCTCATGACTATCTAGGGAACATGAGCATGCATAAGTCTATGGGACTTAATGAGATGCATCCCAAAGTCCTGAGGGAATTGGCTGATGTAGTTGCTAAGCCACTCTCCCTGACATTTCAAAAGCCACAACATTTAGGTTAAGTCCCAGAGGACTGAACATTGAACACTTGTTTATAAAGGGCAGAAAGGAGGACCCTGGTATCTACCACCCTGTCAGCCTCCCCACTGTGCCTCAGAAGATCCTGGAACAGATCCTCCTAGAAGCTGTGCTAAGACACAGGGAGAACAAGAAATGATCAGAGATAGTCAGTGCAGTTCTACCAAGGGAAAGTCAGGCCCAACCAACCCAGCGGTCTTCTATGATGGAGTGACTACATCAGTGGACAAGGGAAGATGTTATATCTGGACTTCTGTAAAGCCTTTGATATGCTCTTCCACAACATCCTTCTCTCTTAACTTTAGAGAGGTAAATTTGATGGGTGGATATAAGGATATATCCTTGTAAGGATAAAAAGTGGCTAGACAGTCACATGTAGACAGTAATCATCAGTGGCTCACAGTCCTGATGGACATCAGTGACAAGACCCTCAGGGTCCATGTTGGGACCAGTGTCATTTAAAATCTTCATTAATGACAGAAACAAAGGGATCACTATGCCCTCAGAAAAAGTGCAGACGACACTAAGCAGAGCAGTGCAGTTGCTACACCTTAAGGACAAGATGCCATTCACAGGAACCTGGACAATATCAAAAAATGTGCCCATGGGAACCTCATGAGGTTTAACAAGACCAAGTGCAAGGTGCTGCAGCTGGGTCAGGGAAATCCCAGGCGCCAACCCAGGACTGGAGTGAAAAGTTCGAGAGCAGCCCTGAGGAGAAGGACTTTGCGGTACCAGTGGGTTAGAGGCTGGACATGACCCAGCCATGGGCACTCACAGCTCAGAAAGCCAAACGTATCCTGGGCTGCATCCAAAGCAATAAAAACAATTAGAGGAATGGATCACCTCTCCTGTCAGGAAAGGCTGAGAGAACTGGGACTGTTCAGCCTGGAGAAGAGAATGCTTTGGGATTACCTAATCACAGCCTTCTAGTACCTGAAGTACTTACCTACAGGTAAGATGGAGAGAGGCTCTTTACAAAAGCATGTAGTGACAGAACAAAGGCTGTCAGAAGAAATGACTTCAAATGGAAAGAGAGCAGGTTTAAATTAGATAGGAAAAATTTCTTTCCTATGAGTGTGGTGCAGCACTGGCACTGGTTGCCCAGAGGGGCTGTGCATCCACATTCTTGGAAATGTTCAAGGACAAGTTGGATGGGAGTCTGGTCTAGTAGAAGGTGTCCCTACCCATAGCACGGATATTTGAACAATCTCATTTTTAAGGTCCCTTCCAACTCAAGCCATTCTATGATTCCATCAAAAAAGAATTCCATCATCTAATCATTCTGATGACAAATGCAGCAGAAAGTTAATATGAATATCAACTTACACTTACAGGGGTATGGTATGTGTCATCACCACAGTCCTGCATGCTCCCCAGCTCTTAGAGAAAGACTGATTATTGGTTGTAGTAGAAAAAATCTGAACTGAATTCTGAATTTCTGTAAGTGTTTTCTATCTACATGGTGAAGCTTTGGAATGTTTAAAATGCAGACCTTAATCCCAGTTTTGTGACTTGAATATTACCAGCAGAGCATACTATCTATGTATATGACAGAATTGTTTTCTCATCTTCCTACAAAGTCCTATGGCTTCTAATCCATCAGCATCTAAAAGCAGATAAACCTACTCATTGCTCTGAGCATACAGGAGTGAATTTTATATCAGACATATGTGTCTCATTGTAATCCCTACAGGGGGTCTTACACTTCACTGAAATGATTCCTCTCATTATGCCCTTCTTCCCTGCTCTCAGCCATGTCTATTAAGACCTGGGCATTGCTTTCAAAAATTCTGTAAAGCCACATATTCTTTTTATGCAAATACCAAATAATTACATCATTCACACATTCAGATCCATCCTTTTCTTATGCACTTGCTTCTCTAACGCTTCCAGTTCCTTCAGTTCTCCTCTCCATGCTCCACCAACCATATGCATAGCCCACACGTTAAGCTGAATGTTTTTAATATCAGAAAACATGTTTTAGATGCACGGTTTTTTGTCTAGTGGGAATTTTTTCTTAATCCTTTGAAACAAAAGCCACCATTTTACTGGTACTCTGGTACCTGATACACTAGAGCAAGTCCTTCATACAAGACCTCCACAAGCTTCTGAAACCACATCGGGTGCCTGCCAGAGCTTTCTGGTATTGATGACTAGTGAAATGGAACTACTCCTGCAAGGGCCAAAGACAGGACATCTATTCTTCTGTTTGCCTTATTCAGTTATCAGTTGTACTTGCCATATTCTTCTCCATTCTGGGGACTTCATACCTTAGTTTTTAAATCAAAGGGAGACCTTTTCAGATAGTTGCACTGTTTCCTGTTGTTTATTGCTCTCCCACCAATTCACGTGGTAATATTTTTTAAACACATATGTGTAAATTCATACAAATAAATTATTTAAACTTCATTACCCTACCCTTATGCCACACTGATTTTCTATTCTCAAGCTGTGCTTTTGAATGTATCCATATGTGATCCTTTAAAAATACTTCTGAGACTTAAAGAATCAATGTCAAACTGACTGGTCTAATTTCCTGCAATTCTTTTAGATCCTTTTCAAAAGTAATTGGAGCATTGCATTAGTTATTTCTCTGGCCTCCAGAGACTTGCCCTATTTCCTAATTTTTTTTTCAGCTTTTTGTCTTTCTTTTTCTATTCCTTGTGTGCATCTTGTACCTGGTCATATTCAAGACTCTTTAAGAGGTTCAAGACCCTTCATTCAAGACACCATGAGCTTAAAGATCACACTCTGTCTACATGCTTTTCAACTCCTACTGTTACAAATGACACCAAAGTATATAGAATTGAAAGAAACTAGAGAGAATTATGCTTCCATTTTCTTTAATTTGTACACTTGAAAATATTTCCTTCTGCAGCTAGTTTTATAGTTTTCCTCATTTTAACGAGCTTCACGTGGTTTTTGTGCAGGTCACTCAAACAAGTGCATGAAACAGAACGCAAAAAGGAAAAAAAAGGAAAAAAATTAAAAATAAAATTAAAATACCAGAAAGACCTGAAGACAAATGTGGTCACAGGAAACATTTTTAACTCATTTTCTAGGCAAACTAGTTTTGAAATTATTATCATCTTTTCACATGGACAGGGCAATCAGCAATCTGAGCTGCCAAAGAGGAAAGGTGCTAGGACTTGCACAAGACATGTTCTCCTGAAGACCCACAGAGCAGATTAAAATAGCCCCACAACTTGCCATTCTCTGTGGAGTCATATACTGGACACACCGCAGCTCCCTCTTGGTTCAAGTATCAGTGGTACCCTCCTCTCTGCTGACAATAAGATTTGCCATTTGCCCTTTTTCTATCACCCCACAGCCAACAGTGCCAAGAGGACACAGAGCAGCAGGTTCTCCAGTCCAGGCTGAGCAGCTGGAACACCCTGCCAAAGGAGCTGGTATTCACAAAAATATTGGGGCTCCACGCAAATTCTCCAGTGCGGACGGGATGACTAGCAACTGCTTTGTAGAGCTGCCCATCATGGACACTAGGTGTCCACCCACACCATCCAGGGTACTACTTCCCAGGAGCCGTGACCTGAGTAGGGGAATTGGAGCTAGGCCCACTCTGCTTCTCCCCAGGCTGCAGAACTTGTACAGCTTTGATCTCTGAATATCTCCAGTCAACAGACTTTCACAAATAGATCATTTTCCCCTCTACCTCAAGGCCTCTGCACTCATCACCAATAGGGTACTCCAGGACACTCCAGGCTGGAAAGTTTCCTCCAGCATATCCCTATGTAGCATTGTGCTACAAGATCTGGAGAAAATTTAGTATCAGTATGTCAAGGAGATTAGTAGCAACTTCTACTTAAATACTGCAATAATCAAAGAGTGGAAATACCTTTGTTTATGAATGAGCACAATTCATGTTGTACTTTCAATATATCCAGTTAAGAAAGAAGGCAAATTTGGTCCTACTTATATTGGTCTATATATTTCAAGTAGAAACAGAAAGTATTAACATTGTACAAACATAGTGATCACAGGGGAACACCTCTGACTGCAGGCCTCCAGCTGAACTCTGCTCTGCTGATCACAGCCAACAAGATCTGCCATTCAGCCAGCTCTTCACCCACTTCTGGGCCCATTTATTTAACCCACATTTCCTGAGCTTACCTATAAGGATGTTATGGGAGACAGCATCAAAAACCTTGCTGAAGTCAAGATACACAACATACACTGCTTTTCCCTGGTAGACCCATCCTGCCACGCCATCATAGAAGTCTGTCTGATTAGTCAAGTAGGATTTCCCCTTGAGAATCCATCCTGACTACTCCTGCACTCCTGATGATCTCCTTGTCTTCCACATGGTCTTGCTGATCTTCAAAATTATCTGTTCCATCACCTTCCCAGGAACTGAGGGGAGGCTGGCTGGCTGGCTGGTAGTTTCCTGTGTCCTCTCTCTTACCATTTTTGAAGATGGGAATAAAATTTGCCTTCCTCCAGTTACCAGGCACCACTCCTCCATAATTTTTCACAGATAGTGGAGAATGTAACATCTGCCAACTTCATCAGGACCTGTGGGTGCATCACATCAGAGCCCTTGGATTTATGGATGTTAAGTCTGCCTAGCCAAAGGATCTCTAACAAAACCCTCTACAGCCCAGGGAAAGTCTCCCTTCCTCCAGCCTTCATCTCTTGCTCCTGAGGTCTGGGACTCCTGAGGCCCAATTTCATCAGTAAAAGCTGAGGAAAAAAGGCATTCAATAATTCTGCCTTCTCTGCATCTTCTGTTACCAGAACATGCCTCTGATTCCGCAGCAGCCCTACATTTTCCATAATTTTCCTTTTGGTGCTTATGTACTGCTGCTGATGCCCTTCCATTTTTCCAGCTCTCTTGGATCCCCTTCTCATCTAGAGCCCTATCCCATGGGATTCCTCCAAGGAGGTCTTTGAAGAGGCCGGGGTTAACTGTCTGCAGGTTCAGGGACCTAGTCTTTCTTACTGTTTTGCTTCTTCTGTGCAGGATCCTGAGTTCCACTATCTGGTGGTCACTGCAGCCAAGGCTGCCACCAATGTTCACACCTTCAACTAGTCTCTCATGGTTTGTTAGTTCAAGGTCCAGCAACACATCTTTCCTCACTGGCTTCTACACCATTTGCATTAAAAACTATTATCAATAATCTGCAGGAACTTCCTGGATTGTGTCTGCCAAGTTGTGTTGTCCTAACAAACATCAGGGTGATTGAAGGCCCTCAGAACCAGAGTTTCTGATCTCAAGGCCACTTCCAGATGCCTGCAAAAGTCCCTCTCAACTTCTTCCTCCTAATCAAGTGGCCTATGGCAAACACCCACAACAGTGTCATTTAGCCCCTCCCTTAATACCTACCTCTAAGCTCTACACTCATTGTCTGTCCCTGGATCGAGTTTGATACATCCAGTTGCTCTCCCACATAAAGAGCAATTCCACCACTTCACCTCCCTGACCCGTCCTTTCTGAAAACACTTGCCTTGCCAAATTTCTCTTTGATTATTATGCAAAAGACACTCAACCTCATCATCCCTAGCCTTGAGCACTGTAGTGTTGAAACACTTCCTAATGGACAGAGACACTCCAACATTTCTCCCTCCTTGCCCTTCCCTTGTGAAGAACTTGCAGCCATCCAGTGCCATCCAGAACTTGTAGCCATCCAGTGCAGTACTCCAGTCATGAAAGTCATCCCACTATGTTTCCATGGTGGTGACTGTGTCATAGATTTCCTGCTGCACTCCAGCTCTTCCTGTTTCTTACCCACACTGTGTGTATTTGTGTAGATGCATTTCTGCTGGGTTATTGGTTTCATTCCCAAGTAATATTTCATCTTCAGTTCTTCTGCAGATGGTTTAGAACTTCAAGTGATTCTGGTTTTCATGGGTTTTGGTTGGCTGGTTGTTTGGGTGTTTTTTTTCATTTCCCTCCCAGATTAAACAAGTTGAAAAGCAAAACAAATATATTTTATCTTCTTCATAATAAAGTACGTCTATGAATTTGAGTATGTTCTTGCACTCAAGTGACAGGAAAGAAAGCTGGGAAGAATTTTCATGGTTGTAACTTTCAGAATATCTTACAGCAGTCAAATGATAAAGAAGTGCTGGAACATGGTTTTCAATTTTTTTTGTACAGAAAAAATCAAGTAGTTCTGCAAACACAGCATTCATTTTGCTCACCAAATACAGCAACTGAGACAACAATTGTATTTATTCAAATAGGTACAGTAAATCCTAGATCTTAGTTCCTACAAATATGACAAGTTGAGCAGTTGTGGAACAGTTTTCTTCAAGTCTTCGTTTTCCAGGTACTCATTGGTTGAGACAGATAAAGAAGCAAGCATAAGCTGATATGCAGCAGTCTCCTTTTCTGAAAAAAAAGCCTTTTTTAAAAATGTGTATCTTCCCACTGTGCTAAGCTGCCTTCACAATTTGTGTTGACTTTTTACACAGTTTTACAACATTGTCATAAAATAATCATCATTACCATGTTTTAATTTGAGTCTTAGAATAAGAATTTCCCAAATCTCCATACATCATGTGATGGAAATCGGGTTTGCACACAAACCAAAAAAGTAGAAATGAGAAACTCAAAAAAGACTTGAATAGGCTTTTTAGATATAAAAGCTGAAGCTACCAGTGTTATGCTCAGAAAACTCAGGGTAAAAAGTCATCAAAGCAATAACTTTATGAATGTTAATAGCACATAAACAATGCTTCCTAGAAAAGAAATTTAATTCCAGTCTTCACCATAACAACCACAATGACAACTTAAGCTTTTAACTGACTGAGGTGGTTTTAAAAAATAGTTATGAGAAATACTATGTTGTCCTTTTTGTGATCTCTTTTTACCAAACTAAATAGCTCAGACCTTGAATATTCATATTCACTAAATGGAATACAGCCCAGAGTGTTTGTGCCACATTGTCTAATAATAGAAGCATTTGAGGAACTCATACAGTTTGAGAGGAAAAAGAGGCTAAATTTAACAAATTATTCACCGGAGATTACTCACTTTTCTCTGATGAGAGCAGGAAAATATGACAGCATGAACAAAGTTTATAGGCTCATTCGTGTCAGTTGAGCATACTTTTATGTCAAAAAGAATGAATGATAAAAGCCACAGTTCAGAATATTAAAATAAATACCTTCAGGGGAAAAAGACAGCAAAGACTACAACAAAAGAATAAGACAGTGTAGATAGAGCCTCTTCTGAATGTACAGCAAAGAATTCATCACTTCACTTTTTACTTCTAATTAATCGGAAAACAGAAAAGGCTAGAAATTTTAGTAACACTGAGCAGCAGTTACTGCTGCAATTTCACTGTTGCAAATACTTTAGGGAAGGAGATGACCAAAGGATGTGGCACTGCACCTACCCATGTTGCCACATATTTTCTTTGATTTAGACCCTTTTTTCCACAGAGTATTGAGGAGTGACAAAGAAACTGTGACCAGTGACCAACCAAGTGAAGGAGTAGCAGAATATTTCACAAATATTTCTTCATCACTGGAGAAAAATGTAGTAGATTTCTGATTTTTGGTAAATCATGGGTGAGCTTTTCCTTCAGTAAAGTGAGGAAGAGTATCCTGATGCCACAGCCAATGGGCAGAAGATTAACTTCAAACTCTACTGACATGTCTTTGAGAAATGTGTCCTTAGTATTTCACTCAAATATCTCTCAATCTCTAGGGCAGTTAAAGCACTATATGTTTAAAATTCTGCTCACTATCTAAAACTTATCTGAAAATATTTTTAATGGCCAGGTATAACACAGTTTTATTCTCATTTCAGACAGTGAGTAACTCGATTTTCTACCCAATATGTTGAATTTTTCTAGCCAGATTACCAGCACTCTAATAGTCTTTGGCAATTTTTTTAAGATTAAGAGGCTTTAACATTTGAATGAAGGAATATTGTCATTGACATCCTGTTGTAATCCAGCATGACAAGTTGAAAAGGGAGTGTCTCTATACAATTTCTCATCAGAGCAAGCAGAGGTGTCAGAATACAGAATAGAGCATTATATGATCTGGCCAGAGTATTCATTCCTTTGCTGAGCAAGCCCAGCACAAACAATGAGAGGACTCAAAGCTGCTGGTTAGTTCTCTATGTCTCAACTTGAGAACCAGAAGAAAGAAAAAATTACGATAATACCTTCTTCATAATGAAACTACTAAACCATTTCCATTTATAAAATAAATATTCTCAAGGAAACAGAAAAAAAAATTACAGGTTACATATTTGTGAGAGCTGACAATATATATATAAGTAAAATATCTGAAGTAGGCATGTATTTTTTCTTTCTCCTCCCTATTCCAAAAGTTTATTTGGGACTGGAGTTTCTAATACTTGGGTAATTAAGTTCTTAATGAAAGACCAAAAAAGTCATCTAATAAATTCACATCTGAATGGCCCACATATAGCTGTATCAGAAAAGCTATGTCTTCATGTAATCACAAAGATCCTTCCTATCACTTTTCTCTGGAATCAACGAAGAATCCTTTGCCCATTGCTCTGTAGAATTTCAATAGTTACTGTTTTCAATTTTGGAAACTTTTAATGCTTAGAAATTTTCAAAGATAACACTTTGTCATTCAAAATCACTGTACACCATCTCAGATGTCTTTTATCAGATGCTACTAAATTCCTTAATGGTGGCCAGTGCTTGTTTAGAGGCACTGTGACCTTGGATCTTGCTGAATTAGTACTTTAATCCAACAAAACAGACCTTTATTTATTTTCTAAACGGTCTTTGGAAGAAATAAATAAGTAAAGGGAAAAAATATCTTTTTTATTAATCCAAACCAGTGTGAAAGAGAAGCAGATAAACTTCAGGTATAGGATGCAAAAGATGCATTTGTGTTTCTTACTCTTACTGCAGCGTATATAACATGAAGGAGCCTGGCAGCACAGCAGAATCCAAATATCTGTTTATCAAATGTGTAAAAAAGGTCTGTTACACATTGCTCCTCCTCACTGCCAGCCCAGAAGGAATGATATGGAAGAAGCACCTGGTGCAGAGATCCAGGCCACTGGAGTGAGTTAAAAACAGTCTGAGGCTTCCCCTGTACTAGGGCTGCTCAGGTAACTAAAGAGTGACCCCAAAAGGTTTGGGAAGCAGCCTGGCAAGTCTTTTCAAATCACCTCAGGGCAAAAAGGCCAAAGAAAGGTCCACACAGCACTCACAGGGATAATATAAATCCAATCAGTCCAGGTTACATGAGGTTATAGAGTGTGAACAGAAATCTCATTATGCCTGACAAGATTGTTTGGCAGGGGCAGAGAAAGTGCTTGGCATTTTGCAATTTATACCTCATGCATATGGCAGCAGCTAGGACAGCTCCATAAGTTTAGTCATATTTTTGTGTCATTTGCTGTGATATGAGATACACCACTAACAGCGACAGATATCCTAGCACTCACATTGGATGACAGTGGAAACCAGACACAGGATACTACACAAACACATCAAACATTCATGACTGGCAGGCTCGCAAAACACTCGCTTTAACTTAGCTAGCTTTGATCAGCTTCTCCTCCTGCATGAATTGACCCTTTCTCACTGTCCAGAACTTTAAAATTAAGTGTTTACATGTTTATTTAGAAAGGAATTTGCTTTTACAGGGAGATAGCTAAATTTTGGCTAAATAATGATAACTCTTATTTGATTACTTTTTCCCATACAAGCCTTTTTTCCAGTTTGGATGCCAGTCTTAAAATAGAATAATGAAACAGGGAGAAAGGAATGTGGTAGGTTTAGCCATGACTCTATCCACTCTTTTTTTGTTGATATGGCTGGAGAATAAGTTGTTCTGAGAACACGAGTAGCTTAGTCCATGAAGCAGAGCACTATGACCTGTTTCTCCTCTGTTGAGCTATTAGGCCTCTGACAATCATTATTCCTTTTTTAACTAATCCAGAGAAGATGCAGACCACTCCTCACCATGAGTCAACCTTTTACATTTTTCTCCTGGTCTTTTGCTACTCTGTGTTCTATGCAGTTCAGCCTAAATTTTGAAATGTATGCTCCGAAAGAAAAATGCTTTGAGGCTGTAGCTGCCTTAGCATCTTCCGAGCATACTCACGAGTAAAAGTCATAGACAGATTGCACCCAGAAATAAAACATGACCAGTACACCAAGAACCAAGTAAAAGTACAAGAAGGATTATTCAACCATCAGGAAGAAAATGTGGAAGTTCAATGCTATGCTCACACTTGTCAGGCTGCTCAGTTGTTTGTGGTGGCAGTATATTGCACCATGAAGCCTCTTTTCTGTGCCTTCCTAGGTTTACTCTCCCATGCTGACTTCTCTCTTCCCCCTAGAAGAAGAGATTTACTTTTAATCCATTTTCAAGTTTCTGCAAATCTTTGCAGTTTATTGGAATAATTGAGATTTTCATCATGGAAAGACCTCCTGTTAAAGTGAGTGAAGCAGGTTGGATAAATCAGGGCCAAACAGGATGATTTATCAAAACTGAAACAATGGAAAAGCTTTGTTGACTTTTTTGGTAAAGACTGGGTGGACATTTTTGGTTTTGTTGATTGTTTTTTAAAATAAGCCTAGTGTTTAATGTTCCTTCAACATTATTAAAGGCAATGCCCTAATTACCCAGGCCTAAAAACCCCAGAAGTTTAAAGACTCATTTCCTAGATCAGAACAAAGATCTCTTTCTGCAGTGCTGCCTTCAGCCTCCCATCCCCCAATTTTTCCATATAACTAAGATTACCCTGTCCCAGGCAGAGAATCCTGGGCTGCCCAGCATTCTAGCCCATCCAGATCTCTCTGTGAACCCTCTATAACCTCCAGGGAGTCCATAGCCACTCCTAGTTTAGCAGCATTGTCAAATTTAGTGACATTTGTTTCCAGCATCCAGAACATTTACAAAAACATTTAAGAGCATTGGCCCTAAAATTGAACTCTGGAGAACCCAGCTGTTGACTGATGACTGATTTAATTCAGCTTACTATAACCCTTTGAGCCTAAAATATCAGTAAATTGCTCACCCAGTGTATTATGGACTTGTCTAGGTGTGTGCTGGACATTTTTTGCAGAAGGATATTTGTAAAGACACTAACAAAACTAAGACATTTTCATGAACTGAACAGAACAAGCCCAATCTTTTACTGAACACAGAGATTTAATTTCTGAGCATAACACCTTCCTTTTACTCCCAGGCAGAATTGGTTTTCTCAGTATAACTGAGGTTGTCAGACAGTAGTTGTTACCCAATCTGGCACTGCCGCTAACCATAAGAGCATTATTTTCTCTGCTCACTTTCTTCTTAGTGCAAGTCAATAAATGTTGTTGTATTCACAATAAAGAACAGTAATGCTCCTTTTATTCTTAGCTCACGAAGGCATACATTTTTTAAAAAGTTATCTGTTTTGCAAAACTGGCTATTGTCAGGCTTGCAATGACCTGAGATGTCTCCTGTGACAGTATCGCTCTGCAGCCCCATAGCACTGTAGCTGCACCTGTTAAAATGATCATTCTGGGCAACACACACTTCTGAATTTTCCACCACCTCAGATTGAGAGCAAGCACTGGATTTCTAGTGTAAAAAGTGAAACAACATTGACTTTAGGCCATCATAAATCTTGCATTCCAGATGGGCAGAACACTACAGGTTTTCCCAAGATCAACTCTGTTCTTTAGAGAGAAATGCAGTGCAGATAAATTGTGAATTAAGTTACATTACATCCCTTCAGGTTTGGGACATTCAGCACTTGTAGTCTGAACTGTCTCACTCTGCATGTCACATACTCTGCATATAACTGAGTAACATGTAAGCTCTTATGACAGTATTGTCATACACATTCTAAACTCCAAGACTTCACCTTTGAGTTAAAAGGTAGAACTAAAGCATGGTATTTAATGACAGACTGAAGTCTGTAATTCATTCCTTAAGGTAATGGAACCATACACACCCAGTTGAGCGTATACTGTTTTAAGTTATGGCAAAGTGCAATTACAGTTTAAAGGGAATATTTATGTACATTAGTTAACAACTTCATTGCAACTTAGTGCTCACACATCAACACTTAATTAGTGTAAGCATAAGTGACATAATTGCTACAATGCATGTATTACCCATAATGTGAGGTAATTTCATGCGCTATGCGCATTTTAAATATCTACTCTATATTTTTCCAGCTCAGATTTTTAAATCAATAGGAGATGTTTGCATATAAAGTTACCTTAAACTATTTTGCATTTTATTTGAATGCAGGGTGTTGTCCCACAATAGAGAAAAAAAAGTTTATTTCTCCTTGAGGAAAACCTAGCCAACTTTCAATACCCAAACCTGAATTCAAAAATGCTGGATTTCAAAACAACAGAAATGTCTATGTGAGGAATATACTAAATTTTATATCAGACAAACATTATTCATGTTTATCCACAGAATAGTCAGTCTGAATATGCTGATGTTGTTCTACTGTAGGACTAACCATTCTTTTGTCTCCAATCCCACTCTTCACATGAAAGACCCTTGCTAGCTGATCAACAAAGCCTGAAAAAACAAAATTCAGTATGTCGTGAAGAACCCCAGCATTTATGGTAACTACAAGAAACCAGTGAACTAATGAGTAGAGGGGCCATCTGGGATTATATTACGGATGTATAATGGAATAGATTCACATATACCAATAAAAATGCAGTCATTCATTCTCTGCTTTATTTTGTTTTCTATTTTATAAGAGGATTGTCTCTTGGATTTTATTTGCTGTTTCAGAAGGAATGACTCTACCAATACTCTACTGAACATGAAATGTATTTTGCATACTACTGCATCTTATGGAAAAAGAAAACAAACTTTATAATCTAAAGACAGGAAACAGAAAATGCATATGTCTTGCTTTGGAATCATTTGCAGAAGTTATATATGATCATATGGAGGCAAGAAGAAACTAAGCAGTTTTAGAAAGTTTTAATATTCCCCCGTCATGTTACATAAAGAGCTAGAAATCTTCAATAGGATTGCTGCTTCCTGCCTAAACCTAATAACACATTCAGCAATTAGTGTTTAATAGTTCTTTTAAAAGGATAATCTAAAGACCATCCTTCCCTCTCATAACCTACAACTTATAAATAAGAACAGAGCTTAAATATCTGGAAGAAATCAGGAACAAAGTTTCTCTGCTTTTTTAGTAAGGAGGGGATGGGTTCAGTCAGCACAGTTGACAGAATTTTATGTGTAATAATTTCCCTCTTACTCTTCATTAGTCAGTTAAAGCACTATTAAAGCTGGAGAAAATTTTACCAGGAGAATATTTTCCTGCTAGAAAATTTTCTTTTGCATCATATAAAGTCTTCGGCAACAATATATGAATGTTGAAAAGTTTCTTTAAGAAATAATTATTAGTCTGAAGGATGACATTTGCTCTATGCTAGAGCTGTCAGAACTTTTATTGCACAAAGATTTTTTTTCTACTGATTTTAATTTTTGTTATTATAAACCAAATAAATCTTTTAAAGACAAAACCTGAACATAGTTCTTTGAAACTGTTCTTTTGTGAGGATAACTCAAAAATATTAACATCATTGTAATTTGCAATAGTCAATCAAAAGAAAAAAGTCCAGTACCTGTACAAATCCACCTGCAAGCTTACTGAAAGAGTTTGTATGCACACTTGTGGGATCAAAACATACAAGTAGTTATTTTTTTGTTTATATAAATATAGTTTTTCTAGTCCATGACTTAACAAGAGACAAGCACCCAGTATAATGACCTATTAGTGTTTGAAAAAGAATTAAGAACATGTTTATCTTAGTGTAATTTTTTTTATTGTTATTGACATGATTATTAAATTTTTTGTACTTACTGAAAAGATTGATCAAACAGTCATCAAAATTTGGGAAGATGTTGGAACTAGAAGTACCAGCTATCTGGGGATAATCCATTGAGCTTTAAATTAGCTGACTTTTCTTACATCTTTTTTTGAAAACACCCAACAGAATTTGGATCTGGACCAAGCTTGATACATCCTATAAAAAGCCACAATATAAAGTCCTTCCATGTATTTACTGAACTCTACCAGGACAAGTGTAAGAGTTGGAATTTTTTCCCAAAAGATTTGTATGTTCATTATGCCCAAGCTGTACTTAAGTCTCAGTTTTCTCATGCTGGGAAAAATGGAAGTTTGCAGCCCTTTATTTGCTGCATTCCTTAGGTTCTTTTAACAGCAGTAATATCTACTAAAAATATTTTCTCAGATTTGTAATGCAATAATATTTATAAATAAAACTTATTTTTTCTTGATCTACCAACACAATCTATTTGGTGGTCTTCTGATATGAGACATTTCCTAATCTCTCAGTTGCCCTTTTCTGCACCCATTTGATTTGAGTACACCTCTCTGAGTAACCACAATAGGATGTGATTACTGCTGTCATCAATAATTTCTATAACAGTATCACTACCACTTCTACTGAGAGTATCTTGTTTGATATACCTTAAATCAGATTAGCTGGTTTTACTGACATATCACATTAATGACTCACACTTAAAGTAAGATCAATAAGCACATCCAAATTCTTATCCTCCTATGTTGCATCTAATGCTGAACCCATCAGTTTATAGCTTACTTTAATTTGAAAAGTATTTTACAGTTTATTTTAATCTGAAAAATACGTTTATACAAATAAGACCCATAAGGTATGTGAAAGATGAGACATTAGCTTAGAATATGCATTGGTACTTACCAGAAAGCTTACATACAGTCTTATATTAATATAAATATGTATATCCACATATTATTATGTATTTTCTAATGTGTAAAATTAGCTTTATAGTTTATCATTACTCTTATTATTGTTTATGTAATTAAATGCATCCTACATACAGCTCCTCTCTCTAACCTACCACGTATTCCTGTAAAATCAGATCTCCTGCTTGACAAGATAATATACTGCTGTCACCCCACTGAATATTAGGATAATTCTGATTTTAGTTTACTAAAATGACAAATGCAGCTACTTTATGGCTGCTTTGGACTATAAAACATTTTGAAAGTTTTTTTGCCACTGAATCAGTACTGAAGCAGATATGCATGAAGATTTGGCATTTAATATGTGAAGTGGTTTTGCCCCTTTTCTGTTGTGGGAAATTTGGTTATAAATTTTTCATGACACAGTTCTTTTGTCTGTCAGCACCTTTTACTTTGGGAAAAAAGTCTTCTTGACAGCCACTTTGAGCCTGCTCCTCCAGAGTTTTTGCTCGTCACAGTAAAAAAGTTTAGGAATAATAAAATAAAAATAAAAAAGAAGAAGAAATACAGACAAAAATGAAGAGAATTTAAGAAAATATTTTCTTCTTTGTTACTTTTTAAAAACCACTATATATGAGATATCTGTCTTCATATGAAATGCAAAGAGGAAATGTTTTATGGTTCAAGAATAAATCAGAAGACAATGCTTGTAGCTGCAGGCCAAAGGCTCCAGGATTGTCTGCATTCCACATTGCAACCAGGATTAAAAGCCTTTCCTTTGGAGGAAGCAGACTGAGAAACCACAAGGCCCTAAGCTATCACAGGCATCAGAGTGATACCTGTGCTTAATCTTATGAACCGTGAAAACTTACACTCTTTTAAAAGCAGAGCTTTCTCTGGTACAGGTACTCTAGGTGTACACAGAGATTGTCGCAGGTCAAAACCAAACTTACTCTTCAGGGTTAACTGATATGTATTGCACTACCACCATTGTCAAGAAAATTAATGAATGCTAGCTTGTCTCTATACATATGCAACAGGTTTGGTATAAGTAATTATATTTCTCGTACCAAAAGGAATAAAAAGATATACAGTTCAGTGCTCTAGGTAAAAAAATTTAACTACAGACATAGCTGTACAGAAGTGTTCAGCCATGCTGGTCTTTAGCTATGAGTAAGTTTCCTCAGAATACACTTCAAAAGACTCAGCTTTCAGCACTAAAAAAAAGCAAGGTCGTCTATTATCTAAGATGTAGGTAGGGGGCACTTAAGTACACATGCATTGCATTGCATCTCCGAAAAGTGGACAGTACCTCATGAGAAAACAAGGCTTGCATTTTCCAGACAGTCCTAACAACTTATTTTGTTTAATCTAGGGTGAATGGTTATTGACTGCTGTCTCCTGACAACTTGCCATGACTGCCATTTCAAGGAGGTGAGTACCTCCACCCTCCTGAGGACATCAAAACAAGGCAAACATGACAGCCTGCGTACAGATCAATGCCACAGAAAAAGTTGTTCTCTTTCCTCCAGAGCAGTGCCATCAGCAATGCTGTCATATTTTGCAACCCAAGGAATTCCAGTTTCAGAGTTAATTTGAGAAGGGTTTTTTACCCAGAAAAAAAAACCAAAAAACCATGCACACTAATAACTTCCACTAGACAAGCCACAAATGTAAAACAACGCGTGAAACTCAAATCCAAAAATACCCCTTTTTCAAATTCTGCTTGTAATTCACACCTGGCAACAACTAGTCTCCAGTTTATTTATTGCAGAGTTCATTGCATGTATCCAATTTTCCCTTTATAGAGTTAAAGCCTTTTTAAACAAAAAGCTACATTCCGCATGGCTACAGAACATAAATCACATAATATAAAACATAAATAAAACAGCACAAAATCTGGATATCCAATGTGTAAAGCTAAAAGGAAATAATTTTACACATTTCATTAGACCTTTTAAGAGAGACCAAATTTCTTCTCCTCCTCAGAACTTGGGCTTTAGTCATTTTGCATAAAATTGTGTTGCACAAGAAGTGGTGATTTTCCTGTTTGAGTTACTTTCTGTTTTCATCATTCCTTGCCTGCAGTCCTTCCTTCATTGTAAGAGTCCTTGAACAGTTCTTCCTGTCAGTCCTCCCTTGTCATACTGTAATCAGCCAAAACTCTCAAAAATCACTTTCAGCGTCTATTAAAATGAACTGTCTGTATAATCTGTTGTTATTCAAAAATGCACATAAGGATAAAGAATTGCTGGGAAAAACACCAGTGCTTTACATTACCTTCCTGCAACAAGCATAGCTGGAGAAAGAGAATGAATCAAAAGTCATAGTAACTCTGAGCAATTCAAACTGTCAGGCAAAATATAGTCAGCCCAACAACAACTGTGAATATTTCAGTGACTTCTGTAGTCTACAGTGATGGCAAACAGACAATAAAGCAACCAGATATTAGAGAAATGAGGAATTATTTTTTCATGCCTACACCTCTTCCTCATTTTATCCCACTGGCCATGGTCACTCAAGAGTGAAGATGAGCAACAATGAAAGTCCCAGTTTAATGGGAATTTCTGATAGTTTTGGGGGCCCAGAGAGTTCTGAAAAATAAAACAAGCACAATAAAATTCAAAATTACATTTGAAATTATGAAAAAAAAAATTTGGTGGATATATGGTTTTTGGTGGACATTGTTTTTTATAACATCAGTACATTCTGTTCTACCCTTGGAGCATAAAAACAAAAAAAAATTAACGTTATCTGAAAAATTTAAAAAACCCTCAGTAAAATATGACAAATTTTGAGAGTTTTATTATTTTGCATTATAATAAATAAAATAATTTTCCTTAAAATTTTATCCATAATTTCTTTAGCTAGTTATAGTTGCCATGCACTCAGAGAAAAAAATTTGTAAAAATTTCTGTTACATCACTCTTATGAATAGGAAGATGTCTTCACCTAAGCATGGATGACTGAGAAAGAACGAGCTGCAGGATGATGTTGGCAGCTTCCTCATTCTGAAAAGAGTATAAATAGATACGCTGAATGCTGCATAGCTGAATCTCAAGTTTAAAACCTGTATATGAAAGAAACACTCTCTCCTACTGTGTATTTTATACACTCTACTACTGTGTATTTTGTAAGACTGATGATAAACTCTACCTTGTGATCTTGGATGTCATCATCAAAGACTGGATAAAAGATTCTGGAACCCTTTCCTTGTGGAAATTGAATGGAATTTTATATTAATTTTTAATCTTTTTTTCTCTGTGTGGGTTTTTATAGCTCTTTGTAGGTCATGTTTTCTTTCTACTCAATAATACTATAATATTAATATTAATATTGATTATTTTAGAGTTTTCTTTACCTTTTACTGTCCTACTCATTTTTTTTTCTCTATGTGTCTAACGAAAATGATCAGAGTTCTTTCACTTGTCCCAAGTGTGATTTTTCCTAGTTTAAGGAGGAAGGTAGGGTAAGGAGAAGATAATTTCCTTCTCAAGTTCAGCCTTATGCAACACAGATGTGTTTCTAACACAAACATTGATCTTTACTGGGTATTTATTAATATCAAAGGTATGCAGCGTGATTTCCTAAATGCTGAACCCCAACAAAGACTTACATTTATATCACAATTATATTTCAATAGCAGTGATGACATCATCATATATTACATGTGTTTAGCAATGGGAAAGCCCTCAGACAAATGTTGTCTCCTCCTTGCACATGGAAATTTCTTTTGAAGATATTATGATCATATGAAAAAACCAAAGAAGTTAGTCATTCCCAATTACGGAAAATACACCCGTGTTGTCATCTTGTTATGAACTGAATGCCTATTAAATCTTTGGAGAATGATATCTCTTCTGTACTCAGTCTGTCACCATCTTACTAAACCCTTCAGCTACATAGGAATAAATTCATATACAGAAATTATGGTCAGCAATAAGCTGCAGCTCATGTTTTTATCACCACTGAAATGAGGAGCAATACCTTAAAGAAATCAGCATTTTAACAAGTACGGAATGCTAACTATTTTCACAAAAATTGCTTTGCATTTCTGGAATCTTCTCTGTTTTCCCTGCCTAAACTCCAGCCAAGGATTAACATTCTGCAGCTCTAATTCCACAAACACAGCCAGCCACTCACCACCTTCCCTCCCCAGCATAAAGCACTCCTCAGAGGTGAAAGCAAACTCCTACAGAGGAGATCTTGTCCCACTCCTACTCCATTTGCCTCCATCCCAGTTACTTCTGTAGGTAACTATTAATGGCTCTAACAAGTCTTGCTGTGCGCATCACTTTTCCATTTTGCCTCCAGACTGTCATACTTTTAAATTTGCAAGTGATACGTGTGTTAGTCTATAACAACCATCTAAAAGTAAGACAGGTTGGACTGATACAGAAAGTCAACAGATAAAAATGAATGGTCTTGGTAAAAAAGTATATATATTGAAAACAGAACAGATACCTGAAATGAGGGGATTTTTTTTCTTTGCTTTTAGTTCTCTCTCTAAAAGGCATTTCTCCTCTGCCAGGCAAAACAAGCAACTCCACTGTTATTACATGGAAACAAAAACCAGGACTTTAGAGACAAAAAAAAAGAAAAAAAAAAAAAAAAAAAAAAAAAAAAAAATAAATCATTCTTTCACAGTTCTGGGTTTAATTACTTTAGGCTGTACTAATATGGAAACAGGTGCAGTTCAGCAGTTGCATCACTTCTGAAATTGCAGCAAGTCATGCCTGTCTCTAAATCACCCTAGTTTACATTTTTGGGAGGATACATTCCAAAACTACAGTGCCTTACAAAACCATTCTGCAGACCCAGCACTGCTTTTGTTTTAGTAAAGAAAACATAAGATTGAGAAAATTCTGCCCCTTAAGTGAAATGGAAGCTGCACCTTTAAATTATGAAAAAGTTTGCCTATTCCTTGTGTGGGTTGAGTTTTTTTGTGGGTTGCTCAGGATGGCATGAGGTGTTCTAAGTGAGAAACCTAGAAGCAAGACATCTGGGGAAGACTTATTAGTGAACTCAGTTTTCTGGAGCAAAAATAATTTCTCCTCCTTCAATTTTCCCAGCGTTCCCTCACGTTTATTTTCCGTAATTTTTGTCACAAGGCTGCAAATAAATCAGCAAAGGCTTGCCTTCCTTGCCAGGCTTTTTTTTATAAAATTAAACACATTCAGTGCTGCTTGCAAGGTTCTCCCCTCCACAAGACACAAACCTTTATGCACACACACGCGTGCATGCACACACACACACACACACAGACACGTACACACATACACACATACACGACAGCATCTTGCTACAAGACAGAGATAAATTCCTCACCACTGGGATCATCAGACTCTAAGCCAAACTCATCTTCTTTTCTTTCCTTTTTTTTACCCCACTCTGTTATTCATAGAGACCACAGGTGAACCAGGAGAAAATTATTACAGTGTGATGACTGCTGAAATGATAGAAGGTAAAGAAGATGGATTATCACGGTGCTGACATGATTTGTATGGATTTCCAGAATTAAGCTGTTCACTTAAAGTGACCGTCTTCTTTGCACCCACGATATTGCAGCTGCCCTAGCAATAACCTTCATCTGCACTTGTGAGCCAAGTGAGCAGAGCACGTTTCCCATTACCTGTCAAGCGAGTATGTAGAGTTCTTCTGGCCTCACAGTAATAGCAGGGCTGCTGGTGAACAGAGTAATAAACACCTACTGAGAGGGATGTAGCGTGAAACGATCTCATCACCTGCCATTAGCACGCTGATGAATAATGCAGCATTTTCGGTGGCAGATGTCAGGGGTGGGAGGAAGAATCACTTCTGTAAATGCTCTGGTGAGCACTTCAGCACAAAGTGAGAGGTGATAGCAACAGATGCATGTGACAAAATTACACTTGCTATTGTGTTTTAAAAGAAATGGGAACATTTACTTCACAAATAGCTGGCAGGCTTTCTCTTTCTCTCTCTTTTATCCCCACCTCCTTCTGTTCCCTCAGTCACAAGACGCTGCAAACTATCAAACTAATTCACATATTGCTAAGCATTTACAGCTCCTAACTTAACCACTGTGTAAGGGGCAGTGGGACTTGGCAGTCCAACCAGTTAAGTGCTTTTTCCTGCAGACCCAAACTGGCAAATCAATTGAATAGATAAGATTAGAAAATAAAAATAAAGACAATAATAATAATAATAATAATAATAATAATAATAATAATAATAATAATAATAATAATAATAATAATAATAATAATAATAATTCTCTTTGCTATTTAAATTCCTTTCCCATTGTACACTTCTTTTCTCTCTTTCAAAAAATCGTACAAGCCACTGTAGAAATGACAGTGCCAAATGAAGAGACAAGTCCTAGATTTCATGCAGTTAAATCCCTCAGAGGCTCTGGCACCAGTATAAAGGTCTCACTTTAATGTTAACATTATTAAGAAACCGCCTATTATTCTTCCTGTTCCGCTCACCCATTTTGCTGCTGTAAATAAGGCAAAGAAGTGACACAGCAGTAGCACAGCTGGTTCCTGGATGTGATTTTAAGCACGGAAATCCCCCTCGGGTAATCTAAATCAGCACAGGTAATGTTAATTTTTCACAATAACTTTTTTCACTTGAAAGAAACCGCACACCCAGACCAAGTCCTTGTTTATGTCAAAACGTTTTGCATTTTGGGATAGTAAATGACTTCCAAGCTGCCACAACTACTTTATTCCCTGTATCTACAAGCATAGGTCTCAGAGAATAGTCAGTTGAATTTTATGTATGTTTTATGCCATTTCTTTTTTGCAGAGAGAATTCCTCAGCGCTAGATATGAATGAGACTCAAAATCTGTCATATCTGACACCTACATATACTGGAGGGGAGAAAAGTATGAATTCATAACCAATAATAATATTATATGGCTGAAATATTATTCTTGGCACATGCTATCATATTGTCTGGTGAATCACAGATTCCAGTGATTTAAATCACCGATCCCAAAACAGAAATGTTTTCCAATTGTCTTCAGACTTCTGTTTTCAGTGGCATTTTTAGCCAAACAGCTCTTTTAGGTCAATTGCTGCCATTTGGCACAGTAACTTACTAACATCAAAGGTCCCCAACAATCAATCATGTGTTTGATGCCTGAAGGACAGCTGAGAAGAAAAAGTAAGAATTGTGGGTTCTACCAGAGGATGGTAAAGCTTAAAAACCTTATTTTAACAGGTGAGACACAGGATGGCATATATGACGTCATTGCTCAGAAGACTCTTATTCTTGTGCAGGTGAACTGCACAAGCCACAAAAGGAAAATTCATGTCAGGAGTCCTTGTTTCTGCCCCTCTGCAAGCCATAATTTTCATACATTTCTGATTGGTTACTGAAAGTCAAGGAAAGGCCATTGGGCTTTGTAAGCTGGGCATCAAAGGGCCCTGAAGGGATGAAAAAATGCCTCCACTGTTAAACAGATGGAAAACATACTGTAGGACAGAATCTGTCCTCTGATCACCTATTTGGCTGCAGCTATTATTGCCTAAGTTCTTCTGCCGCTGCCTGCTCATACACATTTCAAAGGTCAGTGCTGTCTTGTTTGCTAGGGCTGTGTCAGAAAGACACAGTGAGACTTAGACAAGGATGCAACACTTCAGCAAAACAAAATCTGTGAGATGAGCAATGCAATGGAGAACTTCCTTCAAAAATGCCATTATCAGAAGCAGAGCAGGCAGAGCATATATCCCAAAAGAAAGAGAGTGCTCTTTAAGAAGAAAGGCATATAATCAACACGAAGCAGGGATGATCAAGACAAGGAAAATTCTCATAAAAATCCCATATCAACACAGTTCTTATTAGCACAGGGTTACTTTGAACTGTGATTTAAAGACTGGGTAGAATTGAGAGGAACAGAGACATAGTTTCAAATAAATCCGGCACACCAGAGCTGTGCCTGCTAACACAGAGAGTTTCAAAGGATGGGTATAAATAACACCAGTTTCCTCCGAAGGAGAATCATGAATAATCTGGAAAAAAGGATCACCACCTCTTCACCCTCACCACCCAGCCTATTTATCTGGAAAATTTATGCCAAACCCAAGGAATGAACCCAATTTGGTTTGTTTGGCATTTCTCTTTGCAGTAGGTCAGTTTACATGGAAGTAAACATGTTGTAAACAATATGCTTGTAAGTGATGTGGATAGTAAGTGGAAGTTACAGGAATCAAAAGACATCTCTCTTCGAGGTTAAGGTTTGAGTCACCTGTAGATAATCCTTGGATCAGCTAAGATTTTGTTTACCAATCTTGAAATGAAAAAGAAATACAATAAATGTAAAACAAATACTATACCACTATAAAGAAAAGTGGTGGTTTCATATTATTTCATTTCATATCGGGGATCAGCTTGAGATTGTCTAAAAATAGAGGGTTTGTTGTTTTGGTAATTGTATACCCACCTGGAAAACTGCTCTATTATAATTTTATTTCTCATAATTTCATAGCTTTTTAAGAAGCAAATATACCTTACCTGCCTTCTAAACTTGTAACTCTTCATTGCTACACTTACAGTTTGATACATTTCCCAACAGGTGGTGTTCACAGAAGTTTTGTAAATATCACAAGTATTCAGAAGAAAAGACATTAAAAACTAACAAAAAGTTTTGATAAAAAGCAACATTTGCCATGTGTTTTGTGCCCTACTATTATTCCCACCAATACGTAAGTCTAAAAAGGGCCACGTATTATTGTAGTGATGTATCTAAAAAAATCTCAAGTTGCCTGTAATAATCTCCATTATGTATAATGACAATTTTGATAATAGTCTTTAGAAGAGGTAATGGCCCTGCTGAATGGTTATTATCTGTCTGCTCATGCGAGAAGCAAGATGCAGAAGCCAAAGGGGACAGTGAAATGGTCCTTGTAGCGCAGTCTGAAGGAATAAGAAATATTTAACAGAATGCAAGTAACAGACAAGTAAGCACCTTTGCTTGCAAAACTGTCTGCAGTGATGCAGCAAGCTGTTGTGAATTTTGTGAAACAACAGAGGTATAAAACAGTAAATAATACTAATACTAATACTAATAATATTAGCCAAACTATCACTGTGAGAGCTATTTTAAGAGTCACAAACTCTGACAGAAAATAAAAGATTACCTGAATGTTAAGGACAGTTGGTTCATTATTGAATGCTAAATATTGTTATATTCCAATTCTATACCATGCCACAAGAGCAATATCACTTTAGTCCAGAGAGGCCTCTGTACAAATCAAGGGTCAAAAGTGTTTACATCTTCCACGCAATTACTCCAAAAATGTCCCTATATACAAAAATACAGGGTTATAGAAGCAGAAAATAAGTCATGTCAGAACTCTGAAGTCTCAAACTGGCTTTTAAAACAGACAGAATTTTCTTGTAAATGAAGCCTGAGCATAGACAATCCATTGCCACAACAACATCAGGACATCAACAATTTATGTCACCTTTGCCCAGGGTAGATGATCAGCTCTAGAAGTTAACTCTGAATTCACATCCATGAAAATAGTTAAGTTCTTCCAAGCAGAGATTGCCTTTAAAATGTGCACAGTGTTGAATAAATTTTGGCCCTGATTTCAGTTGCATCCTCTGGGGTTTACCACAGAATAAAGATATGTGTAACAAATAAATGCTGAATTATTAAATTAAATATTATTCCGGACTCTTGCTTAGAAGGACACTGAAATACCACTTCACTCAATAATGTAGGGTTAAGAACATGGAATTAAAAACAAAGATCCTGTATTTGAAACTAAAGGAGACAATTGAGAGAATCTCAGTTTAATCAAAAGAGAGGTAAACTCTTAGTTCAAAATGCAGGCCATCATGAATTTTGCATGGTTCACTCCATGTAGATTGAAAAATACTGCTGAACCATGGTATTTCAGGAACACAGTACAAGGATGTGTTTTATGACTTTAGGTGTATTACATTACTCTGTTTTCGTCTCTCAGAAGCTCTGCATGTAACAGAAAATGTGAGCATTCATAAAGAGAGATCTCAGCCAGATCTGTGATCATTTGAAATAAGGAATGCCTTTAGCAGAGATTCCTTTTGTCAACAGAGTATTTGGTTTATGGAAACACGGAAGTCCCAGCAAGAAAGCTCACATACCATAAACATTTTATTGCTTCCTTCTCAAGGTTGTTCAGGAAGTGATGAAGGAATGCCAGCTGCATGCACTCCTCTGGCGTCTTGTTCTGTGGTAGTGTGTTTTTCAAGTAATATTTCTTCAAGTTACTGTGATGTTTTATTCAAAGCCTTTTATGATGGTTTGCCCCAATGGACCCCACTGTTGGTTTTGCCCAGGAGTGTTTCCTCCCATCTCCCTGTCTGTATCCCAAGTACGTACCCCTTATTCCAGCTCCTTCTGTGTCTGTCCTTGTAACCCTGCCCCTACTCCCTACCAGTCATTGTAATCCCTACCCACTTCCAGAACCGTCTGTGTCTGTCACGTGATCCTTAGATCCTTATTGGTTATGTGAGAGTGTTCTCCTCCCCTCAATCGTCTCATTGGTTTTCAGGTCTCCCCGGAGGCCTCCTCCCTTTATAAGTTGCAATATTGTACTGTTCTGGGTTCCTTTGGCACTGCTTCCCTTCAGGGTAATTCCTTTGTGCCTGTGTAGCATCATCTCCTCCTCAGGGACAGAATAAAGGCTGCTTGGAAACGCAAACAAGATCCCTCCCTGTTTCCTTCACCACAACCCTCAATGTTTCATAACACCAGTCTGCGGTGGAGATACAGCCTCCCATCCCGGGCTGAACTCCTACCTTTCTGCCGGCCGGTGGCCGAGGCCGGGAGCGGCCACACGTGACACGGGATCTGAGGGAGGAAGCTGAGCCAGCCCAAAGGTTCCCTCCCTGAAATCAGACACGGAGTCAATGTTGTGCTTGGCGCTCTGAATGGCGACACTCCATCACCCAAGAAAAAAGAGTTACTAGAGCAGACCAGTGGGCACTGGCAATCCTGGCTCCAGGTCTCCCTTCTGGATTGGCTCATCTTGTGGCTTGAAACATGAAGTTTGGTCTGCAGAGATAGTGATGAGGTCTCCTGCTTCGCTTTTCTCCATTTTTATTACATTAACTTGCTATCACTACCAAAAGAAAGAGGGCAAATTACAATCAAGATTTAATATGTAACAGATGTTTCATTTATTATTATGGACAATAATAACAAGTAGTTTCCTCCTTCCTCTTCTCCTTTTTTGACTCCTTTTCTGGTCTTAAATTGGATTCCAAAGGTCAACTCTCACTCTTAAAATCCTCACTGCAGTTGTACAAGATAGAGTAGGTAGGTCTTAGGTAGAGTATTTCTTCTTGCTGTGTGTAAGAACTTTTTCGGTCTTGTCTCTACTTCACCAATTTGCCCTTTGCCTGAGAAGCCCATAAACATTGAATATGTCTGAAAAAGCAATCCAACATGTCTTAAAATGTTGATTAACTGAAGAGGTTTGAAGTTACATATTCTGAAAACACAGTTGAAACCCTGTATCATGAGGGGGTTTATGAAGGAATAACAATTATAAAAAACAAATAACAAAATAATAACATACACTCTATAAGGCTGTCCAGAATAAGAAAGTGCTATAAGGAGAACATGACACTTTTTGTCAGACACAGAAAAGAGCATACACCAGCATGAGAGAGGGGACCACCCTGACTTTTGTTCAATTTACACCTGCTGGTCATTTAACTTGAATTTAATGATAGAGACTACACTACTGGTCCTCAGTAAGATGCAAAAACAAATGCCTAGGTAGTGTCTGAAATCTCTAACATTTAAGAACACAGGGGACTATACACAAGTACAACACAAGAAAATGAAAATGTGAAAAACCAGTTTGAAATTGCACAGCCTTGGACATAATTAATGCCACTAAATAAAAAAATTTAATCCTTGTTACTAGCACTACAAGTAAAAATACTCACAGAAAAAATTACAAGGAAATATAGAGGGAAGGTGCAATGTGGAACAGCCTTAATAAGTTCCTGGTAGTCTGCATCTTATCTGGAAAGAGGTTTTTACAGAAGAAATAGACATTGTTTCAGGACAAAATACAAGACTATATAGAATTACAGAAAACTGGCTTTCATTTGCTTCCTTGTCACTATGGTTTGTGAACTCCTCAGACTTTTTCTAATCAAATTAGGCAATATATAACATACATATGAAAATTCAATTATATTTCTCAAATGGATGATGGGGTTTGGCTTGTACCTAAATATTCTTAACTTCTCTAAAATCTTTGCCTTTATAATAGCCTCCAGCATGTAATTCTACTTGGCAATTAGGTGTTTCCTGAAGAAAAAAATTCTGTGATCATTTATAAATATGACAATTATATGTCTATAATTTAATTCTTCTTTTAATATTAAAAATCAAGCCATCTCAAATACCCCATCAAATGGAAACATCCTTATGGAAAATACAAGACCTTTACAAAAGCCCTTTCAAACTCTTATTTAATCTGAAAGAAAAATCTGTGATGATTTCAAAATGATAAGATTATAATAATGTTCATAAATATAAATAAATAAATAAATGGACAGATTAGTTGTACATTCTGAAAGAAAGAGTGAAAATAAAATTATTTTAATCTCCTTCTTTCAGTGCATTAAAGCTGAAGACAGAAATGTTAAAATTTTCCTTGTGAATGTGATTTACCAAAGAGACTACACCAGCTTCTTTTTGTTACTCTTTGATGACAATTTTGCTTTTAAAAATCACAGACAAAAAATATTTTTATGTTAGATTTTTATCTTTTCTTCCTTTTTTGAAATATATTTTTTCAGGAAAAGAAAGATGTTTCAACAGCATTTTCTGCTTATACAGTTTCTGAGCTGACCTTCCCCAGTACTTCATAGGCACAGATGCATATCCTTGCCACAGACCTCGTTGGACAGGTTGTACTTAGGTTCATGGTTTAGCCATTTGTAACACTGTGGTAGTACTCTGCCATTTTTCAGACTTCTCAATCCTGCAGGACTGCAGTGTCCTCCTGTACTGTAAGAACAGCAGCCAGACACCTGCCACCTCCAAGGCACTTCAAGATTCTTGAGGTTTCCTAGTTACCTATGCAACACAGGAATTTCTTAGCCTGGTGTGCTGTAGAGAAAGCCAGCTCTGTACCTGGGAAGGGAAAATGGGGCACAGTAAGGCTGGGTAACCCCACATGCTGCCCCATAAGGTTTACATTGTGCAGGTTCGTATTTCTTGCTCTGCTGGCTTCATCCATTGACCATGACATGCACCAGAGCCAAGACCTAATTAGGAGGCAGCATCTCAGTGCTTGGGGAACTCCGCACTTTTCATACTCTGTATATTTCACAGCTGAAAACAACAGATAATTATCAGTCACTAGAGAGCTGAATGTTCCAGAAATTCATTTGTTTCAAAAGCTTAGCATATATGAGTCACACACAAGATGACAGGATGGCCTGCTCCAAGATCTGTCACTGCACTCTTACCGCTGCTAGCTATTTATGTGTTTTATGGTTCCCATTTATGGAACCATTCTGTTAACCATCTTTGAGATAGGTTCAAGTTGAACAAATAGTAAAACGTAATCACAGAATGGTTGAGATTGGAAGTCTGGAGGTCAACTGGGTCACCACCTTGCTCTAGCTGGACTGCTTGGTCAGTTGCCCAAGACTATGTGCAGAGGACTTTTGAATCACTTCAAATAAATGGGTACCACAATACGCAGACTTTATATCCTTGTAGAACATGGGGGTTCTGGAGGACACAGGAATGAATAACGTGATTTCTTTTACATGGCTATAACACCACATGTGTCTGTGCAAGTAAAAGATACTGATGATTTGAAAAAAATGTAAGACTCCTAAGCAGTTAATGAAGCAATCAAACTATCTTCTCTGCAAAATTTAAAAACAGTTAAGAGAACTATATGATCTGTCAGTTTTGCCTGGAGCAGAGGACACATAGCACCCACAAAAGAATCGTGTTCCTAAGTGAATAGGAACAGGAAAGGAAAGGAAACAGTAGACTATCAATTAGCACATAGAATAGGCCTTCTCAGCCTAAATAGATATATTTGAACATATTTTATGCCAAACTTAACCATTTTGGTTTACAATAAAAATAAACATTAAAAAATTAATTATAATTAATTGTAATTCATATAAATTTTAAATTATATCTGAAGTGCAAAATGAGTAGAAGAAATACACATTGATCAAGTCAGAGATTATAGTGTAGAGTCAAAATTGATGCTTACAAATAAGTGTCAAACGTTTATTCTGTGAAAAGGTCTCAATAATATGTTCTCTCAGTTGGTCAAACATATTCATTTCAGACCTTGATAAAAATGTCTTACTTTTAAAGTCTTACTGAAATCAGAAAACAAGTAATAACAAAAAAATTACAAAATGGTAATTCTGTGTTGAATAATATCATTATTATTTCCTCTTTCCTTTTCTCACACTTTTTAAATCCCAGATCATATAAGCTTTTTAATTCAGTCTGATCAATATAATACATGAGCTTGTCTTTTCTCTACTTTTTTGGCAGCAACAAAGAATTACTGTAATGAAATCATTTCTGGCTGGCATGGTGCCCAGGAAACTTGTGGAACCATTGTGACTGGTTTACGTTCATTCCTCACAACAGCCATTTGAGTACAAAGCCCTGGGATGATAATTTATTTCTCCTGCAGTTTTATGATATTTCAATGGCCTGAAATATCCTACTTGATGGCTACTTGCATCATTATGGGTCTGCCATTAATGATGCAAATTGCCATAAAACATGGGGAAAGCCCTATATCACATATTTATCTAGGTTTGTCACTGATGACATTTGGGTTTGTTCATCGTAATTCTATTCATTTAGTTGCAGAAAAACACCCTCTTCTTATCAGACAAGACATTTCTAGACAAGACATTTGGGATTTCTGCTGCATATTAAATGGGACAAAGAAACAGAATTTTTTTCCAGAGCACTGAGCACTAGCTCCTAGCTCAGGAGTAAAAATAACCCACATGGATTCTCATGTTGCATACTTCCACACAAAGAGAACCACCTTTTGGTGGGTTTTTTGAAGTTTTTTTTTACCTTCATTGAGGAACCCCCATTACAACTAGATTAACAACCCTAATCCCTATTCCTATTACTATTACTACACCTTTAGGAAAGGGACTTGTCTCTGTGTAAATCTTGCTATGGAAGATCATCTATCTCATTTACTGCCTAAGTGTCAGAATTTGAAATATCAAGCACATGAGAAGCTTTGAAGGAAAACACAGGAAAGTTGTAAACAGTTAACTGCATTTCTCTTTGGTGATTGGTGTCTGTGAGAAAAGGCTGTCTGTCCCATGGATATAGAGGCTTGCCTATTGTTCCAGCTGTCACATGTATGGGGGGCAAAGTCTGTGCTCATTTTTGTTGTCTTAAAACTGTTATTATTCTTACACTAACAATAACCAACTCTGCTAATAATAATAATAATAATAATAATAATAATAATAATAATAATAATAATAATAAAAATAATAATAATTAACTTGACTAATTTCTGATCTCAAGTTCAGATTTAAGGCAAAAGTTGATCCAATATGAATGTAGTTACCTGAGAGCATCCCTGGTAAAACTGAGAGCGAAACTGGAACAAACATGGGTAGATAATACAGCACCAGTAACATAATCACGGCTTACAAAGAGAAATACTAATTAGCAAATAGCACAAATACTCCAATTTACAACAAGAAAGTCACACAACCTTGTGATGACACTTTTATCTAAACTGAATACTGTCCATACCACTAGAGCTCCAATATTCTGAGCTATACACTGATGGGAACCTGCAGTAACTTTCTTGAAATCAACAAGACAGTCCAGGTTTATGACAGTATAGTGAAGATAAGGATCTGGCCCAATATTTTGACATAGGCTCTAAATACCTCCTCTGAAATCATGCCTGGACATCAAAAACAAATCTCAGGCAAAGATACGAAATTGAAAGCTTGTTCCAGTTTTCAAGTGTATGTGGTTGTTTTAGGATGTCCAAATTACTTACTAGCTTTCTTATTTTATCTTCAGGCATAAAAATAGTTTGGGCACATTTACAAGATTAATTTAGTACAGTTTAGCATCATTCTCAAAAGCGCCTGTCAATTGTCTGCAGTCTGAATAAATTTGCCAGTTGTGGTGTAATTAAAGTAGGATCCAATGAAACAATTGTTTAATAAAAGAAAGGTACTGAGCTAATAAAGGTTCTCAGGGAGTAAGTCTATCTAGATATCTCATCAGTGATGCTCTCTGTTCTTTGCCTGATAATACCCTACTGTGGGTCTACAGTATACCATCTTAGCACATTCTGCTTCACTATTCATAGGGCTGTTGACCTCCCATTGAGGACTAGTGATGTTCAGTTCTGTAAGTTGCTAACTAATTTGCCAAAACATCTAATTTTGTGAGTCATCATCCTTGCTCATTGTACTGATTTGAGCTGTATTTTGTTAAAATCCCTGACTGTTAAAACAATGTTAGCTTCAGTTTTATGTCACAATGAATGCAATGAATTTGTTGTTTGCAAAGAAATAACATACTTCCCTTTAAGCCTGCAGGCCAAGTCACATATGAAACATAGTAACAGTAGCAGAATAAACAGAAAAATTATGACCCATCGCCAGGCTGACAGAGAGAATAAGAGACCTCCCATTTCCCCGCAGAAAACCTTTTGATGATCCTTAAAAAGCAACATTCGTAGTTGTGTCCTTGCATCTTGTGTATACAAATCCACCAGCACATATGTAGGTTTTAAAACGCTGATTACAGATTTGTAATGATCATTCATTAATTTTGATTTCCTTGAACATCAGTGGTACTGAACTAATTCTGTTTAGTAAGTAATTACCAGGAAGAAACACTGTGTTTTCAGTGCTTCTTCCTGCAAATATCAGACGACGTATCCAGAAAGCTTTTCAGTGATGGACACCAGGTGAACTGCTGAAAGCAATGGTCCTCACTTTATTATCATGAACACTGAATAACGTAAATGTAGCAGTAAGTAGGAGTCCTCACATTTCTTAAATATTCTGCGACAAAGATAATCAGAACCAAGAGAGTCAGACACAATTCCTCCTTGTTCTTTGAATATCCTGTTTCAAAATACCTTTACCACTGACAATAATATACAAGGGAATGTAGCAAAGAAACTGTTTTTGTCAGTAGCAGTAATAGAAATATAAACAGGGAAGTGCTGAGATGTTGTCCTACACTGTAGCTCTGAGATATATGCTAGCTTCATTTATGTACCCTGTTTCTATTTCATAGCTTCTTCAGGAGAAAACTGCCCACAAAGCAGGCTTGTGAAATTAGGAAATGGCTCCAGTCCACATCAGCCCTTCTGAAGGCTTAGCAAAGATATCTAGGGTAGAGAGTCATACTCAAAAATTTCCCATTTGGAGCATGAACATTTCCTGTGGGACAAATTAAAAAAAAACCAAACAAAAAAAAAAAAAAAAAACAAAAAACAACTAACAAGAAAGCTAGAGAATAAGCCTTTTAAGATGAAGTTATCTTTTTCTCATTATGTCATTATCAAAGGGGCTTCTAAAAGGAGAAGTGCTGTGGTATCTTCCCTGAGAAGACTGAAAGGAAGTGCACAGGAAGACTCTAAAGCAGATGTCTAAAGATCCCAAATTCAAACCAGAAATGTCTCTCTGGGATCCAGCATGAGTGAGAACCCCTGGGGATTTAAAGCCATATCCCAGCAGTGTGAAGAAGGAACCTCACACAATGTGGAACTAGAAATGAAGTCACCAGACAGGAGCTGTGAAGCAGAATCTGATTTATAGCTAAGGGACAAATATGTTTCAGACTATTTCTAGCTTACTCTGGACCTTCCAGAAGAGTGGTGTGGCAGATCTTCTCTGACTTGCCCAGAGCAAAACGGATTTGCCAAACACCAAAGCACTATGCATGAGCGCAAGGTGGTAAAAACGCAATAGCAATGTACAGTCTTCTTTCCCTATGTGCAATAAGATTCAGACACAGCTTTCAGATGAGCAGAATATGACTTCCAGTTTGCGTGGTGGGTTGCTTCTACAAACATTGCAGATGTTCCATAAGCAAGACAAAACCCTCTTTATAATATTCAGACGAGAAAAAAAATTAGAATATAACACTCACAGGCATTAGAAACAAGCAGCATCCATCCAGAGTAAAGATAAACTATTCATAAGTTGCTGTTAAAGTTAAGAACCTTTTTACTGCTGTTCAGAAGAGCAGTGATGTACAATCGAACTGTGAAACACATTTGAAAGTCCCAGGTATCACTTCTTTTCGTGTTTTCCGAATGCTGTGATCTCTGAAGAAAATCATAGACCTACAGAATCATGAAAGGCTTGGGATGACAGGAAATTTAGAGGCCAACTATCTCCAAACCCCTTGGCATGGATAGGGGCATCTTTCACTAGACCCAGCTGCTGAAAACACTGTCCAACCTGGCCATGAACAATTCCAGGGATGGGGCATTCACAGCTTCTCTCGGCAACCCGTTCCAGTGCCTCACTACCTTTACAATGAAGAAGTTTTTCCTAACCTGTAACCTAAACCTATTCACTTTCATTTTGAAGTAATTCCCCCTATCCTATCTCTACAAGTCTTTGGAAAATATCTTAATCAATTTTTCCTGCAGACTCCCTTCAGGTAATGGAAGGCCTCACGTAGGTCACCCTAATGAGAACAATGGTGCTCTTAAAAGTCAAGCAAATCTAGCATATTTGTTGGAGATAAAGTAAGATATTAACATAAAATCCCAAAATAACTTGCATGTCTGATCTGCTTATCAAGTTCTTTGTATATCTGTCTATATTTTGCGCCACACCTATTACTTTATTTCTGATTAACAAGCAGTAAATAAAAATAAAGCTATAAATCACCACATTGACAACTGTAATAGTATTGCAAGGACTGAATCCATGCATTAATAGTAGATAACTGCCTCTTTCGTCAATTCTTTTCCCAGACCAAATAAAAAGCATTCTGAATTCAGGAAATAGGTACAGGAATTAGGGTGAACAATATTTGAAAGTAAGGGTTAGAGAACTGTTCCAAGAACAAAACTTTTCTGATGCTTGTTGTTGCTTTGGTTTTCTTTAGCTGACTGAAGACAAGACAGCCAGGAAAAGTGAAAGACTTACGGAGAGGGGAAAATTGTCATTGTGCATCATCAAGGGGAGGGGGGTGTGTGTGGTGTGTGTGTATGGGGTGTGTGTGTGTGTGTGTGTGTGTGTGTGTGTGTGTGTGTTTGTAATAATCGAGGCTCCATTCCAGTCAGCAGAAACTGAATTCAACCTAAACTTTGAGTATTGGATGATTGTCATAATGATTCCTGCTCCACTTTGCTCTCCATGGTAAAGCATGCAAAGCATCTGCAGCTGAGCTGAAATTAGCCTTATCCTGATGTTCCTCTCTAAATGTTTCCCCGTTATCTCCCTCTTGTCTTGATAGCTAATATAGTTCCTACAGCTGCTATATCATATTAGGTCAGAGCAATGAAAACGAATGCCATTTTCTTGATGGCTTATGCAGAATTGTTGTAATTTGAATCAAGTCTCACTAGCCTCTTTCTTTCTTTCTCTCCTTTCTGCCCCTCATACTGAATATATTGGGGTCCTGGCGAGCTGCCATTCTACTGCACATTAGAAATGGTAGAGTTTTCCTCTATCTGATTCTCTAAAATGAGTTCACGAAAAGGTGCAGACCCAGCACATTTGTGGTTTTTCCTATAAATTACTTTAACACTGTGTCCAATCATATATATAATTTCAGATTTTCAATTTCAACTCGCTGCTGTGTCAGCACAGACTCCACTGATATGTCTAATGTATTTAGCTTAAAATGAAACGGATGGCATTTCATTACCAGGAAGATAATATTTTTGAATATGTTTGCTGCATGGCAGGATCCATCATTACTCTGCCATTTTATGTTCGGAGTGTGTAATAGCTTTTTAATGCTTTGATGTATTTTATTTATATATGTAATATTTTTCTAATATCATGGGGTGGTTTAACTCATTGAACACATTATACAGCCTTAATTGAATGCTTTTAAATATTAGTTAGGGAGGAAAAGCTTAACAAATTGCCAATATTTTGTTTGAAATTTAATAGACAGTAGTTGAAACACCAAAAACCCATTTCATTCTCATTCCTTCACATTGCTCCTCAGCTCCCTCTGACACTCAAAACACTTTGGAAGGAAAAAAAGGGGAGAGAAAATCCCACAGTCCCCTGAGACACTCAAGCTGTCAGCATGAAGGTAAGTAATGCAGGAAAACTTGAACGTGCCCAACTGTGAATGACAGAAGCCCTCTTATTGGAAGAAGCTTCTGACAGGCCTGAAATCCTTAATACCTGGTTTCTCAGTCCTTTGACCAAAGTCATGGAATTTTAAAACTACTAAGAATTTCTTCAAAGTTGGTTGTGGTGGCTTTGGGGTTTTTTTGCTTGCAAGAAGAAGATGCTACTTATGTACATCAGCATAATATCACAGCTTAAACCTGCCCAAAGAGAACAGGCAAGTATTAAAGGGCATTTCTTGATATTAGCCGCAAATGTTAAACTGAGCCATGGTGGCTACTCCTCCACTAGATTACTCTTGTATATTTGCTTGGGATTGCCCTGACCTTTCTTTTGGCCACATTGAACTTCATGAGTTTAACACGGGTCCCCTTCTCAAGCCTGTCACACTCCCACTGGATGCCATCCCTGCCCTCCAGCACATTGACACCCCACAGTATAGTGTTATCAGCACAGCTGCTGAGGGTGCACTCCATCCCATGGTCCCTGTCACCAACAGAGCTGTTAAACAGCTCTGGTGCCAATACCAGCCCCTGAGGACACCACTCACCACCGCCCTCCACTTGGACATTGAGCCATTGACCACAACTCTTTGAGTGTGACCATCCAGCCAATTCCTTATACAACAAGTGGCCCGCCTGCCAAATCCATTTAGAGATAAAGAAGTTGTGTGGGAAATTGTAAAATGCTTTGCTGAACACCAAGTAAATGGTGTCAGTTGTTTTTTCTTATCCACCAACACTGTAGCCCCACCATAGAGGGCCACCACCATTGTTAGGTACAATTTGCTCTTAGTGAAGCTGAGTTCACTGTCAACAAGGACCTCCTTACTCTTCATGTGCCTTAGCGTAGTTTCTAGGAGGATATATATTTCATTATCTTGCTGGGCATGGAAGTGAGACTGACCAGCTTGTGGATCCTGAGGGTCTTTTTCCCTTTTTTAAAAATGGGGGTTGCCTATTTCATTTTCAAGTCAGTGGGAATTTCTCCAGAAAGGTGACGTTAAATTAACTACAACCTTCTACATCCAATTTTTGCATTGTCGTGTTCTTTTTGCTTTTAAAACAGCTTTAATGACTTATTTTTACAATAGTTCTATTTGTTCAGAAAAGTCTGCTTCCCCAAATGGCCAGTTTAATATTGCAGAAAGCATAATTTTCTCTAAACTGTTTCAGGTGCACTTTTCAGAGAGGAGTAAATGCATTGCTGTCCTTCTTAGAGCAGGGGCAAGGTACAAATGGGGCAAGGTACAAATAAGTCAAAGTCAACCTTTACTTAAGCTTCATAGGATTTCATGTTTCTCAGAAATACCAAATGTCTTTTAGTCCTATTGAAAATGGCTGTGTGTTTCTGAAAATCAAGTTACTAATTTAGATGTCTAGATATGAAGCTAAGGATTTTTCTTTGCATTTTGTAGCCAAAAGCTCTAGTCATCAGGGATAGTTAGGTATCCAAGTTGTGTTGAAAAATTACAGCATTTGAGACCCAAATATTTTGCAAGATCTGATTTTGGCTATGAGATGCTGAGGAGCAGACATCAGAAGAAAGAATTTAATTCCATCTCATTTTACTGCTTGCTAAAACAGGCAGAATAACAAATCTATGTTTAGGAAAAGTGGCATTTTTATATGGTTTAACTGATGTAAAATAACTATCAGAACACCTTAAGATAGGGGAGGTGGAGAAAAACAAGGAATTAAAAATGCATAATTAATAACTCCCAGGAAGAAAAGGCTGTAAATTATAGTAACACATTGTTTGTTGGTATAGTGGGAATTTGTGCTAAAATATGAGAATCTCAAAGGAGTTTTATGCTTCTCAGCAGAAGTTATTGAAAAATAAAACATATTCTAGGTAAGTCCTTTTTATTTATTGTTGGGGTTTAATTTCCTCTTTAAAGTTTTTTTCCCTGTGTGACAGACCACAACAATAACTCATATCTAAAATATAGCAGATGACTTTATAAGAGCTCCTTCTCATATCTTCCCAAATAGTTGGATTATCAAGATAATAGATGAAATAGATGAAACCCTCTTTCTTCACCAATCACAATATGCTCTCCCTTTACCATAGTTTTAAGCAGACTACTTCCTCATCAAGTAAAACTTTGTAAAATAGATTCCTGAAGGAAATGGTCCGTACACAGATCTTAACACATGTACTAGCAAACAGATCCAGAGAAGCTAATGTGAAAACACACATATCATTCACATTTATACATTTCTCCAACTATCATTTCAGGAATGACCTGCTGATGGTGCTTTGCAATTACATTCTGCCTGAAGATCACACACCAGCTGCAATGAAAATGTTAGTGCCAAAGCATTACAGCAGAAGCTTCCAGATTTGCTAGGTTAGCATACATGAGTCATAGAATCATAGAATTATAAAACCATAGAATGGTTTATATTGGAAAGGGCCTCCATGTTGATCAAATCTAACCATTAACCCACTGCTGCCAAGCCCACCTCTAAACCCCGATTGCCACACGTATCTGTCTTCTAAATACCTCCAGGGATGGTCACTCCACCACTTACCTGGGCAGAGTGCCAGAGTGCTTGGTGAATATCTTTTTGGTGAATAACTTTTCCTTGATATCCAATCTAAACTTCTCCTGGCACAACTTGAGACTGATCCCTAAGTGCTATCACCACTTACGTGGCAGACTGACCACCACCACACTACAACTTCTTTCAGGTAGTTCTAGGAAGCAGGAAGGTCTCCCCTAAGCCTCCTCTTCTCCGGGTTAAATACCCACATCTTCCTTGGCCACTCCTCATAGGACTTGTGCTCTAGAGCCTTCGCCATCTCCTTTGCCCTTTTCTGGACATGTTCCAGCACCTCAATGTCTGTCCTGCAGTGAGTGACAGGCCCAAAATGGACATGGATTTGAGGTGTGACCGCACCAGTGCTGGGCACAGGGTAAAAATCCCTTTCCTGGTCTGCTGGCCACACTGTTTCTGATATTAGCCAGGATGTCATTCGCCTTCTAGGCCACCTGGGCACACTGCTGGCTCATGTTCATCTCTCTGGCAAACACCTCCGATCCTCATCAGCTGGGCAACTTTCCAGCCACTCTTCCTCAAGTCTAGCATTGCATGGAGTTGTTGCAAGCAATGGGGACCAAGTCAAAGCCTCTTCTAGAGTTCATATCTGAAAGATGAAAAGCAACTGATTCTCTATTCAGGCTCCATGCTGCTCAGTAAATCTGAAAAGTAGTTCAAATATTTCAAAGGCCAAGGTGTTAACTTCAAAACCATTGAGTAGTTGAATTTTAAGTGCAAATGTGGCGGGGGGAGGGTTAATGCCTGGTGTGCATTTTAATAAAAAACTCAAGCTGTCAGATCTTTGATTTGTACCTCAGTTTCTCCACTGCAAATTAATGGTAAAATTGTTAACTCACTGGAATTGTGAGTCTCACAAACTCAAAGATAAGTTGACTTGGCACCCTTCAAGTCAATTAACCCCACAGCACATCCATCTCTCAACATAAACAATGGATCATTGAACTAACTCAGCCCTGAAAGTGGATGTATGAAACTACATGTATCTTTGTTTAGAAGCTACCCTCAATTAGAAGCTGCAGTCGTTTAGTAACTGTGCCATTACCCTGCAAGCCTCCAGGGAAACTAATTAAACTTAATAGATGCTGCACTCCATTTAAAGCTGTAGAGAAAAATAATTTAATATTGTAGGAACTCTGGACTTGAAATAAAGATATATATGGCCAATACAAATCAATCCACAACCCCCCAATTCATTCCAGAGTAATTTTAACCCTTCCATAGGGTGCTGCTCCAGGTACATTTAGTCTGTGTTAACACTGGAAGATATGCAAATGGAAATTCCAGAAATCCATTGGAAAATATCTGAAGTTTCTGTCATTCTTTAAATTGGAACATCATATAAAAGCAAAATTTTAAACTGACTCATAGAAAGGCAACATGCTGATCCAGCAATAAAATATGGCCACCTTTATTTGCTTTTAATATTTTGTTGAGGATATAGTTGGTTCCACATTCTGAAAGGAATTTCCCAGGAATTACAGTCTTCAAAATCTTGGATGCTCTGTGTCTGTCCATCAAAAGGAGATTGTTTATCTGCATTTAAGTATCTAGAGTCAGAGCCTTCCTTAAAAACTGAGGAGATACAGGATTTAGCCTCATACTGAATAAAGAGCATGTTTTCAAGGTTATTTTCTTAGAAATACCACAGAGTGACAATTAAGCAAGTTGGTAGAGAATTCTGATATAATTAGTGTTGTTAATTCTTGATTTTAATTCCAGGACAAGATGAGATGGGTTAGTGAGAAGAACACACAAGCTAATAGACTGATTTGCCAAAACATTATTTCCATGCATTAGATCAAAATAATAACATAGGAACTAGGATTATATCAAGATGCCTATTTTGTATTTTTCAAGCTACTGAACTGAACACAGTGCTGGAACCCTTTGGCCAGTTTCCTCAAAATAAGTTTAAGCAATTAATGTGTTTGCATCAATCTGCCTATATATTAGCTTGCCAAGGAGCAAGTAGTGCAGTAATATATTCTCCACATCTTTTTTCATGAAGCTGCTGCCAATCACTTGTTGTTTTCACAAAACTTTGCAGTCTGGGATGAACTGAACTAATTCAGGTCTTCCAAATTTAATAACATAGGATTAGACTGATTAGCCATGAGTGAAAGAATTCCCATTGACCATGCTCTAAGCAATTTCCCTTTCAGATAACTTTGAAAACAAACATTGTTCTTACCAAATGTACATTCTGATTACTGACTTGTATGATAAAAAGCAGATAAATTTCCCATACTTCTAAAGAATGTCTTAATTTTTCTTTGGAATGAAATTAGGAATAAATTCCATGCAAGGTTTTAGGCTTACAGCTGCATACTTCGTTATTACACTTTAACCCATAGATGATATACTGGTATCCAAACTATTGAACATTCTACTAGTCTGATGCTGAGAAATAACTGGGTGAACGTAAGTCTACCAGTAACCAACCTGGAAGAAATTTTTCAGGAACAGCTGTTAAACAAGCTCCCATAACAACTAAAGGCCATCCCAGATTTCTGTGTTTTCAAGTCTAAGTGAAAAAACATATTTAAACTGCCTTCTTCCACATAAGTGTAAAGCTATATGCACTTTAACAAAACAAATGAACAAACAAAGCTCCACTGCCCTAACAGTTCTTATCTTAGAGGAAGAGAGGCCAAAGAGAAAGAGCTGGTCACTAAGATTCTGCTGTTAAATCAAATTATAGATTATAGGCTGAAGTATTTCCACAATGAAAGAGGGTTTGGAGAATAAAATGTAATTATGTCCATAGCATCTTTATTTGACATTTATCCATTAATATAAAGGTGGGATATACTCCAAGGACACTCTGAGACATGGAGCCTTTAATTCAATTCATACAAAGATGCCTTCACCCTTCTAAAACTGTAATAAGAAACCTGAAAGAGGTGAATCTGCTTTGGCAAATATGTGATACTCCTAACTCTTTTAACTAAGAGGAATTAACTAGGTCACAATGCATTAAACCATGAATAAGTCTGAACAAGTACCTTTTAAAAAAACCCTTGAGCATTGTCTTTATGATGAGCCACAGAAGCAGGGCATGATTTTTTTTATCACTGTTCTACAAGAGACAAAGTGTAAGACCCTAATGAATAATTACTGTATTGTTGCAAAGTTTGTAATTTAGTCATTCAGGGATTTGCTATAAAAAATGCACTTTTTTTAGCTGGTTTTTTGTCTGGAATTATATCTCTGAAAGTCACTAAATTTGAAATTATCTCAACCAGTGACAGTTTTTTGTCCTGACTTATTCATCCCAGCTATTACAGAAGGTGGAACCCATCACCTCTCCTGCCAGAATGCACTGCTGGATTTGCTTAAGTAGCGCCAGGTATACCCTGACTCCAGAGCACCCTGCTGTGCACCTGTGTGGCAATGTATCAACAAGAAGTGTTTATTTTCTTTGACAATAGATCTTGATGCTTTGCTCTCAATTCCTTGTATTATTCTGCAGCACACATTGGTGTTCTTTTAGACTGTATTGGGGAAAATACTTCAATTTATCATAAGCTCAGTCTATATCCCACCCTTCTCCCAAAGCACATTCTCTTTCTCTCTATCATTGGCTAAAATGTTGTTCTCAATCTCAGATAATACAATATTAATACAAAAAAGCATTACTTCCTTGTTTGACAACCACAAGCAGTAGTCTTGGACAGCTCTACCAGATTGAAAACACTACAGCTTCATGCTGAGCAGAGTAAATGGACTTGGGTCACATGGAGATCTCAGCTACAAGAATTAAAAACCTTTCTCTACATGAAGGCGCAGACTTGGAATTCTATTCGTCATTTCAAGTTTGCCATTCCATAAGCCCCAGAGCTGTTTTTTTGATCCTCAATCAAAATTTTTACACAGCCATAATGTACAAAGGACAACAAAAATGGAGTTATGAAGATAGGGGTGCAGTCTGGTCGGTAAGAATGACTCCAACACTGCTATCACCAGACAACACAAAATCACCAAATTTTCCCACATTGAGGAACAGTCATAATGGGAACTTAATTGATATCACTGTAACCTCTTCTCCAGTTAATTTACTCTTGAAAGCTCACATATCCTATCTGTAACTTAGTCTTCATCACAAGAAACAGAATTAAACATCTCCTCTAACATTGCCACTGACACCCAGCTTCCTGGATAGTTAACCAGGAATTCTCATTGAGGACTCTGATACATGACATACACACAAAGAATACCAAAAAATATTGTCTGGAGAAGGCTTCAGTCCAAGCTTATGACAAAAGATCAGATGAAGCACAAGTGAGATTTACCCATAGTTTTTCAAAATTATTAATGATGTAAGGCAACAGAAAGCAAGCCCTTTCAAGGGTCAGTGTAGCAGCAGGGAGAACCAGGCAGTCAGAGCAACTCGATGGAGTGGTCACTTACCATAAAAAAAAGTGGAACAAATGCAGAGAGATTGTTTTGAGGTTTGTGTTATGCTTGCTGCACGTTTTCAAAAGTTTAAGAAGTTAAGAGAGTTAGGGAAAAACACATTCACAGAAAGGATTCTCCAGTACTGTAAAAGCTGTGTTAGGTATTCAAAGGGATGTTGAATCACAGATAGAAAAATTACGGCTTAATGGTTTTATCGATATCCCTGCTTCTGAACCCTTACTGTGGTTATGCAAAAGAAAGCAGGAGGCATATGGTTTGTAAGTGAAATGAATTGATTTCTCCTCAATAGATTTAGCTGGTGTTTACCATCAACTGCTTCTGCACCAAGACACTGCTGACTGAGTTGACCTCATTGGGAGGCTTTTCTGCATTTGAAGGACTTTTCCACTATCAACTTTCATATGCTTGCCAGCAATTCATGGTAATACTATGAAAGATGTGTTGCAGAAATTGAAAGCCATGTAAAGCTAGATAAATGAGAAGTTTTATTTAGAGGTAATAACCTGCCATAGCACTGTATAATTGTACTTTTTCTTCTAGAGTAAATCTTTTCAAGAACAAATGAAAGGAAAAAAGACTAATCAACTAAAATCCTTTCAAAAACCTTTCTCTTTCTGGACACTTTCAGTTTCTTGAAGCATGGTCATACCATGCTATATCAGAAAAAACTGCTGGATAGGGTTTAGCACAATCAGCCCACTTCTTACTGTAAAACCCTTCAGTCATGTGCATTGCAGCAAATATCCTATTACATTGACTGACCATTACCAATTACACCTGAAATAACCTTCTTGTCAAGTTCCTGTACAGAATAATGCACACGTGACAATAATAGCACTCTAGTTGGCTCTGGTGTCATTCGCCAAGGAAATTCCTTGTAAATCATATGATAATGGTTCTCAGCTTACCTGTGTTGACTTTGCTGTTTTTCTCCAGGTGCACATAGGTTTGCTAGAATGTTATCCCCAATCTGATGAGGAATTTGAAAAACTTAGTCATGTCCTACACAGCCTAAGAAGATCTAAAACAAGCTACACTATCTGGCTGAAACTTACTTTCTTCATCATTTTCTAACCACACCAGGTGCTTTTCACTGTATCATTTAGGAAATCTTTTTTAGAAAAAGCTCCTTATTGACCTCTTACAGACTGTCATTTTTTTTCTCTATAAGCAATCAAGCAACTATAACAATAGTCATTTTCAGAGTAGTGAGAATCTGGGCAAAATGCACTGTGTATGAAAGAGAGATGAAAACAGTGACAGCAATAAATTCACAACCTTGGCATTTTTTGCCTTTCCTGCACTTGAACACTTTCCAGCAGGAAAGACATCATTGGGGCTATCCCTGTACAAGACAGTCTTTAACTCACAAAAGTTTTCTGTTTTTTTACACTACTGTGTATGAAAACACAACTGTAGAGAAAAACAAGAAAGGCAAGGCAAGAGAGAAAGGGGCAGTGGAAGAAAGAGAGAAAGAGAGAAAGAGAAAGAGAGAAAGAGAAAGAGAAAGAGAAAGAGAAAGAGAAAGAGAAAGAGAAAGATGTATGAGCACACAAGCACATATGCACACCTTCTTCAGAATGGATAATTACCCTATTAAAATTTGAGCCTGGATCTGGCATAGCATATGTTCATCCACACATTTTCTGAATCAGAAAAGCATCTTCATTTTCAATTCTCCCTTAAACTGTGAAGTTCTTTGACTGCCAAGCTATTGAGTATTCTGGAACTGGTCTTCCCCCAACAATAATTAGACAAAAACTGAAACAAATTCTGTGAATAATTTTGAGTTGTCCTGGAGAGGCAAAGGAGAGGTGAAAGGGAGTGAGCAGTCTGGAAGAATAACTGAGGGTTGGTCAGCCAGCTACCATATAGCAGTGCATTATTAAACTTCTGGAAAGGAGGGAAAGGAGAGAACAAAAGCTAAAGAGCAGCAGAGAGACCATATGAGACAAGAGATGCCTTTTCAAAACTCAGTCAGAGGTGTAGCACACATGCTAATGTTTTGTGCAATGCTGGACAGAAATGGAGGCTAGAACCAGCTCTAATGGCTAGGAGACCACCAGGTCTCTGTCTTTCAAAATCTGGTGGCATGCAAGTACCAACATTTCTCCTTCATAGCTTGCTTACAATTTGCAGCACGTCTAAAATTGTTACAAAAACATGCTTTATTTAACTTTATTTCAGTACTCCACCTGAAAGCAGCTGATCAATGTAACAGGAACCTTTCAAATATGCCAATGGGAATGAATTTCTCCAACAGTTCAGAATTTTGCCTTAGGGAATGGCTCCTTTCTATAGCAGCTATAGTTCATATGTAGTTTGTTATCAGTCTGTTCATACCAATGACAGTACTGCTATGCTTTTTGTTACTTCTGAGACAAAAGTGCCAGCCTCAAGTCATTAGCTTCTTAATACAGATGATGTTTGAACATTCACCACAAGCTTCACCACAGCCTGGAAGTCCACCCTACAATCTCTCATGCTGGATTTCTATTCCCTCCCCTTATCCTCACCATTGCCCAAATTGCCCCAGGGTGGTGTTCTCAATTTTTCTGGAGATTCAGCTGCCTGGTTTCAGTTTCCAGACCAGAGGGAGCTGAGCAATTCCCTTCAGGCAACCTGTATGGTCTAGCAGTTCACTGTGTGCAATGCCTTATTTATTTCTGCCACAGCCTCCACAGCTGACTCAAGGATCAGAGGCTCTGGCAATGGCTAACAAGTTGAAGCAATTAGTCCCATTTGTAACTGCTTGGTGAAAGGCTTGTCAGTCTCAATGTACCTTGTACTGTAGCTTTTAGTGCATTTCTAGTCTCATTCATTTTGCCTCAATGACCTCTACAGTTAATGGGGGTTATTGGAAAATTATTTTTTTCCTTCAAAAGCTTTTCTTTCTCCTCCCTGCTTTTTGTTTTCAGAACATAAAAGCCATTTAGGTTGTGGTGTTAAAAAACAGCAGTGCAGGCAATAATCTGTTGCTCTCCAGAGAGAAAATATGTGTCCTTGTGTACTGTGAGTTGTGTCTGATACCAAAAAACATCTTTGTCAATCAGGTGCCAGCAAAGTAATTCATTCTGAATAGAAAGGTTTGCTGAGAGCAGTATTATTCTTTTAAATGGTCCTATTAAAAATTCTAACCCTCTTCAAGTTTGAGAACTTCCCATTAGTATAATTTCACCATATTAAAACCTTTCTTTCTTCTCTAACCTTCTCAGAGCAGTATTTTGTAATTTTGTCATACACACAGTAAAATAACTTCCATTCCTAGAAGTAGATTTCTACTACAGAATGGGCCCAATTATGCCAATTTTCGTAATAATTAGCACTCTACACTAGAAGCAGGTCCAAAAAATTTTGGCTGTACTGTTCCTTTAGGTGGCTGTCAAAGGCCACTCCAAAAGTGGTCTGATGTTCACCATCCTTTTCTTTACTGCAGGCCTAACAGACCTTGATGTTTCCCTGTTCTTCACTGCACGAAGCAACCTTAGGTCAGAAATATATATAAAATAATATCTTAGTGAAAAGACACTGCTTACCACCATTTTGTTCTCTGCCAACATTGCAAAGAGATGGTGACTTAAAAGGTTTAAGGGAAGAACCAAGATGCTTCACAGTAAATTTACCAGGCTTAAGATACATCTGTATTTTGCTGCTAAGAACTAGCCACCTCACCTCAGGAATCACAGCTTACATTCTATAAACAGAAACACCTCAGCCACCCTCAGATTTGCTAAGAGGACATCCACATGGCTGAAGCCTGCCACAGCTGAGGTCTGACTATGAAAGTGGCTCGTCTGGGCAAGTACTGTAAGCATTTACTAGTGAACTATGCTGCTGTCCAGACAGAATGCTGACCAGCAGAAGATGCCTAAATTCTAGATGCAAAACCTCCAGGTCCAGAGAGGCAGCATACCAGCTTCTAGATTCTGATATACTCCCATTTTGTGGGATCTCAGCACACCACTGTGGATATGCAGAGACACCAGGAGAGCCCCTGGGGGGCTCAGAAACCCTGGAATGTTGCCAAAAGAGTTTGGTGGCTTGACTTCGATCCATCAAAAGGAGAAGAATCTGTGTATGAGGAAATGAGAGCTTCTTGGGTGTGAATGGTACATTTATGGAAGGAGATATAAATTTTAGAAAAATAGGTACAGGGGGGTCATGAAGACAAGATGGAGGATTCAGAGCGTGATCCTGTGTTCTTCTTTCTTCTTCATGTCTTCCATTTTGTGTGGTGATGTTGGCACTTGGGGATTGGTTCATGGTGAAGGGACACTTGTCTATAAGGGTGAATAGTATTGGGAAATAAAGGTAAATATGGCACACGTAATTTTCACTATAAAGAAAACAACCGCCTTGTGGGCGGGGGAGAGTGCACTTGACTGTCCTGCTGAGTGGACCTCGGCTGGGCAGAGAGAAAACTTTGTAGATAAGATTAATAAACAAGACTGAAGACCGAAAATCTGAGAGTCCAGACTCATCCTTTGAAATCGCGGCCGCCCAGAATCACCTTTCCCCGTGTTGGGGCAGAGACACATAACAGCGGACCCCGACACCATTTTAATCTCTTGGTCTGTTTCTAGCTTTTTTTTTTTTTTTTTTTTTTTTTTTTTTTTTTTTTGGCTGGTTGGATCATTTATACCATTTCTCTATTCCACCCTTTCAGACTGAACAGAAATTCAGTTCCCTATACCTGTCATTATCACAGAAGTCTGTGATAATGTGCCTTTCCATTTATCATGTCCAGAGAACTTCTGTCTGTAAAAGCAATCAGGATGTTTTCAAATGTGTTCCAGAAGGGACCCACACTTGCTGTGCTTATGTGTAGACACAAAAATCTCTCCTGTCTCAGAGGCCATCAGAAGTCATCAACAGTAGTTCCTTTGGTGCCTGCAGGAAGTCCTTTTGGTTTTGCACTCTGATGTACATTCCCTGGAGGCACGGATCTACGTACTTAGGTGTTGTCATTGTGCAAGCCACTGATAAATCAACAGAGATGTGCATTCTACTGCACCTTCTTATCCTGTCAAATATTCATCAAGTGCCATTTTTAACAGCTCAGAACTATTCACAGTGTTTATCCTTAGCACCAGCATGAAAAGCAATGCTTGAGCAAGCGTCACCAGCAGAGTAATGCACAGAGATCATCCCTTGCTGGGGGCTACAGGGGTTCTACCAGGGGTGCCTGACAGCAACCACGAATGAACTATAAGCAGACTCCCAATCTCTCTTATTTGAAGCAAAGGGTGTGTCCTTCTTTCCAGTCTCATTACAACCTGCATAAAGATGAAGAGGACTTACAGAGAAAGGGTGCAAGGCTTCTTTCTCTTCTCACATGGAGAAGGCATTGTTCCCAATGCCTCTATTCTGGAAGTCCAAAAAGACATTCTCACTGTGTACTTGGTCTGTAGCTGTCCTCTGTGCCCTCATCACATTCAGGCACTGCCACAACTGTCTCCTGATCTTTGTTTTCTCCTTTAATACCTGTTCTGCAGATGTAAGTTGCCTTTTCCAAAACCACGCAAGTGCAGTGGGTCCAAATATAACCTAAGTCCAAGGTCAGAGACTGACAGTATTCCCCAGTTTGCTTCTCCATCCCTGGTGTGCCTTCTGTCCTGGCATTCTTCCTTGACTCTCTGCGTTGCAGGAAAGGCCAGTTAGCCTTTCAGTGTCACCTCCTCCAAGGATAGGGTAAGCAATGCTGTTAGTAGGGCACTGCAAGGCAGTGGGAGAAATAGAATGCTTAAAGTAGCATTAAAAACAGTATTGGCTTAAAGAGTAATAAACAGCATTTAAAACACCACTGTTGATGCCACATGCTGAGGTAACTGACACGGCTGTGATAGTTACATGGCAAGACTGAGTATTTCAATACCATCCTTTCAGCCAAAAATGTCAGTAAACACAAGTTGATGCTGTCTTCGTCCATCTGGGTATCTTCTTCCCTTTCCATGCCTAGTGACTAACATCCCACCAGCTGAAAATATGACCATACATACCACAGGCAGAATAAATAATGGTCTTCTTCAAGAACTAAGGAGCACCTCAAACCCTGGGTGACAACTTCTCTTCCCTTCTCTCCAGCTAACACAGCTGGAGTAGCTGTGCCCATCCAGGCTTCTTCAGTGCCTCTGCCCTGGCACAGCACTGTTCAGCTGGCAGCTGCTTGCAGCCACAGCCATCACCCTCAGCCAGTGAGGCACCTCTGAACTAGGCCATGGCCTGCTCAAGGATGCCCTCCCCTACACACACACCCTGTCTCTGGCACATGGTGTGATTTTTGGGGTTGTGATGTGCAGAGACAGAAGTTGGATTTGATGATCCTTGTGGGTCCTCTCCAGCTCAGGATATTCTATGATTCTGTACAGCAGCATGCCTGGGGAGTTGGACGTAGCTGACTGACTGGCTGCTAGGCAGAACAGTCTGTGCCCCAGCTGCACCACAGAGCTATTTTGTCTCAACACATGGCATTTAGGAAAATCTGGACAGTGAAATAACGGTGCATTGAAATAGGCCATATTGTACAGCTATGATAGCAATGTGCAGTCAGGCCAGGAGCAAGAATGAGCTAGACTAAAGGATAGAGGGAGCCCTCACATGCCCGTCTGGGACACTGTGGCTATGGTGTCAGGAGCATGCCAACAAGAATATTTCAGAGGCTCCATGGGCAAGATTTTACCTCATGAAAGTCAAAAGAAAACAGTATAAAAGCAGTAAAACAAATTAAGGTGTAAGAGAGAGAAAGATTAGTCAGTCCTGGTCCAAACAAAACTTGGGCATATATGTAATACTACAGAATTAAAAGGAAGAAACTGAGCTTTATATCTTCCCTGATCTGATCAGGAATACCTCAGTGCCAATCTCTGTGCTCTCTTTGCTGTAGAGATACTGCTGGTGTGTAGCATCAGAGAAAGGGCCTATCATAGAATTCTCCATTAGATATTTGAATTAAGCAAAAGACATGTATAACTGAATAGAGCAGTCTTTGCTCTCAGGATCCTTGCTCTCTTATTTTTAGCTTGTAAATAAATGCTTTTGGCTGGCTTAAATTTTCATGCTGTCCACCTTAGTCAGCCTCAGGTCAGAAGAAAGAAACACATTTTGAATGCAGAGTCACTTAAAACATATTTTAGATGTGACTTTCTCATTCCACTACCAAGGTGAGGTAAGATGAAGTGTTCATTTGCACAAGGTTTTCCCAGAGAATATTTTCTGGCTGTGGTGTTTGCCTTATCTTGAAGTTACAGCACTTTGCTTACTTAGGCAGCAGCCACAAAGAGGCATATGTGTAGACAGCATGTCCTCATCTAATCTCCCAGAAAAAAAAAAAAAAGTTAAAAAATCCAGACCAAATATGACAGAAGTGTAAAAGATCACAGTCCTACCAAGAAATGCATCAAAGAAAGAAAGACTTAAACACATATTTTTCTACTAAAACAGGAATACAGAAAATGAGATCTCCACTGTCAGTGATTTTCTTTTCAACTGATTCTTTCTGGGGCTGGCATCTATAGGATGCCATATTATGACTGCTTAATTGTAGCGTGGAGTACAGGAAATTGCTGCTGTTTTTTTAGAAATTGTGCAATTCTTTGACAGCTTAATAGTCTTACAAGCTTTACTTTCACCTAGTTGGATGTGTATTTGTGATAGTAGGAGACAAAGCCACACTGCCTGGTAGAGACATGAGCAGGAAGAGTCAACAGCAGAATAATACCCTTAAAAATGGCACTTAAGAACAATTGCCATAAACATGCTTCTGGATTTCTTATGGACCATCAGCAGTTTCACAAGGACTGCAGGCAGGATTTTTACACTGTCTTTTAAATGAAGGAGATTGTTCTCAAAATTCTGGCAGTCCTATACCCTTTACTTTATTTAAAACGCATGATGAGTATTCAATACAGGCTACTCTACAAGATTTATTTTCTTCCTGAGAACACAGAGAAAGAAATAAAACTGTTTCTGAGTTTAGCTTTAAAAATCTTTTAGAAATTTTTAAAAGGCAGAAATCATCCTGGATTACATAGTGACATCTTGTGGTGCAAGGAGAGCACAGCTGTGTGGGAGTTCAGAATCGTGATTATTATCAGCATAGCTCTAAAATGCATAATAGCACTTTGTGTCTGGCTTTTGATTTTCTCAACAGAGGACTGTTGCTGGATTATCATCACACCCTGTTCATTATGCCACCTAAAATGCTTTTTCTGAACAGGGTATTAACTCATAATTAATCATCTCTCATTAATGTAAATTTATCCACGCAGGCATATTTAATCAGAGTTCTTTCATTTTTCATAATATTTTAATAACAGAGCACCAAAAGAGACTTTCAAGATATAAAGTTATATGAATAGTGTTTATAATCTTAGTCGATTCAAGCAGTTGCATTCTTAACTTTCAAGGAAGTTGAAAAATTACATAATTTGAACCTATGCAATCTCGTTATGATTAACCTGAAAACTAGATATATTTGTGGAATTTTACACACTCTGCAGAAGTCATTCATAAAAGTGATGTGTTTTCCAATAAGAGTAGTTACAAACGTAGCACTTAATTAATTTCAGAAACCTCAGCACAATAGTAAATAATCAGAAAAATCAGAAGCGGAAGGCTTTCAGTGAATGTTCAGGGTGTTTATGCAAGTAGATGCATTCACGTATGTGGCAGGTTTGGAGATTATTAAATTTATCTCACTTAATTTTTTTAATCCTTGCTCTAGAGGCAGTATAAAGGTCTGATGTTTTTAATGAGTATTGATGGCAGCTGTCTCTAAAAAGACTGACTTGTTGTGAATAATAAGCCTGAACTCATTTTAGGCAATTACTACTACCACATTTCTGACAACATCATTTACACATTATCTTCTAACCAAAATGCCAAAAAACAGCAATAGGGTCTATCATTCTGTGACAAATTTCCTATTCAAAGGTAAGTCAGGCATGTTATGCACAACAGAAACACTTCAGAATCTTCATGAATTTGAAGCTGTGTGAATAAAGCAAACAGGGCTCAACCTGTTCCACACAAACCCCAGGTAAGTTTGGGGTAAAGCTGTCTCTTTTACTTGATCGGGACCATCCCGAAGTCTGTTACCCCTGCTCAGATTCAATATGCATTCAATTAGCTTCCAAGAGTTCTCCTGCGCTCTCATCCAATGTGTTTTCCATTGTGATGTTAGAGAAGTTAATAAATAGACTGCAAGCAGACAACATTTATAAACTATGAGTGCTAACAATATCACCACTTGAAGTAGACCGCTAGGCGTTTTGAGCTATATATAGATTGTGATCAGTTTCTGCACTCTCATTAGAAATATTCATTACTAAAGCAACCAATTGTTGAAAAAATTGAATGTTTCTCCAGGATTAGTGGCCACCTGGGAGCAGATTAAAGCTTGCTATAAATCCAAGGCCATTAAGACCATTTTGCCCAGTACAAAATTACTTATTCAAGATGTTTGATTTTTCCAATTGAGGAAATGTTTGATCCTTCCAATTAAAGATCTCCCCATGTTTTACAAATAGCAGTGATTTCATAACGAAGCATCCACAGTGGGTGGAAAATAATGGTTATCCCACTTTCTGATGTAAGGTAATGGACACACAGAAAAATTAAACAAACTATCAAAAATTCCAGAGGACATCTGCCAAAACCTTTTTTTCCTCATGTATGGGTTGGTATCAGGGCAAACAGGGACCATTTTTCTTCCAAGCAAGAGCTTCATCAGTTACAGAGGACACAGTCTGAGCCATTTGTACTACTTTGATCCTCTTTCATTCTCACATTTGGCTTATGGTTGTTTCTGGCTGCTTCCCACACACCACTTTCTCTGTCTGAGTAAAACAAACACCACGGCCATCACTGAAAGAGATAGCTAGCTGATGACAGCTAGCTGATTACCCACTAACAAATAGGAATTTTAACAGATTTTAATTTTGGTAGATGATTGGTTAAAGATATCTCATTTTCTCCTCCAACCACTTTTATATTATTTTCCTCCACACAAACAGAGGTGAGAGAGGATGAAACTTCAGTTATGTAAGTCAAACACATACCCAAAATGAAGAACATTCAGTAATCAATGAACAGCTGAGCCCCCTCAGTGGAAAAGAGATTTCAGAAGAAGAGACTCCAAACTTGTTTATTACAGCCATACTTTCTCCTTTTCAGGGAAGGGAGAGAGGGGGTGGGGGAACAAACAGCAATGCTTCCTGTAATACAATATTTAAAGGGATGGGAGATAAAACGTGTATATACATAAAGCAGTTGCAAAACTTGACTCTTTTGACACTACCGTAGCCAGATGAGGGTGATTGTAACACTGAAGTTTATCAATACTTTTGACACCATGCATGTCCTATGGAGCAGAGAAGTGATGAGGAACAAAGTGAAGGTTATTCCTTCAAATAAGAGGTAGCAAAGTGAAGTGGAATGAAACAAGTATTTGCTGTAAACTCAGGGGATTAAAGGTGTTTGAGCTATCAAGGACTGGGTCTACACCCTTTCATTGGCTGGCTGCTGGACTGAAGAAATTCACAGGTGCAGCTACAAGTAATTGTTGTGTGAGGAAGAGTATTCCCTGGCAACATTTTTCACAGTCCTCTATCAGCCCAGAAATGGAGAGGCATAGGAGCAATACTTATATCTCACGGACATGGCTTCCTCTCATCTCTCCTATGCATTAAGTGCAGTACAAAAAGCTTCAGTGGCCTGATGCACACTTTCTCAAGGCTCATCTACGTTTATAACATGAGCAGTAGCCTCTCCTGACCTGCAAGGTGGATTATAACACTTTAGACAAGGATCTCCCTCAACCAGGAGAAATGCAGAAAGCATAGACCTCCACAGAGGGATCAAGGGAAGATGGGTAGAGGACAAGCTCAGAGCACTTCTGAACTTCTAACACAACCCAAACATGACTCGGGTAATTAACTACTAACTCCAATACAAATTCCTGAATCTTTTTTTTGCTACCTGTCCCAGCCACCACCCCCAGAAAAAAAAAAAAAATAAAAAAAAAAGGAAGGCTGGATGCATAAACAAGGCAGATGCTGCAATCAGCTCCAAGTCTGGTAGATCATCAGAATTTGTTTAGGCACAGATGAATGACTCAGACAATGCTCACATTAAATTTGCCCTTTGCCACAGGCTGTTTATAGAGTGGTAAGCTGTTTTTACTCCGCTACTATTCTGTATTGCCAACACAATTGTTCAAAATCAAGTGTCCTAAAAATACAAAGATGTATGTAAAAATAATTATTTCTCTGTGAATAACAACTGTGAGATGTATTTTCTTTCTAGGCTCCCAGTTTCACAGTAGGACCTTCATTTATTTCATATCTTAAAGCCTTTTTACTCAGTTATGTGAAGTAACAATTCCAATGCTTTTTAATAGAATTTTAATCTATTACAAATTCTTATAAACATTGTATTCAGAATCTACCCCCTGAAGTTTCTCCTATTAGCACCTATAACCTTACACTTGGTGATGTTTTAAGATTTTTATGTTAAAGTAATTCAATGCTACACCACTTTCATAATATCATTTCGGAGTCTTGTTAGGACTGTCAAGGGAAGAAAGACCAACACTGAAAACCAGAACAGAATATAAGTGTTTAAGTCATTAAGATACTAACTCAAAAGGGCAGACAGTGCCAGCTGTTTTAAGGCAATCTCCACAGCAGAGAAATAGTCATCAGAAATTAGGGATCTGACCTGATCACCTTCCTAAAGCCTTTCAAGGATGACTGCCAAAAAACAGAAGAAAATAAACAGTTCTAAAAGGTTACAATTCTTTCTGTTCTTGTATTCACTTTCATTTCCTGTATTCCTCATTATATTGCTACTACTAATCACCATAATTTTTGCTTCACAACTGTCTAGGATTCTTTTAGCTTGTATGTTCATTACTCTTTCTTTTACCTGCCCTTTTCTTTCTTTAAAAAAAAAATCCTCTCACATATCCCTTATCACATTCACGGCAATATTCTCTCTCCTAGGACCTGCTTTGCTTTTCAGCCCCATTTCATTCCTCCCCAATGACCCTGCCTTTTCTTCCCTTGCTTCAGGTTATTGACAAGGGAATCACCAGGCTTGCCTGCAGGGAAAAGAAATGGGGTGAAGGAAGTGAAGTGACCACTGGATGAATGCATCTAAGCCGTTCTGGCTGCTCGTTCCTCACACAGGCCAGCTGCCTTGTCACTTTCCTATGCAACTGTGTCGCCCTTTTCATGCTTCTCTCTCACATAACAGCTATGTTTCCAGGTGGAATTTTATCCCTAAACACTGTTACAGGGAAGGCACCAGACACCTTTGATGTCGTAGGCGTAGCAGAAGCCTGTAAAAGGAGGCTTTTGCTAAGACACAAGAAGTCTCTCCTGCAGAAGCTGTGCTCAGTCCCATGAAGGTGACAGAGGTTTATTAAGGATTTTCCTCCCTTACTGCACATAGCCAGGCTTCCCTGGATAGAAATTGCCAAGTGCTATGAGAAGGGAGAAAATGGATAAAATATCTGGGAAGGGAAAAAAAAAAAGGGGGGGGGGGGGGGAAGGAAAAAAAAGAAGATATAAACCATCAATACGTGAAATAGAAATTGGAAACAACTGAGTCCATTTGAAATGGACTTGAAGTTTTCTTAGGAGAAAGCGTATCAAGAAGAGCCTGCCATTGCTACACTGCCTTTTTCTTTTTAGTACAGGTGATGGCTATTATGCAAAAGAAAGGGCACTCAAATGGTTATTTTGGAGATGGAGCAAGAACAGAGAAAGACAGTCCTCCTAAATGGAGATAATGTCATCATGGAAAAATGACTACACGAGAACATATTCTCACTCTAAATATTTGCAACTCTGTGAAACTTTCACAGAGTACACAAAATCAACATTGTTAAGACATTCAATAGCTCTGCCTTCCTTCTTATTGCACTGAGATCAAAAGGCAGACTGCGTTAGTCATTGGAGATAGAATTTCTCATACCTTTCTAGTTAGTTAATTAACCAGAGTGCACTGAATTCATTTTCACTGTGATCTTAATTTGAAAATATGCCAATGCTCTGCTTTAGTGAGTATTTCCTCATTTTACAAATCTCATTCAGCACACAGGGACAATTCTCATTTCCACTGGAGTTCAGCCTCACATTAATCTTTATCTGGATTCGGAACCGAACTCCTGCCATGATGTGATCTGCTTAACTAAGAGAGGAAAGATTTTTAAACAAACTCCTAGGGTCATACTTGAGGTGGGCAGAACACCTCTGAACAGTTTTTCTTTACGAACAAGTTGTAGTTAGCCTTGGCCTAATAGCAATGAAAGAAGAAAACATGCAGCAGCTCTTCCCTGTATCCCAGTACATCTGAGGACACCTTTGTTGGTGCTAATTCAGCTGCACGTGGTTATGGCAAAGTTTGCAATAGGGAATCTAGTTTGCCCCCTTTCCTGAGTAGATAGCTAAGCCACAGTGTATCAATATCTACCAGGAACACTGGAAACTCCAGGGACTCCTCCTGCCAAGGTTTGCAGCTGAGATTATATTTACAGAGTATTTTTTGTACCAGCACAGGTCCACTAGCTAAAACACTGATGGGCACAGATTCAGGCTGACCAAGGAAAACTGAAGCCTCTAAGCAACTTTACTTGCTACTTAAATCAAATAAAATTATGGCACAGGACATATCAGAGGTCAATCACTGTTTGAGATACGTGGACCCCAACAAACACAGCAGGATCTCACTCTTTAACTGGCTTATAAATGTGCCCTTGAAACCTCAACAAAGTAAGAACAGATGTGTACAGCAGTTGTTGCACAGAAAAGATTGTGGTAAAAAAAAATGGGGGGGGCGGGGGGTGCAGGGAAGACAGACATAATAGAAATGCTTCAGCATCACACTTTATGAGTTCTGGGTCCACTTTCCAAAACAAGATATTAGAAGTTGGTGCAACATGTACAGGTCTTAGCTACTGACAATGAGAGGAATCCTTCCTCCACCCATTGGGTCCTGGCCCATCTTGACAAAAAAATTCAGAACTGGGAAGAAACATAGTGTCAGAAAGCTGGAAAAGGAATAGTCTTTTTATTTCAACTGATGAACTGTAGGCATGTAAGTCTTCATATCATTCATTTATAAGCCAGTAGCTAAGAGAGAGATCACATTTGTAATTTAGATGTTAAAGTGTATGGGTGTTTTTCACCCTCCTAAGTGGTGTTTTGAATGCCTTAAATATTTCAAGTTGTCTCTTCAAAATTACATCAGACATCTGGGATAGCTGACTGTTCTTGCTAATTAATTCTTATGTTTAGTGCTTTGCTGTTGTCACCATTTGTTCATGGACTTTTCATTATCATAATATTTGTTTATCTGACTAAAAGCAAACAATAACATTTTGAAGTACAGCACACTAAATGAAGCTTCCAGTGCAGGCAGAAAAGCATACATGAAAGTCTCTTCAGGAGAACCTGTGCCTGCCAAACCACATGCGGTGTTGCCTCTAAATGAGTAAATTTAGGTAATTAACACAAAGCTAAGCCAAAGAATTACAACAGGAATGAGCTGCCAGGCACCAATTACCTGCATAGCTAAAAAACAGGGACTAGAATTCACAAAGGATTCTATACTGAAGTCACGGGATATGTTCAGCAGTTTCTTTTTTTTTTCAATAAAAAATCTCTCAGCTCCCTCTTATGGCCAGTTTTTCCTTCTGATAAAGCAAGACTGGTGACAAATGCAGAAACAGATAAAGTGGTTTCAGTGGAGCTAAACACCTGCAAACTCACAAACCATACTTTGAAGCCAAAAGTGACTCTTGCAATAGGGCCTAATAGTTAGAAAGTATAGTGCATCCTTAAGGATTATAGCAGAATGGATGTTTAAAGAACATTCCTCACCATTCATGGAAATCTGAGACCCAGGAGAGCCTTCCTGCAATGTGCAGATATAAAATCTATCAGTAGGGTAGTAAAAAACATAGTCTTTGTGGTATCTGCTGTGGTGGCACATGCTGCAGTCCATTCCTGCAAAGCTGCATGGGAAGGACTGCAGATGTCTCCTCTGATACATGGTAGCCCACACTCAGCCATCACAGGCCAGGCTCATCAGGTATCATCAAGAAAAATAATAAAATATTCCCAGTTTGTTTTATACTGCATGCTGGACTATAGTGGTTCCTAAATTCAGGAATTGCCCTACCCACCTTTCATTAAAGTGATTTCACCCGAGCACTGATATCCTGATCCTTCTAAGAAAGCCTGTTTCTGAAATTAGATTTAATTGGAGAGACCAAGTTCCCTTGATGTTTCCCATGACATTCACAGACAGATCTCAAAATTTCTTTCTAAAACCAGCAACCTCCTCAAACACCAAGAAAAATGAATAAAAGTTCTGGGTAGCTTCTCCACTAAGTTTAAATACCCATACTTAGGAAACGACAGTTTAAATAATCCTGTTACCTTTAATAAGGGCTTTTCAAGTAACATAGGTCAAAGTCCTCTCCTTGCTTTATCAAATAAGGATTCTCCATCAGACTCCAAAATCCTTCATCTCTATTCTTCCTTCAGATTTACAAATATGAGTTGTATAATCACATAGGCAGAGGAATGCTTCTTATCTAATTCATTCATATTAGACTGGAGGAAATATGACTGGAAAAGTCAAACAAATTTAGCTTATTTTTTAATTGCATTTATAAAATAAGGAAAATTATTCCTCAGCTTGCTGACTCGACTGTCAAATCCTAAGAGCTCTCCTAGGAGAAATACACATGAAAACCTGGTTCTTCTCTTATTTACCCTAATTCTATATTGATGTAATCCCACTGACCTTGAACAAGTTACTTTAGGCTTATGTCAGCAAAAATGAGTGGAGACAGGAAAAAAGACTGTTGGGCTGAAACCATTATTCACATACTCAAATACAACCATGGGCAAGTTTTACAGTCTCTTTCTCCTCTGTAAAACTCAGCAAAATCACTGATAGTCAATCAGTCCCCTAAGATTTATGAGGACATCTCTGATACCACATTAGAAGTCTAGACATATGCACAGACAGGTACGAATGAGCAATACCCCCTGGGAATTACAATACACCTTACATGTGAACCACCAGAATTACTACGTAAGCAGTGAGATAAGGAGGAGTAAGCAGAAAGACCTTATTGCAAGAGAGAACAGACAGGATCTTGGCAATGAAGAATTAAATGTAAAAATGAAATTGCTAACACTTTTATTTCCCTGTAATTATATTAATTTATTTGCAATTATTCACTGCAATAACACTGATCTCAAGTAATTCATTTGGTATTAATGCTGCTATGAGAAAGACTTCCAAAAGAATTCCCCTCTAATTCAGAATTAGTTAAATGTACCATTAAACCAAAATGCGATCAGTTCATTTCTGTTGCTATTTGCAAGATCTATTGAAAAAAAAATTTCCTTCCATTCAGCTTTCTGAGACACTCATCAACCCTGTAGTTTCCATGTCAGAACACGCCTCTCATTTAACCTTATTCCTCGTTCAATTTTCATTCTGATGCATTAGTATTAAACCATAAATAAATGGCAAATGAACATTGCTTAGGCTACACAAAGGAACGAGCATTAAAGAAACCTCTCATAAGGTACAAATCAGAGACAGGAAACCTTTACTATTTTTTCACTCAAACTTCCCTGACTGAAGCACTGCCTGCAGGAGTATGCTCCACTTGTATTTATGTCTGGACTTATTTTTTTCATTCTCAAACATTTTTGCCTATTTCTCAGTAGCTTTTGTAAAATATACTCAGGTGTACCCCAGCAATAGACCATCTTTTTACTGACTATTACAGTATGATTTTATATAAGTCTGTTCTCAGTCTATAATGTAATCCAGCATGAGAAAGCACGAAAAGAAGGAAATTAAAGAAAAGAAACAGGCACCCTGACATGAAAAACATGTCCAATTAATAAAGTGAGGTATGCAGAGAATTTAAACCATTTATCCTAGTGACCTCTGCAGAAGATAGAGCAACAAGACTGGCAAGTTTATGTTTAGCATGCAGAGATGCACATTAATTTTTGCTGCTTCTCTTGAACAGCTCAAAGCAATTTTACATAACCTACATCCCTGCATAACCATCTAATCCTTCTGAAAATCAGTGAGAAGGTGTAAACCATAACAGGATCTGTTCTTTTTTCTCAATATTCCATACACATACACATCTTCTGTTTCCTCTTATCTTTTTACTTTATTTCATTTGCTTCATTGTGTGTTCTGTTTCTTGAAGGACTCAGAGAAGTTCCTTAAACTGAGAATAATGACCTTTGAACTAACAGAAGTTTCTGCCCTCAGCATTGTGTTAACCTGGTTGAATACATGCTACATTACACAGTTAAGATTAGATGTTGTGTGCGTTCCAAATCTCTGCAACACAGAATTTTTTTGTCTTATCCTCAGGTCTGGAGTACATTTAAGACTGTTGTAAATCAGGATTTGTTCACTGATTCCACTTCATCTGCACAGGTCTATGCAACGAGACAGATGCAATGTTTGCTGAAGGAAGGAAGGAAGGAAGGAAGGAAGGAAGGAAGGAAGGAGAAGATACTTGCATGTCCTGTTTTACTATTCAAGATATTGATGCCGCTGCTGAAGTCACTAGAGCTCTGTTGATGTGAAACTCAAATACAGAGAGAACAGGGTTCATATCAGAATTAAACCTTAATCAAATGCAGGAGTCCCACATTTCTAAAGAAAACCATCACATGGCAGAGGGACACATTTTTCAGAAGCCAATATCCAAAGAGATCACCATGTGCAAATTTCTGCCATCTCAAATCTGAGTCCAAAGAAAATAGCAAACAGCAGATGTTGCTACTGGCACAAGTAGATCACAGGCTATGGCTTGTCCTCCAGATTCAGGGTGTTCATGATGTCCTTGAAGACTGCTCTAGAAAAGGAGTACAAAAGAGAAGAAGGACCCAAACAGCAGTATAACTCTAAAATGAATAGCACATAAAATCATTTTTGCAGAAAAAAATAACATGTTTTAAATCACATAATACCTTGGGCCCAGTCCATGGTGATCTAGGCAACTATTGATTTCTGCACAGTTTATGCTGACATATCATTAGCTAAAAGCCTGGTCAAGAATTCAGAAAGAATGCTAAAAGTGTTAAGATTTATCCTGACTGTGGCTTTATTAACACCAGCACCTTGTGATTTATACTGGTGTGAGAGGGAAAAACCCTGTAATACAAGCACAGAACAACTGAGCAGCTAAATATAGTGAGAACAGTAGGCTCTCTTTACTATAAAGGTAACACTCCGAAAAACAAAAACATATGTTATTTTATATGAATTTTCATCATTTTCATTTGAACAAGGGTATGAATAAATGAGAGAAAATAACAGCTTAAGGTGGCAAAGGAAAAAAGAGAACTGACTCAAGAAAAAGCAAAATTAATGCCAGGAATAATTTCCTGTCTCTGAGACCTGGTTAGTCTTGGCCTAGCACTCAAAAAAAAGACTACATAACGTTCATGCATGTGATGTTGAGAATAATCTTGAATCATCAGAAAGGTAGTATCTGCATTATCTACTACTTCTAGGATTAGAAAAATAAAACAATGGCTCAATAGTGTTGAGCAAAAAACTGTTGGCACAGCATGCTTCTTGTTAAAGCCAAATTAATAAGATGCCTTCAAAGAAACAAGCTCAAAAAATAAGAGAGAATTGTGCATAGTCTTAATCAAAAGCCTCTATAGCACCAAAATAAACACAGACTCCCAAGGCAGTCCTGTTCCACCTAATCTCTACTGCACTCACAAAACACAAAATAGCCCCAAAACATATACCCATGTAAAGCCTCAGGAACGATGCAGGATTGAGTTCACATCTTTTATGTGTTCCTATTCCCTCCCCAACTGCAAAATTTATCACACAGTTATCAATTAGTTTAATCAAGGAAGGCAAAAGAAAGAAAACAAAAATAGCAGGTCACCTAAAACAAAAGACGAAATTATGTTTAATGTACTAATATTTCATCGTTGACAGGCAGTACAAAGAAACAATGCAGCTAAAAAGTAAAAAGTAGCAAAAGCAAACACTTTTGCTTTTCTAGTATTCTTTCAAAAGAGGAAAGAAGGTTTGTAAATTAAGATAGAACAAAAAAAGTGTTCTACAATCACAGAGGTATGTTGGGTAAATTAATCAATGTAGCTATTTCTTTAAAAGGTCTTTCTCTGAGATGCTTAAATCAAAAAGCGAACAAGCCATCTTGTCCCTTGAAGTTTATTGCAGCAGCTTATCAGCAAGGAGGAAAAAATATGTGGAAGAAGAAAGGAATATTTAGAGCAAAAGACTCTCAATCAATAAATATTTTATTTATAAGTATAGAGAGATACATAGTTCTGCTTCAATTTGGAAATTTAATTTCAGTTTTGAGACAGGATGTGAAATCTTTTTTTTTTTTAAACCTTGATACTACTTTCTGCTGAAGGTGGTGCCAGTATATTTGCTAAAAAAACCTGTTTGAACTCCATTTCTACCAAATACACAGTATTTTCTAGGTGTATATCAAGCATTTTGACACTGCCATCTCTCTTAATAGAAATTTGCAGGTATTCCAAGCAATGCAGTCAACAGAAGCCCCCTTTAATGATGTCAATGTTGCAAAACAAATAGTAGCCCAAAAGATAATGATCGCAGTCTAATTTTCTGGTAAGAACATCTGAAAAGGTGGATTCTCCAAGCTATCCCTCTTCTGCACACCAAGCAACAGTGACAGCAGTGTTCCTACAAACAACACTAAACAACATTCATTACCTTTTGGGGATTTAAATAAGTTGAAAATAAAAATTGAGATAAATGTAATGTTCGGATTATAAATTTTTAGTTGAAGTGTCCCTAAAACAAACATTGATTTTTCCAGCCTTACAATTAAAAAAGAAAAAAATTATTATCATTATTATTATATTTAGTCACACAAATGTGGTTACTGAAAACGATAAGGGAAAAGATACAAAATAAATAGCTCTAACACATGCTAAGCAAATGTTTTTACTGTGGTATTGTTGTTGTTTCATATGTATACCTGGTAAATGTTTAAACCAAAAAGATAATAGTAATTGTTATAGGTAAAGGTCAACATCCATTTTTATACAAAAATCCAGGAAATAAGGTTGAATTTTGGATCTGGGAGAGATTTCTAGGAAGGCTAACTGCAAGTGTCTGTCCAAAATCTCCCTCATTTTTTGCCTGCCGATCGTCATGAAAAGGACAGAAATCGGGACCACCAGGGATAAAGAAAGATCCTGTTCTGGAATCCGGGTCTGACTGGTCCACCAAGCCAAGCTATTGTCCACAGGTGTGTTTGCCCACCTCAGGGAACACTGCACTCAATGAAAAAGAAAGGGGCGCTGTGCCCTTCTTCGCCTGCACCGCTTTACAACACTGATTCTGGAATTTCCCCACCTTTCGACTTGGCTGGACTTTTCCTGGAATGACCTTTTGGTGGTCCCCACAAAAAAGACCCTCCATTCACCATACATCAATCACCATGACAGATGGACTGAGGTGGGAGAAGCCTCTTCCTCAAGGACAGAGCCATGAGACCCCCATATGGCAAAGCTCCCCCGTCCAGGGACTGAGACTGAAACCCCTATCACAGGGGAGAAGGTGTGTGTGTGGAGGCCAGCTGATGTTTGCTGACCACTGGACCAAGAAGATAATGGTTCTCACCCATTGCTGACAACATGGACTATTGTATTTGTTTCCCCCTCCTTTGCAATTTTCAATAATAAAACCCCTGAGTTAGCTAGGAATTTTTGAGATCTCCCCTGATGTGAATACAACAGGTTTCGTCAACTGGACTTTGAAGGACTACATCGTTTTCCATGTCTGGTAGCTATATAACTCATTTCTTTTCCCCCCTCTTTTTCTTTATTCTTTCCCTTTTTTCTCTCTTCCACTCTCTCTAGCGCATTTTGCTGTGGTCATTCAATAAAGTACATTTGGTTTTTTTTATTATCACTGCAAAGCCCCTTGTCGTGTCAGTTTTTTGCACCCTGAGATCAGTAGAACAAACTATCGTGAATCTCGTTCACAAGGACAGATCGTGACACTAACACACCAGTTAGGTCAGTTTTAAAACAGAGATCATATTATATCTAAATATTAATGGCTCTAACTGCCAGTCAGTTAAAAAGAATGCAGAAAGCAATGTATGTATCTATAACAAAAAAAATGTGTAAGTTTTCTGCAAATTTTGACATGGATTGCGACATTAAAAGAATCATAGAATGTTAAGGAATTGGAATAGACCTTAAAGATCACTTAGTCCCAACTTCCCCTGCCATGGCCAGGAACACCTCCTACTAGACAATCTCCATTTTTCCCCCTATTTCTTCTGAAAAACGCAGGAATATTTCTTCACCAGTTCCAAGGAACTTCTATAGATAATATGGATCAATTGCCAAACAAACAATCTCCCATATGGAAATAGTTGTTTCTTACTGAAGTTCTGCCATTGTGTGCACTTCAAAGGATGCTGGTTTTCTTCTGATTCTTTGTTTCATCTTTTCATTAATCATCTAGCGCAGGATCTCCTTTCCAACAAATGCTAACTAAGAGAAAGGTATTTTCAACAGTACTTAAGTTGTTGGGAGAAGTTCAGAAAACAATCTACATGCTCAGCTACTAGAGGAAGATGCCACTGGAAGCGTTGCCAAAATTTAAAGGCTGGGAGAGCCTTCCAATACAGTTTGGAGCAGAAACTTGTTGGTAGCTTTGCTATTTTCTATTTAATACGGAGACAGTATTGACAGACACAGTGTCTATTAAGTTTTCTCATTAAAGTGTACATGGTGCTCTGCAAAATCACAAGATGAGAAACATTCCCTGATTCCAATTATCTATCTTATTCGGCAGGCAGTAGCTCACGTAAGAGAAATGACTGGTGAGAATACAGGTGATAGGAAGACTTACTGCTAGTCTTTGCTGGAACAAAGCAATAAAGGAAAAGGTTGAAAGCAAGCACAGGGTAAGATAGCATTAGGTGCGGACAAGAACTAAGTCATAGAGCACTTTGAAACAACAGGTTTTACAGATGCAGTCCTAAGGCAAAAAAGCTGAAATAGAGGAGTGATCAGGCAAATCAAGAACTGAAGAGTCTGAAAAGTGTCTTTTTCTTCCTGAAGTAGAAAAGCAGGAAGGGAAATGAGAGGCATTGAAGGGAAGGTATAGTGATGAGGGAGATGGAAAGATCAAAAGGAGAGCTGATCAGCAAAAGACATGGAAGCAGAATTTTAGAGTGAAATAGGTGTCTGATTTTTCTGAAAATACTTCTAAATGCATGCCAAGGTCATACCAGAAACTCTAAGATGCAGATAAAAGTACCTGCTTCTTAATTTTAAAAAAATGAGTTTGTACAATGGAAAGATAGTGAACTGAAAAAAGTAGGGAAGGTCTTTGGGCTAAAGCAGGAAACCAAGCCTACTGATTATCATGGGAAGTACTTACGATTTACCTATTTTTGTCCCACATTTTTCAGACAGAAATACACACACATTTGCTATTTAAAGCTTCCATCATAAATGCAATCCATAGGAAACTGTACCTACATTAACAGTAAGCCCTTACTTTGGTGCACAGAGAATATATGCAAAGAGGACACGTCTAGACTTTTCAAATATATAGCTACCCAGATATTCCTTCTAAATATTAGGACTCAGAAAAACACAGACCTTCCTCACAGTTTCCCAAGGTAGAATTATGAGACAGCAAAAGAAACACATGTCTAGGGAATTCCAGACATCTTGTATTCTTCTTAATGTCAGATTTATCATATGTATAGATATTGCTGCTATGTATGTTCAGTGTGCTTTCCAAAGCTTTCCTGCCTATAAACAGACTCAGTTTATCACTGGACAAATATTCCGTAATATTTTGGCAAATTTTAAGTACCTAGAACAGGGACCCAGTGACCCTGGAAATTCAGAGGACAGCACAGATTTTGGATTGGCAAGATTGAAATAGGTCAGCCTTTTCTTTCTTTCTTTCTTTGTAATTGGAGTGTGGAAGAGTTACAGACAGTGCTGATTTTCTATGGAAGGATGTTCCTGAATGAAAACACAAATGACTGGAAAGATTTTCATTGGCAATTATGCCAAAAAATGGTTTCACATAGACACAGAAAGAGCCTTTGCCACTTCGATGCTGCCCACGAGAAATCTAAATCCAGCACGTTTTTAAAAAATAGATGTAAAGTTGTTTATAGATGCATGGCTCCCTCAACACGGGGAATAACGTGCTCTGACTCCATGATTCAGAAGGCCGGACAATTGTTTTATGAAGCTATACTATGTTACGCTACATACTATCCTATTCTATTCTAATACTATCCTAAAACTGTATCAGACTAATAAAAACTCATGACCCTTTCAGACAAGGGAAGAACCATTAGGGAAACTGAACAGGGGGGGATGGAATAAACCATTTCCAAACATAGGAAAATCTAATATATTACAAATTAAACAATTAAAGCTCAAGAGCAAACTATAACACAGAACATGTGAAGTCTAGAAATTATCAGGAAATGTCCTTGCTCAATGCAGGGCCTTTGAATTACATGACCTTTAGAGATTCATTCCAACACAAAATATTCTATGACTCTGTGATCTTAAAAGCCTAGATCTAAGTCATAACATTGTAGAAAAAACTAACAATGTTATCTATGTACTTGTTTAATAGTACAGAAATACATCTTTAAAATATTATCTTCAGAGTAAATTTGAGAGAGAGAGAGATTCGTTTTGACTTCTCCAACTATGTCTCCCATAGCATAAAAAATTCCATTAAGAGGAAAGAAGAAAATGGTATAAATAGTATAGAGATCATTGTTGGAGCACAGGTAAAGGGCAATCCCAGTGATTTCATAACTTTAACCAGACAGACCAGTTCTTTGATGAGCACACCCTCCTGACCACATTCTATTTCAGTTGGCACAATGAACAGAGAAACCTAGAGAGCAGTTTTATACTGTGTAGCTCTTGACACAGATCATCTTCAGTATCCTATTCATGAATGCCACCTCAGCTTCCGACTTCACTTTCGCACAAGTGCTATTTACTCCCGTAATGCAAATACACATTTTGCAAGCATATGACAATGACTGCTTCCACGTTTATGTGAATTATACTAAAATTATCAGTGGACAACTATTCTGTAGCAATATGAATGTATGTGATGTTCCTTTGTCAAATGAAATCCATTTTACTGATAACCTTAAAGAATCAACATTTTCTTAACGTTGTTCACATGTAAGATAATGCTCTGCCTCCATCTGATTAAAGAACATAATTTAATACTTATTCTGCTTTTTCCTAACATTTTTGATTATCTGTTCTTTATGGAATTAATTCATTCCATCTCGTTTTGATCTCATTTCAGTTTGAGCAGGTTAAAATTTCAAAATTCATGCATGTTGAATAGATGTAATAATTTTTCAGATTGGATCATTAACTCAGAAAAAAGGCATTCTGTCCAACTTTGCAAGAAGCTTTGATAAGATGATTAAAAACAACAAATATGGGGAGCATGAGTTTGAAGTAGGACATGACAACCCCACCAGAATTAAATTAGAGAGAAGGATCTGGCCATGGTCCTAACGTGGGAGTCCAGAATACTACAGTAAGTTGGCAGTCACAAAGAGAGGTTCATATAACCATAGATATATTTACAAGTAACTTTTTTCTTTAAGGAGAATGGAATGGAATGGAATGGAATGGAATGGAATGGAATGGAATGGAATGGAATGGAACATTACATGTGAGACAGATTTACAATGTTCTTCTGCACTAACTGCCAATGTTGCCATATTGTTTTAAATGCACAGAAGTTTAATTTGTAAATTGCCATCAGGCTCTCTCTTGTAAATGTGCTTGCTGTTCTGCAGAAAATGTGTTCTATCCCAAACTGCCCTGCATCTGTTGTCTTTGCAGGAATAGACTAGGCAAATTACCACTGCCAGCAGGAGAGAATGCTTTTCTTTACATGCACCTTACCTGCCTGCCTTTTAGTGTGACGTGTAAACACAAACATGTGTGTAGTCTGGCACACCGACATGACACTGCACCCATCCGTTCAATGAATGATCAAATGTCAGTGTCAACTTAATCAAAAAATGGAATTTATTAATAACCAAGAGGCCAGTCTCTAACATGGTTTTTATTCTTTACGTGGCTATGCAACAGAAATAAATACAGCATCTTCATGATGTACTGAGTACCAGTTTGGCAGGTTAACAGGTGTGGAACAAGTGAATGAGGAGTAGAAATGCTACTTATCAGAGAACATATTGAAGAGAAAGCTCATTTTTCACAAATTATGGGCTTTTTATTGCTGGTAATGGAGAGAATATTAAAGTGAAGTCTATATTTCAGAAATGGGAAGACCAAATGATTTAAAACCCGTTTTATAATGACCTGCCTGGGAGTGAAGAATCAATTTCTTTTACAGCAAGAATCTGTTAATATCATGGGAGTGAGGAATATAAGACAATGAGGAAAAGAAAGGACAGATCCTTTCTCCTATCTATATTTTCATATGTTTGATTACAGATACTGCTGTCATTATTTCTGTACTATTTTTTAAGAAAATAAATAATTCTTTAAAAAAAAAGAAACATGCATATATTTATAAAGTACTATAAAAAGAAGTGTGGTTACAATGTTTTGCAGCTGTCTTTTTATTAACAAACTATAGGTGGTACATTTCTTCCAGAAATTTTGCCCACTTAATTGGACTGATACTCTTCTGTAATTTTGAAAATTATCCCCAGTACAATATCTTAAAGCTCACTTTCCTTATGGCAATATAGGCTAAAAGTGTTTGGGTGAGTACCAGAAGCTATTTAATGTGATTTCTGTCTCAGCACTGGAGGTGCTGGATTCTCCTTCCTAAAGTCACAGTACTGATCTTCACACTAAAAGCACACTGAGTTTTGACAACTTTTTTGCTCTTTTGCAGGCATTACAGAAAACAGAGGCCAGAGCTCACCATCACTGCTGCTTGCAGTGTGTTCTGCAAGTCAAAGGTCTGCCATCCAACACCAAGACTCACCTCTTCAACATCCCCTGGCATTTCTGCACTGTTGCATGTGGACACTGTCTTCATCCTTTGACACTAGGTGGGTTCAGTGGGTATCTTGCACCGGGGATAACCAGGCTGCGTTCATCCTGATGACTCAGCAGACACCACAAGCAGAAGGTGACAGACCTCTTCCTCCAATACCAAAAGGTACATCTAGAAAAACAGACTACTAGACATGATTCATTATCTATTTCCCTAAACTCTGTTTCCTTCTGATTTTTCATAATTTTCATACTTATCTAATATCATTTTCTCCAATAATCAGTATTCTGTAACTCTTTCCTACTCTGAATCATCAATTTTTAAATGAATTTAGACAAGGTTGAAGGAAAAATCTAGTCCTATTAATGGTAGGGGATGTAAAAAGTCCTAGGCCCACACATCCACCTATACCAACACTTCACAAAGGGCATCTGAGGCACATAAAATTGGCCTTCCAAGCAACATTGAAACAGAACAAAATGTTATTTTCATAACATTATGGGTCTAAGCAGAGAGACAATGAAATGCTACTAACAGCACCTGAGTCAGATCTGATGACCTTTGTGCAAAACACTGCAGGAGAATTTTTAAGACATGATTTTATATTAAATAATAGATTTTACAGATATGGATATTACCTTATTAAATTCCCTATTTTTGCTTGCTATAAGGAAGCATAAGGCAAAACAAAAATTGTGTAATACAATGGAGATCTTCCTTATGGTCGTCAAACAACAAGTCTGTCAAAAGGATATGTATCTGTCCTTGTGCTGAGCAAACAAAGAAGGATTGCAGTGCCTCTTTTGACTCATAGCAGAGCTGCAGAAAAGGCTTCACAGAGGTACAATACTCAGCAAAGTTCTTTTTATTTTTACCACACACTCCCATATCTTTGCAAAAACTCAAAACTAGCTGTAAAACTACAGCCACACTGAACATTAGATATATAATTCTTGCTAGGCATACATTTCTAATTCTTTTGTTTACACTTTGCATTTTAAAAAGTTCTGTAAACTTAAAATTATTAATATAAATCCATAAATTGCAAATGGCAATCATCAGGATATCAAAAGCAACATGTAAATATCTTGCTGACTTAAAACAACTAGAAAGCAAAGACAGTATTTATATGAGCCAAGTTAATTTTTTCAGGAATACTGCTCACAATAATATCATGGTAGCACATAAAACAACCTCACATTTTATAAAAGATATTTATTTTCTAATGAGACATAAGGATTGTATCCTGCAGGAAGTTTTCAGTGAGTAGACATTTAAGGAGAAGACTGAAGGCTTAATACTACAAAGAGATTATTTGGAGTTCAGCCACATGCAACAGTGCAAAATTCACAGCCTCCCAACAAAAATAGATCACAGCAATACAGGTTAGTGTAAGTCAGATCCTAATAATATGGCAGTACCAAAACTTGACGCCATTTAATACATGCATTGTTTTTCCATGGCTTGGGTTTTGGTGGGGAGCGAAGAAGCCAGCCATGGAAGTGATTTTCTGTGAGAAGCTTCCTCCATGCCTAGCAAAGCCAATCTCTTGCTGGCTCTGAGAATAGACATGCTGCCAAGGCAGTTAGAGAAGTCGGCAACCTCTGTGATGACATATTCAAGACGGAAATCAAAAACACACACAGTTCTTCTTTTCCGAGGGGTGAGGGAGCGCCATGGCCAGGGCCACATGGCCGCTGCCACCTCAGCATGGCCAGCAGTGACCTGTGCCTGCCTGGCCATTTATAGCCTGCCGTGCCACCGACAGAAAGGCAGGGGTGGCATCAGCGGCTTCTCTTTCCCGGCACCACCACACAGCCATGTGGGTGCCATGGCTGCAGACATGTCGACACGATCTGCAGTGTACTGTGCCTGCTTGGCCACTTTTAGCCAGCCCTGCTGCTGGCCCAAGGGCAGGGACAGCGGTAGTGGTGTCTCCTCGCAGGCGCCCTGCATCGAGAGAGGGGCTGAATGGTGCCAGCGCCGTGCTGGCCAGAGCTGCCCACGCGGTGCCAGCCAGCCACGTGGCCAGTAGCAGAAACATAGCGAGCGACTCTTTGGCACAGAGCCCAGATGAGATCAGCCTTTCAGCACTGCAAAACCCCATAAATACTTTTCAGCTGATAGAACTTGAGAACAAAGAAACCCACAGACAAAAATTTTCTTCCAAGTCAGAGAAATGGAAAAGGTGAGGACACCTGAGGAGAACCAAAATGGCAGCACTGAGGTAAATAAAGAAAGAGGAAGAAGTGCTCCGAGTGCCAGAGGCAAAATTTTCTTTTGCAAACTGTTGTAAAAGACTATAGTTAAGCAAGTTGTCCCCCTGCATCTCACTGGGTCCACGAGAGATGCAGAGGTCCACTCGCTGGACAGAGCGAGTGGATGCCAAAAGGAGACATTTGCGACTCATGCAGACAAGCGACTCACAGGCATCAGTTTTGGGAAGCCTGTTTTGCCTGTGAGAAGCTCTCACGTTTGCACCAGATTGGGTGGGGTTGCTGCTCATGAGAGGAGAACCAAATTGGAGAAGTTCACAGAGAAGTGTCTCCCATGATGGGGGGACCCCACATTACAACAAAAGAAACAGAGTGAATGAACAGAAGAAAATTAGACGTGACAAACTGACAAAAAACCCATGTTTTGTCTCCCTGCATTATCAATGAGAAAGAGGGAGGGGCTGGGAAGAAAAAAGTGTTCTAAAAGTTTATTTTTATATAATTCTCTTTTAATTTTGTTAATAATAAATTTTTTGTTATATCTTCTAAGTTTAAGCTTATTTTGCCGTTAGTGTTTTCTCCTAATCTTTATCTCAACATATGAACCCTTCAGGGGTTTTTTCCCTCCTCTGTTCAACTGTAGCAGAGGAAAAGGAATGGATAGTTTTTTGTGAGTACTTGATGCTTAGCCAGCATCCAACCACAACATTAGGCTAATATGAAGTTACAACCAGTACTTCCAAATTCCCCTCAGTCACACTTCTTCACGGCCAATAGTACTCCAGCAGAAGTAGGAGGGGAAAAGTTAAGACACAAACAGGAAGCTGTTGGTTCCTTAGAATATGGATTATTTGTGAAAACAATGTACTTTGAGTAAAACTACCAAAATGTCATTAACCTAATGTTTTCTCTAGGCAGTAAGACATGCAGCAGCTGAAGATCTGCAACAAAGCTGCAGGTTGAATGCACAGAAAATAATATTTTTTGAAATACAATATAATTTTTCCTCACAAATTTTCCTGCTCCTCAGTAATCTGTCACAAACAGATACTATGCCCAAATCTATAACATGCCATTGAGGGTTTCACAACCAACCACAATGGAGGAGCAGGGGATAGGAAGAACCTTGAATTATTACTGCACATAACTTAGTTTTGATTTTTCTTTACTTCATCTACTAGAAATACAAGACCCTCAACACCAAAAATCAGCAGACTTACACCAACTTCAAGAAAGATTATACTATCTCCCCCTCTTGTGTATGTAGAGGTAAGCATTCTGCAGCAATGTTCAAGAGAAAAAGGTCTACCAGAAAGGAAAAGAACGGGTGATTAAACTCAGCAGTTTACAGTGAGGGCCTGCCTTCTGTTCACATTTTGTTCTTAGTGCACCTGAAACCACCAAGCAGCTACACACTATTGGGTGATGTCTGATGCCAGAAATGTTTCCTGGTTACAACATAATATCACATATATAATTTGTGCCAATTTACATAGAGTCTATTTTACTCTATCTAGCTGAGACACAAATAAACGAATAATTAATATATGTACAATTTGTCATCTGCCATTTGAAGACAAGCCAGAGCTACTCTGACAGCAAAGAACTGGGATAATGAAGAAAAGAAAGAAATTTGTTGTACATAATCTCCTACTGATTTGTTTTTTTCTTTGAAGTCATCAAGGATATCTGTTGCAGCTGTCACATCACTTCACAAGCACTGCTTTTATTCCAAAGTTCAAGAGAAAACAAAAAAAAAAAAACAAAAACAACAACGAAAAAAAGATAAATGAGAAACAAAAAATAAAGAAGAAGTATGTAAAGAAATTTTTGAAAAGTAAAGAAAGGACACAAAAAAAAAAAAAAAAAAAAAAAAAAGCCCCAAACTACTGTGAAGAGAAAAAGGGGAAATAAAGACCAGTCAAAATTAAACTTAGGAAGTTCAGAGGATGGGAAGAAAAACAAGTAAGATTCAGCACAGCAAGGCTTATGTATTAAATGTTATAGTTTCATCAAGTCCTCAAATCTCTTGAAAGCTGTCTTTGTATATACAGCATTTTAAAAGTCACAAAAGGAAATAGGAAAATAAGTAAATGCACTAGCTTTCGTGGACTTTTTTTTTAAGAAGGTAAATGCTGCTAACAGAGCTCTTTGCAACGGTCCAAAATGAATAAATAACACACTGTCTGCCATTTTTTTTATTGTAATGTTTTTCTCCTGCTTTTTAAATTCTTTCCTCAAAAATGTTTTAATGTTTTGGGTTGGTTTTTTTTTTTTTTTACAGAATGTCTTACAATTTTGTCTTCTTAAATTTCACCAGAGACTTGCAAATCAAACCAGATCTCACTGATTTGATAGCTGCATTTATATGGTCCAATGGAATACAATGTGTTAGTGTCATTCTCTCCAGAAGGTGAGTTTATTAGCAAGCTCTCCCTCCCCTGTTTCTCCAGTAAGGTGATGTGATTAGCAGGGGTATCAAGGAGGTTGTCAGCAGGTGGATAGAGAGAGATGTAAGGTGCCACTTGGTTTTCTTAGCTTGTGACCTTTGCTCACATGACAGTGAAAAACAAAACCACATCTTTGACACAATATAATTAGGACCCTTGCATTTCACCAGGTCAGGAAAAGAGACAAAAGAACAATACTTGTTTTGCAGCCCCAGTAATTAGTCCTGGAGGATTTCTCCAACAGCTACTGTTGGCAAAGAGAGCCTATGGAAAGAGCCACCACTCTTCCTGTATATGCCGGCTGAGGAGACTGCTTCCTGCTTGAAATTCAAATGAGCACAGCTCTGACCTTTACTGTCACATTTTTCATTTCATTGACAGTTTACAAGGCCTCTCCACCATGCAGGTCATGTTTTAGTTTAAACAGAAATACTCTCATAGGTGTTAGATGCTAGTTAATGATTATACTGAAATAATTCTAATTAGGCTCTGTTGTTACATGCTGTCCTTTGGGGGCTGCTGCTGTTGTCACATAAAGTATTTTGTAGAAAAATAATTGGCCTGAAATCTTCTTTATTCTATTTTTTTTTTTTTTTTACTTTTTACATGATTCTGTATTTGATCATGAGAACCACTGCACAAAACTCTTAGCAATGGCTCCTACCCATCATCCCACAGTTCAAAAAATGAAGGCAGGCAGGAAGACTTAAGAGATGCATGACATTTCTGAAATTTATTAACATGATCTGAGGAGGAAAATGTGTATTTTTTTTTTCAATTTTCTAACCCACTATCTTGCCATTTCTCTAAGAACCTGGTTCATACTGCAGCCAGGGGATGTTTGTGGGCCAGGGAGGCACTGCTATGCTTCATGCACTGTTGGGATGACTGGGATTAGGGAAAGCAGGAGGGAATATAAGTCTGCTGAAGAACGGAGAAATATGACAGAGAAGAGTACTGCAAGTAGAAAGTGAAGAAATGCAAATGGGGTAGAGAAGGTTTCATTTCAACCTTTTATATTTGGCAAGGGACATTAATATCATATGTTAGAGTGCTAGAAGGGAATCTCAGCCACTGCTTCTCTCTCAAACATGGCCTCTTTCAAAAGATGTCATGCAAGTGCCACTCTTTTCTGTGTAGCTTACGTTTTTAAAATGTAAAGTGGTTTTGGATGGGGAGGGAAAAAAGAAAAAAAAAAAAGGAAAAAAAAAAAAAGATAAATCCTAGAATCTGAATTGCAGAAACTCAAATCATCCTGTTACTAGAGTGATAGTCAAGAATTTAGAAGCTTAAAATTAGTCAATCTGTAAAGTTCAGATAAACTCTCTGAAAATATTCAAGGCCCTTTCAATACAAGACAGAGACTTCTTCTTCATTAACTGTCGTTTTCTCTCTTCTTATTTATGAAACAATCTTTTTTGTGATGAGCAACTGAGTTTTTAATCAAAATATTGCTAGTTCAGGCTGTTGAACTGTAGTCTTTTTTCTACTAGCAGCAATGTCAACTGCAGAGTTATCAGGACAAATTCTGCAGTATTTGTAAAGCAGTAAATCCACAATCAATGTATTCATGGGAACAGATTTCCAGTTTGTACTCCAGGTACACATTATAGTTGGCCCATTACCTGCAAGTATTTTCTTGGCTACTACTACTACCAGTCTACAGCCATGGCAATACATTACTAATACCTTTATCACTGCCTAAATGAGGCATCAATAATTCAATTCCCATTTAAAAAAAACAGGAAATTATTCATACCATCAGCCCTCACCATCAATAACAGAAGTAAACCTAACTATCTCATTATCCAATTGCAATGTGTGCAAACAGAACTGCCTGTTGTTGACAATAAATATTTGATAGGTGAGGAAACAGGAAGGGTAAACCAAGGATGTATGGAGTGGCTGCTTTATAGTTACCACAAGAATTGACCCAGATGGCAATGGTTTACCCTGCTTGTACCTCAACTTATTTTCTTTTCATCTCGACAAGAAAGTGATCCCAGCTGGGCTGGATATCAACCATGGATACAAACCATCTGTTCTTTTCCTGTCTTTGTTTATGGTATTAAGTCAAGCTAAATACCCAGGTTCCTATCAATTTCTGTAATTCCCATATTGTTTTCTTTTAAATTAGCAATGAAGTGATAACTGCAGGGATCAATTAACAATATACAAATAACAAAATATTTACTTACTAAGGGTGCTTGAGCATGCTGTGATTTTGCCTATGTTCAGGAAAGGCTGTTGCTAATTTTAGTGTAGCTTTAGCTTTATATTTACCAGTGAAATCTAATCTATTCCTACAGAGTTTGGCAGAATGTAGTATATTTTATGTATCAATTATAAAACTTGCAAAGAAATAAGGAATCAGCTTTTGGAAACATCAACCAACGGCAGAGTCAGATGTCCAGGATCTAAATGTCAGCTTTTCTCCCACTTGGAAGATGTTTTAAGCTCAACCACTTTCACCTGAATTTTCACCACCACTGCACTCAGAGGACAGTGATTCCTATAAACATGTCACGATTTCTTTCTGAAGTAAAATCACCCGTATGTTACTTCAGGAAGGATATGCTGTTAAGATACATGAGCATAATTCTCCAGGAGATCAGTCAACTTTTTCACACTGGGCTTTAGCACATCTCCAGTGAGATCAAAGAGCATCTTTCACATGGCTGACTGCAAAGCCTAAGCTATGCCAGACCTGCTGCTGGGGTATGACACCATCCTTTGCCTCCAAGAGCCTCAGAAATGGTCCAAGTATCATGTGACAAAAGCATCCAAATCTGTAAAACCATCTGCAGTCCAAAAGATGAGCCAGTATTGTTTCGCTTCACACATGTCAAGGGTGCTTTGCAAAAGTGAGAGGACAAGAAAATGGTATCACTGATAAAATGGTTAAAAAACAAAAAAGGAATTTCTAGTAGTCATTTTGCAGGCAGTAAAGGGAAGCTGTTTCCAAAGGAAAAGTGCAAGGTCAGTGTCTGACTGCGCCTCATGAAGCCTAGATAGAGGTCAGCTTGACACAGGAAACTGTAGTGTGCCCTGTGAAAATAGCTAGGATCCTTTATAATAACAGAGCTTAGGTGTGTGTATGTACTGTCCACCAGACACATTCTCTCCATGGTGTTATTGTGCTGATAAAATTGTTTACTGAAAGAGCAAACCAAACATTTTTAAACATTTAAACATAATTAATTTATGAAATATTCATCTGTCAAAAAAAATTCCATTATAAAATTGTAAATAAAATAAAAACAAATAATTGAATGCAAATAAAAGAGAAAATTATAAAGGGGGGGGAAAAAAGCCCCAACAAAACAAAAAACCCACAAGTTCCAGGCTGTCTCTGCAAAATTACACATCAGTGAGAGCAAATTATATACATATTACCACACCTACAGCATTACACCCACCAGCACGAAAAGCACAGCTACTTACAAGCACTAACAATTCTTGGCCACTGCCCTACCACACATTAAGCAAGAAGAACATGTAACTCTTACAGGAGTCAATGTTAGGTACAAGAACTTCTGGAAGAAATCAGCAGGTCCTGAGGCTCTTTTGCTCAGTACTGGTTGACATAAACATTTTGGTTGCACTGTGCTTCTATCAGCATGTCTCAGTGTGCTGCAATATGGCTCTTCACTTTCATGGGCATATTTTGATACAGAAGAGTTAGCTGCATTGTAATTTCCCTTCTTCTAATTCACTTCCCTTCCTCTAACCACCTCTAATCCCTTTCTGGAAGTCTTTCTTCAGAAGCTTCTTTAAAATTTAGTGAAGAGAATAAGAGTGTATATGGGGCCTGCTCTGAGAATTCCTGAGAAATAGTGAGTGAGGCACAGGCAAACAGGGCAAGAGATGCAGGGGAAACATTAGATGGGGACCAGAAGGTAAAATGCTTTATTTCAAGAATAAATGGAATTTTCATATTTCTATAATACTTCTATTAACTCTGTTGTCTGCAAATATTTTTACAAGCAATAGGAACATACGCTAGCCTTCTCAGTGGAAATTAGGAGAGAATTGCTTGGGCTGACATTAAAGGATGAGCAAGTCACTCATACAATATCTAGTATTGAATATTTAATACACATACTGCCAGTTCTATTGTAAATAAAGAGACTGAATAAGTCAGATGACAGAAACTGAAGTGTGATGCAGGTTGCACTCCTTTAAAAAATCCTAAAACCAAAAAAATGAGCCAAGAAAATAAAAGATATTGTCAAAACATTAGAAAGAAAAGAAAATTTGTCAAGGTCATGGTGTGAGTCATCTGTCTCAATTCTGTTGACAGATTAATGTGTGTAGCTAAAAACTGTGGTGTCCTTTGCAAAAAACACAGTGTTCCACACATATCCAGTGTAGATGCAGCATTGCTGGAAAGGGCCAGACCTTTCTGCAGTAACAGCAGAAGGTGTTGGGTATATTGGATACATATCAAATGACAACCCTGTTGTTATTGCAGCTCTTGGGGGTGGAGAGTTATCTGTTCAAAACTGACATTTTGAGATATCAGCTTTATTTTGGGAAATACTTGTATGTCCCTAGTAAGTTTTTTTACTAGAATGTCTTTTCTGTGTGCATTTGTTTTCTCACAATAAACAAAGTTAATTTTTTTAAAAAATGTGCAGTGAAATCTCCAATATTTTCAGCATCTATCACTCCTAGAAGTACATAATTGTGCAACTATTTGCTTTGTTTAAATTTAAAATCTTGAAAGGAAGTTAAATTCTCAAACTGGAAAAAATAAATCAATATTTTTAATTCTTTTTCTTTTTTTCTTATTCCTTCTGTTCCATAATTTATTTTTGGTCTTTGCAAAATGTAGTTTATAGATAACCTCTTTGGTTAGCACCAATTTTATTTGATCAAACCTGTCCTACCCACCACCTCCATGTATATCTCTCCCTGTTCCCACTCCTGACAACGACAAGCACTGACTTAGACAGCCTTAGCAAGCTGCTAATGCTGTGGATTAGTGTGTTCTGCCTTGAGTGAAATCAAGTTCTCTGCCCTTTGGGGACAGCACAGCCATCAGGTTTAATTTCATTTTCTGATATTTTAGCAGTCATGTCAGGACTGCTGCAGACAAGTGAGAATGAAACGCCTTTTTGACAACAGTCTTCAGCACACCCCGGGAAAGGACATGTATATGATTTTATATGAGAAGAGGAAGTCAGAGGCTATCAAACATATAGACAATAGGACTAAATCAAACATCAAAGTGATAGATCTCAAATATAACTGGATATGCACTTGATACTTTTCACAGTGTTTCCTTTTATTATTTCCCAGTTTTGCTACACTCTATAGGACAATTTAATTCAGTGTGTTTGTCCAGAAGTGAAATTTGTATTCTTTTATGTTTCTAAAATGCAACCATACAGAGAAGCTAAAGGAAAATAATTATATAATTATATCACCTCAAGAAAATCCCACCCAAAAAAAAAAAAAAAAAAAAATCTGATCTATCAAACAAAAAAAGTTACAGGATACATACCTTTATATCTTTTTTCCAAGTGGATGAACATTTTCTATATTATCCTTTGTCTGATAAAAATTCAGAGTTTTCTGAATATATAATAATATGCTAAAACAAGGTGAAAATATTTGGAGTAACCAGTGAGAGCTCTTCCTTTGCAAGTGGATTAAGATTCTGATATCAAATTTTTTTGTCTCAGAAAAACCCTCTGCACCTTTACACGGAAATACACATTAACACAGTGAATTTCTTCCCACAAGTGCCTGAATTTCCTCCCCAGTCACAACACATTATTAAAATTAACTAATAAAAAGCAGATGTAAGATCATTATCTGTAATGAGTGCTTTCAACACTCCCTACCCACTAGCATCTGACGAAAACATGCAAAGCAGACTGTGAAACAAAATTATGCAGAAGTGGCAGTAGTAAGCAGTTTTTGGACTTCCACATTTTCTGACAAGTGAACCATTGACTATAACTGATTGCTTTAATAGGTTTGAAAACCAAATGCACTGAATTCAGGGGCAAAGTAGTTGATGATCTCCGTAAACTTTGAATAAGACTCTATATGGATAAAGTTAGAGGTCTAAAGTCTGTAAAATAGAATTCTTTTGGAGATATGAATGAAGGACTGAGAGTAAAGATTGCATAACTGTCATTCTTGGATTTGGGGGAGGGGATGGGAGGGATGGAGGGGGGAATTAAAAAGGACATCAAGGTGCCAGATATAAAATTCAGACATATTTATGCAATCAGTCACAATACGTGTATGATCCTAGCAGAAAACTTCTCTAGGCAGCTATCTATCTATCTGGAAGAAATCCTCTGGAGGCTTAATGGCTGTGTCCAAGTTAAATGATAGGAGTAAAAGGCAGAGGTTCTGCTGTAAAACAGATTTCTATGCTATAAATCATAACTTCTCCTAGGAATACAAATAATAGGAAATAATTATATAAAAGTACATGTAAATGGAAAAAAAAATTAAATACACATATTGCTAAGCCAAGTTCTGTTCTTCACGCATTTCAAAACTTCCATTGACTACTGTAGAGGCCTTGTAGTGTGACAACTGAAACCAGGATACAGATGAACTGGGCAATCACTGTCAGCTACTGATGCCCCTCACCTGTGAAGTGTAGAGGTCTGGTTCCCTGTAAAAATTTCCATTTCTTGGACTGACAGGCTGTACAGGTTAGACAGTCAGAGATCCTGGGTTTGGAAGGTCAGATTTGCTATGATATGTATTTCCCTACTGGTAATGATGGAGGGAGGGCTGCAGTGAGGTGTTGGAGTATCCCTGGCACAAAAATTTGATGCCCAATTAGGTTTAGAAATAGAGACAAAGAGTTGATGCCCAATTAGGTTTAGATAAAGCTCTTCTCTGTAAACCTCAATTACCTGTGATGCCTTATGACATTCAGCGTTTACAAAGTATAATTACACAATAGTGTCTGACATTTAATGTCTATGGATAATTTAAAAGACTTCTACTTCAAAAGGGCTGCTTATGAGCAACAGTAATCACTTCAATTAGCTTGGCACCATTACAATGTAACAAGACCATTTGACTGCCTATTAGGACCAGCCAAGCTCTTCGAGTGTGTTAATTTAGCAGTCATTGCTAATTTCTGGGCTTTGCTGCATTTGCATAGGAAAACATAGCCCTGTTAGCCAGAAAGGGAGTTTTATTCCTGCAGCAACTTCCTATTCTTAGTGAGGTTTTTGTGCTGTTGTTTTCAGCCAGAAACATATTTCAAATCATGAACTATTGAGAGAAAGAGGAGTTTGATTCACCAAGGGTCTTTTTCAGGATCTAGGTCTTAATTATTAATATAGTTTTCAAGTTATTTTTTTTTTTTTTAGCTGCTCAAGACAAGAGATCCCTGGATTAAAGAGAAGGGGGGAAAAATTTCTCAATCTCTTCCATGACCACTTTATACAGTATTAAGGATTTATCCTGAGGGAACTATCAGTATCTTCAGGTTTTTCCCGAAGCTCGTTGAGGCCTTCTTTAAATTTACTGGCCAGTCAAGGTATTATGGGGACTGTGGCCCGCTAGGGTGTTACATCACCGCAGATGCTTCTCTGTTTTCAAGCACTTGATATACAGTATGAAATTCTGCAGAAGCAGGAAAGCTCTGTAAAGTAGAAGAGTTGTACAGGGAGAAATCTTATCATCAGTTTAGTAATTCCCTTTAAACTATTGGGACTAATTAAAGGACTGAAGTGGAAAGATAAGACTTGTTTGTGCCTCTGCATGAGAATAGGTAGGACCTACGATGGCTAGGAGCAACCAGCAAAAGCTGAAACATCAGATCCTGTTAAAGAATAGTTCCCAAATAATTTTTTTTAAAAAAACTTTCACAGAATCCAAAACCAAAACCAGACAATATGAGGGCTAGTCCTCCTCATGAAAAATCTCAGCACAGATGCTGAAATGTACATGAATATAAATTGAACAATCCATTTATTAATTGGAAGACTTAGCAGTGAGTGGTCAGCATGTGTAGCCCTGCCATAAGCTCAAAAGTGTCTTGTCTGTCACTTAAGGGAAATTTCATAATGTCATCGCTGCCTTCCATTAAAGTGATGTTCATTTTTTAAAATACTACAGGCAATAATTTCTGTAAGGGATTATAAATATAGACCTTACTTTTAATGCTTAATATTTCTACAGTACAGATGGTGAATTAACTCAATTACAATAAAGCAAATACCTACAACAATAAAATTTCTGGCAAAGGGATAGCCAAAAAAAAAAGCATCTTCCCTCATCTAAGTCTAGTGGTGTTTTACTATCTTTAGTAACAATAAGTAGTCCAAAATATACTTATAATACCTAAATATCATTGAAATTTGATCTCTTGGATAGTACCAAGGAATTGTAGTGGAGACTAGGCTGAATATGAGCCAAAAATATGCTCTCACCACAAAATAAGACAAACCTCATAGAGAATACATTTGGACTTTGTCCAGAAGATGGAGGAAAATTATTGTAGATTTTCTTTGGCACTGCTAACTTGGCACCAGCAATATTGTGTTCAGCTTTGGCACCATTTTCTGCATAATTTAAATCAGTGACTATATTTTTAAGAAAATAATCTTGAAGATAAATGCTAAAGTGACCTAAACCTTTCATCTATGTATGCCTGGTCGGGAATGCTTACAAACCACTCCACCGCCCCCCCCC